>NC_138900.1:19232428-19824928 GCF_965194825.1 Balaenoptera physalus | reverse complement strand
GGGGCCTCTGAACAGGTGCACCTATTCTGTTTCTCGTTACTGAGACGACTGGGATATAAGGGATGGTGACCATGACAGAAGAGACGCAGACAGAGGGAGTCCATCCCACGGGGAGTGGGGGAGCAGAGGTTGCCTTGCACTTATCAACCCCAAATCCATCATCCATGTTCAGTTAAAAGGC
Organism: Balaenoptera physalus; assembly: GCF_965194825.1. Lineage (NCBI taxonomy): Eukaryota > Metazoa > Chordata > Mammalia > Artiodactyla > Balaenopteridae > Balaenoptera > Balaenoptera physalus. Next base: position 19,824,747 of record NC_138900.1, on the reverse strand, counting down.
CAGATGAGTGTCGGTATGCCCTGCACCAGTGAACAAGCTGGAGGGGAGAGAAGCCCAAGATGACCCAGATGAAAGATGCAAAGAAAGACCTCCACTGAAATCCCACATTAAAGGAAGAATGGCCTGTGGACCAATGAGCTTCCACCCAGCTTTCCAAAAGCATGTTCATTTCTTGTAGCAAGAAACAGAACGATAGGACCTCTCAATCCCGATTATGTCACCCCAGCCAGTGGGTGGTCAGAATGAAAAGGTATTGCTCTTATGACTCAGAAAGAAACAGGCCAACCTTTTCTTTTTCCTCTGTTGTTTCTGAAGCTTTTAGGTCAATGACCCAGAATACCATGTGGCACTAAGGTGACCAATAGAAAAGAAAAAGCAGCCATAACCCTTGGCTGAGAGCAAGCTATCAGGTGGGTGTACTGCAAATCCAAAGAATTCTCCCCAATTCAAAGAACCTCAAGATCTCTGAATTTGGTTAACTGGTCCCCGTGGCCAGGCCTGGTCTCTAACTGTGCCTGTGGCATTGGAGGTTCCAAGCTTCAGAGTCAGTTTTCAAACAAACATCTGGTACAAGGGAGGGTGGTACACAGAAGATAAACAACAGGTCGTGTTGTAAAGGCATCTGGACTGCTAATCTGAAGTAGAAGAAAGAGGTGTCATAATAAGGTAGCTACTCCTACGTAAATCTGGATAGCGCATCTGCCTTCTGTAGAGTCACTTATTAATTCAGTACACAACATGGACCAACACAGGAGTCAACTCTCCAAGGTGGGCACCGGGTCTCATCCAGATATGCTCCATGCTCTTCACAGGAAACAGGGGGTAGCTACATGGCATGACTTCTAGAGCAAATGCTAAGCTGTGACTGCATAATACAATCTCTGGGGAAACTTTGTGAAATGCCCATGCTTGAGCGTGAGTCACCAAAGATTTTAATCGGCTTGGGTGGAAATGGAGGTGGGAATTCTTATAAAGCTTCTGCTGATTTAGCTCTAGACCAGTGGGTCTCAAACTTTTTGGTCTCAGAACTCTTAAAAATGTAAACATTTGGGAAGTTACTGAAGACCCTAGTGCTTTTGTTGAGGCGGGTCATTAGAAAAAGTAAGACAAATTTTAAAGAGTCACTTAATAATCTATTTCAAAAGAACAGTAAGCCTATTATATACTAACATATCTAGAATGTTTTCATGAAAAAATAACAATATGTTCAAAATATTGGTGACAGGAGTGGCATCACTGTACATTTTTGCAGGCATCTTTTGTGATTGGCTTAATAAAAGACAGCTGAAACCCCATATCTGCTTCCACAGTCAGTCTGTTGCAATATGTTGTTTTTGTTCAAGTCTATGAAGAAAATCTGATCTCACACAGATATGTGGTTGGAAAAGGGAGGTGTATGTTAATAGCCTTTTCACATAATTGTGGATATTCTTCTTTGATACTACACCAAAACACAGTCACTGGGAGTCTCTTAAAGGTTACTTGCAATGGGAAATCTGAAAATACATGAACTTTTTATATTCTGTTACATTAAAATCCATTGGATTATCTTGCTATTTGAATGAATCTTTTACCCTTGCATGATTTGGTAACAACAAGCTTTGGTCACTTGGATATTATCAATTCAATGAGCTATGCAGATCTTCCAATGTTGACACGATTCATTGTACAATATTAAAAAAAAAAATCACATTCATTAGTATCTCTTTAAGTATTGGAAAGCTGTCAAGCTCATGGTGGCTGATACAAGTATTTCAAAATTCTTGAAAGCTTGAATTTTATCATTGGCAACAAATACTGTCAGTTATTTTCCTGGAAGTGACAGGATTCATTTGTTCATTTTCCAGAAAATTCTGCCAAATAATCAAGTTTGAATAAGAGTTTGTTTATCAGTGGTTCTCTCAAGGAAAAATGGTGCTCCATGAAAAAAAGCAGAAGGTCCAGCTCACGAGCCCTGAGATGGCACAGCTGCTTCTCCTGGAGGGAGCCGACAGCTTCAACACAGGGCAGAACTGCTCTGCGTGCTTCATTTCATCACACAGAATCTTTAAAAGGCCTGCGCTCAGCGAATGAGATGGGATGAAATTAATAACTTTCACTGCTTCATCAAATTCATTCTTTTTTTTTCAAATTCAGAATCTTTTAAATATTACATGTAATCATACATAAATATGAATATTTATGTATGTATATATATTTTTTTAATTGTGGCAAAAAACACATAACATAAAATTTACCATCTTCACCATTTTTATTTATTTTTTTAACATCTTTATTGGAGTATCATTGCTTTACAGGGGTGTGTCAGTTTCTGCTGTATCACAAAGTGAATCAGCTATACGTATACATATATCCTCATATCCCCTCCCTCTTGTGTCTCCCTCCCACCCTCCCTAACCCACCCCTCATCTTCACCGTTTTTAAATGTGCAGTTTCCATTGTTGTGCAGTCGTCGCCACCATCCATTTCCAGGAACTCTTTGCAACTTGCAAAACTGAAACTCTGGATCCATCAGACAATAACTCCCCATTCTCCCAGTCTCTTCAGCCCCTGGCAACCACCATTCTACTTTCTGTGTCTACTCATTTGACTATCCTGAGAATTTTATATAATTAGAATCATACAGTATTTGTCTTTTTAGTGACCGACTTACTTCATTTAACATAATGTCTTCAAGGTTCATCTGTGATGTAGCATGTGTCGGAATTTCTCTCCTTGTGAAGGCTGAGTAATATTCCGTTGCATCCCACGTGAGGGTGGCTTTTCCTCCTTCTGCACGCGCATGGCGGTGAGGAGAACAAGGACGGCTAGTTCCTCGATTCATGCTAAGGCACCAGCAGTTTCACTCACCATCAACACAAAATGAAAAGGCAAAATAATGTCTTAGTATTATTATGAAGATCATTTTGGCTTCTCAGAGCCCTGAGGGAGTTTCAGCAAGTTTATAAGTTGGGCTCTATGCTGAAATTTTCTTGCGTGTTTACTGGTTTTAATGTGCACATTGTAGACCTTTGGAATAACACAGTAAAGTAGAAAGTCTTTTTTTAAAAAGGAAAGAGAAAAGAAAATGCAATTATAGTCCTATAGCCCAGATACAACCACCATCAGCATGGATGCAATGTATTTCTACTATTTCTCCTAATGTTCTCTCATAAAGGCCATGTTCCTGAATTCTTCTGTCTTTTGGATGCTAGAAAGCAGGTCATGGGCTAAAGATACTTTGCTGGACGGATATTTTTATTCTCTTTACAAGCTTCATGAAAACAGGAGACAGTTAAATTCAGAACTAAATCAGCATTTCAAAATGTAAGGTTAATTAATTCTGTAGAAATAGAGAATATTTGTCTTCTCATTGTTTGCTCTCTGCCATCCTACAATGGGGAGTGTGAGAATCCCTGGCTTCTTACCTTGAAAAGACCCATTTTTAAAACGTAGGTAATGCTTGTCTCGCACTGGCTGGCAGAAGATGCTGTGAGTCATCTCTACAGGGTGCCTAGCAAGGGGCTGGCATCGAGTGGGAGCTCAACACGTGGTAGCTGTCATTTAATAAATACTAACGTAAATAACAACAATAATACAGTTATTATTATTATTTTCTTTTTTTTTAATTTTGCAAATAAGCCAGTGTGTTTTCTCTCTCTTCTCCAAGCTCCCAAGACTTTTCCCTGCAAATCTGTGCCCTCATTTTGGAGGTCAGAGCTTAGCACAGTATCAGCCCTTCTCGGAGCTTGGTGCCTATGTGTCAGGTGATGGACTGAATGACTTATGATCTAACTAGCCCTTGTCCTGTGGCATCTTTCATCTGAGGAGAGACACTCAGCATACCGACAAGATTAATTTCCATAAGCCTGTAGTTTCTTTGTTAATTCATTTTTGTTATAAATAATATCAAAGGTATCAAAAAGTCTATAAAAGGTACACGTACAGTGTAGAGAGAAATAAGAAATACCGTTGTACCCAGCGTCCAGCTTTTTTTTTTTTTGGCCACACTGCGTGGTATGCAGGACCGGGGATCAAACCCGCGCCCCCTGCAGCGGAAGTACCGAGTCTTAACCACTGGACCACCAGGGAAGTCCCCCAGCATCCAGCTGAAATCCCACAACTTTGCAAGCTGTGAGTGCCTCTTCCCTCCTAGAAATAATCGTAATCACTATTTTGTGTTAGTCAGTCACTTGCTATTTTCTATAGCTTTACTACCTGTGCATGAAAACCTAAACAATACATTGTTTCCTTTTGCCTATTTTTGAAATTTATATAAATGGGAGCATATATTTGTAGTTTTCCCTGACTTCTTTCACTCAACATTTTTTTTTGGAGGTTCTTTCAAATTGACCCACGTAGCTGCAGTTCATTCATTGGGCTGTAATGTTCCCTTGTGAGATAACACCAGAATTTATTCCTGTATTCTACTGTTGTTGGACAGTAGGATGGTTTCCTTTTTTTACTCTTCTGAGCAACAGAGCTGGGGCTACAGTGAGGCAGAGACACCCTATATTAGTTTCCTTGGCTGCCATAACAAATGACCACACATGGGGTGGCTTGAAACAACCAAAATAATGCAGTTATTATTGTTCACTTTATCTCATCCATCTATCATTATCTTCAGGTGGTAAAAGAGGCTAATGTAACCATCCCCACTTATCAGATGAGGAAATGGAGGTTCACGAACCTGAGTGACCTCCCAAAGCTGCAAGGTGGACCTAGGAAAGACTCGGATGCAGGACACAGAGTTGCCAGCTCTACCAGGAAGAAGACACCTGGGTCCCTATGCATCTCATTCTCTAGTGTTGGTGCATCCCTGCCACACTTGCTCTGCTGTCTACTTAATATTTCTCCTTTAAAGTGGTTCACTTTTTAAAAAAATAGTTTTTTAAAGGAAAGCTATATGACTACCATAAAAGTGAAATGAGCATCCTTTGCTACGGAGAAATGGTAGCAACGGAATTAAATATAAATAAATATTTAAATAAAGTATGGTCTCCTTTGCATGGCTTAAAATCACCTGTGACTGCCCAGGAGCATGTGCGCCCTCTTTGGGCTCCTGGTTCTGGGGGGATCATTGAGGCTTTGAGGAGTTGTAAGTTGACACTCAAAACATCTGCAGCCGTGGCAACAGCTGAGGGCTTTTACAAACCGGATACACAACTCGGGATGTGACATCATTTGTGTTCCTGCAATCTAAATCCTCCTCAATCCAAGCCTTCAAGACACACACAAATATTTACAGATGTCAGTTCAGGGGTCTGTATCAGGGTAGATAAGGGACACGGATGGGGTTAATTGAGATGATCTCTAAGTAAAATGTCTTCCTCAGAACCCAGAGTGGGGATGGAGAGGTGGGAAGGAGGCTGCAGCTCAGAGCCAAGAGGAGGGCTCTTAGTAATCTGTGCAATGGAAGTCTCAGTGGTCTCCCCCAGGCCTTATGTGGAAGGGTGGTCCTTCCTGGCTGAGCTCCAGAGCTGAGGGTCTGTGGATCCCCTGTCCTACAAGCTGCTGCTAGACAAAGACTACACTTTTTCATGGGTACCTGAGGACCAACCAGGCCCCCACCACAGCTGGCACATAATAGCTCTTCCATATACACTGGAGTAATTGAATTTAGAATTTGAGGCTGTGTTGCCTTAACCTGGAGCGGACCCCGAGGGCCCCCAGCCATACAACAAAGGAGCAGGGGCTCGCCCCTGTGGGGGGCTCTGTGTAGGTGGGGCAGGAGGACCAGTTTTGACAGGAATAAGACAAGAGAGTGCGGAAGAAGTGCTCACCTCTGTTACGCACCACACCTGCTCCCAGCAGCCTTACAAAGAAACACTGAATTCTCACGAAACAGTAAGCAGATGTTGTCCTCTTAATAAATCCCCAGTCTTTAAAACCCATCATTCTGGCCAAATGCCGTGGCTTTCCCTAATAAACAAGGAAGGCTGTGTGGCCAGCTGGATTAATTAATACCTTTTCCTGAGCACGTAGACAATAAGTCCCCCCAAGACAGACGACCCGCTCGCTTGCCTGCTCCTGTGATGTATGTGTGTCCTTCTCATGCAAGGGACGTGGGACGCGGATCCAGTCCCCAACCGGGCCCGCTGTCTGTTCCAGAATAAAACAAATATCAAAACAAAAATCCAGCCTGCCCTTCCTTGCCCCCCGCCATTGCACAGCCAGACCCTTATAAGGAAATTGGCATCTGCTCCAACAGCCAAGGACTTCTCGCTGTCTTCTGCTAAAGAGTGAGGCTTCATTTTCTTTTTCTAAAACCATGACATCTCCCCCACCCCTGCCCAGGGAAATAACAACTGTGGCCTCTTTCTCTTACTTGTCTGGGGGAAAGCATCCCCTGAGCCAGGGTTTTGGCTAGAGAGTTGACATGTCTGTGCTCTGTGCACATGTCAGGGGCAGGCGGTGCCTCCAGATGGGGTGTTTGGAGAGACCTCCCTTAATGGAAAAACAGGAGAATCCTCAGGCTGAGAAAGAGAAACTCAGGGATTCCAGTGGTTGCCATGGACCCAACCCCCACCCCCAGAGGTGGACCACATGCACCGAAATGTTACAACAGCAGGCCTAGCCCAACTATCTCCCAATTCACACTAAAGTATGAATGGCCATCCCAAGCACAACAGAGAGAAGTGCAGGGAGGGCACACAGATGGAAATAGGCACCTCACTTTACTGTATTAGATCACATCCATGTTCCAATTTCACAGCCCGAGGCCACCAAAGGAAAAAAATAATCATTTGTATCATTCAGAAACATAATAGGAAATGAAACTTGAGAATACACGAAATCAGCTACAGAAACTATAAAAACATACATCCTGGAACTATTGGACCTGGGACAGCGTAAACATTGTTTGCAAATAATTGTTTGCAGTCAAGTTAGAAAATAAAAATAGAAAACCGTATGAGCATCGTCTTGTGGGCAAGCCCTCCCTCTGACTTGGGTCAGCACAGGAAGTACTCACAGTGCAGAGGCGAGAGCCCAGGTTCAAATCCGGATTATATCACCCACCAGCTACTTGGTCGTGATCAACTGAGTTCAACTTTTCTGCCTTAGTTTCCTCATCTGTAAAGTGGGTATAGTCATATCGTATCCCCCATTAGGCTCTTGGAGGATGCCTTGACCTAAGACTTCAGTAGAACACTGCCTGTCTCCTGCTAAGCATTCAATAACATCTAGCTCCTCGTAGGACTGCACCTCAGACTACTGTGAAATAAACTCTTCATAAATGAGAACCAAAACTTTCAAGAGAAACATCTGCCTTCGTGGGGTGGGGGTGTCCTCACTTCCCATTACCACGTCCCTGCCCAGCAACCCTCTCCTAAACACCTGCTTACTTGGGGGATTTTCTTCACCAGGCCCTCTCTGGGGAGGTTGGTGAAGGAATAGATGGGAACTGGGAGAATTAGGCTTATTTCATGCCCCCCTCCCTCCCGTCCTGAGAACTCAGAGAAGTCACTTGACACTCTGAGTATAGCTTCTTCAGCTGCTCTATCTGCTACTTGGAAGGAAGTAACAGGTGTATATAAATGCGTGGTTTCTGACATTTAAACCTTCTAGCTCCAGGGTTTCTGAAACAGGACATTTAAACCTCCTAGCACCAAGGTCACAGTCATGACACCTGAAGCGGGGCCGAGGGATGTGTATGCTTTAGAAATAAGGTATTCCCAGGTGATTCTGATAATCATCCTGTCTCAGGACACCTGGTTTAGGACCCCACAACCCTGAGGAATGACTGGGATGGTCATGAAGACGACCACTGCTAGCACCCTCCATGCCTGGGCCAGCCTTCCCCAACGGAGTCTCACCTGTCCACCACACAGCTCCCCGGACCCACTGACTCCCAGTCCTCTCCAGAAAGACTCCCAGGAGCGAAGTTGTCAGCCCCGGTCTTAAGTTTTACAAGTGCCCAGGGGGAAAACAACCACATAAAGATAAAAGCATCATGTTCAAGAAGCCCTGGAAGAGGGCTTCTTGCTAACATTAAGGCTTTGCTTGCTCTGGCTGCCAGGAAGCTCAAAAAAGTTATCTAGAGCAACTTAAGAAATATATTTTGTTTGCTTATTCCTTCTATATGTAAGCATTATTTTTCCTATTTCGAAAGCATTATTGAAACATTCTATTAAATATGTGGACTTGTCAGAAGCTAATCGGCACAGAGCTCCCCACAGAGGGTGAGAAAATTCCAGAGCTACTGAGAAGCAGAGTAGAAAAGCATAGCCTTAAAATATGCCAGGGTTCACACTAGGAGTTTCTGCTCAAGAGACCATGCTTTAGTGAATACCTCCTAAGTCCCCTCCCCTACAAGCGGGAGGAATAACTAGAAGAAAGGAGCACAGTCAGGTGCATCAGGAGTCAGAACACCCGGGTGGACCCCTTGGTAGCTATGTGATCTTCCAGGACCTCAGTTATCTGATCTGTGAAATGGGATCTAATGGGAATAATGAGGCCAACTCTCCCTGTGCATGTGATGCTATAGGATTGCTACAGGGGCATATGAAGTAAAGGATGCCAACAGCCTTTGAACACGATGGGGCACTCAGCTTCCGTGTAGCGTCGTCATAGCAGTTTCATCTTCTGCGTATCTCTCCATGATACCTTAAGGTCCTGTTTAGAAAAGACTCATTAGGGGAATACTTAAGTGATGTAGCTTGCTTCCCCTCTCTAGCTTCCTGTTTCTTCACCCATGAAGAAAGAATAAAAATTCCTGACCCATATCCCCAAGTTAGCGCTGGTCCAAAAATGATGGCAGCTCTCACTTCCAGCATTCACATCAAACCCTCGCTGCAACCATAGGAAGTAAGTGCTATTATTGTCAACCCCACTTTAGAGGCAAGGAGACTGAGGCACAGACAGCTTAAGAAATGACCCAAGGTCAAAGAGCAGTTCATTCCCGGGCAGTCTGGCTCCTGAGTTAGTCTCTTAACTGTACTTCCTCAGCAGTGAGCGAGGGGATGGGAAAGGCTAACGGGAGGGATGCAAAACTTCTCTTCCAGGTTACTGGTACCCTGAGAGCCCTGTGTTGCTCGATGGTGGTGGGGCCCAACGGAGCCGGAGCAAGGGAAAATGGCACACCTGCTGGTAACCATCAGAGCCTGTATCCCCTAGATGTCAAGGTCATTGCCACCTTTCCTGGCTTGGTCAGACTCAATGGAGGGACACTTCAGACATCCACCAGCAAAGCCCACACAACGTGGGTGAATCTCCCTGACACAAGGTTGAAGAAAAACAACAGACACAGAGAGATCACATGTCTCCTAAGTCCGTTAAAGAGCAAGGCTGACCCATGGGGTATGCGAGTCAGGACAGGGATGCCCTGGGAAGATGTTGGCCCGGGAGGTGTGCCCAGGTTTCCTCATGTCCTAGTTCTTAATCTGGGTGCTGGTTACATAGGTGCGTTCCGTTTGTTGAGCTGGGCCCTTATAATCGGTGCACTTTTCATTATGAATATTACACTTGAAATTAAATATATTTTAAAAAGGTATTTAAATATCTTCTGCTTCTAGGCAGAAGAAGCAGTAAAGCTGGAATTCAGAGGTGCCCACCAGCATCGGCACCTTCATCCGTACCAGATCTAAATCCTTAAAAAGATAAATAATTTGGCTTCCCTGGTGACGCAGTGGTTGAGAATCTGCCTGCTAAGGCAGGGGACACGGGTTCGAGCCCTGGTCTGGGAAGATCCCACATGCAGTGGAGCAACTAGGCCCGTGAGCCACAACGACTGAGCCTGCGCGTCTGGAGCCTGTGCTCCGCAACAAGAGAGGCCGCGATAGTGAGAGGCCCGCGCACCGCGATGAAGAGTGGCCCCCGCTTGCCGCAACTAGAGGAAGCCCTCGCACGGAAACGAAGACCCAACACAGCCATAAATAAATAAATAAATAAATAAATACATAAATAAATAAATAAATAATTAAAGGTGCGAATAATTTTAAAAAATAAATAAATAAAATTTAAAAAAAAAATAAATAATTAGACATAGCAAATGCTTTCCTCCATTAGCTTTTCCATCATGAAATCCATGTGCTTCCTTGAAAGATGCACAGGCAAGTTTCCAAACAAAGGATGCACCAGTGGAGGTGGGCGGTGTACATTTGATATGGCACAGAATAAACAAGCTACTTCAGTTGTAGATTAAATAATTGTGTGATCTTTTGGTTAATATCCCTCTGTGAGCTCAGTGAAGCTGGGACTGAGTCTGGTATGCACAATGCAGGTGCATAGTAGGTGTTCTAGAAATATCTAAAGCAAGGAACAGTGAATAAGTACATATTAGTCTTTATGGCACTTGTAGTTTCTACCCCCTCCCCTCCCTCTCCCTCCACTCTTCCTGGCTCTCTCTCTCTCTCACACACACACGCACACACACACACACACACACACACACTGACCAGGGGGGCCCCACCAGCAGCCTTGTGCCCTTGTGCCACATACGTTCTCCAAGAGCACTGAAGCATCTGTGCCTCTGTTCTCCAGCTGTCCTTGCAGTGGAACTGCTGGTGAGTTTTCCAGGATCGGGGGGAGCCAGCCCCCAGGAGACACTGTTCCAAGCCCTTGCACAAGGCCTCCCAGATCAGGTGGCCATGGCCTTCTGAGGGGCCCTGAAGCTGAGGAGACCTCCCGATGCCCTGTGGGAAGTAGCCTCAGTCGCTTGGATTTCCTGCTTCATAGATGCAATTTTTGCCTCTGGTCTGCATGTATCTGTAGCTTGAGATTTCACCAGCAGGTTGGCAGTTTCTCCACATCTCCTCTGAAGACTATGGGGGGTCACGCTTAAGAAAGTGAATGCTAGTTGTCCTTCAACATTCACGTGAGGGGGAGCCGGGTGTCCCCCCCATCTGTCTTTGCACTGGAACTCCTGCCTCACCCTTGTCACCCCACAGCTGCTTTGGCACCTGTCCCCCCAGATGTGGCTTCTCCTCCTTTCCCTGTTACCGCCAGCCAGGGGAACACTCAGCGGGGACCAGCCCAGATCCTGGAAAATCTGGTCCAGCAGAAGCCCCTGCCCAGCCAGCAGACTCCCGGCCTCCTCTTCCCTTTGCAATTTGCCTGATGCTCCCGCATCTCCAAGACCCCTTCTCGGCACCACGTGACTCGGTGTTCCACTACGGGACGGCCAAGTTTATACGCTGTCAGGCACTTTACATCCCCCATAACTCTGCCTCTCAGGCCCTCCTGTGCATGTGTTTAATTTTTACAGTCAAGAAAACGAATGGGCAGAGTGACAGCCCAGACACCCTGGAAGGGTGGGCTCCCGCTCTGCCTTGGCAGAACCTGGGCACGAATTCCATCAGTGACCCGAGGCTGTATTTTCTGCATAACACCCCAGTGGTTTTTAAATCTCCTTAAACTTTTGATGACTGAGATGAAGGAGAAGGAGGAGGCTGTGTAAATCTGGAGCCACTATTTGGGCAGAGCTGCCGGGACCACCGTGGGGTGGGTGTCGAGCCTACTTTATATTGTCACTTGGGGTTTGTTCCCAGCTCCCCTCCCATGCCCACACACCCCTCTATCTCCCAACCAGTGGGCTGAACGGTGGGAGCACGCATCTCCCCCATGCCCTTATCTTTCCAAGACACATCCTATGATGACGGCGATGACGAGGATGACGGCGATGACAAGGATGATGGCGAGGAGAAGAAAGGGTACTTAAAAAAAAAAACATTACATGAGAATAAATGCATCTCTTTTAAATGTTGTTATTTTATTCATCCTAACTAACAATCTAATAAAAGCAACACCCTTGTTATGAAAATACAGCTCTAAGCCAAGTCCCCTAGATGCCACTCCCACCTGGATGGCAGCCCAGTGACCCTCCTGCAAGGCGACGCTGCAGACCCTACCCCAAAGTAATTGTCTAAAACTGCAGATCTGTGCACTTCTCTCCCCTGCTTTAAGTGTCTCCCCATCACCCACAATCTATGCTCTATCATGCGGTCCCTGAATTCTAATAAAACAACAACAGCAACAATAGTAACGGCAGCCAATACTCAGTGACCGATTGCTTTGGGTGGCAAACCATGTTAGGGGTTTAACAGGAATTATCTCATTTTCTCCCCTATCAGTCCAGTGAGGACGTTACTTTTATTACACTGATTTCACAGAGACACATGGAAGAGGAGCCTACTTGAGGTCACACTGCTAGTCAGTCCTGTTCTCCAGGAAGCCATCCTTGAGGGCTGAGCAACCTACTGGATGTGCCACATACAACGTTCCAGGTACATCTCTTATCACAAGAGATAAGCTGTAGTTTAGGGTTTACTTGTCCATCTCCCTCATTGAATCACCTTCAAGACAGACACACCATCTGATTCATTGCTGAGCCCCCAGGACCCAAACATGACATATGGGAGGCGGCCAGTAAGAGCTTTTGGGTGTACCCATGTTGCCATAAGCCAACAGGTAAGCCTCCATTAGCTCAGATGGGCTCTGGGATGTCTCTCCTGCTCCTGTGAGCTGCTGGACTGGACTTCATAACCAGGCAAGAGGGTCCCTCAGGATGGAGATAGTCTTTCCTCTTCCCCCTCCTCCCTCCTTCATGATGTCTTGTTCACACACCCAATCAGAATGTTTCTACCTCAAAACATCACTTGAGGACCAGTTGCATCCGTTAGATTCATCTCAAATTCCTTTGGTTCAGGAATAAATTTTAAAAATGAGTCTGCAACAGCATAGTCCTGCCACTGTACCCAGTGATAAGCATTTTATTCCAATATGAGGAGGGGAGGGAGGAGGGGACTGTGACGTCAGCGGGCTTCCCTGGAGGACCCAGGATTCTGCTGAAGAGAGCAGGCAGACCAGAGCTGAAGTCGAACTGATAATAATCAATACCATCCGACCTAATTCAATTCATTTGCCTTGCATTGAATATGATTTTAATATACTAGGAGACATCAGCTTCCATTAGAGCCTAGGAAATCATCTTTGAAAAGAGGCAAAATGGTATCAAATGCGTAATTTGAAAAACATTGTTTTCAACATCTTTCCACTTCATTTAGCATTTTGAGGAATTGAGGTTATATCTTGTAGCTATCAAGCTGAATTAATCACCTTGAGACCTGATAGACGATAACTGGAACTCTAATTTCAGGCTGCTTTTATCCTTGGAAGATGGCCTTTTAAGTTAGAATATGAGAGGTAACGTAAAATCCCTTCCACTACATGTAAACCATCACAATACTAATTTTCAATAGACTAGTCCTGGGCTAGTGAACATGGTAGCCACTCAACATACGTGGCTACTAAACACTTGGAATGTGGCTGATCTAAATTGAGATGTAAAATATATTTCAGAGACAGTTCAAAAAATGTAAAATCTCAATAATTTTTATGTCGACTAGATGTTGAAATGACAAAATTTTGTAAATATGAGAGTAAATAAAATGTATGATTAAAAGTAATTTTACCTGCTTTTTTTGCTTGTTTATTGTATTTCCTAGAAAATTTTAAATTACATATTATAATGCAGCTCACATTGTATGTCTGTTAAACAAGGCTGGTCTATACAATTAAATACCATGAAGCAATTGAATAATGTTTGCCAAGAGTCTTTAAATGACCTGGGGAAATATACAGAATATCGTTCAAATGAATAAAAGCAGTAAAAAATTGTATGTAGAGGATAATTAAAACCACATAACATATGCATATATGTTTACATGTATGTAGACAGAAATTGACAGAAAGAAAAGTCAGCTGAAATATTCATCTCAGAGTGAATGGTGGCGTTAGAGTGTGAGTATAGTAGTCTCCTTTATACACTTCTAAATGTTCCTCAAAGAACTTTTTATTATGTTCATTATCAACAAATAATAAATGTTACTAAAAAGGAAATCATCCCCCATAATAATTAATATTGTTATTTGTAGGTATGCATCCTGCCTGAAAATTGCTAAAGTAAACAATTTACAAGGACATTTAGCCTTTATTTACCCCTCAGTGGCATCTCATCATGAAATACACCATTTCCAAAGAAGAGTTCATTCTCAGGAGAGTCCAGTTTTTAGTTGTATAACAAAATATTTTCTTCAAGTTAGTGTTCTACTCAGTAACAGGAGATGATCTGGTGAAAAATTTGGCAGTCACTATTGCAATGTTACAATGGAAAGAGAAAGTTCATTATCAAAGTTTGCTCATCCAGAATTTATTTCTAGTTCCTTGTTGCTGGAATAAAAGGGAAGAAAAAGTATCCCCAGGAACATAACTCATGAGTTCCCAACAGCGAGTCCTTCGCGTAGACAACATTTGAAGGAACAAGTATTCTCTAAACTAGAAAAGCATAAATGACAGAATGACTCTGGCTTGATCTTTTGCCAATTTATTTGACCCTCTCAAGGAATCCTGTTGCAGTGACATTCATCTGGAAACCCTGAACTCTTCCTGGGTCACAAAGGCCAACTCTAGTATCCATCCTTCCATCCACCCATCCGTCCACCCACCCATTCATCTATCCACTCACCCATCCATATAACCACCCATTCATCCATCTACCCATCCATCCATTTTATCCACCCACTCACTCTTCCATCCGTTTACTCATCCATCCGTCTACTCATCCATCTGTCTGTCCATTCATCCATTTGCCCATCATATTTTTATGGAGAGCTGCTTTTGGCTAAGAACCTTTCTAGATGCTGGGAATATGGCAATGAACAAAAGAGACAAAGTCTTGCTCTTGCAGAGCCTATATTCTAGGAGGAGAAGTCACACAGTAAACAAGTTAGAGCATCATCATGATAATGTCAGAAAGTGACCAATGCTTTGAGGAAAATAAAACAAGGCAATGGGAAAGAAAACAACTAGGATGGTGCTTTGTTTAATTAACTTCTTTGACGAGGTGAAAGTTGAGCTGAAGGCTGGCTGCATGAAGGTGATAACAATGGTTAAACCCGGGAAGAACATTTCAGGCACAGAGAGGGGCAAGTGCAAATGTGCTGAGGCAGGCCAATTTCGAGGAACAGGAAGTATGGCTGCAGAGGGGGATAGATGAGACCAGAACCCTAGGCAGGGCCACTTCACATAGGCCTTGTAGGAAATAAGGAATTTGGATTTTATTTTAATTTCAATGGAAAGGCATTAGAGGGTTTAAGTAAGGGCCCTGATATGACCTGACTTCCATGTTTAAACACCACTCTGGCTACTGTGCGGGCAAGAATGAAGCAGGGAAACCTTTCAAGAGGCTACTGTGGTCATCCAGGTGAAAAACGAGGACCCCCTGGATGACTTATCACTCCAGAATATTTTGGGGGTTCCCTTCAGAGCACATGTGATCAACTGCGACCGGCCTAAAAACAACAGCATGGGTTTATTGCCCTCCTAACATGGTGGTGTGAGAAGGGCACCCTCAAATGTGAGATCATCTGCCCGAATCCTTAAAATATTTAAATGCCCCAAATCACATGCTAAACAGAAGGCCCCTTTGAGGTTCCCAGAGGTTCAATTCTACTGAATTTCCTTGCTTTTCATTTACCTCGACTGGTTCCAGCTGGATCTGGAAACCAACGTGTCAACAGTCCCTGCCCATGAAGGCTTCCCAGCGACCAGGAAACAGGTCGTCAATTGTAATCTCCACAGAAAACCTGATTCAGTCAGAGGCTTTCCAAACCCCACATGGCTGGGCCCTATCTGGGAGCAGGTTCCTGCTGGCAGCAACAAACATACATCACAGCACCCCAAGCTTGGACTGACTGTCACTGGAAAGATAGTGGAGTTCCCTGATGCTCTGAGGTCCTGGCATACTCCTTGCACTACTAGGGCATCCTTAAGTAAGCCCGACCTTGCGGGAATCTGCCCATGCTAGCTACTTGATGATTAACCACCTTTTTGAATTTATCAAATGCTGTTCCTTTTCTGGCTCTCACCCAGATCCATCTGGGTAGTAACATGGACCCAGTGATCCTGGCATCTGGAAGCATTTGTCTTAAAAGAGCCAATTCCCTCTTGATGTCAATTATCAGCTCAGTTTCCAGCCAACAGGCCAAATATTCTCTCCCATGGCCCAGATCCACAGGATGTCGCCTGAGGTATGTGCAGAGTGCCTCTCTGTGGGCCACTGTGCTGGGGGCATCCACAGACCAGCTCATGCCCCCGGCCCTGCAGGGGATGGGCCCATGCCAACACATCTAGGTCATTTGCAAGCATAGGTGCACATATGTGCGCACGCGCACGCACACACATAAACACACACACACACGCTGTCAGAAGTTGGCTTCTGGAATGCGGCCTCTGAAGGCCTAGGAAACGTGGCTGGGGCAGAGGAATGGACTGTTTACGGAGCAGGTGCTCAGCTCTGGGCTGTGTGAATCAGGGCCGCGAGTGGAGGCAACAGTATGGTCCTCAGCTGGGCAGAGTTGCATGGAGAGTTGGGGAGGCAGCAAGGCATGGAAGATGGTGATGGATGGATGGAAGGTGCACCCACAGAATTCACCCTGGGCCCTGTCCCCTGATCTTGCACAAATACCTTCCCCTCTCTGGGCTTTGCTTTTCCCATTCTTATGATGGAAACGATGGCTCAGAGGAGTTTCAGAGCTTCCTAGCTACAGTGGAATTCCATCACGCATAAAGGTCCAGACTCAGCACACGGTCAGAATCATGCTGAGTTAAAACTGTCCCCAAAAACTACTTAAAGTACAGTGCACCTTCATATGTGTATATGGAGAAGACAGATTATGAGTACATATGTCAATTATGAATGCATTGCACGATGTAACTTATTTCTCTTTCACCATACATGTATATTTTAATTCATAAATATACATACATTGAAGAAATACGACCAGCTGTATACGATTTCTACAAGTTGATCAGGCTCAAACCCATGACCCAGTTTTAGAGCGATCTAGCTGAAAATTTCCAGCAGAAAAGTATATTTTGCTGTCACTTCAGAAGCAGTGGGCAGGCATGACAGTTCCCCTGCCCACAGGAGGAAAGCCACAGAATGCCAGCCCCAGAACCCCCCGCCTCAGCCAGGTTCTTTGGCCACCCAGTGGAGGGAGAAGCCGATCTGAGGATGCAGTCATCTTTGCTTTAATAAACCCCTCTACCCACCTCCAAGTACTCTGCAGTGGTGTCTTGGCCTCACCCCTTTCTTAGTAATATAGCGTGGGAGGTTTGGGATCCTGTGGTACACGCCACACATCCATCGAACCCTTGCTCCCTGACTCCCCAGCACCGGCATGGGGTGGATGGGCTCTGAGGACATCCTCCCCTAAAACTGCCTCCTGACAGTCAGAACCTCTAGACATTTTGTCATCCTAACCAGCCCCCTTCGGCTAAGGCTTGTCATCTTCCCTTTACAGCTCAGCCTCTCGTTCCATCTAGGTCTCAGGACATTCGCACCCAAAGGGCATTTCTAGAGGCCCATGGAAGAAGCAATTCGGGGTGAAAACCCTGATCCAAATGGGGAGCAGCTCCCTAGAGAGGTGCAGCAGATTCAAACGAACTCCGGCCCTTTCTTCATCACAGACTCATGAGACGTCCCACATGTGTGGGACCACCCCTGGGGTGAACTTTCAGGACAATTGTCCCCGTGAAGGATACAGGGTGACGCTGTTGCCACAGGCAACCTTCTGGTCGACTTTGCCTCTGCTCCCTGGCCCAGGGGGGCAAGAGTGGTGGAGGGGGCCACGTCCCCGGCCCTCACGCCCACCGCCACCCCACCCACTGAGAAGGCACTGGAGCTCTGGCCTCCCTCTGTTATGGGCCTGCCTCTCCCTGCCAAGGTTTTAAAAGCATCTGGGCACAGGTGCCAGCCTCCGGGGCCACTAAGCGGAAACTCAGGGGAGGAAAATGAGGACGCCAACCACATTGCCATTATGTTCTCCCAGAACATGTGGTGCTCCCAGGCAAATGTGTCTCCAGCATTGTCACACCACAATATTCATGCGCCTCATTACTGGTTTTAATTTTGCCTGTTGCTTATTTACTGTCTACTTCCCCACTTTATTGCCCGGGTTGGAAGAGTTACTTATCTATGCCGAGAACAGAAGGTCCCCAAAGTGAGATCTCTCCAGAAGTTTCTGGCCCCACTCAGCCCCAGCAGGACAGAATCTGGCCCAAACGCACACTTGGCACCAACGGTTCCTCCACGCGGCTCTTCCTTTAACATCCCCCCCATCCTGACTCACTGCTTTCCTGCCTCTGGAATGGGCTCTCTCTTCTTTCCATGGCCAAATCCTGCAGGGCCACCTCCTGGGCTGAGAGGAGGACTGGTGATGGTGCACAGGGCCCGCGGATGCAGGATGAGGACGCCGGCATGCTCTCGGGAGCAGGGCTCAGTCTGGGCTCCACTGTGAGGGCGGGCCACCCCTGTTCCCCCTGCGGGTGGGTCCTCGGGTCCCAGAAACCGGGGGCAGCAATGTCCTCTCCCAACTGCTTGGGGAACCGGGTGTGGCGGTTCATCCCTGGAGACACCTCGGAAAAAGCAAAATCCACATCTCGCTTGAATGAAAGAGGATGAGCAACCTGACTTCATAAATACGCTTTTTTAAATGTTGTAATTAATGCTTTTTAGTTATGTTTGGAAAGCACATTATAAAGGAGCAAAACTCATCCACATACCTCTGTTCATCAGAGTAAACTCTTAACCTTTTGGAGATTTTAATTTTTATCTT
This sequence comes from Balaenoptera physalus, assembly GCF_965194825.1. Lineage (NCBI taxonomy): Eukaryota > Metazoa > Chordata > Mammalia > Artiodactyla > Balaenopteridae > Balaenoptera > Balaenoptera physalus. The sequence goes on along the minus strand of NC_138900.1, from coordinate 19,806,151 downwards.
TTTTTACCTTTATCTCAAACAAACAAACCAAGAGAAAACAAAAACAGAGTTCAGAGCATAATCATGTCATAGAATCGCTTTTTTAAAATCTTTTTCCCAAAATTATAAAGTCACCCTGTGTTCTATGTAACCAGTGATGAAAAACAAAGACACAAAAAGACAATTAACAACCTGTCTCCTTCCCTCCACTCCATCCTCAGAAAATAACCAATGCTAACAGCATGTGCTATTCCTTCCATACTGCATTTTTGTCCATAAAACATAATGGACATTGGAGAGATAAAGAAGTATTAGAGAGAGGGAGAGAGAGAGGAAGGGAGGAAAGAAGAAAGGTAAGAAAGAAGACAGGTAGATGAGAGAGAGAGGAGGAGAAGGAGGAAGAGGAAGGAAGGAAGGAATGGAGGGAGGGAAGGAGGAACTGAGTTAAAAGATGAAAGGGGAAAAAAGGACACAAAAATTCAAAAGAAAATGAAAGATTTAATAAAAATAGGGTTTTACTCTCCTACCTATATAATATTTTTTTGTTTTTCTATAACTTGTTTTCTTCTCAGTGAATCCCTTTGGGAAAACAGATCCATCTGTCTCTCATAACCACATCGTATTCCATAGTTCTGACACACACAATGTATATCGAATCATTCCTCTATTAATGGACATTCAGAAGATGTCTTCTCCCCCCTTCCTTGAAAAATAATGCTTTTATTTCCATACAATAGAGCTATAAAATGGAATTGCTGGGTCAAAGGATATGCATATTTTAATTTTAATAGCTACTCTAAGATTACTTTCCCAAAAGTCTGAATGAAGCAAGTCACATTCCCACTAGCAATATATGGGCTGCCTAGATCCTTGCAGCTTAGCCAGCACTTAATGTTATCACTTGTACATTCTTGTCAGCCTGGTGGGTAACACACAGTATTTCAATTTTACTTTAATTTTTACTTCCCAATTCCCTGAGGTTGAATATGTTCTCATCAGCTTAGGGACCACTGGGATTTCCTTACCTGTGAATTGCCTGTTGATAGCCTTTGACATGTTTTTAATTGGGTCTTGTCTTTAACTTGTCTTTTTTTTTTTTTTTTAATTTGTGGATACACTTTGCATATTATGTATATTAACCAAGTGTTGTAAATATTTTTCTCAATTGGTTTATCATTTCGTACAATTTCCCAAATCTTTCAACCCACTTTGTAAACATTTGGAATGTCTGTGTAATATGCCCGAGTGTGAATGTGAAGGTATTGATTAACCATTCCCTATATATTGTTGGAATTCAGTTCTCTCTCTCTGTCTCTCTCTCTGATATTATGAATAATGTGGGAACCTCTGTCCATATTTTATGTTATTTTTATGAGGCAATTTAGTACATTTTAAAATTAAGAATTTCATTTTTAAAAGTAAATTTACTAAATCAAAAATATGAACATTCTAAAAACTGTTGATGAATATTGTTAAACTGCCTTCTTAATAGATGTAACAATTTACTCTTCCCCCAAGTCCAGGTTCTGTCGTATGCCCTTGCTGGTGCTGGGAATCACACTTCTGAAAGATCTGTACATTTGATGGCTAAAGATGGTATCATATTTATTGTTTTTAATATTATCCCTAAAATTTACTCGTGAGATTGATACTTTCATATGCTCATTTGTCATTTATCTTTACTCTCTTATGATTCAACTTTCTCTATGTGGCCTATGCATGTTTTTCTTTTGGGTATCTTAATTTTTTTAATTTATTTATATGTGGATTGGGAGTTTGGGGTTAGCAGATGCGAACTATTACATATAGAATGGATAAACAACAAGGTCCTACTCTATAGCACAGGGAACTATATTCAATATCCTGTGATAAATCATAATGGAAAATAATGAAAAAGAATGTATACATATGTAAAACTGAATCACTTTGCTGTACAGCAGAAATTAACACAACATTGCAAATCAACTATACTTCAATAAATTTTTTAAAATAAATACAAAATAAATTTATGTATATGAATTCTTTTTGTAGGTAGGGTAAAAACACTTGGTTTATTATATTTGCAGAAAATATTTTCCCAGTTATGAGTTCGCTCTGTGACTTCACTTATAAGTAAAATGTTTAAATTCCAATATAGCCACATCCACGGACCCACTATGATTTCTTCCATAGTGTTGTCATCTCTCAGCCAAGAGATTATTTCAATATATACTGATGTTTTCCTCTAGTTTGCTATAGTTTGATTTTTATTTAATATTTAACTTTTCAACCCTTTTACTTAACTGGTACATGATGCAGGAATAAAATCTGCTTACTTCCCCTGTGTAGGTTTCCATCTACCCCAGCATCATTTGGGGAATAGTCCTCAAATATTAAGATCGTCTAACAAAACTGATTTAGATCTCTCTAGTCTGCTTCTTAGATTTGTATATTTATTTTTGTTCCAGTATCAAATCAATTTAAAGATTCTTATGTTATAATACATTTTATTTGGCAGAACTAGTTCCCCTTCCTCCAATTATTCTTTGGTTTTAATTTTTTAACTGTTGCTTGCCTGTCTAATTTCTTCCAGGTATTTAATGTTACTTTAGAAACATTTTGTTTCTTATCCCCCTCCTGAAAAAAATCCTTTCCACATTGTGATTGGGATTACATTGAACCCTAATCTAATTTAAAGAGAATTTAGACATTCAATCTCCTTGTTCAGCTGTCTTCTTGAAATTTTCCCTGGATGTTTATAGTCTTGATTTTTAAAGTGGTTTTTATTATTAGGTTAAAAAATGAACTTTTGTATGTTTATTATGAATATAATACAATCCATTTCAAGTTAATTTAAGGGTCGTGATTTTTTCCATATGGATATCCAATTGTTTCATCACCATTTGTTGAGAGACTATCCTTTTCCCATAAATCATCTTTGTCCCTTTGTCAAGAATCAATTGACCATGCAGGGATGGGCCTATACCTGGATACATTATTCTGTTTCATTAATCTATATGGCTAGTCCTATGCCAATTACACTGTTATGATTACTGATGCTTTATATTAAGCCTTGAAATCAGATGTTGTGAGACTTCCACACTTGTTCTTCATAAAACAGTTTTGGCTATTCTATTCCTTTTGCTTTTACAAGGTAAAGAACTACCTTAGAATCACCTTGTCTGTTTCTATTCATTAAAAAAGCATGCTAAGATTTTAACTGGGATTGTATTGAATCTATAGCTCAGTTAGGGGAGAACTGACATCTTAACAATAATGAGTCCATGAAGATGGTATATCTCTCTTTTTTATTAGGTCTTCTTTAATTTTTCTCAGCAATGTTTTGTAGTTTTTCTCTTTATTGGTCTTGCACATATCTTTATAAATTTATCTTTATGTATATTTGGTATTATTAATACAACTATAGATGGTATTTTAAAATTTCACCTCACCAATTATTTGTTGCTAATATAAAAGATACAGTTGATATTTTGTGTATTCATATTGTATCTTGGACCTTGTTAAACTCAGTTATTATCTCTAGTGGCTTCTTTGTAGATTCCTTAGACCTTTCTATCTAGAAAATTGTGTCATCTTCAAATAAAGACAGTTTTACTTCTTCATTACCCATATGTATATGAAGAGACACTATACCACCAAAATTTTATAGAAGCTGATTTGTAAAAGGCAGAATAAAAGATCCACTTATGTAACTTATGACCTGGTCTTGGGGACTTACTCAAAATAACAATGTCCCCTCCACTTCTTTTTGCTCCTTAGAGAAAATTAAAGTCTGTGTCCACTGAGAATAGAAGCAATGGGTCAGATGAAGAAGCTGGGTCTAGGAATTTATCTGGTGAATTGGAACTGTATAGACTCATTCAGAATGTTCAGACTAAAATATATGTATATTTTAAAACTTCTTAATTTATCTGCATTTATGCTTCATCAGAGTCCTGTTCTGGTATACCTGCTTTGAGACTGATGCAGGTAATTCATGTTCTATGCCTTTGCTCATAGTAGGTTTCAAAAAAAAAAAAAACTTGCATGTGGAACCTCATTAGGACTCTTTCTATCACAGAAAACTTACCCCGACTGGCATAGAAAAACAAAGCTTGGCAAGTTATTGTATTTGCTCAGGTAACTGATAAATTCAGGGCTGCATCTTTAGGCCTGGCTGGATCTTTCTCTGACTCTTGGCTTTGTTCATGAGCACCCTCTTCCCACATCCTTGCAAGATGGCCTTCAGCAACTCTAAGCTTGTCTTCCAGGACCTCAGTAGGCCCGCAGAAAGGGAGATCAGCTTCTGCACTAGTTACAACAGAAGTCCTGGGTTTGAGTCTCACTGGCCCACCTGGCATCCTTGAACCCCCACCTGTGAGCCAGGGAGATGGGCTTAGCTTCACCCAAACTACAGGGATAATCAAGAGGTCATTAGCAAACACACTGTAGGATTCCATCTGTATGACATTCTAGGGGAAAAACAAAAGGGATAAGAGTAAGGAGAGGGGTTGACTAGAAGGAAATGGGGACATTTTATGCAGTGATATAAATATTCTTTATCTTGATTGCACTGGTGGTTACACAACTAAATACATTTGTCAAAAGCTGCAGAATTGTTCACCTAAAAAGATGAATTTTGCTGTATGTAAAGTACACTCAATAAACATGAATTTTCTTTGCAGCCACTTAAGCCGAAGGTACTCTTTCCCCCTGGGGAATCAGTGTACAAAGGCTGCAAACAGCAGCTTCCTCGGTAGCGCATGCAGCCTGTTGCCTGTACGGGTTGCCCTAAGGGACCTTGCACATAGCCCTTTCCAGTGGACATTCATGACTGGCATGCTGTCCCCAATCTAGGCTCCAGATAGGTATACGAGATGCCTTTGGAAAGCCCCAGGGCACAGTGGTCAGGGTCCACATTGGCCAAGTCATAGTGTCCATCTACACCAAGTTGCAGAACAAGGAGCATATGATTGAGGCCCTAGGCAGGGCCGAGTTCAAGTTCCCTGGCTACCAGAAGATCTACATCTCCAAGAAGTGGGGATTTACTAAGTTTAATGTGGATGAATTTGAAAACATGGTGGCAGAAAAGCGGCTCATCCCGGATGACTGTGGGGTCAAATACATCCCTAGCCGTGGCCCTCTGGACACATGGTGGGCCCTGCACTCCTGAGAGCTTTGGTACCGTCCCCTCCTTACTCATGTCCACCAATGAATCCTACTTTCCTCTCCAAAACAAAAACAAAAACGCTGAATTTTAAAGAAGAGTCTTAAAAGAAATATGTAAAGAAAACTTATAAGATTTTTTAAAGGAAAAATGTAAACCTTGTGTTTCTGGATAAGACGACAGAACATTTTAAAGATGCTAATTCTTTCCAAATTAATGTACTGGACTAAACAAAATCCTAAATGTAATTTTATCCTAAATGTAAATGTAGTATCCTAAATGTAAATGTAGTATCCTAAATGTAAATGTAAACAAATGTATCCTAAATGTAAATGTAAATAAAATCCGAAATGTAATGTACAGTCTTAAACAAAATCCTAACAGATTTGCGGGAGGAGGGGGAGATATGAAACTTGACAAAATGATTTTAAAATTTATCTGGAAAAATAAATTACTGATAATGCCAGAGAAAGTTAAGAAAAAGACAATAATGAGCGGAAATTGCTTTTACTCCACATCTTTGACTAATAATTTTCAATCTGGATTGTGTATGTGTGTGTGGGTATGTGTGCGTGTGGATGTGTGCGTTTATTTTGTTGTGGGCAATAGGCATGTTTCAAAGAAAGGAGAAGGAAACTTTACAAGAACTTCTCAGAAGAGAGGATGTAATTCAAAAATAATGTTAAATTCTATTTACTTAATTTTCAAAAATTAATATATTTTAAAAATATATACATACATTAAATGAAGAGATTTTTATGCATCTAAGACGGAAAAAGATGGGTTTAATTTTTTTTAAATCTTTACTGAAATTAACTGGATTAAATAATGTAATATATTTAATTTTTTAATGTCAGGAAATAAAGTAAATATTTACCTAACTTTGGAACACAGACCAATTTCATCATCAAGAATGCTGTCAAAAACACAAATCTTTTCAACCTTTGAGGTTTCTTTGTTTGTTTGTTTGTTTGTTTTGTTTTCTCTGCACATAGTGATGTGCCAAGCATTGCACTAAGTGTTTGGGGGGAGGGTTCCATAATAAAAGAGTTCTGTTTTTTCTAACTTGCCTTACTTGTTCTCTGTATAGAATTCAACAATATATAAAATCACGAAAAAAAGTAGGAGTCATCTGAAGTCACATAACCTTGAAATGACCATTAGTAACCCTTGGAATCATCTCTTCATTTATAGATTTTCTTTACCCATACACATATATGCATATATTCTTTCCATAAACAATAATATTACTTATGCCCTCCCTTCATTCATACTCTTACAACACCACACCCCATGTCTGCTCTGCAGGTAACCCATGTTAACAACCTACAAGGTTCTCCATACTCATATAATTCTATATATACTTATACAAAGGATTCTCTATAATCCTATTTACATGTTTATATCTCTTCATATGCATCTACTCTTTGGAGCATTTTTCATTGTTTGATATACAAAAATGGTGTATCTTACACACTTTTCTGCATTTTATTTTTCTTACTCAACAATACCTCGTAGCAATTTCTCAAAGTCACTGAAGATAGCTCCAATTCTTTCTTGTCAATGGCTGCATGCTGTGCCGTGGTGAAGCCATACCTCACTTTCTTTAGCCATTCTGGTTGCAAAATTTGCTCTGTTTTCAATTTATTACCAGTGCAAACAACACTGTAACACCCTTGTACACTTGTCTGTCCTTATGTATTAGTCCTTTCAGTTCTAAGGGGTCATTTTACAAGAGGATAATCACAGGGTTGAATAGCATGTATATTTTTAAATGTTGCCAGACTGCCTTCCCAAAAGATTGTAACACTTCACATCTTCACCAGCAACTATGAGGGTATCCTTTTTCCTCATGTCTACCAATGTTAGTTGATATTAGATCTTTTTTTCATATAAAATCCCATCATTAATCTAAGTCATTTCCTTGACTACTACTGAATGACTTTAAGTAGAAAAATAGTAAAACATTTCAATTAAAATCAAGAATTATACAGAAATGGGACTTCCCTGGTGGGGCAGTGGTTAAGAGTCCGCCTGCCAGTGCAGGGGACACAGGTTCAATCCCTGGTCCGGGAAGATCCCACATGCTGCGGAGCAACTAAGCCTGTGTGCCACAACTACTGAGCCTGTGCTCTAAAGCCCGTGAGCCACAATTACTGAAGCCCGCACGTCTAGAGCCCGTGCTCCGCAACAAGAGAAGCCACCACAATGAGAAGCTCGCAAACTGCAACAAAGAGCAGCCCTCACTCTCTACAACTAGAGAAAGCCCGTGTGAGCAACAAAGACCCAACGCAGCCAAAAATAAATAAAATAAAATAAATAAATTTATTTTAAAAAGAATTATACAGAAGTCACCACTATAAATATTATTATTATACATTTCTCTTGCCCTAGCATGGTGCTGTATAATAGAAATTTCTGCAATATTGGAAATATTCTCTATTCTGTGCTATCCAATATGATAGCCACTGTCATATGTGACTATTGAGCAATTGAAATGTGGCTAGTGTGGCTGAGGTACTGAATTTTAGCTTTGTTAATTTAAATTCTAATAACCAGATGTGGCCATGGCTACCATACTGGATAGGGCACTTCTAGAAAATGCCAAACAAAACGTTAAAATAATGGCTACAAACATTGGAATATACACACAAATTTATCTTTTTGCCGATTGTATACCTAGACAACTCACAGTATTTCAACAAGTGAGAAGAAAAAACCCACTAGAAGTGATGAGACAATTGTAAGTTAACTATATATAAGCTAAATATGTAAAAATCAATAGCTACTTTACTTAGCACTAAGCACTTAGAATAGAATTAGGTAAAAATTATTCCATTTACAATACAACAAAAAAGACAAAACACTAAAGAATATATTTAACAGGAAAGCCACAAGACACATATGACACAAATTTTAAATTGTAATAAAAAGAGTAAAATGAAGCCAAATGTCGAGAAAGTTGTACCAGGCTCTTGGATGGGAAGATAGATATAGATAGATAGATGATAGATAGATAGATAGATAGATAGATAGATAGATAGATAGATAGATAGATGGATATATCAATACTTCTAAAATTAATTTATAAATTTAATGCAATTCCAAGTAGAATTCCAAAAGGCTAATATAATCCTTGAATTCTCATAGAAGAATATGCCTAAAACTTTCTCCCAAAATGTGGGGGAAAAAAGTGAGTGGATACTTACTTTATGACTTACCAGAATCTTCTCAAAAGCCATTACAATAAAAATCAACATAATATTGATATATGAATAAACAAATAGATTCATGGAAATTAATTAAAAATCCAGAATTTGATCCTCATCTATATGAAATTTATACTTGACAAAGATAGTGTTTTATTCAGTGTGGAAAAATGGACCATTTAATCAATAATACTGGCAAAACTGGTTATCCATATGAAAAGATTTTAAAAGACTTTTATCCCATAACCATAGGCAAAAAATAAATTTCAACTAGATAAAAGGCTCAAATAAGAAAGAAATTTTACCAGAAAATCAGAAGATTGTTCACACAATCCAGGGGTTAATATCACCTTCCTAAATAATAAATAAGAGTGGCAACTCATTCCTATTTATTTATTATATCTTATTTATTTTTTCCTAAAGTAAATAAATAAAATATTCTTATTTATGTTTTATTAAAAAAGTAAAGGGAGTTATATCTAACCCTATATAAATATGAGACATTTGTCTGGCAAAATACAAGTAAACATACAAATGATAGAGCTAGAAAATAATATTTATAATAGAGCTAGAAAATAATATTTATAATAAGGTTACTTTCCATACCATATAAAAATTCACGCAAACTAATTAGAAAAAGACAAACAAGCAAATTTGAAAAAAAATGAGGAGTCATGAAGAGAAAATTTGCAGAAGATATAACTCAGATAATAAACAACATTAGAGCAGGTGCATGAGTCAACTCCAGTAGAAGCCCTGTGTTCTGCTTTGTCTCCCCTTCACTTCCGGTGCCAGGAAGCTGGGAGTCTGCCCCTCTGCTTAAATCACCTGGCTACCAGGCTTGCTCCACTGCAATCAACACTTGTCAAGGTGTGGGACCACTCCGGACCTTCCACTTTACAGATCCTGCATGGGAAGCAAGGCCTGGAGATCCTCTGCTCTCAGATCCCCCAACACCCCTGGAGGTTCTGCTCAGCCCAGAAGAAGAGGACGGATGCCCTGACCTTTCTACAGAGCTCTCTCGCTCAGCCTGGGGAGAGCGGTCCCCTCCTCCACTCTAGAGTACCCTTCTACACTTATTTTTAGGTCAAAACATTGACCCTTGGAAGCTCAAACACTAAAAAATAAATAAATAAATAACTGCTTGTGTGTGCCTTAGAATTCTTGGTCTGGGTGTACATGGTGGGTGGGTGAAGGACCTGCGATGGAGAATGGAAGAGATTGCTGGGACTGTTTATAAAAGAAATTAGTTAATGCTCGGCAACAGCTTCCCACCACAGTGAGATTATGTGAGCTTCTAAAGTCTCAGGATGAGCAAGTGTAGGAATCTGGACCAGGACTTAGGACTCCTGACACGGAGCTAGGAGTCTGTGGGCTGGCCACATCTTCGGCATCTTATGCCTGTCTCCCTTGTCCCCCTGGCAAACCCTCCAGGGAAAGCAGTGCTGACCCCCTCTGTGCTATCAAAGACTGAGGGAGGCTTCTCCTTGCCTGGGGGGATGCGCTCTCTCACGAGCTCAAGCGTGGGGGCTTGGGGCCTTGAGTGGAGGGTTGAGCCAGCCCCACTGCACAGGTTGTCACCATCAGACACCTCCCGTCTCCCAGTCCAGGGAAACTGACAGGCCTCACAATACTGCACCCTGGGCCCGGCGAGAGTGAGTGACAGCCCTGCTCTGACGGGCGATTAATCCTGCAGTAGGTGGTACTCACTCCTGTCTCTGCCACTCACCCTTTCTCCAGTACCACCGTTGACTGACAGTGCATGCCATCCTGACCTTACACATCGTTGGGTATAATTGCCAGGGGCTTATTAATTATCACCATTAATGCCTTGTGTGTGCATGGGGGTATGCTTTTTGCCCCAACTCACTCATCACAACAAAGGTTGCATCTGTGGGGTGGCTACCAAAAGGCTGGCATCTGGGGCTTGGCAGTGAGCTTTGGGGCCAGACTGTCAAAAGGCTGAGGTCACTTTCCATGCTGTGGTTCTCTGCAGTCATGGGGTCTGGCACTGTGACAGGTTTGGGAGGTCTGCTTTTGAGAGGCCCCATGCAGAGGCAGGTGCACTTGTCCCCAGGGGCCTCAGTGCAGCCCAGATTCTCCTTCCTACACACGATCAGCCCAGAGCCAGACACAAGGTAGTGGGGACTCTTCAACCACTTGCATCTGGAAAGTGGAGATTCAAAAAATTAAATCCGGGAGCTCCCTAGGGATTCTCTAGTCCAAACCTTAATTTTCCTACATGAGGGATTAAGACTCAGAGAAGGTTCTGCAGACTTGTGATTGCCAAGGAGGAGGGGGGTGGGGGAGGAATGAAGTGGGAGTTTGGAGTTAGCAGATGTAAACTATTATATATAGAATGGATAAACAACAAGGTCCTACTGTATAGCACAAGGAACTATATTCAATATCCTGTGATAAACCATAATGGAAAAGAATATAAGAAAGAATGTATATATATATATATATATATATATATATATATATATATATATATATATATACCTGAATCACTTTGCTGTACAGCAGAAATTAACACAACATTGTAACTCAACTATACTTCAATAAAAAAAAAAGACTCAGGGAAGGTTCTGAACAAGCTCAAGATCACCAAGACAGTTAGTGATGCAGTCAAGTCTAATGGCTTGTTTTCTTCATGAGTACCTAACTAGGATTTGAGACTCTCTCAGAAGTACTCATTACATTTAAAATTCAAGGTAGGAATTGTTTTCTTTTGTTGTTGTTGTATTTCTTGTTTTTTACTTTATTTTCCAAAAATGGCCAATGGGTTTTATTTAGTAGTAGTAGTTGTTTTTAAATGCATAGAGTTTCCAGATGCTATTTTGGCACTGTACCTTTTTTAAATTTCTATTTCAGTTAATCCTCCTGACGATGACAAGTTTGAGTTATGTACTATTCTCATTTCATACCATTTTTCCTTTCATGAGGCCACTGAGGCACAGAAATGATAAATAACTTGCCCAAGGTCATTGCATGCTATTCCCAAGTTTGCATACATAGAATTAAGTTCAGACAGTCTGGCTGCAGAGTCTGCACTTTTAATCACTACCTTATATTGTCAGAAAATTAACATTTATTAATTTAATTAATAAATAATCGTATGTATGAATTGTCAGCTGTATGGATGTTGGTCTAGGTGTTGGTAATACACTGGGAAACAAAACAGATAATATCTCTGCCTTCATGGAACTTGTATTCTGGCAAGGAAGACTGAAAATAAATAAGTGGATAAAAATAAATGAGACAATTTCAAAGAGTGAAAAGTATCTTAAAAGAAAAAACAAGATAATGTGATAATAACTAAGAGGGAATTCTTTTAGATAGAATGATTAGGAAAGACTTTGTTGAAGAGAAGACAAGAAGGAGCCAGCACATGAAAAGTCAGAGAAAGAACTTTCCAAAAAGAGGAAGAGCAAATGCAAAGATCCCGATGTGATACTGAGCTTGCCAAGTGTGATCACCAAGAACAGATAGATGGAAAAGTCAATGGATGAGTGGATGGATAGATAAGGGATATGAGCAGGGCATGAACTTAGAGTCTCAGAACATCATCTCCTCTTCCTCCTTCTCATCATCCAAACTTTGTCACCATCCCATTAAATGAAAAACAGAGGCAATTATCTAAATATCCATAGCTAAAAGAAACCACTTTCAGTAAAGGATGGTGTAACCATAATCTTACTCAATAACTGTCTGTGTTTGGTCGTGGATGTAGCCCACATAGTTACATCTCCAAGTCACTGGCTAAGTACCACCACATCTCATGACTTGCACTATCCATATCCTATAAGAAGATCTGTTTTCAGCAATTTATGTAAACAGGGTAGGCCACAGAATGGGAGGGAGAGCGACATGGTGAGTGATGGAACTTGTGAACCATGGGCCCAGGAAGATCCTGCACGTGAGTACAGAGTATAGTGCTCAAAATACGATGAGAAATGCTTTGAAAAAAAATGTGTGACCAAATGAGTAGATTTGCTAGTGCTCCTAATTAAGAGGTGTCAAAGGAGTAAAGGAAGCAAATGTTTTCCTTATGTTTCTATTAGAGGTATTCCTGTATTTATCTAGATTTATCAAAGGTATATAACACCTTACAAGGCTCATGTCATATTACCTGCTCAGAAGCCAACCTGGCAATTTTCTATTTCAAGAAGCCAATAAAATTCTCCCCTGACTTCACAATTGGAAATTAAACAATACACGTCTAAATATTCCACGGGTCAAATATGAAATCTCAACAGAAATTTAAAATACATATAACTGAATGAAAATTAATATATAAAATATCAAAATATGTAGTATGCAGCTAAAATAGTGCTGAGAGAGAAATTTATAGCACTAAATACATTAGAAAAAAGGAAAAGTCTCAAATCAGTAATCTGAGTTCCTACCTCAAGAAAATAGAAAAGGAAAAGCAAAGTAAACACAAAGCAAGCAAAGAGGAGGAAATAATAAAGATCAGAGCAGAAATCAATGAACTGAAAACAGGAAAACAGTAGAAAAAAATCAATAAAACAAAAAGATGTTCTTTAGAAAAAATTTTTTAAATGATAAACCTCTATCAAGATTGACCAAGATAAAAAGAGAGAGGACACAAATCATCAATATCAGGAATGAAATGGGATATTACAACAGATCCCACAGCCATCAAAAGAATAAGAATGGAATACTATGAACAACTTTACACTCAGAAATTTATCAAATTAGAAGAAATGGACCAATTCTTTTAAAACGACAAACTACCAAAACTAAGTTGAAATAGATAACCCAATTAGTCCTCTAAACATTAAACAGATTGAATTTGTCATTACAATTTTTCTAAAAAAGAAATGCTCAGTTTCAATGGAAAATTCTACCAAATATTTAAAGGAGAATTAACAAAATTTTACACAATCTTTTCCAGAAAATAGAAGAGGAAGAAGTACCTCCAAACTTATTTTATTTACCTTGATACTAGAACTACACAAATACAGTACAAAATAAGACAATTACAAACCATTATTTCTTATGATTTTAAGCACAAAAATCTTCAACAGAATATTAGCAAATGAACCAGCATTATAAAAGAATCAGACAAATGATCAAGTTGGATTTAAGTTGGATTTATTTCAGATATGCAAGAGGTTCTACATTCAAAAATCTATCAATCTGCCATATTGACATGCTAAAGAAAAAAATCGCATGATCATAACAACTGATGCAAAAAAAGGCATTTGATAAAACACAACAACCATTTATGTTACCAAAAAAAAGAAACCTCTTCCCTCTAAGACAGGGAAGAAAGGCAGGAATGTCCACCCTCACCATTCATTCAACTGGGTACTGGAAATTGTAGCCACTGCAATAAGGCAAGAAATGGCATACAGATTGGTGAGGAAGAAATAAAACTGTTCCTGACGTGTGGCCCTGGGCAGAATCAGCTCAAATTATACAAAGGTTCATGCATGAGATGCCTTTAACCCAATCCACTTAGTGACATTTTTCTGATTTGAACTGATGCTAGAGCTCCTGGGTAAAGATAACAAGGCTGCATTCAGTGTTTCGGGAATTTCACTCTGCCTTGGTAAGAGGGCTATCTAGGGCATACAAGGACATGGGTGAAGATTCTTGGTAAGGCAAGGAGTCTGCCTACAGAAGGTCCATGCTACCCCATGATCCTCCAGGACATGGGTCCTCTTTGCTCAGCAAATCTATCTCTGAACATGATTGTCAGAAAATGCATGTTTTTTAAGAGGGTGACTTAGACGTACCAGTTGTTGTGTTTCTCTTTTTTCCCAGTTGCAAATAGATGTTTTCGAGACAGAAGGCTTGGATGGTGTTCTTAACAGCAGCGTTACTGGTTATGAGCCCTCTGTATCTTGGTAGACGGACACCCAGTTCTGCCAACAGGTGGATCTGCCTTATGGGAGAACTTGCACAAAACACTTGTAGGTTAGAGCAACAAATATCATTAGAGACACAAATAATTCCTATTAGGACATTCTTTTAAAATATTGATAGATCAATCTCTTTTCAAAAATAATTTTACCAATATAAAGCCTACATTCCTTTCTCCACCACCACTAAAAGGGATATGGCTAATAAGTTCATAGAACAGTTCCAAGCTGAAACTAATTTTTCGATCATCTGCCAATGGCTGCTATACACTGGAACTGATTATAGAGAGAACAGTGGCTCTTTAAAGCATTCATATGTTGGCTCTGCCTGGAGCAGGGATCTCAATCCTCCCTGCCTGTTGGAACCATCTGGAAACCCCATTCATAGAGGCACGGATTTCACCGTTCTGACATGAGACCAGGCATGAGGATTTTTTTAGAGATACATGTTTTATGTGCAGCCAGGACTGAGGGCTACTGGCCTAGAAATATGAGACAAGACGAGAATTATTAATTAGGCAAACTTTATTGAGCACTTACGTGTGGCAGGCACGGTTTTCCCAATGGTGGAATCCTAAAATCTATGCTCTGTGGCTGGTACTATTATCAGACAAAAGATGAAGCCATTTGAACAGCATCTATGCACACACTTCTTCAGGAAGGAGCTGAACTCTAGACGTCCTATTTTATTCAAGCAAGACCGCAGTGCTCAACACAGCCGGAAAGGGTAGAGAGTAAATCTGTAGCGACGAGGGAGGATCAGAGACAGGGAGAGATATGACCACAAAGATGGTACATGAAAGAAATCTCTGGCAATTCCAGAATATTGACAAAAGTACATGCTGATAGCCAAAGAGCATGTAAGGATTTTCATACCGCATTTCCAGTTATGACTAGAGAAGCATAATTAGGTACTAAATTACAATGTTAATATTCATTTGAACAAATAAGTACTTGTAGGGCCCTCAGGGCCCTGGGAGGGCAACAGAGGAGTTGATTAAATGGACAGAGTTTCTTTGAATGAGTTTCATCCTGAGTTTGGTGAGGTTGGCTCTCAGCAAAGGCTTCAGAGGTCAAGACATGGACCGTGAGTGGTGTCATGTCTCCTTTTGTAGCTACAGTCAACAGATTCAAAATGAAACAAATAACATACAAGTAATTACAAATTACGACCCATAATACGTGCTAGAGAGGAAACGGGGGGGAAAGCCCAGGAAAAGGCCACTGTGAGGAAGGAAGGCCATTCAGGATGCCAGATGCAGGGATGCACGGTGCAGGAGGAAGTCCTGAGCAAAGCCGCTCAATTTTTCTAGCAAGGAAAAGGGTCTTGCTGAGGTCTCCTATTATTGTGGCCTTATCTATTTATACCTCCATTTCACCCAAAAAGAGTCTGAGGTGGGACTTGCCTGTCATGTGCAAGTAAATTAAAGTCATTCCCTAAAAGGGGCAAAAGCAAACCGAAGTAATGAGGAGGAGGGCTGGTGGGGGAAGGAGGTTAGGAGCAAAAGAAGGAGGGAGAAAGAGAAACACACACACACGTGCACACACATACACATACAGCTACCTATCTGAGTTCCTAACTGAAGTCCAAACCTTAAGTAGAGCAGTTCTTTGACCCATTTCCCCAGGAACTGGTTGTCTTCCTACACAATTTCTTTGGGCTTCATACAAAAGGTAAGATTCTATATTAAGCAGTACTAATTAGTGGGGGCCATCTCCAGTATGTAACAAAAACAAATCTATCACCAGCTGTAGGAAAAGAAAACAGTCCTCAGCGCCCCCAAATCCCAAAACACATAAGCTTAGCATTTTAACTGGCTGGGGTAAGAGCCATTATTTTCATTAATGGAGCTCATTTTTATTTTATTGGGCTTTTTTACTATGAGATTAAAAGCATGTTTTTATTGTAGTTTTTTTCTAATGCAATCTTAGATGATGTGCTCAGAATGAATGGAATAGTTATTGTTTTAATTATTTTTTCCTTTTGTGTTTTTATTTCGTTTGTTCCTTTTATTTACTACTCTTAAGCTGCCATAATAACACGGGCCCAGGGTGCTGGGAGGCCTCCAGTGAGCACCTCCGCAGTGGCTGGTCTCTGCTAAAGGCCAAGGAACAGGAAAAGTGCCAGCACACTGTTGCTTTCGGAAACGAGGGGCCGCCCAGCCCTGCGGCACAGCCCTACTGATAAGGGCACACAGGGCGGAGGCAAGGGCATGGTCCCTTTCTGCTCCTGCCCTTGCTCCAAGCCACCCTGGCTCACTGGGTAAAGAAAAGGTGGGAAGATAAGCCAAGGGGCATGTTACTCACCCACAGCCATGGTCGCTCTCCTGATGCCGGTGAAAACTCAGATTTCAACATGCAGAGAAACACAGCTGGACCTGGACATGGGTTCCCTGCCCATGAAGGGAAGGGAAGACCACAGAGGCTGTCCGGTAAATCCAAAGATCTCAGCCACGCTGTGGGTTTGGGCAGGCAGGATTTCTACAGTCCTCGTTTAGCACTCGAAATCGAGCATGTGAGTTTGCTGTCCAGGGACAAGCTGAAAAAATATCAGATACATAAATGCCCATAATGGCCTGAGGAAAGCCGAATTTGGTGCCATGTGTGTGCTGATGCACTCTCTCTCTGGGGCTGCCCTCCTCTGTGATGCAAGAGAATGTCCACCTTCTGCAGTGAGGCCAGGCCAGTGCTTGCGTCTGCCGATGCCCCTCCCCCTCCCTGTGGCGTCCCACCCCCTTCCCCTTCCTGATTCCTCTGCCTGCCTGGCCCCCATCTGCAGGAGTGGTCCCTAACGTATGCTGTAGGCTCCCAATCTGTTTGGCCTGTGAATTTCAATCTAGCAAAGATCTAAATAAAGATCATGTTAGTACCCTTTTCAAAGGACTTCCCATCACAATCAAAAGAGAATTCTTGCAAAACCCATGAAGCCACTGCCATCTGAAACTTCCTGCCCCCTAGGCTCATCCATCCATCTCTGTGCCACTCATCTCACTCCAGCCACAGCAGCCACCTCAAAGGAGCCCACCCACCCTCTGCCTGGAGGGTCCCCCCACACCTCTTCATGACTCCGTCTCCAGAGGGCATTCTCAGAGAGGCCTCCCTGCCTTCCCCCATCACTTCCTAGGCCCTCGTCTGTCTTCATTTTCATCATGTCACCTGTCACTTGCGACTTTACATCATTTATGCTTTTACTGGTTGTCCATCCACCTGGGAATGAGCGGAGGGAAGTGCTGTATCCCTGGGCCCCGCACAGCAGCCCTGGGCACTTGGAAGGTGGTCAAGAAATATTTGTTAGAAGACACCTAGGACTCTCATTTACCACTGTTTCCCCAGCACACGGAACAGTTCTCCATGTATAGTAGGTGGTCAGTACATGCTTAGTGTACAGGGACAAGCTGAAAAAACACTGGACATGTCAATGGCCAGAAACGCCTGACCAAGGACTTGCTTGTGGCCAACTGGGTTCCAATGGAT
The DNA here is from genome assembly GCF_965194825.1 of Balaenoptera physalus. NCBI lineage: Eukaryota > Metazoa > Chordata > Mammalia > Artiodactyla > Balaenopteridae > Balaenoptera > Balaenoptera physalus. Next base: position 19,788,446 of record NC_138900.1, on the reverse strand, counting down.
GAATCTGGAATTTCCGGAGGTGAACCCAGGACTCAGCTTCCTCTTCCCAGCCCTCCCCGAACCAACAGAATACTTCTGAGACCTCTTGATTTTATTTCTAAACAAAGATAAGGGATCTAAGGCTTTAAAACCCCTCACTGTTTGCTGCTTTATGAATGTTGAATCACTGACTCAATTTATTGCATCCTTTGAGTCATCCATATCTCATTTCATAAAACATATTCTTTCTAAGTTAGGATTTTACATCAGGATTGAAACAGAATATTGAACTCAGTTTAACGGAGTCTCAGTACTAATTTCTGGAAACAAATTCCACTTACAAAAGATCCTATTCCCTTAAGAGAAGTGAACACTGCATATAAAGAACTATTTTTTTTCCTAAAGATAATTTGGAAGGAGCTCTCCTACCTTGGAGAGAATGCCCGGATTTAAGTTACATAAACGAAAGAGGTCCATTTATCATGACCCTCTCTCAAGTGCCAGGGCTCTGTGGCATCCTGGGCATCGGGCATGAAGTCACCAGCTCTGTGGACTGGTAACTTGTCCTCCCACAGTGCCCTTGTGAATTCCATAGCAAATAAAATCATATTTCACCCAGAATTTTGGAACAATGTGGGCCAGTCATGCAAGGGGTTCTTGACTTACGTTAGGCACACTATTGTTAGTTACTTTTGCCAAATATACCTTACCTTTAAAGAGTGCTGCAGGAGATAATGAAGTTGTGGGCCATACATTTATAAAAAGAAAATATTCAGCACTCACACATAATTGTGTGTCATTTAGCTGGCAGGATATGGAGCGCACGTTGGGACCCTACTGTTCAATCGCTAGGTTAAGCTGTGTGCAAGCTTCTGCACTGGTTCGCCAGGAAAAATAGACTACTGATAATTATTATTACAAATTAAATGTATATTATACAAATTATGTAATTAAGTATTATATAAATATAATCATAAAAATAATAACGGCCAACACTTCTTGAGTGTTTTTTCTCTGCCAAATGCCATTCAAAGCCCTTTTTTACAGGTGTTGCCTTGTTGAATCCTCACACCCATGGTACCGGGCAGTACTGTGATCTCTCATTCTAGACGAAGAGATTGGGGCACAGAGAAGTTAGGTGACTTGGTCAAGATCACAGAGCTGGTAAGTGGCAGTGTCCCATCTGAGCTCTGGCCCCAGATGCCACGATGAAAAGGAAAGCAGGTGAGGGAGCTGGAAGTGATGGAGAAGGTGAGCAGGGTGGCCTCTCTGAGGATCCCCTACTAGAATAGAGTCATGAAGAGGTTTGGGGGAAGCTCCAGACAGAAGGCTGCCTGGGCTCCTTCAAGGGGTGGCTGATGTGGCTGCCCAGAGACGGGCAGATGAGTCTAAGGCTACCCGGAGACGGGCAGATGAGTCTAAGGCTGCCCGGAGACGGGCAGATGAGTCTAAGGTTGCCCGGAGACGGGCAGATGAGTCTAAGGCTGCCCGGAGATGGGCAGATGAGTTACGATTCTATTTTGAATGTAATGGGAAGCCCTTAGAGAAGGGTGCTAACATGATCTTTAGATCTTTGCTAGATTTGAATTCAGAGGTTGAGAACCTACAGCATACTTTGCGGACCGTATCTTATACAACTTTAATCTCCTTCCGGGTAATGCTGGTGCTTGTTGGGAATATGTGATGATACCTTGAGGAAAGTTGTCTTCCCAAATGCCCAGCATCCTAATCTTGCCAGGGTTTATGCTCTTGGACGTAGGGGCTCCTCTGGAGTCTCACATTTCACTTCTCACTCACCTTACTCCATTTCTCACCGTCTACGCAGAAACTGTCCATTCTCCACTGTAAAAGCAAAGCTGGGCTGCAGCTCTGATACGTGGGGGCCGGAGCCGCAGGTTCAGTCTCAGGGGAGTCAGTCTCTGTCAGCCACGTGCTCAGACGTCTAGTTCCGAAGACTCGGCTGTGACCGACTCTCCAGGTAGCGCTGTAGACTGGAATCCTCATTTTCCGCACACATGTCATCTTCGTCCTTAGGGTCTCCTCACTCTCTGCCCTTTGCTGTGTGCTAATTTGAAGGAATTCTACAAGACTCTCCTGGCTCAGACGTGCACACCCAGAACATGAGAGCATCTGAATATCAGAGCATGTGTGCATATGCCCAGGGCGTCAGAACACGTGTGCCCATGCAGGACATCGGAACAAAGTCAGCTAGTGCGTTCTTCAGACTTCAGAGACGTGTGTTGTTGGAGAGCTTTCAAGGATTGTTGGCTTCACTTTTCTCCAGCCCAGTAATGAGGGGAAAGAGAAGGGGGAGGGGCTGAGTCCCTTTGAGATAACGAAGAGTGAGCTATCACTGCACACCATCAGGGATGGCTCATGGGAGGAGGCTTGTCACGGAATATGAACCTACCAGGCTGTGGACACCTCAACTGTGAGGTCTCTATCAAGAGGACGTGGCAGAGTCAGCCTAGCTCAGACAGCATCTCTCTGTGAATGTCCAAATTGGCTTAAGGGCTAGTATTTGTTCCTCTAGACCGCTCCCTCGTTATTTCTTTATTCTGGTTAGATCTGTCCATTCTGACCCAGCAGAAAAAACACAGGAGATGGAGACAGAGCATCCTGAGTATTCTCTGTTTTGAGTTGGTGTCTCAGGCCCTGCCAGGCTACACAGCACACATCCAGGGCTGAAGATGACACCTATAAAAGGGGCTTCTCTCCCAAACACTGCTGCTCTACACATGTGCGCGCGTGCACACACACACACACAGTGCTGGAGAGCCTCCGGCACAACCTACTACCTCATGCACCCAGGAAGTCCTGGATTTAATGGCTGGGCTTATCTTGTGCAACATTCCCAAGGCTCCATTTTTCATTAAGCAATTTTTAAAGAGTTTTATGACCCCGTGAACAATAATTTTTTTTAGTGAAAGCAGACTAAATTGTAAGTGGCGGTAATTACACCAAACTAATTGTAGGCAAAATTAGTAACAGGTCAGATCTGTTTGCAAAAGAAAATATACGCTTGGATCACACCTTAAATGATCTCTAGGAAATTAATGCATCATGGAAAAAAAGAAATCTTCCTAAATTAAAAGTGGTGTCTCCAAGAACATTTGCAGGGAATAAGGTTTCCTCTTTGGTTTTGGTTTTTGTTAGATATCCAGTGTGTGTCTGTCTGTGTGTGTGTGTGTGCGTGTGTGTGTCTTCATGTGTCTGTATGTGTCTTTGTGTGTGTGTGCACATGTGCACTGATATTGGAGGGCGGGGTTGTAGGTTTTCACAGAGCCAACCCAGACAACTAAATGCCTCCTTAGTGGCGCACAGAGTGTGACCTAAACATCAGGAGACTTAGTACATCCTAGTGCTCTAAGAGGTCATGGTGGGACCTTATTCTGCTCAATCCTTCTCTCCTAGATGGGATCAGCTCACTTTAAAAACGTCTCCCAGAGAAAGCATGATTGGATATCATGTGGCATTTTCCTCTGAAGGGCCATCTTAGCATGGAGGACAAGCATTTGATAAAACCAGTACAGAGGCCATGCAGAGTTGACCGATGTTCCCACAGAGGTCAGACTCATGATGACCCAGATCCCACGTGCACTGAAGTTCACAAAAGCGGAATTACTTCTTTCATGGAATTTGAGTCCCAAGGTCACTACCCACAGCTAACATCCTACATAGTCGAATTACCCTTGAGGTCCATTGTGAAGAACCAAGTTGGAAAGTGATATTTCATCTCTCAAGTAGTTTTCAGTTTGGGAGCACTGATTCCTGCCTCTGCAGGAGACGATAAGCTGCAGCACCTGGTTTATGTTTACGGGCCGTATTGCATAAATCACATCTCTTTAAACCCTAATATCCACTTAGCATGGAGCAAGGGCATGCCCAGAGGCATATTCACCTGAGACCTACGTAAGGCAAGATCAGACGCACACCCAAGCCTGAGCTCTGTTTGGTGGTGAGGTCACACAGTTCAAACTCTTCAGATGCCTTCCTTCTCATTTGCTGAGCACTTGAAATTGCATGACTTGAATATGAATATCATGGATTCCCCTGTTAGCACTACCTGAGAGGAAGTGCCTCCAGCCCGAATTGGCATGGAGAGGTACCAGTGAATTTCATAAGAAAATAGGTCAAATGGCTGGGGAGGTGCTTTGAGAAAAGCATGGATTACTGCAGGCTCAGCCTGGGGAGGGTCCAGAGCAGCCGCCTCACTCTAATGTAGGAGGGCTTTACAAAATACACCAGGAAGTATTAGGATATGTGACTTTCCAGGAGGATGAAAATTAGGCACCTCTCATGTACACACGCTCAGGAGATGTTGGTGTCCCTCCGACTCACAGTCAATGCTTGGTGGATTGAAATAACCATAGCTTCTGCACATGCATCCAGTGATGTGAGGTACCCATGTGGTGAGGAGGTCCAGCAGAAGCCACTCTAGGCCATGTCCTCCCTTTAGCATTTGGGTCCTGAGTAAGGGTCATCCAGCCGGTCGCAAAACATGTTCAATGACAAGAAGTGCACAGATCCTCAGCCCGTCGCATCTTGGGTGGCTCTGAGTCCTAGAAATTTCATCACCAGCCCTGGAGTCCAGAGGTCCTCAGGGGTAAGAAGCGTTTGTTGGTATTGGGTTTGGCTCTCCTCTAAAGGAGTATCAGCTGGGTACTCAGTAACCATTTATGCCCCTGCAATGAAAGGATGTCCTCACTCTCCCCAGCCCTCCTGGCTCCTGACAAGCCTGAGCATGTACACCCTATCAAGACAGTATGTGTCCCTCTTAACAGTCTCACACACCAAGGTCTGGGGCAGGGGGTCTTTCCATTGAGAGCCTAGGGATAAATTTAAAATAACCATGTGGCAATGGGGGTCAGAGATGCCAGTGTGTGCCAGGACTTCAATAGGACTGAGAACTGGGGAGTCTATCCCAGGACAGGGAGGTCCTTGTGGACTTTTTCCCATGACAGATCCAGAGTTACCTCCTTTGGCTTATAGGTTCACAAGGTCCTTCATGGCCTGGCCCTGCCTACTTTGTAGAGCTGCATTGCCCACCATGCTCTAGCCGTCTGAGACCACCTATGTGCCTTTGACTTAAACGTGTATTCCTTTTGGAAGCCCCTCCCTGCTGCTTCTCCACCCACCTAAATAATTCCCCCTAATCCTTCAAAACAAGTCAGGCATCACAGCCTAAGGGACTAGGTAGTTCTCACCTCTCATGGGGATGGGTGTTCCTGCTCTGACCCTAGAATGCAGAGCTTTCAGCCCAACGAGTACTTTTCATGCTGTATCATAATCATCAATTATCTACTCCATGGCTGCACCACCTTCATCAGGCCTTGAGCCCCACCCCAGCAGGTGTGTCCATGAGCCCATGGTCTAGCCTCATGTCTGGCAGGGTGGGCAGCTGATAAATGTTTGTGAAATGAATGAATGGGTCATTCTACCTCCAAGTCACTCTTCAGTGGCCATGTCAAGCTCTCCTTGGTCAGTTTTCAAAAATAAGCAGCATTTACAGGAAGGCACCACCTAGCATATGCTCACTTCTAGAAAATTCCACAAAAGGCATGGTTTTAACCAGCATTCTGGACCCAAAAGGCAGTGTGATACCCAAGATTCGACATCAGTGAGGAAGAGGAGGAAGGGAAAAGGAGGAAGGATAGGAGGATGAGGGTAGGAACAGCCAGATAGATTCACATAGAAACTGACCTTTGCACTTGTTTCATCCAACTACCTGAGCTTCCCAGGCAGTGAAAGGCAGGGATGCATGCAGACCCCTGGCCCCAAGGGAGAAACACTCTAGCAAATCCTCATGGTCTCTGGCTGAGAAAGGTTCCCAGGAAGAAAGCCCAGTCAGAAGTTCAAGTTTTGCAAGAAACAATGTGGCTGCAACAACTCAGATCTGTCCTGAAGTCTTTCAGCAGTGGCTTCAGCCAAGTAGCTACAAGAAGGGCCTTCAGAGATACAAAATCTAAGAAAAATAGTCCTGGCATCTAATTACAACAGTGCAGTTCGCTGCTTTTATCTGTAATTGGACTGTATAGTCTTTCATTCTAATTTACTTTACATCTAAACTGTGATAATCAAGACAAGCAGAACAGAATGGTCTCTAACTGGCTATCCTACTGACACCCGTTAATGCCTAATTATAACAACTAAATTAAAGATGCGACCGTAAGGAGGTGGAATATCAGTTTGAAGCATTTAATTCTGTGCAAAGAAGTAGAGATTTTAAATCCTAAGTAAGAAAATCAATATTATGCCTCATTATATTGGTATTGCTGAACAGATTAATGAAATTAAGTATTTTGTTGTGTTGCTTTTCTTTTTCCCAATGTTATCCTGATGCAATGATGGTTTGTAACGAAGGAGTACTGCAGGGGAGGAAGTCTAAATGGAGAACCAATTTATATACCAAAATTGGGAGATAGCTAATCTCATTTATACAGCAAAGATTTTCTTTTGATATGGTTAGATTTTTAGATAGGCATCATGGGTCTGGACTTCTGCAGTCTCATGGAACAAAAATAAATTCAACCCAAGGTTAAGGGAAGGTGCTTTCTCTCCTCTTCTCAGGAGCAGATATGTAACAGGGGCCATCTTGACAATGCCAGCATTCACAGACACTGTGGTTTGGGACAAGCCTCCTTGAAGCTCCCTGTGCCAGTGGCCGCCCAGTCTATCCCAGGCTGAAAATGGCCACTCATGAAAATGCAGAATGTGAGGAACAGAGGGAAACTGGGCAGATGAATGGACAATTTACCAGATCCCCAAGTGCCATTCAGTTGGTTGGAAGCTGGAGGAGAAATGGTGAGATGAAGCCACGCTTCAGGTTTGACAACAAAGCTTGAAAGTAGAAGGACCAAAGTGTGCAGAGGGAAGGTGTGCAGTTCCTGGGCTGGGTGGGGCACTGCACACAGGTCCCTGGCTAGGCAACAGCAGCACGTCCATCCAACCTGCCCCGTAGGCTTTTATTTATTTGCTTACTCTTACTTCCTTTCTTTCTTCCTCCCTTTCTTCTTTCCTTCCCTCCTTCCTTCCTTCTTTCCCTTTCTTTCTTTGTTTCTTTTTCTTTCTTTCTCCCTTCCTTCCTTCTTTCTCTGTCTTTCTTATTTCTTTTTCTTTCCTCCCTCCTTTCTTTCCCTTCCTCCCTTTCTTTCTCTTTTTCTTTCTTTCTTTCCCTTTCTTTCTTTCTTTCCCTCTCTTTCTTTTCTTTCTTTCTTTCCTTCCTTCCTTCCTCCCTCCCTCCCTCCCTCCCTCCCTCCCTCCTTTCTTTCTTCCTTTCTTTCTTTCTTTCTTTCTTTCTTTCTTCCTTCCTTCCTTTCTTTCTTTCTTTCTTTCTTTCTTTCTTTCTTTCTTTCTTTCTTTCTTTCTTTCTTTCTTTCTTCCTTCCTTCCTTCCTTCCTTTCTTTCTTTCTTTCTTTCTTTCTTTCTTTCTTTCTTTCTTTCTTTCTTTCTTTCTTTCTTTCTTACAATTGCCCATCCTAATTTCTAAGTTTTTAACGCAAAGTCAATATAGGACTTACAAACAAACCTAAAAACTGGCAAATGCTGACAACGTGAGTCACCGTGTGAGTCATCCGTCTTAGTGCCCATGCCAGAGAGATGCACGAAGGCAGATCTTTGAAGAATCCAAAGATCCTGAAAGAGAGAGACTAACCACTTTGAGGAATCTCTAGAAATCTTGTGGAATTGGATTTCCTGACCAGTGAGTTACTGTGAGTGAACAACTTGAGGGATATGGTTTCCAGACCTCTTTGGGGGCCAGGGACAGTAGAACAATGAAGCAGACCAAGGTCCTGTGCCCTGGAGCTTGCATTTACAGATGGCTGGGTCATGCAGGGCTGCTAGGCCCAGCAGGCAGAGGGAACCCAGAGCTGGGGCCCAAACTGGAAGGAAAACCCAGCTTCAGTGAATATACCCAGAACTTCTAGACTGGAAAATCAAAAAAGAAGACATGTTCATTTCCACTTACATCTAACTTGTAATTTTTCAAAAAGAAAATTTCATTTTGAATTTTGCATGTATCATCATCTTTTCAGATTCTGGAGGCCTCCACCCATCTCGTAAGCTCATGCGTGACATGAAGGCAAGGATGATGGTGCCCTAATGGCAGTGATCATTACAGGCACAGAGAGGTCACCAGCCCCCTCGGAAAGGCACAGCCTAGCTCCTGATCCTGCAGGACCAGACATGTCTCTAATTGTCCCAGTGTTACAGGCACTCGGAAAGCAAGCGCTGTAACCTCCAACCAGGCCCGCCTCTCAGCTGCACAAACAAAGCCGAATAAAAGCTGCTGGCAGCCGCTGGTCCCACTGCAACAGATGTGTTGCCTCTGCACCATCTTGTCTGTTCTTAAGGGTTTTTGTTTTTTTTTTTACTTCATACTGTCCCTTCTGTCTTGTTTACGAGGCTGCAGGAACACCTGTGGAAGAACGGGTCCCTGCAGAAATCCTTGACTTCCATTTAGATGGTTTGAGACTAAGCCAGCCAGCTCAGCAAGCCCATCTGCAAATGATTCTGGGTTCTTCTGCACACATTTACTCTCGATCTAGAGAAACTCGAAGAATCACCCACAAACTAATCCCTGGCCCATAGCATCACCACACCTTATGTGCCCGTGATCGTTACCATGTGCAGACCTTCAGCCACACGTGTGCTGAGGACCTGCTGTGTGCCACTTGGCCTTGAGGTCTGTGGGCTGACTCTTGGTTCAACCCAACTCCTCATCACACAGGCTGCTTCCGTTATCTGGCCTGTGTCCACGTAGCCATGGCTTTGAGAGCAGAGGCCCTGACAGCCAGTGAAGGCTGTAAGGCCTCCGACCACCCCCATATTGTTTCTTCTGGTTTCAGATGAAGTGGCTCATTATCTGGTGTGGAAAACCGACATGGAAGCCACCAGAGTGAATGCTATCCCTTACGACAGAGAGAAGAGGCATGCTTCTAACAGACCTCAGTCTAGGGGGTGTTCCCTGCTCGCAGCCTGACTCTGGGCACCTTAGAATCCCATAGCCCCATACATACCTTTAAAGACCATTTGCCTAGTACTTTATTTCATTAGCAAGGATGATGGAAGAGCAGTGACACGACTTGCGACTTTGTGTGAGAACTGCCTCTTTTTCTTAACCTTATGTTTTTAGGCCACGGCTTTTGCTGTGTAACAAGCCACAGCACCAAAACTTAGTGGCTTAAAAACAACCATGTTTCATGTAGCTCATGCTTCTGTGGGTTGGCTGGGGGTTTCTTCCAGTTCAGGCTGGCTCAGCTAAACACTGCTTGGCTCACTCGTGCATCTGTGGTCAGCTGGTGAGTCGGCTGGTGGCTGGAAGTTCTAAGGTGTCCTTGGTCAGACTTCTGGCAGCTGGCAGGCTGTTGGCCAGGGTGACAAGGGTGACTGGGCCACAAGGCTCTCATCTTGCAGCAGCCCAGCCCTGGCTTCCTCACATGGTGATCACAGCAAGAGAGTGAAGCCAAATGTATGTTTCAAGTCTCTGCCTATAGTGTGTTTTCCACTGTCGTGTTGGCTAAACCCAAGTCCCGTGGCCAAGACTAGAGTCACTATGAGAGGACACCACCTAAGAGCTTAGATGCCAGGACAGGAGGAATTTGTGGTCATTTTTGCATCCATCAGAGTTGTCTTGTTTTGTTTTGTTTTGTTTTCATTTTCTAGTCTCTTTAATTGAATGATTCAATCATTTATTTCTAACACTTATGTTTATAAATGATGTGCAAGTTCAGCTTTGATTCCCTCTTTAGTACACGATATTTAGAAAGACCTTTTTAAATTGCAATTAAAGTGAATTTTTTTTGTCTAACCTTTTCTTTTTTTCTACTTTTACTATATTTTGGTCTAATAATTTGGCTTGAATTATTTCTAGTCTTTAGATTTTTTTAATGCCATAGGTTGTGTTTAATTCTCAATATACCATGGATATTTGAAAAGTGTATATTTTTGTTTGACACAAATATACAGTTACAAGTATATGTAGATTAGATTTGGATATAGAATCAACCTTGTTGGTAGTGTTTTAAACTTTTCTCTACTGTTATCATCTGCCTGATCTGTTAATTTCTGAGAGGAGAATGTCATGTTATTTTCATGGGTTTTTACTTGATGTATGTCTGTGCTGTGTTGTACGAGGAATTAAGAACTAATTATATAAGAAATATATAATTTTTTATATTCCTGGTGAAGTGAATTTTTATCAGAATAAAACAACTCTTTTTATCCCACTTAATGTTGGTTGCATAGAATTTCCTGTCCTATTGACAAGGGCAAAGAGTTGATAGAGCCATTTAATAGTGAGAGTGCTGGTTACTAGCTCATTTATCTGGTGAGTATAATTATGAATTAGTGTGCTTTCTTGGTGTAAAATTTGTCAATATATTTAAAATTGTAAAAATGCTCACTCTATTTTAAAATTGAAATTTTACTGAGATTATTATAGATCTGCATTCAGTTGAAAGGAATGATACAGAGAGATCCCATGTACCTCTTCCTAGTTTTCACCAGTGGTAACATCTTGCAAAACTATAGTATAATATCACAACCAAGACCATGACATTGATACAGTCCACATAGCATTCAGATGTCCCCAATTTTACTTGTGCTCATTTGTGTATTATGTATATTCAGGTCTATACAATTTAATCACGTGTATAGGTTCGCATATCTACCACCATAGTCAAGATACAGTACCTTCCATCATTGCAAGAATTTCTCATACTGCCCTTTTACAATCATACTCTCCTGTCTCCCATTCTCCATCTCTTGTCCCTAACTCCTGCATTTATAACATTTTGTCATTTGAAGAACAATATATAAAATATGTAGTATGTAACATTTGGAGATTGGATTCTTTTTCACTCAGAAGATTCCCTGAAGATCCATCCAAATGACTGCATGTATCAATAGTTTTCTTATTTTCATTGCTGAATAATATTTCTTGTATATATGTACCACAATTAAACTATCCACCTGCTGAAGACATCTGAGCTCTTGTAATTTGGGACTGTTATGAATAAAGCCACTACAAGCATTCACATGCAGGTGCTTGTGTGCACATAGTTTTAATTTCTCTGGGATAAATACCCAAGAGTACAATTTGGGGTTCCTAGGGCAATTTCATGTTTAGTTTTATAAGAAACTGACAAACTGTTTTCAAGAATGGCTATACCATCTTACATTCCCATCAACAAAATAATAGTGATCCAGTTTCTCTACATCCTTGCTAGCATTTGGTAATGTCACCATTTTTTATTGTCACCATTCTGATCTGTATACAGTGATATCTCATTATGGTTTTAATTTGCATTTCCCTGCTGGCTCTTGATGTTAAACATCATTTCATGTGCTTATCTGCCATCTGCATATCATCTTCATCGAAAAGTCTGTGTCTTTTGCATATTTTCTAATTTGACTGTTTGTTTTGCTTAACTATTGAGTTTTGCATGTTCTTTATATACTCGAGATACTACTCCTTTGTTGGCTATGTGGTTTGCAAATATTTCCACCCAGTTTGTTACTTTTCTTTCTTCTTCTTCACCTGGACTTTCACAGAGGAAAAGTTTTTAACTCTGATGAGGTCCAATTTTTCAAATTTTTCTATTACAAATTGTGCTTTTGGTGTCAAATCTAAGGACTCTTTACCTAGCCCTAGATGCCAAAGTATTTTTATTTTCTATTTTTCCTAAAGGTTTTATAGTTTTATGTTTTAAGTCCATAATCAATTTTGAACTAATTTTTGTATAAGGTGTGAAGTTTAGTTTGAGTTTCATTTTCTTGCCTATAGATGGCCTCTCATTCTAGCACCATTTGTTGAAAAGACTATCCTTCCTTCATTGAACTGCTTTTAATCATTTGTAAAAAGAATATGGAACACTTCATGACTTTGTGTATCATCCTTAAGCAGTGGCCATATTAATCTTCTCTGTATCATTCCAAAATTTTATTATATGCACTATCAGAGTGCATACTGCTCATGCGTTTTGACTCATCATTTTCACTTATGGAAATTCATTTCTGAAAATGAAGTTATATGCCCAAGGCTATTTAGTACAGCATTATTTATAACAGCAAATAAAAGGAGGGAACATGTCCAAAAATGGTAGACAGGTAAAGTGTGTTAGTCATCCATTGCTGTGTAACAAACTGCCCCAAAACTTAGAAACTTAAAACAACAGCTTATATCACAATGTCTCTCATATCGGCCCATGGCTTATTTGGATCCTCTAAATGAGAAAGACTGCTCTCAGATGGCAGCTGAGGCTGAGGTCTTTCTCTGAAGTTTCAACTAGGAAAGGATCCATGCCCAAGATCACTCATGTAGTTGTTGGCAGGATTCAGTTCCTTGCAGGCTTTTGGATAAAGGGTCTCAGTTCCTCTTTGGTTTTTGGTCAGAGCCTACCCTCAGTTTTTTGCCTTGTGGGCTTCTCCATGTTGCAACTTGCTTCATTATAATGAACAAGCAGAACAAATGCAAGAAAGTGCTAGGAGTCTTTTGTCACCTAATCACAGAAGTGACTTCTCATTGATTTTGCTGTATTCTATTCATTAGAAGCAAAATTGCTAGATCCAGCCCACACTCAAGGTGAAGGGATTACATAAGAATGGGAATACAAGTAGGCAAATATTTGGGGATCTACATCAGAAGCTACGTACCACAATAAGTAAATCACTACGTGTTTTTACAATTCAATATTATGCATCCATTGAATTTACCCCAGTAATTACATGGGGTATGGTGTTGCTGTCATGGGTAATGAAAAGAGCCTCAGTGACTTGTGATTCAACACCAAGTATTCTAAAATATGTTGAACTGGAACACCAGGGGAAGATGAGAAAAATATTAGACAGAAAAAGCTATTTGATAATGGCTGAGAATTTTTCAAATTAACTAATAATAAATAAACCTCAGATCCAAAATCTCAATGATCTTCCAGTAGGATAAAATTAAAGAAAGTCACACCAATGAATATTATATTGTAATTGCTAGAAATCCATGATAAAAAGAGAAATCTTTAAAGAAACCACAGAGAAAAAGATTCCAAGAAAAAAGATAAGAATGACAGTTTACCTCTTATCAGAAATATTGAAATTCAGAAGACAATGGAATAATATCTTTAAAAACTAGGGAAAAAAATTGTCAACCTAAAATTGTATATCCAGTGAAAATACTAATCAAAATTGAAAATAAAATAAAGACATTTCAAGATAAACAAAACTAAGAAAATCATCACCAGTTGACCTGTTACACAAGAAGTGAAGGAATTTCTTCAGGCTAAAGGGAACTTATACAAGATGGAAACCTAAGCCTACATGAATGAAGAGCCCTAGACATGGCAAATACATGGACTAAATATTAAATACATTTTCCTCATTTATTAATTTCCTAAACAACATTTGACTGTTGGAAGAAAGGAAATAACATTGTATTGTGGAGTTTCAATATATGTAGAAGTAAAATGTATGTCAACAACAGCAGGAAGAATGAGAGGGTAACTACTAAAACCAACAAAGAAGTTCAGACATAAATAAAGGATAAAGAATGAAATACTAACGTTTTTCAATTAGTCTTAGAGTAGAAAAAAAGGAACAATAAGAAAATAGAGAACCAATATGATTGTAAACTTAAACCCAACAATATTACTAATAATATTAAATGCTATTATTATTAGACTAAAACATGAAGATCAAATTATATGCTGTCTACAAGAAACAGTTTAAATATAAAGACACAGATAAGATATATGTAAAAGGATGATAAAATGATATATAAACAACAAGAATGAGAAAGGCGATGCAGCTATATCATAATCACACAAAGAAGATTTCAAGATAAAAATATTTCAAAAGATAAAGAGAAACATTTCCTACTGACAAAGGGTTAATTCATCAAGAAGACATACTGAGTGAATGTGCAGATAACAACAGATCTTCAAAATACATGAAGCAAAAATAGACAAACTAGTGGGAGAAACAGTCAAATTTAGAATTATAACTGTAGACTTTTATTCTCTCTCCAGTAGTCGATAGAAGAAGTAGACAAAAAAATAAGAAGAAGAAGAAAAAGGGATATTTGAATATTACCAACCAATTTAACCTAACAGAGCTGCATAAAACACTGCATTCAAAATCAAAATGCATATTTATTTCAAGTGAGTATAGAAAATTCACCAAAATAGACCATCTGTTGAGAGATTAAAGAAGAATCAATAAATATTATACCTTGAAATACAGAGTAATTTTAGGACTATAATAGAATTATTAGAATTAAATTAAAAGTTAACAAATATGAAATACATCTTTTAAAAAATCCACAGTGTTTGGAAATTAAACAAAATCTTCTAAATATGTCATGGATCAAAGAAAAAATCACAATGTAATTTATAAAATATTTTAAAAGGAATAATAATGAAAACACTATGTTTTAAAATTGATAGGATACAACTAAAGCACCACTTGAGGTAATGTTTTAGAATTAATTGCTTATATTAGAAAAATGAAATGGTTTAAAATCAATAGACCCACGGGGCTTCCCTGGTGGTGCAGTGGTTGGGAGTCTGCCTGCCAATGCAGGGGACACGGGTTCGGGCCCTGGTCTGGGAGGATCCCACATGCCGCGGAGCAACTGGGCCCGTGAGCCACAACTACTGAGCCTGCGCGTCTGGAGCCTGTGCTCTGCAACGAGAGGCCACGACAGTGAGAGGCCCACGCACCGCGATGAAGAGTGGCCCCACTTGCCGCAACTAGAGAAATCCCTCACAGAAACGAAAACCCAACACAGACAAAAATAAATTAATTAATTAAAAAAAAAATCAATAGACCTAATTTCCAACTGAAAAGTCTAGAAAAAGAATAAATTAAATCAAAAGTAAACAGAAGTAAAGAACTAATGATATCAAAGGAAATCAGTAAAGTAGATCATTTCTTTGAAATGATAAATAAAACTGCTAAACTCCTAGAAAGACTGATCAAGGGAAAAACAGAAACACAAATTACAAACATCATAAATAAGAGACATTATTATGGCACCTACAGACATTAAAAGGATAATACAAGAATACTATGCCAAAAATTCAAAAATTTGGATGAAATGGAAAAATATTTGAAACATGCAGCTATCCAAGCACATCCAAGAAATGTAAAAATATGATTAGTCCTATATCTGTTAAAGAAATTACTTTCACCGTTAAAAATCTCCCACAAAGAAAGCTCCATAATCAGATGGCTTTACTGGTAAGCTCTCTCAAATATTTATAGAATAAATAATATCAAACTTTCACAAATTCTTTCAAAAAGTAGAGGAGAAAGGAACATTTCCCATATTATTTTATAAAGTCAACATAATCTTCACACCAAAATCAGAGGACATTATAATAAAAGAACAGAACAGACCAATATCCCTCATCAACATAAATGATAAAATCCTTTACAAAGTATTATAAAATTTAATCCAACAGTATATTACAAACATAATATATCTCAAAAAAGTAATATTGTTACTCCAAATGTAAGACTGGTTTAACATTTGAAAATCAATTGTAATTTACCACATTAAAAAATAAGCAGAAATATTGCTTAATAGAGTCAGAGCAAAAACCTTTGATAAACTTCAATACCACTGCTTTTCAGCAAAATAGAAATAGTAGGAAAATTCCTCAATCTGTTAATGGGGTTCTGCTGAAAACTTACAGCTAAAAACACACTTAGTGGTGAACAACTCATACATTTCCAACTAAGATTAGGAATAAGGCAAGGATGTCTGCTTTCATTTTACTAGAAACCCCAGGCAATTCAATAAGGCAAAGGAAAAAGGAAAAGGTATAACAAATGGGAAAGAGGTAATAAAGCTATGCATATTCACAGATAACATTGTAATACACAGAGAAAATCCTAAGAAAATTACCCCCAAAAATATTAATTGAAATAATAAGTGAATTTAGCAATATCACAATATATATACAGGTGAATATACAAAATACAATTGCAATTTTACTTATTAGCAATAAAAAAATTACCTTATACAATTTTAAAATAGCACTAAAAAGACATAATATTTAAGAGATAAATTTATCAAAAGTTGTACAAATTTGCCCTAAAACCTACATATAACTACTGAGAGAAAATTTTTTTAATCTAAATAAACAATGAACTAATCTACTTTTTAGATTGAAATTCTCAATACCTCCAAGATGTCAATTCCTCCCATTTTGATCTTTTCATTCAATTCCATGCCAAAAAAAATTCAAGAATCCAAATGGTAAAGCTGATTCTAAAAATTATATAAAAATAGGTCTAGTAGGGCAAAAGCAATTTTGAGAAAGAAAAACAAAAGTTATTAACACTTGTTACAAAGAAATAGTAACACTGTGGTTCTTGTATAAGGAAAAACAAAAAGATCAATAAAACAGAATAATGAGTCTAGAAATAGATCCACATCTAAGAGTCAACAGATGTTTGACAAAGGCACCAAAGTAATTCAACAGGAAAATAATAGTCTTTTCAACAAAATGTTCTGAAACATCTCAATATCTGTATGAAAAAAAAAGATGATCTTTAAGTCCTACCTCACACCACTGACAATAATTAAATTAGTGTAAACTGTAGTCTAAACCTAAAGTTAAAACTATAAAGCTCCTGTTAGAAAAGCTAAGAGAATATCTTCATGACCTCAGAGCAGGTAAAGATTTCTTAGTGAGAACCCAGAAGCATTAAATATAAAAGAAACATAAATAAATTTAACTCCATCAAAAGTAAAAACTGCTCATCAATAGATCTTGATAAATAAATGAATACACAAGGCAAAGACAAGGAGAAATATGGCAAATGACTTGCATTTAGAATATACAAAGAAATCCTACAATGCAATAATAAGAAAACACCCCATTACTACTGGGCAAAAGACTTGAACATACACTTCACAAAGATATATGAATGGCCAGTATGCACATACCAAAGGGCTCAACATTATCATCAGGGACATGCATACTAAAACATTAATGAGATACCACTTCAAACTTTAAAATGCTAGATTAAAAAAGAATGCCCACACCAACTGTTTTTGAGGACATGAAGCACCTGGAACTCTTACACACTGATGATGGTAGAGTAAAGCAGTAAAGCTACTTAGGAAACTACTCTGGCAATTTCTTATGAAATTACATACATACCTACACCATGACCCAAAATTCCACTCCTTGGTATTTATCTGAGAGAAATTTAAATGTATATTCACAAAAAGACTTGCACAAGAATGTTAATAGAAGAAAGGAAGAAAGAGAGGAAAGGAGAAAGGGAGGGAGGAAGGAAGGAAGGATGGGAGGGAGGGAGGGAGGAAGGAAGGAAGCACGGAAGGGAGGGAGGAAGGGAGAGAGGGAGGGAGGGAGGGAAGAAGGGAGGAAAGAAGGGAGAGAGGGACGGAGGAAGGGAGGGAGGGAGGAAGAGAGGAAATAAGAGAGGGAGGAAGTGAGGGATGGCAAGAGGGAAGGAGGAAGGGAGGGAAGGAGGGAGGAAAGAAGGAAAGGAGGGAGGGAGAGAGGGAAGAAGGGAGGGAGGAACGGAGGAAGGGAGGAAGGGAGGGCGTGAAGAAGGAAAGGAGGGAGGAGGAAGAGAGGAAAGGAAGGAGGGAGGAAGAGAGGAAAGGAAGGAGGGAGGAAGTGAGGGAGGGTGGGAAGGAAGGAGGGAGGGAGAAAGGGAGGGAGGAAGGGAGGAAAGAAGGGAGGGAGCGACGGAGGAAGGGAGGAAGGGAGGGAGGGATGAAGAGAGGGAGGGAGGGATGAAGAGAGGGAGGGAGGGAGGATGTGAGGGAGGGAGGAAGGGAGGAAGTGAGAGAGGGAGGAAGTGAGGGAGGAAGGGAGGGAGGAAGTGAGGGAGGGAGAGAGGGAGGAAGTGAGGGAGGGAGGGAGGAAGTGCAGAAAGAGACAGGGAGGGAGGGAGGAAAATGAAGAAAGACCCAAATGTCCTCCATCAATAGAATAGACCAATAAATAGTGGTGTTTTCATACAGTGATGTACTCCTCAGCAATGAAAGAATAAAATATTAATACATGCAACAATGGAAGAATCTCAAAAACTTTTTTTTGAGCAAAAGAATGCACACTGCATGATTCCACTTATATGAAACTGATAAAACTAATTGATGGTGATAGAAATCAGAACTGTGGTTGCCTCTGAAGAGAGGCAGCCAAAATTTACTGGGTAGGGTCATGAAGCAACTCTGGAGTGTGTTAAATGCTCTATATTGTCATATGGATATGCACATTCTTTTCAAAACTGATCAAACTTCACATTAAGATCTATGCATTTCACTGTACGTTAATGGTACTTCAATAAAAGTTTTAAAATCTTAACTGATAATCCTGTCTCTTTTTGGCAAACTCTTGCTCATTAATTGCAGTCCTCAAAATGAATCCCCCGCCAAGATCCCACAATCTCATTTTGCATCTGCTAACCTGCCAAAAGAATGAAATGGCAAACTCCAATCTAATATAGCTCCATGTGCTTTTTTTTCTCCATCCATGTTCCCCTGCACCTGCAACACTGCACGTATAAAAAGAATAGATAAGAAAACCAGATGGACTCTCATCCAAATTTATTACTGAAGATGGTTCCCAGGTGAATGGCAGTACCACATTTCTTTCATAGGCAGGCAGATGCAACAGTTTAAATACCTCTTTCTGAATAGTTTAAAGACTTCTCTGGCTTGAAGGTTTATTAAGTTTTCATTAAATTTTGATTTTGTCCTGTTTGTAAGTGCTAGCTGGTTCATACACTTGAAATAGCAAGTGCTAAAACTGTTCAATATATTTGGTCATCAAAAGTCCCTCCCGTCTTTCCCCCAAGCCTAGTCAAAATCATCTGTGGAGTCTCAAACTCCATGGCCTCTGGGCAGAGAAATCTCTAAGCAGAGAGTTATAAGTGTCTCAAGAAACTCACTACCTGGGGCCTTCCCTGGTGGCGCAGTGGTTAAGAATCTGCTTGCCAATGCAGGGAACATGGATTCGAGCCCTCGTCTGGGAAGATCCCACATGTCACGGAGCAGCTAAGCCCGTGTGCCTCAACTACTGAGCCCGCATGCCACAACTACTGAAACCTGCTTGCCTAGAGCCCGTGCTCCACAACAAGAGAAGCCACCGCAATGAGAAGACCGCGCACCGCAGCAAAGAGTAGCCCCTGCTTGCAGCAACTAGAGAAAGCCCTCGGCAGCAATGAAGACCCAACGCAGGCAAAAATAAATAAATTTATTTTTTTTTAAAAAGAAACTCACTACATTTAGGTCTGAGGTTTCACAGTTTCCTACACCCCATCCATCTTCCTGACTGTGACAACAGATGAAAAATTCTTGAAATGAAAGGGAGCTGGAAAGTCATATTTGGGCTTGGGTCAGTAACATCAAGTTTCTCTTTGAAACAAGTTCTCCAATCATGCTAATCAATAATTTTAAAATGCTGCAGAAGTCAATTTCTAAATTGTTAAGCAAGAAAAGTAAAATGCAACCAATGATGTTCTGCTTGTTTTGGAATTTCAGTGAAAATATCATCCTTATTCTAAAAGACAAACAAGTAGGTAGCACACATCAATCTATCTTCTTAGACCCAGAAGTTGCACTATCCTCAAACTCTAGAATGAGTTGAATGCAAACTATTAATTTCATGGTAAAGCCGATATAAAGAGATGGTGACAAGAAAAAATGATTATGTTCTCTCAGGTAAGTCCTTTGTGTGTTTACAGCTATTATTTGTCTCCTGGTGATCTGTTAGCCTTCATCAATCCTTGCTATTTTGAAATGAATTAAGGTCCAATACCTAGGAGTTTGCTGAAGGAGAGAATTCCAGAGACTGACAAACGTACTCCTAACTGCCTCCTTCTCAAACTCATCCTAAACCCAGCTGTTTATCTGATTGGGTTGAGGAGACTAGGTCCCTTTAGACATGTGACATCATGGTGTCACAGGATCCAGGAGATCTAGTTACCTATCCCAACTCAGTCACTGTGTAAACATGAATAAGTCCTTCACTCTCTTTCTCCCTCATTTTCCTTGTCGGACAATATTTGGTTGGTGAGTCTAGAATTATAGAGTCACTTTGTGTAAAGAGTCATAAAAATATAAACCAACCAAGAGGATCCATCTCGGTGTTCCCCCACCTAACTCTCAAACTTACCTGCAACTGTTTCTGTTTTCTTTCCTTCCTCCCTGTTAGAGTGAGCAGCTTTCCTCATACCTAAGACCAACTGCTTCAGCTGTGCTTGGGATCCCAGCCCCTGTCTTCTAGGAAATGGCTGCACATTTGAATCACCTGGTGAGCTTTTATTTTTAAAAAATACGTCCCAGCCTCACCCCAGAAGAGAGATTTGGGGGATAAAGATAGTGGCTGAGGCATCAGCATTTTTTCAAAGTCCTCCAGGCAATTTAAATGCATAACCAGAGTTGAGAAATTATGATCTAGAAAAGACTGTGTGATTCATTATTGCCTCTGTGGGTGCTGGTTCCTTCCTATTAAGTGTTTAGACAAAAGTCTCCCACTATGAAAATCCCTCCCTCAACTCCCCCCATCCCCAGCTATCTCCCAACTCTCTCCTCGTGATATATTACCGTTTTTACTGGTTGAACTTGATTTGCTTTAAAAATAATTAAAGTTAAGAACCTTTGCATCTATGTTCATGAGCAATATTGGACTGTAACTTTCTTATACTGTCTTTGATTCTTAGTATCAGGGTTATTCTGGTCTAGGAGATGGAGAAGTCTCTTTTCTTCCATTTTCTGCAGGAGTTTGTGAAGAACTGGTATTATTTCTTCCTTAAATGTTTGGCAGAACTCACAGGTGAAACTTCATGGCTGGGAGTTTTCTTGGTGGGAAAGTTAACTAAAAATTGATTTTCTCTGGGCTTCCCTGGTGGCGCAGTGGTTGAGAATCTGCCTGCCAATGCAGGAGACATGGTTTCGAGCCCTGATCTGGGAAGATCCCACATGCCACGGAGCAAATGGGCCAGTGAGCCACAACTACTGAGTCTGCGCGTCTGGAGCCTGTGCTCTGCAACAAGAGAGGCCGCGATAGTGAGAGGCCCGCGCACCGTGATGAAGAGTGGCCCCTGCTTGCCACAACTAGAGAAAGTCCTCGCACAGAAACGAAGATCCAACACAGCCATTAATAAATAAATAAAGCACACCTAGTATAGTGTAATTAAAAAAAAATTGATTTTCTCTAATAGATATAAGGCTATTCAGGTTATCTAATTCTTCTTGAGAAATCTTTAGTGGCTTGTGTCTTTTATGAAATTTTTTTATTTCATTTAAGTTGGCTAATTTAGTTTCATAAAGTTATGAAAGTTTATAATATTGCCCTACTGTCTTCTTGATATCTGTAGAAATTGTACTCTCAATCCCGATGTTGGCAATTATTGCCTTTGCTCTTTTTTTCCAGATCAGAATAGCTAGAGATTTGCTGATTTTATTAAATTTCTCAATGAACCTTGTTTTGGTTTCATTTTTTTTGTATTTTTTTCTGTTTTCTAGCTCGTTGATTTCTACTCTGATCTATATTATTTCATTTCTTCTTAGTTACATTTCCTCTTCATTTTCTAGTTTCTTAATTTGGAATCTGAGGTCATTGATTTGAGACCTTTCTTCTTTTATAACATAGATGTTTGGTGCTATGAATTTCCCTCTAAATGCTGCTTTAATCAGCATCTCATAAACATTAATATACTGTGTTTTCATTTCATTCAGTTCAAAATACTTTCAAATTTCCATTTTTATTTAACTTTTGACAAATAGAGTGTGTTTGTTATTTTCCAAATATTTGGGGATTTTCACATATTTGTCTGTTATTGATTTTTAATTTACTTCCACTGTGGTTAAAGAACATATATTCTGTATGATCTGAATCCTTTCACATTTACTGAGTTCATTTTTGTGGTCCAGAATATGTTCCATCTTGGTAATGTCCCATGTACTGTTCTTGGATGCAATGTTCTATAAATGTCAATCTGGTAAAGTTGTTTGACAGTGTTGTTCAAATCTTCTATGTCTTTGATGATTTTCACTCAACTTATTTTATCAATTAATGAGAGAGGGATTTCCCTGGCAGTCCAGTGGTTAGGAATTCGCCTTCCAATGTGGGGGGTGCAGGTTCGATCCCTGGTCAGGGAGCTAAGATCCCACATGCCTTGCCAAAAATCAAAACATAAAACAGAAGCAATATTGTAACAAATTCAATAAAGACTTTAAAAATGGTCCACATTAAAAAAAAAAATCTTAAAAAAAAATTAATGAGAGAAGGGTGTTGAAATCTCTGATTATAATTGTATATTTGTCTGTTTTGCCTTGAAGTTCCCCTTGCCTACACTGTGGCCTGGAACCTCTTTCCAGGCAGTGAGCTGGGGCAAGCATAGGGCTCATTTTTTCTCTTAGGAATATTTGCCTTTTATTGCCTAATATTCAATGCCATTTTTTGATGTAGATTTTGTCCTTTTATTCTGACAAGAACATAAGTCCAGACCCTGTTACCCCATCTTGGCTGGAACCTGAATTCTAGGTAGTCATTTTTAACACCTACTTCTTTCTCACCTCCATAAAACTCCATGAATTCAACTCCAAATTATCTCTTGGATGTATTCATTTCTCCTCATTTTCATTGTCTTTAGTTCAAACCATCAACTTTTCCTCATTATTTGCTATAGCCAGTGATGTCCAATGGGTTTTCCTCCATCCACTTTGTCTGAACCCCTTCCCAGTCTATTCATCCCAGAGCACCAAGGAAACCTTTATGAAAGCACAGCCACATCATACTACTTCTTCCACCCCTAAGATCTTGTAATGCTTCTGTTTATTCAGAGACACTATAAAAAAGTGAGGAGATAAGCCACAGACTGGGAGAAGATATTTGCAGCACATCTAGTCAACAAATTATTATATCTGGAATATATAATTATTTTAAAAAATAAAAAAGAAGAAATCAAAAATGTAAAGCAGCCATTCATAAAAGTGACCCATAAAAATATGAAAAGATGCTCTACCTCTTACTAATCAGGGAAATGCAATTTAAAACTATAATGATTCACCAGTTCCTTCCCCATAAATAGGAAAGTTTTGGGAAGTCTGACAATATCAAGTGTTGGCAGGATATAGAGCAATAGGAATCACAATATGCTGCGGGAGAGCATATGAATTAATATGACCACTCTGGAAAAAAATGATATTTGAAAACTTGCATACCCCACGACCCCAAAATTCTACTACTAGGTTTTTAGCTGAGAAAAACTTTTATATACGTTTATAAGAAAAAGAATATACATATATATGCATATATATGTATGCATATATATATGCATATATGCATATATATGTGAATCACTTTGCTGTACACCTGAAACTAACACAACATTGTAAATCAACTATATGTCAATAAGGAAATATAAATATAAGAATGTTCATAGAACTATTGCTTATAGTTGCAAAAAAAAAAGGTAGTTTCATCAAAGGAGAATGACTATTCATGTAATGGAATACTGTGAGGCAGCAAAAATGAATGAATTATGGGGAGGGTGGGGGAGGGAAGGATTAGGAGTTAGGTGTTAGCAGATGCAAACTATTATACATAGGATGGATAAACAACAAGGTCCTACTGTAGAGAACAGGGAACTATATTCAATATCCTGTGATAAACCATAATGGAAAAGAACATGAAAAAGAATGTATATATAGGTATGTATATATATAACTGAACCACTTTGCTGTATACCTGAAACTAACACAACATTGTAAATCAACTATACTTCAATAAAGTTTTTTTAAAAAGAAAAGTAAAAAGAAAATGAATGAATTACAGAAACTGATACCATTATAGATGAATCTAGCAAACACTATGTAGAGCAGAAGCAAGATATAGAAAATTTCAGATAGTGTAATATCAATTTCATGAAGGCTAAAAGTAAGCATACTACCGTATTTACTTAGAGACACATACATATTATCATAGTGGGTAGTGTGAGATAAGAGCTTAAGTGCAGATAGGTTATTGGGAGCTGATCCTAGCAAACACCAGTAGGAGAGAAGGGAAGTGAGAAGGCAGGGGAGGCAGCCAATAAGGGTGCACTATTAAGCCAGCTACCATCAAGGTAACTGGAGCTGAATCCTGAAGAGAAACTCAGTGCCCCAGGATATCTCACCAGAAGGATGAGGGACCTGGATGGAGTGTTTATATACCAGTTCCTGCCCATCTTTGTATGAGGGCTGATGGGATGAGGCATTAATTCCCCAGTAATTCTGGCCAACCACAATGGGGACAAAGTAGACTCTGATGGTCAGAGAGAGTCTAGGCAAAACGCAGGATGCTACTGCTGGAAACTGGGGGTCGATCCCAAGACCGCACTGAAATGGGAAGGGCAAGGGGATATGGGCAGAGTGCTGACACTGGCTGCTGTACATAGTGGACCAAGAGTATAAACCCAGTAGAGGAATGAGCATGCCACATCAAGTATAGAGGTTACTCTTGAGATTAGAAGGGGACTTAATGAAGAGAGACACAAATGCACTGATGCCAGGTGGTGGGTACCTGCAGGAAACAGCAGGCACACTCAACGGGATAAATCAAGGAACTGTTTACAAAGGTGAGGACAGGGTGCTGGGAGACCACAGTGTTCTCAGGGTTTTTCTCACCAGCTGGGCTAAAGAGACAAGGGCAGGGGAGCAGTTCCAGGAACCTGAATTCAGGAAGAACCTGGCTGTAGGGCGGGAGCCAGAGGCATAAACATACCCTCACACATTGCTTCCTGCAATCTCTGAACCCAACAGGAAGCCAGAAGGAATCCCAGAGGAGTCAGCCCTCTGGGGCACAGGTCAGGTGGAGAAGGGTGGAGAGTTGATCTGCAGGCAAAGAGATGTTAAGCACATCTCTTTGGTGTGGCTTGTATTATTATTCATATTGTTGAATGCCTTACATACTGCTGAATACATTTTGAAAATACATCTTTCGTGTGTTAAGTTGCCTTGTTCATAAACACCAAAACCTAATATGGCCACCTGGTTTCATCCCAATCCAGGTTTACAATTTCAACCAATATCGTCTCCCTTGCTCTTTCTTTTGTCACCACTGGGCTCCTTTGTGGCCCTAGACATCTTCCATCCTCTCCTGCCTCAGGGTTTCCATGCATGTGGCTCCTCTGGCATAAAATATTTTCTCACCTCATCTTTGCTCAGCCCAAGCTTAAACCTCAGGCTCCAGTTTAAAGATCTCACTCCAAAGATGCCTCTCCTCTTCCCTGGGATCCCTAAAGTCCATCTGGTGGATACATCCTTGTGTGTCATTACACTTTCATAGCTTATTTACAAAATCACCAGCACCCACCATATACCTAATGGCCAAGACCTCCTTGGGTTCTGGGAAACACAGACAAAATAAGAAACTTGGTTTTATTCATCACACAGTACCTGCCACCGCAATGGAGACTGACACAATGTTCAAGCCTCACTCAGGGAGAGAAAATGGCAAATATTTTGGAAACCCTAGTGTTAAAGTATCTTGTCCTGGTTTCTCACCTCATGATTGCAACATGTCCCAGGGCTTTCACTCCTTGGGCCTTCACATGCCTAACATCACTGCCTCAAAAGGGCAGCATGGAGCTTGGAAGGTCTCAAGTTACTAAAGTAAGCTTACCTCTCAGGGAACCTGAGTTGCCATCAGAAGGCAGAGCAGCATGGCTATGGGAGTCCAGAAGAAATTAGTTGGAGTACAGACAAAAAAGAGCAAATTGTAAATCTAGAATGTGAACGTCTAGGCTTTTGTGTTCTCCTGCCTAGTGGAGGTGATGTGTGAGAATACAGGAGACAAACATTTGCCGTCCACAATTGCAATTCTGTTTGAATATTATGTGTCACCGTGGTTAATATTAAGTCTCTGAATATCAAGTCAGCCCTCTGCAATTTTAAACAATGAATATATTTTATTAATTTAGAGCCTGCCCTTTTCTTACAAGGGGGCCAGAATCTACCTCCACAACCCTAGAGCCAAGCACAGTGCCTGATTCACAATGACAATTGATTATTTACTGAAATATAGAGTCTGCAGTCAGGTACCTGCCCACAGCCAGGAGTCTGTTGCATGGAGACAGCAGCCGGGCACAGAAATGAAATCTACCTCAGGTCAGTAGCAGCTCATTCTGTCAAACCAGAGTACTGAGGACACAATAACAGCTTAAATGGAATGAAGCAGTAGGTAAGAGGGGCTAGGGGAGGGTGGGGGAGTGAGCTGGAGACCCTGCAGGGAGCCAGAGCCTGGGCCCCCCTACCCTTGCATCCTTGGAGCCAAATTAGCTTTGGGACTGGGGAAATGGAGAACCCAGGGCTGAGTGGTGCCCTCTCAGAATCTCTGGACTCCTCAGGTCACTGGCACCTTCCTCTGCCAGAAACACAGCATGATGGGCATCAGGCCATTGAGCCCTGTGGGCCAGGGCTGCCACAGGAAGAGACCACTGAATTATAAAATGGTGACTTTCTTTAAAATCACAAATCAATACCCACTCCTTCTATGAAATTTAGACAGTGTAGAAATGAACAACAAAGAAAATGATAATTACCCACCTAACGAAAACTACTGCTAATGTTTTGCGTTTTCCTTCCACATTTCTTTTTCATAAAAATGTGGAGTGTGTGTAATCTGTGTGCAGACTGCATGTGCTGTGAGTTGTGTGTCCTATGTTGCTGTGTTGTACGTTAGTGTTGCAGATGTTATGTGGTTGTGTGTTCTGTGTGCAGCAGAATTAGTGCCTGTGTGTTTGTGTATGGTGGGTGTATGAGTGTGCTGTGGACGTAATGTGTGTGTGCATGGGGTGTATGGTGTATGTATCGTGTGCTGTGTGCCGTGCATGTGTTGTATCTATTGTATGTACCACGTGTTTGTCATGTGTGTTGTGTGTTATTTTGTGTTTGTGCATTGTGTGGGCGCGTGTGGGAGGTGGGTGTGTTTTGGGCAGGCCGTGCTATTGTGGGTGTGTGTATTGTTTGTGTGAGTGGCTCTGGGTGTGGCTGGAGCCTCTGTGGCCAGTTAGGCAGGCTGATGGGAACGGCGTCGTAGCCATTTCAGAATTATCCCCTCCTTACGGCAAATGAGATGGAGTTCCAGGTACCAAATTGGTATATATTTTCCTTTAACACTAAATTGAAACATTTAAAAGGAAGTTTATTTAAACAAAATATGTAAAGTGGATAATCCTTTAGGAGGAAATTTGGGAAACCCCATACTAGAGGATTGTGAATCATCTCATCCTCCATGATTCTGTGATAAAAATGCTGAGCGTTTCTTCTGGAAACTTAAAAGACCTATGACGAAATTTACTATCAATCTTAATAAAGAGTTAAGACAGAATTAGGAGGCCCTCTGACCAGTCAGTCTGAAACTGGATGGCCCTCTCACCCCCGGGCTGGCAGAACTCATGGGCACAGCTGACCCCAGTGGCGTCATGGCGGGAAAGGGGACAGCCCAGGCCCTGGCCCCAACACCGCTAAGCAGTGTCTCCTAGTGGCCTTCTTCCTAGGTAAAACCACGATTCCAAGGATGGAGCACCTGTCTCCACTGTGTTTTGGCCTCTTCACTCTCTCTCCACCTTCTCAGGCAGAATAAAGACCAAGGTTCAGGGCCGCAGGAAGGAACCCCCGAGGGCCTTAACCCCGATGTGAACCCCAGATGCCCTGTGACCGAGAATCCACCGACATTGGGCTACAACAAGCTGTGGAGATGTCCTCCTGGACCCTCCTTAGACTTCCTTGACTGTCGTCATCAAGACTCCACACCTATACGGAAATAGAATGTAAAGAAGAATGGCTTTATGAATATGTATAACTGATTCACTTTGCTGTACAGCAGAAAGTAACACAACATTGTAAGTCAGCTATACTCCAATTAAAAAAAAAAAAAAGACCCCACAGCAAACATTTTATATGGTGTCTGGCAGTTTACACATTGCTTTTATTCACATTCATGGATTCCCCCAAACAAAGCTACACAGGGGATATGACCATTGTGCCAAGCCAGGGGCCGTGTGTGTGTGTGTGTGTGTGTGTGTGTGTGTGTGTGTGTCTGTGCGTGCGTGCGTGTGTGTGTGTGTGTCTCAGGAGAGCTAAGGCAGTGGTGACTCTGGGTATCCAGAGAGTTGGGTCAGGTCCGATCACCTTTGAGTTTCTTATGCCTTGATAACCAGGTAAGGCCCTTCTTTAGTGTCACATGGTTATTAAGGAACAGAGTTGGCTTTAAACTCAGGGGCTCTAATCCCAACCCTCCTATACCATCTGCTGCACCAAGACCTCCCTGAGTGGATGTGGCCTCCAGGGGACTACGCCCCCCCCAACTTCCCCTCTCCTACCCAACCCCGCTTCTACTGGCAAATACCTTCTCCCTCTGAAGAGTCCCATGCTGGCCACACCTTTCCAGGCAGAGAGCAATTTCTCCCTGAAACAGGCAGGGAACATAATGAATGAACAAGACCTTAAGGAAAGAAAGAGAGCCAACCATATTTTTCTTTCTTTTGAGATAAAAATAATATACCTGCACATCAGAATCTCCCATGACAGAGCTAATGTCGAGGAGCAAAATGAGAAAATAGCTACCTCCTCTTTCTAATGTGAACATAACAACGGGCCCGTCTGACAACCAAAGAGCCCCAGAAATCCCTCCCGCATGCAGCTATGCTGGGAGATCTCTGAGAGTTCTAGAGGAAATTCTTTCTTTTGCTTCATTCTAACCCTCTTCGTTATGTACGGCCAGAAAATATCTGTAAAAATTAACCTAAAGCTTAATGGTTTATGTAAGAATGCCTTAATAAAAATATGTTGGCAAGGTTATTGAACTGTACAATGAAACCCCTCCCACTCAATACTTTTCAGTCTAATTTCTGTCTAAAGCTTATTCAGCAAACCAAAATGCCAATGCTCTCCTTCAATTTCCACTTCTTTGAACCTGCTAATTTACGAATAAGAAAGGATTTATTTGTGTTATTAGCTACGTGTAACCTCTTCTCGACAAAGTAGCTTTAAATACTGAAATCCTGAGATGCCCAGAGATCCACCAAATATCTGAAGAATGACTTTGATTTCTTTCTGCAAGCTGTGTTTGATTTACATCAATTAGGGCCTCCACATAAGGTATCATATAACAGGAAGGCTAATAACCCAGAAATAACCTCATTAAAAGAGACAGCACATCGGTCTAAACAGAATGAACTCTAAGCAGAAAAATTAGTGACCTGGAAAGTAGCAGGAAGAGGTAATGGCAGTACCAAGAAAAAATACATTCCCGTTAGCAAGTCAAAGGAGGAAGCACCAGCAATAAAATAAAAATACAATAGAAGCAGAAGAAAAACATTTTTTTAATGTTTTTAATCTGTTCAAATCCTGGAACATACAATTTATATGGCCCTGGTCAAAAATACTCTCTGAAATCATGCATGTATTCCTTGTAGCCTCAAACGTGAGATTCTACGCCCAGCCTGTTCATATGCCAGATGGATTGACTGCATCTTCATGGCCAGACGGGCTCTGGGGCTCTGTTTTCCCCCCATCATGAACAGTTTTGCAGGTTGGTGAGCTTCCTTTTGACCATTATCCACCCGATCCCAGTTCATGCAAGGTCTTTTTATCACACTGAACTCTGTTCCATGGCACAAACCATCAGGGAAAAAATTCCCCCTCTGCCTCTCCATATTGATTCCAAGTGCCCTCCCCTGGATTCCCACATTATGGGAGCAAAGTTTGCCAAGAAAATGACTGTTTCCATAAAGACTCACACATGTGGTTTGGCTAATTTAAAAAAAAGAAGAGAAGAAAGAAAGTGGTTGCATCAGACACAGACAATTTCTAATGGCAAGAAGACAAACAATGGGAGAAAATATTTGCAAATGATATGACCGATCAATAAGGGATTAATATCCAACATATATAAACAGCTCATACAACTCAACATCAAACAAAAAAACAAACAAACAACCTGATTTAAAAATGGGCAGAAGAACTGAATAGACATTTTTCCAAAGAGGAAATGCAGATGGCCAACAGGCACATGAAAAGATGCTCAACATCGCTAAGCATCAGGGAAATGCAAATCAAAACCACAATGAGATGTCACCTCACACCTGTCAGAATGACTATCATCAAAAAGTCTACAAATAACAAATGTTGGTGAGGATGTGGAGAAAAGGGAACCCTCGTACTCTGTTTGTGGGAATGTAAATTGGGGCAGCCACTGTGGGAAACAGTATGGAGGATTTCTCAACAAACTAAAAATAGAGCCCAGCATTTCCACTTCTGGGTATATATATGAAAATAAACAAAAACACTAATTCAAAAAGATATGTACACCCCAATGTTCATAGCAGTATCATTTATAATTGCAAGATATGGAAAAAACCTAAGTGTCCATCAAGATGAATGGATAAAGAAGATGTGGTATGTATACAATGTAATACTATTCAGCCATTAAAAAAGAATGAAATCTTGCCATTTGGAGCAACACTGACGGACTTGGAGGGCATTATGCTAAGTGAAATAAGTCAGAGAAAGACAAATACTATATATATCGCTTATGTGTGGAATCTAAAAAATACAAAAAACTAGTGAATATAGCAAAATAGAAGCAGACTCACAGATATAGAGAACAAACTAGTGGTTACCAGTGGGGAGAGAGAAATAAGAGGCAATATAGGGGTAGGAGAGTAAGAGATACAAACTATTAGGTATGAAATAAGCTACAAGGATACGTTGTACAACACAGGGAATACAGCCAATATTTTATAATAACTATAAATGGATTATAACCTTTAAAAATGTGAATCACTATATTGTATACCTTTAACTTAAATAATATTGTACAGCAACTATACTTCAATTTTGTAAAAAGATGAAAGAAGCCATAAAAAAAAGAAGACATGGAAGAAGGAACATATCCATGCTGGACTCAAGCTCCTGGTATCTGGAGCATCTGGCTCCCCATAGGAGATCCCACAAGGTTACATTCTTGTGGTGCCTAATTCCTGAGCAAACAGAGTGATGCCTACACAAAAAAATCATAACTAAGCTTTAAATTGATACATGTTTGTATATAGCAGATTAAGACTGGGATTGCAATTGAGTCAGTAGGAACATCCTGGTTATCTCTTACTCAAATTTTCCATTGGCCATTCCTGGGCAGGTAAAGCCACCAGATAGAAATCACTTATCCAGGGACCCTTGGCTTTGGAGCAGTGCTTCAGCATCAGGAGACACAGGACCCTCAGTCTTCTCAGCCCAAGAAGAGAAAGACGAAGGCCGCCATGAAGAGCAGGAATCAGAGGCCTGGGAGACCCAGGGTAGAGGGCTAAGACCTCAGCCCCAAATGACCCACGCTGGGGTCACCAGGCTTCAGGGCCTCGGGACCAAGCAAGGGCTCTCCCTGGTCATTTAGTTTGTGTTATTCCTCTCCTACGCCACCCTGCTCCAGCACTTGGGTTCATCAGAGTTCAGAGTCCTGGGCTCCCGAGCAGAAGACCTAATCTTGGGTTGAGGTTGAAGGATCAAAGAGGAAAAGATGGAAGCAGCTGACTTTCTAAAGAAGTCTGACAGGAAGTCTGGTACTTCTTGCACCCAACCTTTCTGCTCCAATCTGGCCCCCACGAAATCACACACGCAGATGTGCATGTGACTACGTGACATGTGGCCTGGGCCACTAGGTCAACACACTGCTCCTGGCTTCAAGCCCACAATCCCCTTCCTTTCCCAAATGAAGTCTCTGATGCAGCCGGTCCTCCTCTCCCCACTCAAGCCAAACTCATTCCTCCCTTCTCGCCTTCATCCTCATGCCCCTTCCTGGCCCCACCAACGCCACCCAGAACCCTCCTTCCTCCCCTCCTGTCCTGTGGACACAGCCTCAAGGGCCAGCTCCCTGCCCTTCCTGATGACTCTCTGTCATTTCCAGCATCACCTCCTGGCCTAACTCCAGAGTCCCATTGTCCCTCCCTCCCCTCCTTTTTTTCTTTTTTTTTTTTTTTGGTTTTATTCCTTAACTATTCTCAGACGGTGACTAAAGAGAGAGAATACTGCTTCTCCAGGACAGGGACCATGGACTTGGGTTCTTGCATGGGCCAGACAGGGAATTCCGTGCAGGGGACTGGGTGAGGATGTTGTGAATGGAGGGACTAAAGTGGGCAGCTGTTGCTGTGTTGGACCAGTGCTGCCAAATGTTCTCTTTTACTAAAAAAAATATTAAAGCCAGAAATGAGGATTTTTGTGTGAAATCTCCTAGAGTTGGCAACCAATCCGATAGCAATTTTAAGCATGAGTTGGCCAACTAGAGTCTACTGGTGGCGAAACCAGCCCTTGGGCTATAGGCTGCATGCTCCCTCCCAGGAGATAGAGGGCAGCTCCCTGCAGGCAGCAGGTGCCCACCTCTCCCCCCAGGTGCAAGAGCTGTGGCCTAGGGGTGGGAAGATGTCACAGTCCGGGAAGAATCCAGGGCCATCTTGCTCCTTATCTCCCAGGAAGACACAATTCTTCCTCCTCATGTGCCCGCCCACTGCGGGTGGGGACATCTTGGCTTTCCTCACAGCATCATTAAGGCATAGAAAACAACGCTAAAGTGTTTCATTCGACTTCGTGAGGATTGCCAGAAGAGCTAAGAGCTTCTTAAGCAGATTCCTTCCAAGCCATTTGGGCCCCTTCTATAAATAAAGCTTTAGACAATTTCGGAAAAGTATATTTATTTATCTGATAGATCATAACGGTTCCTTCGGTGCCTTTAGCCCTGTGGTGTGATCTTCGAGCACTTAGCTCCCTTTCAATTAGTTAGGCCACTTTCTGGGAAGCAAAAAAGGTGTTAACCCCTTGGACGAGCAGACGCCCGACATGATGGGGTCCTCCTCGCGGTGGGTCTCGCTCCGATCCGAGCCATTAACATGAAGGCAGCAGCAGATGCCAAAGGAAATTATTAATAAGCAGAGGCTGGATGACTCCAAGCCAGCAAAAACATTTCTAAAGTGGCGAACAGCTAAAGGAAAGGGGCAGAATAAGGGAGGAGGAAATGATTGTGTTCTTCTCAAAACAGCAGGTAGGAAAAAAAAGGAAAAGGAAAGACGAACAAGTCGGAGGCAAGTGATTACAAAGGAAACAATTCTTTCCCTCTTGGGTTTCACCTGCCTCAATTTCTGGTCCAAGAATTGCAGCTTTTGTTGGCTCAAATCCTGCAGAGGAATGCTTTCTCAGCCTTTAACATTATTGACACTTGGGAGCTGGAAAATCTTGGTTGTCAGGGGCTGTCCTGTGGGTTGTAGGATGCTTTCTAGCGTCCCTGGTCTCCACCCACTAGATGCCAGGAGTGCCTTCCTCTCCAGGTGTGAGAACCAAATGTCTGCAGACATGGACAAACGTCCCCCAAGGGAACAGAATAGCTCCTGGTTGAGAACACTGGACTGGACATAGAGATGAACTTGAGAATCAATGCACAAGAAATAGCAGAGATCCAGAGCCTTGGAGAGAGCCAACCTGGGTTCAAATCTCAGCTCTACCAGCTCTATGGTGACCTTGGTCAAATTACTTCCCATCTGGGTCTCAATTTTCTCATCTGTAAAGTAAGATGATACTTACCATGCCAACCACATAAGATTATGCCAGAGTTAAAATGTCATTCGTATCATGTTCTTAGCACAAAGTGCCACACAATAAGAAATCACATATCACCTATTATTATTGTAATATTTATTATCAGGAAAATGGTCTCTGTCACAACTTAACACACATTTTCCAATCCCTTTAACCAGTTGTCCTCCATCACAAGAAGCCTTTGCTGTGTGATTGATTAGTATTAACAACACCTCCCCCAATAAATAAAAAGCTATATTCCATGAAGTCCTGCCACAGACCCTTAAACTACTTGTATTAGTTAGGGTTGGTTGTAAGTGACTGGAATCCACTCTTAAACAGGAGAGGGTGTCCTAGAATGCTGTGGAGCAGCCTCAGCTTCCATAATCAAAAAGGAAGGCTGTGAAACCAGGCTCAGCAAATGGCAGAACCAAAGCAAATCTGGGGGCTTAGTAGCGGGGGTCAATCCATGCTCCTGTCCGAGCGCGGCCTCTAGAAACAATCTGTACCAATCTTTTTGTTTCTGTTCCTTCATCACCTTGCTCAAGATTCAAAGTCCCAGGAGAGAATATGACTGGCTAGGCTGGGACCACATGCTCTCCCCTGGCCGGGGCGGGATGGCACTTTGGTTGACAGGCCTACAAAGGCTGTCCACAGTGGGGGAACAGGAAGTGTCTTTTTCTAAAAGGAAATCGGAGTATCATTACTCCCAAGAATGTCACAAGGATATTGGGGGCTGAATGGGCAGAATCAACAAATGCTCACCATACACTGTACCCCAGAATGCACCCATCTGCCCTTTGCTGGGGCCATAGCTGTGTGTTCCTTCAGCACAGAAAGTAGAAATACCCCCTCCAATTCAGGATTCACTTCGTACTCCATCACAACCTCCCAAATAAGGCCCCATCCTTTAGAGGGCTCTGACATCCCAACCAAAGGAGAAGGCTGGGGCACTTTGTCCTCTGGCCAGGAACACCGCCAGGCATCATTCGTCCTCCGGGCTCTGAGGCCTGTGCCCCGGGACCCATCTCCAGTCGGCACTTCCTCACCTCACTCCAGAGGGACAATATCTGGCCTCTTCACTCAGTCTTCCCCACCCCCACTCCATTCCCACTCGTGTCTGATTCTTGCCTCTGAACATGAAGATGAGCTTGATACAAGCACACCTGGATATAAGTCCCTGGAGCTAATTAATCGAGAGTCTCCTTTATTAAATAAGCCTACAGAGAAGCACAGGAATGAACATGGCCTCCGTGGGTTTGAAGCTGAATGTTGAGCCGAGTGAGAGAGAGGGCTGGTGGGTTTGGAGCTATTGATTTGTCAAGATGAGAAACCCAACCTGCGAGCCATCCTTTCTGCTGAGGTTACCATTTTAGGTCGGAAGATGCTCTTGGCACTAAAGCATGGCATGAAAGCTTCCCTTAGATGGCAGGATAAGGGAAATGTTAGACACGCAGTGAGAGCAACTTGGCACCCGAGATTTATTAATATTTTAAATGTGGAAGGCATGTGTTCCAGGGCTGACTCATTGCTTACTGAGGAAGAATCCAGGTAAACAAATTCCTAACATCATTAAAAACAAAAGCCTCACCTTTGCATCTTGTTCCTTCATCAGATAACGATGATGAGCTAATTACTCAGATATAAGCATTATCTTTCAGACAAAAGGATGAAAGGGCTTAACTATGTATCTGTGGTTTCTCCATCATAACATCCTTGGAGACAAAACTTAAATCATAATTTTATTAATGACACACAGAGGATGGGATCAATTTTTCCATAGACTCAGAACTTGGCAATGAAGAGATCAGACAGAAAAGTTGAAGAAAAGAAATAAAGTAAACCTGGGACACTCTGTTCTCCACATAGAGCTTTTTCTTCTCAGCTGAATCTGAAAGAGAAATAAAAATAAAATAAACAAAAAACCAGAGGTCATTTTGTGGGCAGATTCCAGCTCCAGGGGTCCCTGTGATTTGTTCAAAGGAAACCGACCCCTTCCCCATGCCCCTTGCAGAGATGGTTGTCCTGCTGGTACCCACCACATCAGTCAATCCAGGTGATAAGAACAAAAGTCACTTAAGACGGCCGCTTCAAACCCCACCAATTACTTGAGCCTCGTGATGAATGAAAAGAAAAAAAATATCCATCAAAACTTCAAAAGGAGTGAAAACTCAGGCACAAAATCAGTCAGTTAAAACTGTTTTTTTTTTTTTTCTATCTGACTAGCAGAACCATTTAAGAGCCTTGAGGCGACTTCCCTGGTGGCGCAGTGGTTGAGAATCCGCCTGCCAATGCAGGGGACACGGGTTCGAGCCCTGGTCCGGGAAGATCCCACATGCCGCAGAGCAACAAAGCCCATGTGCTACAACTACTGAAGTCTGCGCGCCTAGAGCCTGTGCTCTGCAACAAGAGAAGCCACCGCAGTGAGAAGCCAGCACACCGCAACGAAGACACAGCACAGCCAAAAATAAATAAATAAATTTATTTTTAAAAGAAGATCCTTGAGGGCCTTCAAAGACCATCTACTACCAGACTATCAGCTGAAAAAAGGTGCCTTATTCAGGATAAAATGTTAAAGAGAACATCCGACACTGTATTTCATAATTAGACTTTCAATTTCATACCTACATTCCAACTGCATTTTATAGTTTGGTCTGGAACATAGGCCTGGGGTCACTGAGCGCCCGGGGTGTTTCTCTCCCCAGATCTCTCTCTGAGGACAGTCCTACCTGCTGTAAAGCCTGGATCTGGAAGGCTTCTTCCGGGAAGACTTCTCTCTCCATCCCCTTCCGCCCTTGTTTTCCCCTTTCTCGTCTGTTGCTCTCCCCTGGGACGCCCCGCACTGGGAACAGCATCTATTATGTTTCCCTTCATTGTCCACACTGAGTGGACCCCGCTTCCCACACCAGGCTGCAAGCTCCTGTGCGCTGGGGCTCTGAAGTCTTCATCTCCCTCCAGCACCTGGCCCAGGATGGCTGCCTTCCGGGACGTGGCAGGCGAGTGAATTAAGCTGCTAAGTGGGAGCAGCCCCAGGCCAGGATGACAGGCACAAGAAAAGAGTTACCAACTACTTTCAGGTGTTATCACAGAGGGCCAGCCGAGGGGGAGAGCCAGGAAACTCCAGCCTGGGCAGCTGGGTGGTGCGCTCCACCGGCAGGTCTGGGCCACCTTGCAGAGTCCTGTGGTGGGTTTTGCCTTGAACAGAGGGTTGATTCAGAACTAACTGGGAGGCTTGATTCTCCCTGATCGTTTCTTGACACCCAAGCTGGTAGATACCCTCTGTCTCAGCATGTGACATGGGAGCTGTAAATTCCCCTGGAGACCTATCCTACTAGGTCAGATGCTATCACTCCCCAGGGTCCTCTTCACTGGGACCTGGGTTTATAGAGGAGAGAGAAATCAGCCCCGATGCAGAGGGAGAGAATGGCAATCAGGGAAGGCTTCATGGAGGAGGGGGCAGAGCTTGTCTGTGCTACAATCCCACGGCACAGGTGCCCGTGTTCACAAAGTTTGCACACCTCTACAGAGCGTGTGCTCACCCCTCCCGTGGTGTACATGCACCTACTTTGTCACCTGTGTCTGACACTTAATGCAGGCCCCATAAATATAAGATAGAAGTAGCAAAGAACAGCTTGAAAAGCTAATCTAGCCTGACTTTGCATACTCTCTGGAGAGCCAGTCCTTTTAGAGATTACATTTGACTGCCTTTTGTGAGGCATCTGCTCTCAAGTTCCCCAGAATCCTTGCCACACCCTGTAGTCTTATAGCAGATCCACTCCGTTCAATTTACATTACCTGAATGGCCCTGGTAGGCTTCTGCATTTGCTACCCTTGCCATATATGAATAAAACCATAGGATACTGAAATGAAAGGTAGGATTCTGATAAGAAGAAATGAATCCAGAGGCAGTGCAGATGGCAGGAAAGCAAGGATGAAAGGATGAATATAAGGCTGTTCTCTGGGGTGTGTAGGAATGGTGAGGGCTCAGCTATAGCTGTCACAAAGGAAGGGATGTGCACAAGTGGGAAGGTAAGAGCCTGATTATAAATAGAGGCAAGATGGGACCTGCTCTCTGGGGCCAGGACAGCGGAAATCTGACCTTGGCCCCAAACTATCATTTTCAATCCATCTTGGAAATTTTTGTCATGTCTGCATACCATCTGCTCTTAAATTTACTAAAAAAAATTTGCCTAACTTAAAAAAAAAAAATCCATCCTCACCCTGAGAAATGAGCTCTATCAAATTCATGATTTTCATGTGCTAGTTACAAATCTTCTAATGTATTTTTATTTTAATGAAAATATTACCCCAAAACATCTTTCTGTTACCACCTCAAAGTATTTAACCCACTGATCTAGGGATGCAGGTTCTACATTGGGAATCACTCCTTAGTCTTTCTTTTGTCAAAGAGCAAGACCATGACAAAGATTTTCACTCAAATGAAGCCGCATTTGGGGGGAAACAAGTCAGCCTTGCTGAATCAGGGTGTCTTTGCTCAGCTCTCCAATTCTGAGACTCAGAATCCTTTTGGACTTCTTCTGTCTCAGTGCCAGTGAGTCACAGATTGTGTTTATTCTTCTAATCCATTCTCCAATCTCCCCTCAACTTCTTCCAGCCTCTCCCTACTGACTAGGGCACGATGGGTGGGGTGGGCCAATGTCACCTGAAGCTCAACCTGGCAACAACTGAACCCATTCTGAGTAGATGGTGGAGCCAGACTGCTGGGCTCACAAGCCAGCCCCACCACTGACACCTGTGTGATTGCAAGCACACGGCTTAGCTCCTTCACACCCGATTTTCACTATCTGCAAAATGGGCATGATAATACTAACCACCACGTAGGGCCGAGCAAATAAGTTCATGCATGTAAACACTTAGAACAGTACCTAGAACACAAAAATCCTCAGTGTGTGAGCTATCATTATAGTTATTATTTATTATTGTATCCCACTTAATAGATCTTTCCCAAACACCCCATTCTTCAAAGGTCTCAAATTCAATCCCCACCCTCCTTGTCTTCTACCCGGCTCTGCTGTCTCTTCCTGGGAGGAAGCTGTTAAATCCACCCTCTCTTTTTTTGTTTTTTTTTTCATTTTTATTTTTTATCCACTTTATTGAGATATAATTGTCATGTAAAAATTTTTTTAATTTTTATTGGAGTATAGTTGATTTACTATGTTTTGTTAGTTTCTGTTGTACAGCACAGTGAATCAGTTATACATATATCCACTCTTTTTTTAGACTCTTTTCCCATATAGGTCATTACAGAGTACTGAGTAGAGTTTCCCGTGCTACACAGTAGGTCCTCATTAGTTATCTACTTTATATACAGTAGTGTGTAGAAGATGTGGTACATATATACAATGGAACATTACCCAGCCATAAAAAGAATGAAATTATGCCATTTGCAGCAACGTGAATGGACCTAGAGATTGTCATACTGAGTGAAGTTAAGTCAAACAGAGAAGGACAAATATAGTATGATATCGCTTTTATGTGGAATCTAGAAAAATTGTACAAATGAATTTATTTACAAAACAGAAACAGAGTCACAGATGTAGAAAACAATCTTATGGTTACCAGGGGGGTTGGGGGGAGGGATAACTTGAGAGATTGGGATCGACATAAACACACCACCCTCTCTTTTCCACCATACTCCCACTCTTGGATCAATCTCTATTCACTTCATTCCTAGGTCCCAGAATCAGCCTCCAGCAAATTGCATCTCTTACCCCATCCATCCAATTGGCCTAGATCACCTTTCTGTTCCTTTGCTCTGTAATAGCCAATATTTCCCTATTTTCTGGCCACTCAAGAGCAAGCTCTCTGAAAGACTTCCAAGTCCAGCCATATTTGACCTCACACAGTCCTGTCACCTGTATCTCGTATTGACCCGACTACACTATCTTCCTGGGACAAATCTTTCCACCACTCCCCAAATGGATATACTCAGACCACCTATGTACTTTCCCCATTGCTCTCACCACTCCTGGCCCTGAAGCCCTCTTCATAGTTGTATGACCAAGTCCCCCTCTTCAAGCAGCACATCTGGCTCCCATTGCTCCCATTATGGCCCAGGAAGTTGGCAAGAGACGTAGATTCATTTATTCTCCGAGCCCTGTTTTCTGAGGTTGTGGGGAAAACGAACCTAGCTAAACCAATCACAGTCTTTGGGAGTCCTCAGTGAC
Source organism: Balaenoptera physalus (assembly GCF_965194825.1). Taxonomy (NCBI): domain Eukaryota; kingdom Metazoa; phylum Chordata; class Mammalia; order Artiodactyla; family Balaenopteridae; genus Balaenoptera; species Balaenoptera physalus. The sequence goes on along the minus strand of NC_138900.1, from coordinate 19,748,687 downwards.
TGGTCCAAGTGAATCAGGTGAACCAATCAGGATCTTTCCAGAGGTCACACTGATTGGTCCAAGTGAGTTAGCTGAACCAATCACAGTCATTCCTGCGGAGTTTCTAACTGGAACTGGTGGGGAAAGCTTTTTTCCGCTGGGAAGGCAAGCTCAGAACTATCTGGGAGGAGCTGCCAGCCTTGTGGGGAGGCTGACACTGAGGGAAACAGGTCAGACAGATAAAGATAAAAAGAGGAAGTCCTGAGAGCTTTGAAACTCTGGTGCCAGATACCCCTTCCCTCTCCGTGATCTAACATGAAAATACCTCCAAAATCCTGCCAATAAGTAACCACCCTGCTTTTTTTCCTTTTAAAGCTTTCCAGAGTTGGTTTATATTTTTGGAAAGGAGAAAAGGCTTATAGGCTGTGCTGCACAGCCCAGTCTTGATTAAGTGTGTATATTTTTTGCTTTTACTTGTGCACATATATGAGTCATCTCTCTCCATAAGGAAAAAAATCATGTCTCCTGCTGCCCTCGCTTCTCTCTTGGCATTTAGCACAATCTTGGGCACCAAGTAGACACTCGCTAGATACTTAGCCCCGTAGAGCAGGGGTCCCCAACCCCCAAGCCATGGACTGGACCAGTACTAGCCCGCAGCCTGTTAGGAACCGGGCCGCACAGCAGGAGGTGAGCGGCGAGGGAGCGAGCGAAGCTTCATCTGCCCCTCCACCTCGCCCCCCATCACTCGCATTACCGCCTGAACCATCCCACCACCCACCCTCCCCGTCTATGGAAAAATTGTCTTCCACGAAACCGGTCTTTGGTGACAAAAAGGTTGGGCACCGCTGCCGTAGAGTATGTTACAATGGGCTTGTAGGTCCAGTTGCAAACAGGAAAATTCTAGATCATCTAGAGCTAGCCTAGTCACAAATGTGAAAGAATTGAGTCCCAGAGAATTATGGTTTTCTCAGTAAAGGTTGCTTAAAACAAAAGCCCATTTATCTGCCTGCAGAAGACATTTAATCAATTTACATGAGGGATTTCAAAATTAGTCAGACTGTAATGAACTATGAAATACTGATTAATGCATTTTTGCAATGTTTGATTAAAAACTTAACATGTATGCTAGCACATTTTTACTATTACAGCATTTAGATGTTAAAATTTTGTTTCTTACAATTAACCAGAATAGAGATTCTGAAATGCACAACCAAAGTATGTTTCTGGTGAACAATATGTAAACAATCTTTCTACCAGGAAGTGTTTCTTGATGCTGAAGAGGTGTTTCATTTTTGGAGAGTGGAGTGAAGTAGCCCATGGGGTACCTTTGGTATGGACCTGGTTATTAGCTATTAAATTATTTGAGAGTTCTCCAGAAACCACTAGGAAAGGAGGAAGCCCGTCTCCCTCCCCAGCCCTCCCCTAACAATCAGGCATTCTCCAAGAGACAAAACAATCCTGATTTTAGGAAGGCAGAAGGGGGCAGAATTTTCTCATTCTTTTGGCTGGAATTTGAATTTAGCACTACTGGCCAAAATGTTTATTAGTTCCTCCCCCCCACCCAGGGAATTAGCTGGCTATGAATTGGAAAGTTTCAAAAATCCTCTTGAACTTACAGAGGCCATGGTTTTAATCTTCTGAGGATGCATCCAAGGACTTTTGTGTCCATATATTTCATACTGAAGGCCAGTTTCTTTTATGTAACTAGAATGTCATTTCTCCTGGCAAGATCAACCAACCCAAAACATAGGGTGAAACTGGAGTCATGAAAGGGAAGAATGTTGACCTGCAAGAATCCAATCAATTAGAGTATGATCTTCCTAGTTTCAGTTACTTAACACAAATCCCACTTGCACACGTGCAGAAGACATCTAAACAGGTAAATTGACACACGCCAAAATAAAGTGTTAAAAATTAGCCACTCAAGAATTTGGAGATGGAGTCCCACAGTAGGTTTCTAAGAGTACTAACACACTGAGCGTGGCCCCAGCCATGAGATGATCTGACAAATGCTGGTTTTGAAAAGTACTTCAGAGGAAGTCCCATCGCCACCGAGGGTGCTAGCTCCAAAACAGAAATACACAAATGCATTCACCTAGAGAAGAGGGAGAGGTCACATGTGTGAGCACGCACGTGCGTGAGTGTAGTGAAGGGAACATACTTCATGATTATCATGAGCACGAGCAATTATCTCACATTTAGATTTTAAGACTCCCTTAGAATTTTAAAAATCATTATTTTGCAGGATCGCCATTATTCTGATTCATTAGCAAGGCATACTTATTAGGATCTTAAAATAACCAGGATGCTGGACATGTAAAAACATGTTTCTTGCTGTCATGACAACTAAATAACAACAATAATGCTCACATCCGAATGACTACAGGGAACACAGTTATTCTGCCTGAATATAGATAAGTTAATTATGGAATCATCAAAAGAACAACAGCTTTGTCAATGCAAAGATGATTCTAAAATAATCAATAATGACAATCTTGTTTGGTAATTGGCTATTTGTTTCCAATATAGGATCTACATTTGGTCTGCATGAAAATTCAGCAGGCTGTTTAGCCAGTAGAAGAAAGAAAAAAAGGAAAATCTTTCAGTTTAGGGCTGGTGGTTGTCAGTAGCAACAAATAATGGAAAATTGCCATCTGGCTTCTTTTTTTAAATGAGATTTGAATAATCAATTTAATAATGGATAGAGCACTTGCTTACAGAAATAATCCATTGTCATCGCTGGGGGGGAAAAAAACTTTGGCACAGAAGATAAAGCTCTGCAGTAGGACTGTAAGGTAAAGCAAATAAACATCTACTTACATGCCACAATTTTTATTTTCACTGCTGACTTCACATAAACTAGAGGATAACTCTTCCTTCTATATGCTTAGCTTTTCACATTCAGTGTTTAATAATCAGGACAAAATCTACAGAGCAATTGGTTTGCCATAGGCATTCATCTCTACTGGGTCATAGAGAAGGAGACCCACACAAATGGTTGATTCTTTTAGCACATTCTTCCCCCATCATCATGTGACATATAGTGGGAGAGACCTGATTTCAGTAGAACAGAGGAAATCAGAATGCATCTGGCTATGTTGTGTGCGTGTGCGTTTCCTCTACTGCACCAGAGGAAAAGACTATTTAGAAATAGAGAAAAAGAGAAGAGGGTGACACCAAGGTTCAGGGTGACTCATTCATTTACATGATAAAAATGAAAATATCAGGGAAAGAAATTCCTACCCCAAGCGAAGCAGAAATGATGACACTGGAATATGGGACTTGTGTCATGTCATTATATTTTTTTTAATGAAATATGCATGTACAGTATCCCATTGGCCTCAAACGATCCTTGAATCTTTTACTAGAAAATTCACAATGTAGTTTGATAGAGAAATAAGGGATGAATTTCAGGCCCTGTCACTTTTTGGAAAGCAGCATTCAGGCTCCAAACAGCAGCATCTGGGGTCTACTGACATATATGACTAGAAGGCGGGGGCTTCTCATCACACCTTCCTTTAAAGGTGCTTGAAAACTTGAGGGTATGAAGTAGGATTGCCCTGTTGAGCCCCCACCGCTGGTTGTTCTTTCCATGGAACACCTAATCCACTGGGGAAAGTTCTCTTTCATCCTGCATTGATCTTTATCCTTGGACTTTGTCATTCTATAATTTCTCGTCTGAGGTTCAGATCGTTTGCCTCTTTTCTCACAAAAGTCTCATCACTGTTCACCTCTGCCCCTCCCCCAAACTAATATATTTCTTATTTACTCCCTTGGGACCTCCAGGTGACTCAGCCCTTCCCTGGGTCAGGGTCCCATTGACTCCTTTCATTCATCAGGGAAGATATAGCTGTTTACTCTCATCCTGGAGATCCCTCTGGGACCCACGTTTTCACCAAGCTTACTGGTGCTTCCTTGACCCAAGGCCCCTCTACCCCATTCCTGCCTTGGGCCACAAAGCATTTCGTAAGATCTCGGATCTCACTCACATCCTCTGCACATCTGTGCTGTACAACACCATCTTGACCCTCCTTCCATCCCCCCTGGGTCTTGTCCATCCCCCAGCCGGAGCCCCCCCAGCAACCACACACATTTTCCCCATGCTTCTCAAGACTCAACACCCTACTTCCTGGAAAGAGCAAAGACAGCAGGCACCTTCCCACAACTACCTGTCACCTGTACTCCGTACAGGTGTCCCGTCTCTACCTGAATTTCTGCTGTAAATTGGAAGACTTGGGAAAATTCCAAACACATTTTTATGTTCTTTTCACCACTAATAGAGTCAGTCCAAGCAGAAGCTCCCATCCTCAGGAAAGAGGTGTTTTCCACCTTACTGGTTGAAATCTCTTACCCTTGTACTCCATCCCCTCTCTCACTCCTTCTCCAGATCTCTAAATGTCCCCTCATCCCAGCAGCTTCAATCTCCTCCTTCCCTCTGGTTCCTTCTCCTGTCATACTCAGATTAATCCTGTCTTGAAAAGGAATAAAAATTCCCCCCTCGGCTCAGCAGCCTAGATGTCCAACGACCCACTGGATACTCAGGACAGGGGTCCAAGAGAGACACCTGCAGTGCACATGCCTCCCAGAACCTGAGAGCTCAGAGGACAGGTATCTTAGTCTGCTAGGGCTGTCATAACAAAACACACAAACTGGGTGACTTAAAACAACAGGTATTTATTTTCTCACAGTTCTGGAATCTGTAAGTTCAAGATCAAGGTGTTGGGAGGTTTGGTTTCTCCTGAGGCTTCTCTCCTCAGTTTGTAAGTGACAGTCTTCTCTCTTTGTCCTCACATGGTCTTTTCTCCACGTGCACACAGCCCTGGTGTCTCTTTGTTTGTTCAGATTTCCGCCTTTTATAAGGAAACCAGTCATATTGGATTAGGGCCCATGCTAATGACCTCATTTTAAATTAATGACCTCTTTAAAGACCCTGAGAGTTGGGGTGAGGAAGGATAATTGTTCCAGAAGAAACAAAATAAAAAGCCAAACTAATACAGTTTACTCAATTCGTATGCACTATGTCTAAAAACCAAAAACATTGGTTTAGAGAAAAGCAATTAGAAGTTCAAACCAGGTTTATTATAATGATCACTATAATAATAACTATGATTTACTTGTTTATCAGAGAGTCAATGAACACGTTACAGTTATCATTTCATGAAAGTACCATCTCTGCCTGGATTTCTGCTGTGACACAGAAGATAGGAACACCCCAAACACATTTTTATGTCCTCATCAGCACTAATGGACTCAGTTCAAGCCACAGCTTTTACTTAACTAAGTGACTTAGCGTGACAATGGAAATACAAGCAGGTCTCTGTGCTTGAAGTGTGCTCATGGTTCTTTCCAAATTTAGAGTACTATCTCTGTGCTACTTTCCCTGCCCCATGAGCATGTGACTCTGCCCTATCACTGACGTTCTTGGTGGGCACTCAGGGAACTATTAATCCTGGTAGCCGCATTTGCAAGTCTGTTCAGGCTTGTAACATGTGAACTGGCTTGCTAGGTGTTTGACCTGGGATATCAGTTGCTAACAAGTCTAACATGAAGTAATCTTCCATAAGAAGATTACTCCCACAAGCATAAAATATTGGCCATTGCATATAAGGGTAATTTTTTTGCTCTATTCAGGCAAGAAAGCCCTTATTAAAGGAGTCTTTTCTATATATAAAAAGGGATCCTCTCTGCCTCAGAGACTCCAGCTTATAGAAGCTGCTTGTACAATGGTAAACCCATCAACCCGGCAGTAATGAACAGGTTGATAGCGTTTTGCTGGAGGTAAGGTCTGGACATGGCTCTTATTTGGTGATTTTACTTGAGGGCATGGTCAACTTTCAAGCCTCGGCTCTATCGACCTCTTTGGAAAAATCTAAAACCTACTCTACATGAAGCAGGAAAGGCATTCCCTGAGGATGGGGTGGTGACCAGCACCTCTTCTCAAAAAGACAAATGCAGAATTGTGCAGGAAAGAAAGGCACAAACACGCTGTGATTCGGCAAGGAGAGGGTGATTGACTCAAGATGGGGTGATAAAGATCAATTGCCGTGGCTTGGAGTTATGACACCAACAAAGTTACAATGACATTAGCACAAAGAGAGAGACACAAATCCATTACAAAGATACAATCAAATATTCAAAAAAGCCTGGCATGCTCATTACTTGTTCATGCTAATACAAGTATATTAAGAAATCTAAACAGTGTTAGCGCTCAATCACTCACAAACCAAATGAGGTTTTGCATTTATCAGACCCCAGTCATCAGGGCCCAGTATAGCTGTACAAAGGTGGTAACGTGACATAACTGGAGATATTTATATCAGCCTACACGGACTGAGAGATACACCAGGATTTATTAAGCTGAGTAGTGCCGTCACATTCAGCAGAGCAATGAAAGAAATAACTGTGCAGAAGTCATTTCCCCAGACAATAAGATTTACCTTTGCAATCTCTTAAAGATGTTGTATCTGTTTTCAAAGGGTCGCTGGCAGCATTTCCGACCTTAATAAACTATTTACAGATTAATTTTTTCAACAAAGGATGGGGTGCCCAAAAGTAGGTTCCATCTTTGAGAGCTAGCGACAGTGACAGTCTCCCAGCCTTTCTTTCCCTGATGACTCTGAGCACAGCCAAGCATATTCCATTTTCTCGGGGAGCGCTGTCTTTTATTGAGTGACATGACCTCAATTTCCAATAAAGAGAAGTCCCGTTCAGGACACCCCCGTAGTGCTCAAGCACATGGATTTGGGGGAGCCTGAGAGGACATTTAATAAGATACATGAGTTTTACAGTGAGAAACACAGCATGAAACACAACAGAATATTCTTGAAAATGGACCTATCTTCAACATGAGAGTTTTATCACAAGTTTTGCTCTCTTCCTCCTTCTAGAAGATTTCTGCCACCCTGACTTCTAAGATAATCCTCTCTTTCTCCAGCTTTTCTGCCCGCTTCGGTGACTCCTGCTTCCCAGGTCCTTAATGTGGGTGTCGCCTACATTTCTACTCTTTACTTTGACTCTTGTCTCTTCACTCTCTTTGGCTGAACTCGTCTGTGCCCACAGCTTCCAGGTACTTACACTCTGGGAATTCTCAAAATTACATCTCTGGCCCAAACCTTTCTCTGGAATCTGGGAGCCTCTGACCTGATCTTGCACCTCAGCTCAACACCAGGCAGCCTGCATGCAGCGCAGAGTCTCACAGACAGTCACCTGTGAAGCATCTCCATCCCTTCCATCTGTCCTCCCGGGAAATGCCCCACTGCAGGTCCTCAGCCGCTTTCTCATCCACTGCTGCAATCACATTCCATCTCTCCCGCCCCCAGGATGGTCTTGCTGAAACGTATCTTGGATCCTGTCACTGTCTCTGCCCAAATGGCTGTGAGTGGCCTACAGAGTACACACAGGCCTCCGTGCTCTCGGGAGGCATGTGCCCTCGCTGAGGTTTAGGCAATTGCAGGAAGGCTATGTTATGACTGCACTACCATCCCCCACCAGCGGTCCATGCACCTGCATTCTTCTTGCGTACCCGTGCGTCCAATGCCTGGACAGCCTTCTCTCCATTGTCTAGCTCAAAATCATGTCTTGGGGGAACAGCCCGAATCATCCACCCCTCTCCCATGGGGCTCCTTGGGCCCGTGCCATCCTCCTGATGCCTCCCAGTGAGATGTTTCTGTGACTCCGGCTGAGTCCCAGAACAAGCTGCTAAATGCCTTGCCCTGGCACCATGCGCCCCTCATCCCAGCAGCCCAGGCCCAGCCTGATTCCTGGCCCACAGCACATGCTGCCCTACTCGTTGCAAAATGTCTTCTTTTCCTCTGTTTCTCTTCAGTGTGCCATGGCCAGAATTGGGATCAAAAGCCTAACAGTTAGGTCATGCCTGGTGCCGGGTAGAAGAGAGAACTCTTTCCCAATAATCCATGCCATAATCAATGCAGGTCATCTGAAGAGCTCTATGGTACTGTGCTGATCCAAAGACACTCCAAAGGACACATGAAAAGGATATCCTGCTGCTGCCCCTGGCAGTTCGGGGTCTAACTGGATAGTGCTAAAAGTGGTTTCAAGGGACATAAAAAGCAGCAGGTGGGAATTCCCTGGTGATCCAGTGGTTAGGATTCCGCCCTTCCACTGCAGGGGTTCTGGGTTTGATTCCTGGTTGGGGAACTAAGATCCTGCAAGCCGTGCAGCCTAAAAAAAATAATAATATTATTAATTAATTAATTAATTGCAGGCTGTAACTTTAAAAAGAAAAATCAGCAGGTTCCAGCACGGTCCAGTAGAAAACTACCTGCTGGAATAAAGTTTGAGGCGCTATGGGTCAGAATGCTGGTTCCACCCTACCAGGTGTGTGCCCTGGATCTCTGGCTTCAGTGTCCTCACCTGAACGTGGCTTCCAGGCGAGAACACTAGCATTGACCCCATAGACATTGTTGGAAAGTAAGCTCCACATGGGTTGGAAGATTGTCTCCCCCATTCACTGGTGTATCCCCAACGCCTGGCACTTAGAGGGCACTCAGCACATATGTAGGATGGAAGGAGTCAGAGAATGAGAAGATGATGAACACTACAACATAGAAACAAGGAAATTTTTAGGGAGAGATGACTCCTAAGGTGAACCTTAAAGGAAGTTTGAAATGTAATGTGAGTTTTGTATTTCTGCTTCCACGCTCAAAGAAACCAACACTTTTTCCATTTTCTAGTTCGTATGCTGGCTGCAGTATACAGTGACTCAATGTTTTCCCCTCCATCTCTTCATCTGTGCAGGGGACGATCCCTTTATATTCCCAAGGGGGCCGCTTGCACTTTTCTCTATTAAAGGTCATCAGCAGCAACTTCTCCTTCTCTAACACACTTACCAGGCTTCTTCTACACCCCACGCCCCTCTCTGAAGGAGTGCACTGCTCTGCCTGTGAGAATATGCTCCAGATGCCCTGTGTCCAGGGTGACATCACCTAATTCAAACAAGTGGAGGAAAAGGGAAGAATGGGCTAGAGACTATTGTTTATTAGAATAGAAAGCTACAAACTAGAAACCAACAGAATGATGTCCACTTGAGCTCTTTCTGGGCCTATGATTTTCTACCAGCTCATTCACCAAATATTTAATGAATGTCAGTGAACAATATAGAAAGGCCCTCTGTTTGAGGAACTCATAATGTTTGTAAGCAGAGTATCAATCAAGCATTCCACTTAAATAAAAGAAATAAAACCAGGCTGTAAAGCCTGGTTCAAATGTCATCTCCTTGGAGAACCTCTTCTTCATATCTCATGGGAAGGGCAACTATAGACAAGCCCAAGCTGAATTTTGTCAACTTAAGAATCAAAGGACAGGATCAATGTGGTTTCCTATGATCAATACTCCAGCACAGGCCTTACAATGCATTCTCCAACATGCAGGAGAGGCTCTATTCTTTGAAGCTCTAGGTTAATTTCCTCTTTGAGGCCTTACCACTTCTTTCTGGCATCATCAAACCTTTGCAAAATCAGCTGCTATTTCCCAGTATCTTTAATTTCATCAGATAACCCCAAATTGACTGTTTGAACAACTTCCCAACTATAGAAGTTAAAGTGGAACTTTTTTAAAACTAAGATTACTCTTTTGATTTACTTGTATTTTTTTAAATCTATTACCTCTTTGGGAGAAAGGGGTAGAAAGCTTATTTAAAGAAATAATGGCTGAGAACTTCACAAACCTGTGGAAAGATTTAGACATCCAAGTTCATGAAGCTAATAGCTTTCCCCAAAATCTCAAACCAAAAAGATCCTCTCTAAGACACACTATAATAAAACTGTCTAAAATCAAAGAGAAAGAATTTTAAAAGCAGCAAGAGAAAAAAAGATTGGTCTCATACAAGGGAACCTCCACAAGGCAATCAGTAGATTCGTCATCAGAGACCTTGGAAGCCAGGGATAATACATTCAAAGTGCCGAAAGATTGAAACTGCCAGCCAAGAAAATTTTACCCAGTAAAGCTGTCTTTCAGAAATGAAGGTGAGATAAAGACTTTCCCTGATCAACAAAAGCTGAGGGAATTCATCACCACTAAACAAGCCTTACAAGAAGTGCTGAAAGGAGTTCTTCAGGCTGAAATTAAAGGACACTAATTAGTAACATGAAAATATATAACACTGAGAAAGGAAAGCATATAGTCAGAATTCAGAATACTCTAATATTGTAATATGGTGGTGTGTTACCTACGTAACACTACTATAAATGTTAAAGGGCAAAAGTGTTGAAAATAGCCATAGCTACAAAAATGTGTCAATGAATACACAGTATGAAGAGATGAAAATTATGGGATGAAAGGATGATTCAACATATGCAAATCAATTAATGTGATATACCATATTAATAAAATGAAAGAAAAATATGATTATCTCAATAGATGCAAAAAAAAAAAGCATTTGACAAAAAACATCATTTCATGGTAGAAACATTCAACACATAGGATATAGAAGGAACATATCTCAACACAATAAAGGCCAGATATGACAAAGCCAAATCATACTCAATGGTGAAAGCTTGAAAACTTTTCCTCTAAGATCAGAGATAAGATAAGGGTATCTACTCTCACCTCTCCTATTCAACACAGTACTGGGAGTCCTAGCCAGAGCAATGAGGCAAGAAAAAGAAATTTGGCAGGAAAAAGGAAAATTGTCATTGTTTGCAGCTGATATGATCTTATATAGAAAGTCCTAAAGACTCCACCAAAAAACTTTTAGAACTAATGAACAAATTCAGTAAAGTTACAGAATACAAGATTAACATACTGAAATCAGTTGTGTTTCTATATGCTAACAAAACATCTGAAAAAGAAATAAAGAAAATAATCCTGTTCACAATAGCATCAAAAACAATAAAATACTTAGGAATAAATTTAATCAAGGTGGTAAAATTCTGTACACTGAAAACTACAAGATGTTGATGAAAAAAATTGAAGAAGACACAAACAATAGGAAAGACACCCCATGTTCATGGATCAGAAGAATTAATATTGTTAAAATATCTGTACTACCCAAAGTCATCTATAGATTCAATGCAATCCTTATCAAAATTCTGATGGCATTTTTTCACAAAAATAGACAGTCTTAAAATTTGTATGGAACCACAAAATACCCCAAATAGCCAAAGCAATTCTGAGAAAGAACAAAACTAGAGGCATCATATTTCCTGACTTCAAACTATACTACAAAGCTATAGTAATCAAGCAGTATGGTTGTGGCATAAAAATAGATCCATGGACCTATGAAACAGAATCAAGAGCCCAGAAATACCCACACATGTACAGTCAACTAATAGTTGACAAGGGAACCAAGAATATTCAGTGGGGAAAGGATAGTCTCTTTAATAAGTGGTGCTGGGAAAATTGGATAATCACATGCAGAAGAATGCAGTTGAACCCTGACCTTACACCATTCACAAAAAATCAATTTGAAATGGATTCAAGAGTTAAACATAAGAACTGGAACATAAAACTCCTAGAAGAAAACATAGAGGGAAGCCTCCTTGACATTGATCTTGGCAACATTTTACTGGATAGGACACCAAAAGCACAAGCAACAAAAGCAAAAATTAGTAAGTGAGATTACATTAAATTAAGAAGCTTCTGTACAGCAGAAGAAATTATCAACAAGAAGAAAAGGCAATCTATGGAATGGGATCAAATATTTGCAAATCATCTGATAAGGGGTTAATATCCAAAATATATAAAGATCTCATATAATTCAATAGCAAAAAAGTCTCATTAAAAAATGGGCAGAGGAACTGAATAGACATGTTTCCATAGAAGACATTCAAATGGCCAACAGGTAGATGAAAATGTGCTCAACTTACTAATCATTAGAGATATGCAAATCAAAACCACAGTGAGATATCACCTCACACCTGTTAGAATGTCTATTATCAAAAAGACAAGGAATAACCAGTGTTGGTGAAGATGTGGAGAAAGGGAATCCTAGTACATTGCTGGTAGGAATGTAAATATAAATTCTTTTCCATGTGGAAAACACTATGGAAGTTCCTCAAAAAAATTAAAAATAGAACTACCACATGATCCAGCATTCCCAGTTCTGCGTACATAACCAAAGGAAATTAAAACAGGATCTCGAGGAGATACCCACATCCCTATGTTCACTGCAGCATTATTCACAATAGCCAAGATATGAAAACGACCTAAATGTCTGTCAACAAATGAATGGAATATATATATATAAAATAAAATATTCTTCAGCCATGATAAAGAAGGAAATTCTGCCATTTGCATCAGCATGGATGAATCTTGAGGGCATTATCCTCAGGGATATAAGTCAGAGAAAGACAAATACTGTATGATATCACTTACATGCGGAATCTAAAAAATCCAATCTCATAGAAACAGAGAGTAGAGTGGTGGTTACCTGGGGCTAAAGGGTGGGGGAAATGGGGAGATATTGGTCAAAGTGTACAAACATCTGATTGTAAGATGAATAAGTTCTGGAAATCTAATGTACAGCATGGTGATTATAGCTAGTAATACTGTTTTATTTACTTTAAAGTTGCTAAGAGAACAAATCATGCATGTTCTCATCATGAAAAGAAAGGATATGGTAAAAGATATGTGACTTGATGGAGGTGTTAGCCAACACTATGGTGATAATCATTTTGCAATATATAACTGCATGAAATCAACACATTGTACACCTTAAACTTACATAAAGTTGTATGTCAATTATATCTCAATAAAGCTGGGACAATAAATTAGATAATTTAATCTAGTACCTATTTTTAGTATTTTTCCAAGATTTTACATGCATGTATTAGATTGAATCATGCATAATGGGTGATTTTTTTTTTATCATTTATGACCCACAAACAATTCAAGTTTATATGGTTCAACCCACTAGTTTAAAAGTATAATCGTTTTAAACACAATAAGTCTGTTGTAGAAATCAGCAGTCCCTGTACACATACCCTCTCCCTTTTCCCATCCGCAGAGACAACCACTTTTACTTCTCGCTGATTAATTTGGTAGTTACCTCCATGTCTCTAAATGACAGGTCTGTATTACTGCTTCTTGACTTTTTTTCAGTTAGGTATTATCTATGAACTTTTCACTTCGGAAAATGAAAATTTAATTCTTTCTCCCCCTGCTCTACTGCACACATACCCTCTCTTCATTCCCTACCACGCCCCCAAATAATATATCATAATGTTGATTATTTGGTGTTCAATATTTGATGTTATGTTATTATGACCATGTAAATGCCATTCGCATCTGAGCTATGTATAAATCATCATTACATTTTCTTTCTTGAAAAACTTTTTGTTTCCTTGGAGGTCTTAGTTTTCTTTTTGTGTAGGTGTTTTTTTTGTTTTCTTAGTTTTCCATACACTTTTGACTAAATGACCCTAAGTTTTTCCTCAATTGTTTAAATCATTTCTCAAGAAGTTCAAATGCATCACAAATTCTACTTCCTGAAGAAATCTCTCTCCCATGCCCAATGAACACCTATTTCCTTTGCCTCTTTCCTGGCTTGGATCTCTTGTTTCCTGTATCCATGCCTTTCTCTTTCTTGGTTCACTCCCCCATTTTGGTGGAGCACTTCTTCCTGTAGCTTTCTGATAAGCAGGAAGTAAGTTATTTGAGACCTTGTATGTCTGAAAATGTCTTTCTTCTGTCCTCATACTTGATTGATAGTTTGGCTGGGTAGAGGATTCCAAGATGGACATCATTTTCCTTCAAAATTTTGAAGGCATTGCTCCATGACCTTCCAGGTTGCAGTGCTGTTGGTGAGAAGACTCTCTCTTTCTCCCCCTTCTTGTAGATTATTTTTTCCATTCTCATCACTCATAAATTTCAGTGATAGGCTGTTGTGTGGGCCTATGTTCATGCAATAAACTGGTCTTTCAATCGGGGAACTGTTGCACTGCTGTCATGGAAATTTTCTTGAATCATCTCCTCAATGACCTCTTCACCTCCATTTTCTCCAGTATCTCTTTCTGGAACTCAGCTCTGCACGATTCCTAGAGCAGCCTTCTAATATATTTTTTTTACCCTTTATCTCCTATTTTCTATCTCTTGGTCTTTTTGCCCTGTTTTCTGGATGATTCCCTCAAGTATATCTTCTAGCTGCATGGGGTGGGGAGGAATCAGAAGATCTGGTAGCTTTTAAAACAGACTCATCCAGTTCCCAAGCCCCTGGGGGTATCCAAGCTTTCCCTACTGGCTTAAGAATTGAGGGTTTTTTTTTCCATTTTGTTACTTATTTTCTTGTTCTTTTTGTAGCTCTTCTCTGATTTTTCTTCTTTTGGTTTCTTCACTTGCAGTTTGATAATTTTCTTTAGTGCTATGCTTGTGTTCCTTTCTCTCTAGTTTTTGTGTATCTATTGTAGGTTTTTGATGTGTGGTTACCATGGGATTCATATACGTTGCCCTATAATTATATCTACCTGTTTTAAACTGGAAGTTACATAAGTTCAAACACATTTTAAAAGATCTACATTTTTTTTACTCCCCTCCCACCCATTTTGTGTGGTTTTTTAAAATTTATTTATTTAATTTATTTATTTTTGGCTGTGTTGGGTCTTAGTTGCTGCCTGTGGGCTTTCTCTAGTTGCAGTGAGTAGGGGCTACTCTTCATTGTGGTGCGTGGGCTTCTCATTGCAGTGGCTTCTCTTGTTGCAGAGCACAAGTTCTAGACGCACGGGCTTCAGTAGTTGTGGCACGCAGGCTCAGTAGTTGTGGCTCAAGGGCTTAGTTGCTCCACGGCATGTGGGATCTTCCTGGACCAGGGACCGAACCCATGTCCCCTGCACTGGCAGGCGGATTCTTAACCACTGCGCCACCAGGGAAGCCCCCCATTTTGTATTTTTGATGTCATATTTTACATCTTCATGTTCATCCCTTTACTGTTTATTGTAATTATACTTGATTTTACAATTTTTGTCTTTTAAATCTACATACTAGCTTACTTAAGTGGTTGGTCTACAGTTTTTATTATATATTTACCTTTACTAGTGGGATTTTTCCTTTCCTATAAATTCTTCGTGCTGTAGTCTTTTCTTTTCCACTTAGAGAAGATGCTTTAACATTTCTTTTATGGTCAGTTTAGTATTGATGAACACTTTTAGCTTTTGTGGAATTGGTATTCTTAACTCCTCCAAGCACTTCACAACTTTCACCCTTTTGTCTGCCACCTTCCAAAACTCTGTTGCTACAATGTCACCTCCTATTTCTCCTGTCCATGTGCCTTTAAAAATACCCTTTCCTGTCCTTTCAGTACAGTTGCAGGAGGGAGACCAAAACCCCATTTTATATCATTTATAAAAGGTTGTCTATAAAATAATATATTGCAAAGGTTTTTTTCCAGTCTAACACTGGCTTTTCTGCCTCTGTGTATGGTATTCCCCTAGATGGAGTGGTTGTGGGTTGTTTGTTTTACATGTAAGCAGATCTGTGGATCTTTCTATCTACTGAGTTTAAAATCCTGTAAGAGAAGCCCCCAGGATCATGCTTTCTAGTCACCGCTATTTTAGGGGTTTGGGTATCCTCTGACAAACACATTTTCTTGATAAAGAAAGTCAGAACTCTGAACGTCTACCCACCCCTTCCCTGAGAACCTTCATCCCACCAGGTGGCAAGTCCTTGGTAATTCTTGGGATTTACAGTTGATCTGTGTGCTTCCCGCTCCGCAATCAGAAGTGCACTTACCCAGGCAGGATGCCTGTCCAGTCCTCACCAAGAAAGCACCCATCTCCAAATCACTCCACGTTCCTACCTCTTGGGGCAAAATCCCCTGTGTACCCCCACCCCCAAGGGTACTTCATTAGCCAGGCTACTCAAGGCCATGTCTGCACTGGCCGCAACTCCTTGGAAGAGAAAAGCTGGCTCCAGACACACTCATACCGGGCTTGGCTTGATGCCATTTGTAAGCAGTGACTGATAAATCCAGAGCTTCAGATCAGATAAAACTTTGATAAATGGTTTCTCAGTGCGCTGGTAGCAATACCTACTCCTGTCTACCCTGAGCCACCTGCTATGATCAGCTTCATTTTGTTTAATCAACAGCACAGACAACAGTGCTTGAAAGCCATCACGCTGGTGAGAGATGGCAGAGATAGGCTCCAGCTGAAGGGTACCACAGAACAGAAAAGTACAAAAACTCACAGGCCTGATCAGAAACGCCAGAGCCTGGCCAGTGCAGCTCATCTTCCTCCATCTTGGGTACGTGAATAGGAACAAAGGTGGTATTGTACGGTGAACCAGAGGGCCCTGGGCCTGTGCACAAGCGCTGAGAATCTTCAGAGCCATCCCTTAGCTGGGCAAGCCTCACCTGGCTTAGATCCACCTTTACCAAGAGCAAGTGGCACAGAGGCCCCAGCTACTGCTTGGGAGGCAGAACTGCCCCGGCGCCATCATTTGGTGAAAGCACAACTCTGCCTTCATCTTGCCTGCAGCACTGGGTCTACTCTTCACCCACGTAGCCTACCCCCTGCTCCCTGAATCAGAATCTCCCAAATAAAGAAGTTGTATTGACCAAGCAGAGAGATAAGCTGCTTTTGCACATTCACGAGGGAAAAGCATTTGAAAAGCCAAAAAGTTCCCTAGAAATGCAGGTGCACAATTCAGTCTTGCCCACGCCCCCAGCTGCACAGGGGAGTTCTGGACACCCACCACCCTGCTGATAACTTCAGACCCATCCCCGCCCCTGCAGACCAGGAATCTCGTCCCATCAGCCCTCCTCACCATCCAAGGGAATGAAGGGAAGGACACAGTTTTCCCAGGAGGATGGCTGTGTGGGGAGGTGAGCCCACAGCTCCATCTGGTCAGGGCCCCTTGTGGGAGCTCATGTGTACAGACCCAACACAACCCTGGCTCCAGCGTCCCAGGGCTTGGAAATTCTCTGAATCTGTTGCTTTCTCTATAAAATGGAGGGAGAGTGGCCCAGGCTTGAAAGACAGCAAAATCTGATTTCAAAGCCTAACTCTGCCACTGATGTGCTGTGCAACTCTGGGCAAGTTAATATACTTCTCTGAGCTTGATTCTTTATCTATAAAATGAAGATTTCCATCTCCAAGTGTATTCATTCACTTAGTCATTCAGGAAATCCTTACTCAACTCTTACCGGGCTCCAGGGGATGTTCTAGGTGCTGGCGATGGTAATGAACAAATGTTGGCACTACTTAGGGTGCAGTGCCTCACGGAAGCGCTGAGCAAATCATGGCTATTATTACTCTTACTGTTGCTAATGAGTTTTGTCCTGAGAAGCAACTGGAATTAAAATATGTTGGTATACTCCAATAAAGATGTTAAAAAAATATATGTTGGTGTGTTTTATAAATATAAAGCTCTCTGCAGACGTCAGCTAATGTTATTTCTTCTACAGGTCAAACTCTAAGAGAAGGCTGATTGGTTACCCTTGACCTCTCTCAGTGTCTTAGGATAGCTGCCACCAGTTCCGGCCACGTCTCCTAACTGCACACAGCATCCACGCCCTGAAAGGGCAGAGGGCAATGACAACCTTTCTCTCCCTCCGAGTCCCAAGGTGCCTTTTTTGCCTTGCATTTCTCTGCTCACTGCAGCTTTAAGCATAAATACCAGAATTTAAAATTATATAATGTTAAAACGAAAAAAATGTTTAAAAATAATATATATATTTGTATGCGTATGTGTAGATAGGTGATAGACGATAGATAGATGATAGATAGATATAGATAGATAGATGATTGATAGATGATAGATAGATAGATAGATAGATAGATAGATAGATAGATAGATACGGATAGATAAATAAGGATCCATGATTGCCTACCTACAGTAACAGTTCTTTAAGGAGGGCCCTGGGAGGGTTAGGGTGTACTCTACAAAACTAAACCGAACCAATCCTGCCCCCAAAAGAGGCCACAGAGAGAAGGAAAAAGAAGGAAGAGAAGGATCAGTTGGTACTGCTGGTTTTCACCCCAGCAGGCCATCCAGCTACACTAGTCAAACCCTGAGTGGGAAGGGCCACAGCAAAATCAAGGTTGGGCCAGGGTAATGGTGAATGACTCAGAGGTCAAGCTCCTTAAATCGTTGGTTTTCTCTTTGGAGAGAAGCGCCTTGCTTATGGGTCTCTCTGCATGCATGAAAAATGGCTGGGACCTGGAAGGGTAGGCATGGGGGAGAGAGAACGAGCCTGTGTCCCTGCAGAAGGTCAGAGGTCAGCCCACGCCAGGACCCAGGGCAAGACCAAAGCTTACCACTGGTGGCTGTGCCACAGTGACCAGCAAAGCACTGGGCTGCGTCCTCCAGACCCAGCGTCGCGGTTGTCTGAGTCCCTTCAGTGTCCTTCCAGCATCCGCCAAGCGAGCCAGCAGCAGACACACCTGGTGGGCTCCCAGGGACTGCTGCCTTGCTTGAAGATGGCAGAGGGAGCTCCACACTCACCCCACCCCCAATCACAAAGGTAAAATCAGGATGGAAACCCAAAGACCCCTTTTCGTACTTAATTTCATTAATTAAAAAAAAATGCGTAAATGGCAAAGATGTTGACACGATTAAGCCATTATGGTCTATTGTGCAATTATTTCTTTGCTAGTTCACCACGGCTCAATTGGAGGCATAATGGACTATTATGCCATGACATCTCTGCTGAGCTTTTTTGCTTGTTTTCTTCTTTTCCTTAATTTTCTTTCCTTCATCTTTCCTCCTTTAAAAAAAAAAAAAAGAGGGAGAATTTTTCATTTGCAGATCATTGACTTTTTAATGTCAGATTATTTACTCAATAGTCAATAACGATGCCTTTGGATTCATTATGGGCTATCGCGTAAATAGCTAATTGCATTAATTACAGCCTTTTTACAAATGTTTAGTTTGCAGCTCATCACACCCATGGACTGCGTAATTGCTGCTAGCAAGGCTGATGGGCAGGCACGAGCCCTGGGTGTCTGCTTGGTGACGGGGAGACGTCTGATGCTTTTGTTCCAACCTGACCAAGTTATAATCACTAACCGCATCTGTGTGTGTGTGCAAGTGTGCATGTGTGTGTGCATTTGTGTATGCATGTGTGTGGGTGCAGAGGGGAGCTGTAAGTGTGTGCATTTGTGGATTATCTCATTTCACATTTATAAAGATGAGGAGTGATTATTCTCACATAGCTGAAAAATTTTGCTTGGAAAAACATGATGCTATTTTATAAAAGACTTTTTCCATTTTTCCATGACTCAAAAATACCAACATGCTAAGACATAGTGTGTTCCATGAGGCATTTTCCTTTTGCAGATTGTAGGTAGTTACCTTGAGAATGGACTCAGACTCTGGGTGTGTACAGAACAAGTATCCCAGGAAGAGGGACGGCAAACCCAAGAGATTCATTCTGTCCTTGTAAACAGGACTTTGTGTTTGCAAACTGAAATTCCTGTGGGCACAGACTCTTTTTGGAAACCATCTTAATATCTCCCAGTGCCATATTTTGCATGTATGTATATTTGAGGTAAACTGAGACACCAGATGGACCAAGGTCAAACCGCCCTGAGTCAGCTGGGGCTCACCGGTGGCTTCTTGGATCAAAGTGACAATTCTCTGCTCTTGTTTCTTCCTCTCTAAGCTCCCTTACCTACCTGTTCTCTGAGCCTCAGACCCACTGTGGGCCCTTCCTTCATTGTCCCATATGGCTCCCATTTTTTCCTTCTCTTCCTCTTCCTCAGGACCACTTCATATACTTCACAGCTTGGGCTAGACAATCCCTGATGGATGGCTTTGCATGTCAGGGGCCTAAGCAGTACATTCAGATTAGAAAACAAAGTCTTGGTCACTCTTTAAAGACAATTCATGACACCTACTAGTGGTCAGGTTGAGCTGGTATCTCGAGTAAGGAGACACAAAAGTGGTGCTCTGTCCCACACCAGCAAGACCATCCTCCACAATAAAGGCTAACCCCACAGGTGAGCTCCAGGCTCACCTGCAAATGAACCCTTGGCAAAATGTCCATCCAGTCATCACCTGCCTACTGTAGAACCTACAAAAGAACCACAACCAATCCTTGTAAATCACTGAATCCCAAGAGAGCATTCATCAATCAAACACTAGGTCATGCCCATTTTAATGTATACCTTCAAAGATCTCACTTAACCGGACATCACTGAAAGGATTTCAAAGTTAACAGACTTCCTGAACATATCAAAATAAAATTGTTACCTTTCCTGCATATTTTTTTTAAAAAGCTGGTATTGGTATTATATCACTTACACATGGAATCTAAACTATGACACAAATGAACTTATCTATGAAACAGAAACAGACATAGAGAACAGACTTGTGGTTGCCAAGGGAGAGAAAGGATGGGAGAGGGAAGGATTGGGAGTTTGGGATTAGCAGATGCAAACTATTATATATAGAATGGATAAACAACAAGGTCCTACTGTATAGCACAGGGAGCTATATTCACTATCCTGTGATAAACTATAATGGAAAAGAATATTTTAAAAAAGAATAGATAGATAGCTGAATCACTTAGCTGTACAGCAGAAATTAACACAACGTTGTAAATCAACTACACTTCAATTTTTAAAAAAAGTTGGTATTGAGATCTATATGAAAAGTCAGCTTCTGACTTAGGTACTAAAGGCCAATGGTGACTCCTTCCTGTTCCCCTCCTCCTTCTGTGTCTACATCAGTTTGTCTTAGACAATAAGATATACCTTCCCAACTGTGAACAGGAACTTGATTCACAGACACACAACCCTCATGCAGATTCTGCTATGCACCAGAGCAGGAAAATACAGGCAGATATTAAAAAGTATTTTCAGAAAGTCAAAAATGCAAACGTTTGGGAGGTTGTCCTCCAAATAACTAGAAAATTTAATTGCCCAGAGACCGTAGCCCTCAAGCATTTTAGGAGCAAAACTTTTTCTGGGGTGTGGGAAAAATGCCTCAGCTGTTCTGTAATGGGAGGCATGTGGCTCCTGCGTGGCCAGCGCCAAAGTGGTCCCTTCCACCTGCTCAGTGATGACAAAGTGCTGAAGGTCATCAGGCCCTTGTAGTTCCAGTTCCTGGAACTTGGGCCAGCAGGCTGGTAGAATGCCACATAAATGCATCCTGCTATCCACATGCATATTCCCCCACCTCCAGAATGTTTCTCCCATCTGATAGCTTTTCAAATATCAATGGTCAGTAATAATTCTAAAATACTCTCAAGGGCAAAAGGAAATAAATATATTCCAGCCTAGGAGACAAAAGAGAAAATATACAAAGGACTAGTTTAGATGAGATTATGACATTTATCGTTCAACTGAGACAAGAATCTGAAACCATAACATAATAAAATTCATTACACATTATAGGTCCTTTTTTTTTTTAATTTTTAACATAAGGGATAAATGTCACACCTCTCCTATCTGGCAACTTTAGGTGTTCACATCTATTCAGATGGTTCCATTAAATTTTGGAGATTTGGAGAAAAGAAAGAGACAGAGACAGTTTGTAAAATAGAAAATTCACTGCACTTCTGAGTTTTGTTTCAAGTGTAAGAAACCAGTGTCGAGACAGGCCAGGTTAAAAAAAAAACTGGTGTTTCAGGAACATGTTCTGGGGGTCTCATGGGACCAAGTACAGAAATGGTCTGGATCTCAGAAACCCTGAGAGGCAGAGCATTCAGGACCCTCACCCTCCCATCACTACTCCTTCTACTCATTGCTTCCCTCTCCCTCTCTCTGCCAAATGGGTACCAAGGCTGCCAAACGTTCCCACATTTCCACTGCTGGAGAGAAACAAACTTGTCTACCTGCATCCCCAATCCAGAAAATTGCAGTTGGCATGTACCCACGACTGAACCCATCGGCACTGCAACATTAGAATCAGTGCTGACCACCAGTACCATATGGATCCAGTGGAAGGGAAAGGATGGAATACATTCTAAAAGAAGAGGGAGAAAGAATGGGATAAGTAGAGAAAACATAGAGTATTCCCTACACACAGGCAGGACTTCCACTGGTAGTTATCGTGACCACCTTTCAATTATCCATCACCAGGTATAGTTGGTGAGTAACAATAGGCACCACCTAAACCATGGTTTCAGACAATCGGCAAGCCTTTGCCAAGTTCTTGCAACATGGACCAGACGGAGAGAAAGGTAAAACGTGGCCCTGACCATGTTTTGGAGTCTCCGGGTAGAGAAAGAGATTCCCACCAGGCACTGCTAGAGACAGAATGGCTTTGTGGTGTCAGTTGGTGGTAACAGCTGAATAATGAGCCTGATCAGAGAGTGGCAAGTTAGTAGCTAGTGTGAAAAGGATTTGTATATACAGCTCTCAAAGCAGGGGCCACGGGGCAGTCAGAGGGAAGAGGTGGGGGTAGTTTCTGCCTGCAGGTCACCTGGTGTTTATGGTGTAGACAGTGGGTCCACCTCCCAAGACTGATGCCACATGCCCCGTGAAATTCTTGGTGAAAACTGAAGGTTCTGTCCTTACCCGAATCTTCTGGCAAGTGTATAGAGTGCTATTTGCCCTGAGACCTAAGAGAAGTCCTTACATAACTTCCCGGGGAGATGATTCAGTCTGGACTTGGCATTTTGGGAGGCTCAGAGAAGCACATGTTCTTGTCCAAAGGCATAGCCTGGGGACTCCTGAGGTTTCAGACCATCATCAGATCTGCCCTGGGTGCAAACCACTGGCTAGGCATCGGGAAATTGAAATGGTTGTTTTGTGATTTTCATCCTTTGCCTTGTACACACCTGCCAGGTGTGCTTGGAGACACACAGGGGACTCACTTGAAGAAAACCCAAAATTAATCAGTCGGTGGCATGTGGGGTAGGGATTCGTATTATGAAAGACGATTCATACCATAAATAATTGATTTCAGAGTCCTCTTTAATATCTAGAAACCATTCAGCTTTTTAAGTAAGAACCAGTCCCCAGAAGTTTGTTTCTTATACAAAGTTTCAGGAATATGCAAAATACAACATATAGTTCTATTTAGAACTCTAAGAAGATTGGAGCTGAAAGGGACCATAGGAATATCCTAGTCTGCTGATTTTCAAACTCAAGTGTGCAGAAGTATCACGTGCGACACGTGTCAAAAAGACCCCGTGTGCCTTCCCAGACAACCCACTTCCACAGGCTGGGGCGGACCCCATGAGCATAGTGCTGGAAAGCCACCAATCACACTCTGAGAAACGCCATGCCCACTACTTAGGAATCAGAAGCTTCAGTGACACCCAGTGCCATACACAGGCTGAGCAGAGCCAGGACTAGAAACTAGGGCTCTGACCCCCAAAACCCTGCCCCTAGCTCAGTGACTATTTTTCTATAATGCCTAGATGATTCATGGCTTCAACAGCCAGGATATTTTATCTCTAATTCTGATAAGCTACAATTATTCCCCAGGGGGTGGGGCAAATAGAATATAAGGCAGAAGATAAGGATGCTTTATAAATTGGAAGAGAAGCCTCTAGTCGCATATTAATCCACACAAATTTACTCTAATAACAACTGCATTTACTTGGTTTTTTGTTTGTTGGTGTTTTGGGGTTTTTTTTTTTTTGGTTTTTTGTTTTGCTTTGAAACAGTGAGCCTGAAAGAAAATGATACAGAAGAAAATCAAATGAAAGCCCAAGTCATCCTCCAAAGAAGAATACCAAGTAAACTTTTAATACAGATGATCCTGGGATAATTTAATAGCTAAGTGATCCATGATTTTTCTTTTTCTTCTTTTTTTTAAAATAAATTTATTTATTTATTTTATTTTTGGCTGCGTTGGGTCTTCTTTGCTGTGCGCAGGCTTTCTCTAGTTGCGGCGAGCAGGAGCTACTCTTCATTGCGGTGCGTGGGCTTCTCATTGTGGTGGCTTCTCTTGTTGCAGAACACGGGCTCTAGGCACACAGGCTTCAGTAGTTGCGGCACGCGGGCTCAGTAGTTGTGGCGCACAGGCTTAGTTGCCCCGCAGCGTGTGGGATCTTCCTGGACCAGGGCTCGAACCCATGTCCCCTGCATTGGCCAGTGGATTCTTAACCACTGCGCCACCAGGGAAGTCCCTCCATGATTTTTCTTAACAAATATCCTCACTGAGACAGAGAGAGAGAGAGAGAAGCAGCTAAGAAATATCTTTGGATTCAAAGCCATTTCTTTTTCTTTTACTTAATTTTGCAGGTATCTCAGCACGATCTGAATAAATTATGCTGACAATACCATAATATAAATGATAAATCATAACACAGTTTTAGTGATATATTGCATGAAATGTAAATAATAACCAGGACTGCTAATTGGCTGGCTTCTTAGGAACAAAGCTGCAACCGCGTGACTGCCCCAGTCCGGGCTCAGTCATTAAGCATTTCTGCTGGTAAGCTGTTTCTGCTGGTCTGGACAGGAAAGCACAGCCTCCAAGACAAGCCTTTGTGTGGAAGTTCTTTTGGCCTGAGAGCAAGATCGTGGAGAATGGCAGGCCATGTTTCTTTGTCCCTCCAGAGTGCCAGTGGGCTGGGACCTCACCTTGCTTCTCCTGAGAAATCATGTCCCCCAGAAGTAACAAGAGTTAACAAGGAAAACCTCTTCACGTCAGTCAAGTTGCCGACTCTCCAAAAAACTCTTCTGACTCATTTTGATTTCTTTTTTTTTCTTTTGCTTTGATAACGATTTGATTACAACTTCATTTGACCAGAAACATAAGCTGTTTCCATGTACTTCTTATTTTGAAAATACCTTGTTAGCATTCATCATATGTTTATGCAGCTTAAAAATATATTTTGTTTCATTTTCCCAAACAAATCCTTCTGCTTTCTGACAGGGTTGAGATTCTTATCTGCAGTTTTCCTGCTGTGTCAAACAATGTCTTGGGAAAAATAACCTGGTGTACAGTGGGCACATTCATTTATTCAACTGAGGATGCCAGGCGTGATTCTGGGTCCTAGGGAGACGCAGAGTGAATGCCATGTAGAGTTCCCATGTTCAGGGTCTTCCATTCTAGTGGGAGCGGGCTGAGAATGAAGACGGATGAGCAAAGTGACTTGAGATCATGTGGTACAAAACAATGCAGGACAATGGGGTAGAGAGTCCTGGTATGATGGGCGGGGAGAGGAAGCCTCCATGGGGCAGTGACATTTGCCTTGGACCTGTGGGACCAGAAGGAGCCAGCATGCAAAGATCTAGGGAAAGGGTGTTCCAGCCAGAGAGGACAACATAAGGAAAGGCCCTGAGGCTGAAGCAGCCTATTGAGTGTGAGGGAGGGAAAAGAGAAAAAGAGAGGAAATCAGGGAGGCAGTGGGTAGAGAATTGGTTCCCCTGTGTAGGGATGATTCTACCCCATGGTCCATTTGGTGATTCTACCTTCTCCCACACCTGAGGTCCTTGCACAAGCCTCCACTCCCAAGCTCCCACTTCACATGACACCTTCTATCAATAGGGCTGTGACTCTGAGCCACCACCAATGCAGCTCCCAGACCCTGTCTTCTCCTAGCTCCTTGCGCTTGGGATTGGAGTTTATTCCCTCCCCAAACCTGCCAGCTTCTTAATTAGGGCCACTCTGATTAGAGTTTGGCCAGCCCACTTCAAATGTGATCCAGGTGGGTCCTGGATACCACTTCCAGGGACTGGGCCTGGAAGGTTGTTTCAGTGTTGATTGTCTCGTTGGGATCCAGGAGCCCAGCTAAGATTGCCCCTCTCCAAATCAGGGGCTGATATGTTGCTCCTAACCACATACATGCTCTGGCCTGCTGCCCCTTTGTTCATCAGTTGGCTAATCCTCGCAACTCACCGCCTCTAGGGATATGAGAATGTAACAGGTGACGTCCCTGACCCCTGAAAGTGGGGTCATCAAAGTATTGCTTGGAGAGTTCTCTGAAGTGGCTTACAGTGCAGGGCAACCCTCCTGAAGGAAAGCTCTCAGGAGTAACTCCCTAAATATTGCTCCTTCAGATGGGTGAGCAGCCTTGGTTCCTTCCCAGGGTCAATTTGGACACTAGCCAGCATCCCATGGAGTCAACCAGCAGCCAGATAAGGGTGGATTTTACTGTCAAAAACTATCAACACAGGGACTGTGGCCAACCTAAGTGCTGCAGGATTTATCAACTTTCTTCTTGCTACTGTCATTTCTGGTCTCCCACCCCACCATAATCAAAACCATTTATAAAGCACTCCATCTGCACAGAGTTCCAATTTAGGCCTGGGACAGAGTGAGTTAAGCAGACAAAAGGTCCCCATCACAGAAGTGAGGGTCCATCAGGGATAGACAGTAATAAAGCAGATGAACTAGTTAAGGCAGGCATAAAGCCAAAAGGCAAAGTTACAAAGTATTTGCATTAAATGCAAGCAGAAGGGTCAGAAGACTCTAGTGGGGACCAGAAATGGAGAAAGAGGGTCCTATGTGAGTTGAGAACAATTCTTCCATTTGCATCCCAAAGACTTCCTTACCCAATGGAAAGGCACAGCCATTGTATTAAAAGACAAAAGACCATTGTTTTATTTAATTTCAATGTTTAAAATGTAGACAAAGAGCCAAGAATATACAATAGAAAAAGAACACTCCCTTCAATAAATAGTGTTGGGGAAACTGGGCAGTCACATGCACAAGAATGAAACTGGACTACTATTTTACACAATACACAAAAAGTAACTCAAATGGATTAAAAACTTGAATGTAAAACCTGAAACCATAAAACTCCTAAAAGAAAACATAGGCAGTAAGCACCTTTACATCATTCTTGGTAATTTTTTTTTTTTGATCTGCCACCAAAAGCAAAGGCAACAAAAACAAAAATAAACAAGAGTGACTACACCAAATGCAAAATCTTCTGTACAGCAAAGGAAACCATCAACAAAATAAAAAGACAACCTACTGATGGGAGAAAACACTTGAAAATTATATATCTGATAAGGGATTAATATCCAAAATATATAAAGAATTCATACAACTCAACAGAAAAAAAAATATCAAACAATTCAATTTAAAAAATGAAATCTTGCCATTTGCAACAACATAGATGGATCTAGAAGATGTTACGCTAAGTGAAATAAGTCAGACAGAGAAAGACAAACACCATATTATCTCACTTATACATGGAATTTAAAAAACAAAACACAAACAATATGAAAGAGGTCTCATAGATACAGAGAACAAATGGGTGGTTGCCAGAGGGGAGGGATAAGAGGTCGGCAAAATAGGTGAAGGGGATTAAGAGGTACAAACCTTCAATTATAAAACAATTAAGCCAAAGGAATGTTATACATATACAGCAAAAGGAATATGGTCAATAATATTGTAATAACATTTTACAGGGACAGATGGTTACTAGACTTATCATGGTGATCATTTCATAATGTATGCAAATCATTATTTAGTACACCTGAAACTAACATAATATAGCATGTCAACTATTTCAATTTTTTAAAAATGGTCAGAAGATCTGAATAGACATTTTCTGAAGAAGACATGCAAATGGTCAACAGTACATGAAAAGATGTTCACCACCACTAATCATCAGGGAAAAGCAAATCAAAACCACAATGAGATATCACCTCACATCAGTTAGAATGGCTATCATAAAAAAGACAAGAATAACAAGTGTTGGCAAGGGAAAAGGGAAAACTTGTGTCCTATTAGTAGGAATATAAACTGGTACAACCTTTATGGAAAACAATATGGAGGTTCCTCAAAAAACTAAAAATAGAAACACTGTATAATCTAGCAATTCCACTTCTGGGTATTTATCAAAAAAAAGAAAAAGAAAAAAGAAAACACTAACTCAAAAAGATATATGCATTCTTATGTTCATTGCCAAGATTTGGAAACAACCTAAGTTTTTATTGATGGATGAACAGATAAAGAAAATGTTGTGTGTGTGTGTGTGTGTGTGTGTGTGTGTGTTTATAAATAAGTATAATGGAATATTATTCAGCCATAAAAAGTAATAAAATCTTACCATTTGTGCCAAGATGGATGGACTTTGAGGGCATTATGCTAAGTGAAATAAGTCAGGCAAAGAAAGATAAGTAATGTATGAACTCACTTATATGTGGAATCTTAAAAAGCAAAAGAAAAGAAAAAGCAAGCTCGTAGATACAGAGAACAGATTGGTGTTGCGAGAGGCAGGGGTGGGGGGGCAAAATGAGAGCAATGGGTAAAGGAGGTGAAGAAGTATAAACTTTCAGTTATGAAATAAATAAGCCATGGGGATATAATGTACAGCATGGTGACTATAGTTAATAACACCATGTTGCATATTTGAAAGTTACTAAGAGAATAAATCTTAGAAGTCCTCATCCTAAGAAAAAATATTGCAACTCTTATGGAGTTAACTAGACTTTTTGTGGTGATCATTTCCCAATATATGAACAAGTATAGAGTCGTTATGTTGTAAACCCGAAACTAACATAGTATATGTCAATTATACCTCAATTTTTAAAATGTAGATCAGACTTCCATTTCATGAACAAGAGTCATAGACTCATATTCCTCTGCCTGTGCCCTCTAAAAACAACTAAATGTCTTCGAAATAATTCAACATACAATGATAAAAGAGCTTTAAAAACTGAAAAGAAGAGGGTGGAATGGCCAAGAATCTCAGAACTTGAGGATGGCATGATGAGTACCCCCCAGGTTTTCTTTCTATTTTCCATATAATTCTAGACTGGGTTTCAGAGAAACCTGCAACCTGGAACTGCCTATAGGCATATGCGCACACACACACACACACACACACACACACACACACACACACGAAGCCAAGAGATTGGGAAGGGAGATGCCCAACAAAAACCTGGTGGGAAACCCCAACCATGCTTCACAACTTGCGCCCCAAATTCTGATCTGTAGGCAGCAGTAGTAGTAGCAAAGCCCAGCTGTTCCAACCCTTGCTTTATAACCAGGGTCCAATCTGTCTTCAACATCAGCAGCAAAGCTCCAGAACTGGACAGTCCAATCTGAAAACAACAGCAACAGCAGCAAAGCGTTATATCTCCCCAGTCTCCAATCAGGGGAATAGGGAGACCCAGGTCCACTAACTTCTGCCTCTCCTCTCAGAATATCACCTAGCATCAGCAGGCATCCCAGGAAAGCACCTTCTGTCCCTACAAATTATACCTGCAGAGGTTGATTGGGAGACCCAGTCGCATCAAAAGAATGAAGCAGACCAGAGCAGCTTTGCAAGGGCTAAGAAAACTAAACTGCCATTGGAACTGAAGCCCATAAAAATAGTCCAGACTGTACACTAGCCTAAA
This sequence comes from Balaenoptera physalus, assembly GCF_965194825.1. Classification (NCBI taxonomy): domain Eukaryota; kingdom Metazoa; phylum Chordata; class Mammalia; order Artiodactyla; family Balaenopteridae; genus Balaenoptera; species Balaenoptera physalus. The sequence continues at coordinate 19,719,552 of NC_138900.1, read as the reverse complement.
CAGATGCAAAAATAGAAGATTTAAATAGGATCAAGTCCCCTAATATAATAGTCAAAACGTATAAGATACAATCTAAATCCACTCTTCATACCAAGAGGCAGGGAAACCATAATTTGAACAAAGAAAGATAAGCAACTGATGTCAATATGCCAGGATGAATGAGATGCTGAATTTATTTGAAAAGGATTTTAGAATGACAATCATAAAAATGCTTCAACAAAATCGATTACAAATTCTCATGAAGCAAGTGAAAAGATAGGAACTACAAACAAAGAAATAGAAGTTATAAAAAAAGAACCAAATGGAAATTATAGAAATAAAATATATGATAACAAAAATATAGAATCCACTGATGGGTTCAATGGTAAGTTGGAGATGACAAAGGATAGAAGCAATGAACCTGAAGACAGATTAATAGATTTTATTCAATTAGAACACCAGAGAAACAATTAACAGAGCCTCAAGAATCTGTGGGACAGTAATAAAAGACCTAGCTTTCATATTGTAAGAGTTTCAGGAAGAAAAGAAAGAGATAGTGGAACTGAAAAACTATTAAAAGAAATAATAGCTGAATACTTCCCAAATTTGGTGAGAAACCTAAATCCATGGATTCATGAAGCTGAACAAATTCCAAATAAGGATAAATCCAAAGAAATCCACACCAAGACACATAATAAATCAAATTTCTGAGAACTAAAGACAACAAAAATAATCTTAAAAGGGACAGAGGGAAATGATGCATTACCTGTAAAGAAACTCCAATTTGAATGACAGTGGATTTCTCATCTAAAACTGTAGAGGCCAGAAGGAAGTGACACAATATTTTTCAAGTGCTGGAAGAGAAAAACTGTCAACCTTGATTCCTATATCTGGCAAATCTACCCTTCATAATAAAGGAGAAATACAGACACATTTGGACAAACAAAAACTAAGAGAATTTGTTGTTAGCACACCTACCCTTTGAGAACGACTAAAAGAAGTTCTCCAAACAGACAAAAAGAAAAAGATAATAGAAGGCTGGGACCTTCAGAAAGTAAATAAAAACAATGGAATGGGTAAAAATAGAAGTAAACATAATAGATTATTCTTTACCTCATGAGTTTCTTTGTGGTTGAAACAAAAGTTGTAACACCATCTGACATGGCACTCAATGTATATACAGGAACTACTTTAAACAATTATATTTTAAAAGTGGGGCGAGTAAAGAGACCTAAAGGGAAATAAGGCTGTTACACTTCACTTGAAGTGGTAAAACATTATGTATATGGTAAGATATACAATAACCAGTAAGGAAATTACACAAAACGTTATACTCAATAACATTATAAATAAATAAAAATGAAACTCTAAAAATATTCAATTAACTCATGGGAAAGTAACAAAAAAGAAATAGAGTTAAAAACAAACAAAGGGGAAAATAGAACATAAATAATAAAATAGCATACTTAAATCTTATTATACCAATAATTACTTAAAGTAAATGTAAATTACTGAAATGTAAACAGTCTAAATACAACAGCTAAAAGATAAGTATTGGCAGAATAAATGAAGACCCAACTCTATGCTGTCTACAAGAAACTCACTTCAAACATAATGACTAGGTAAGTTAATGTAAAAGACTGGGGTGGGGGGAAAGTATATCATGGAAACATTAATCCAAAACAGAAAGAGAGAGAAAGAGAAAGAAAGAAGGGAAGAAAGGAGGGGGAAGGAAGGGAGAGAGAGAGAGAGGAAGAAAAGAAGGAAGGAAGGAAGGAAGGAAGGGAGGGAGGAAAGAAGGGAGGGAGGGAAGGAGGGAGGGAGGAAAGAAGGAAGGAGAGAAATTATGGCTACACTAATATCAGATAACATAACCAGAACAAACAAAATTGTTTAGGATAAAGAAGGATATAACATAATGATAAATGAATCAATTCACAGGAAGATCTAGCAATCCCAAATGTGCATGCACCAAATAACAGAACATCAAAACAAAAACTGACAAGAGCTGAAAGAAGAAATAGATAACCCCACAATTATATTTGGGAATTCAATACCCCACTATTGGCAATTGATAGAACTACTAAACAGTAAATCAGCAAGCATATAGAAGGGCTGATCAACTGACATGATCTAACTGACAATTATAGAACATTCCCCTGCAACAACAGCAGAATACATGTGCCTTTCAAGTACCCTTTGTTTACCAAGGTAAACCATATCCTGAGTCATAAAACAAACCTCAACTAATTTAAAAGAATTGAAATCATGCAGACTATGTTCTCTGACCATAAAGGAATCAAACTAGAAATCAATGACAGGAAGACAACAGAAAAACTCAAAACACTTGGAAATTAAATGACACACTTCTAAATAATCTATGAGTCAAAGAGGAAGTTTCACTGAAAATAAAAAGTGCATAGAATATAATGAAAATAATAGTAAGCTATATCAGAATTTGTGGGAAGAAGCTAAAGTAGTGCTGAGAGGGAAATTTATGTTAGTAAATGCTTACATTAGAAAAGAAAAAAATACCTCAAATCAATAATCTAATTTCCTACCTCAAGAAACCAGTAAAATGGAGAACAGTATGGAGGTTCCTTAAAAAACTAAAAACAGAGCTACCATATCATCCTGCAATCCCACTCCTGTGCATATATCCAGAGAAAAACACAGTCCAAAAGGATACATGCAACCGAATATTCATTGCAGCACTGTTTACAGTAGCCAAGACATGGAAGCAACCTGAATATCCATCGATAGAGGAATGGATAAAGAAGATGTGGTACATATATAAAATGGAATATTACTCAGCCTCTAAAAAGAATGAAATAATGCCATTTGCAGCAACATGGATGGACCTAGAAATTGTCATACTGAGTGGAGTAAGTCACACAGAGAAAGAGAAATATTGTATGATATTGTTTATATGCAGAATCTAAAAAGAAATGATACAAATGAACTTACTTACAAAACAGAAACAGACTCACAGACTTAGAGAATGAACTATGGTTAGCGGGGGGAAGGGTGGGAGGAAGGGATAGTTTGGAAGTTTGGGATTGACATCTACACACTGCTGTATTTAAAATAGATAACCAATAAGGACCTACTGTATAGCACAGGGAACTCTGTTCAATATTATGTAACAATCTAAATGGGAAAAGAATTTGAAAAAGAGTTTTTTAAAAATAAAAAAAAAGAAAGAAACCAGAGAAAGAAGAACAAAATAAACATAAAGCAAGCAGGAGAAAGGAAATATTTTTTTAAAAAGCAGAAATCAATAAAATGGATACAAGAAAATAAAGGAGAGGAATGAAACAAAAAGCTGTTTTTTAAAAAATCAATAAAATTAATAAACCTCTAGCCAGGCTAACCAAGAAAAAAAGAAACAAGATGCAAATTACCAATATCAGAAGTAAATAGGGAATATGTCACTTTCAGGGACATATTCTAAAGGTCTATCACTTCAGTCCAAAGCTAAACAATTTAGATAAACAACCAGTTATCTGAATGATACCTGGTGCATTAGACCTCTTGAAAGAATTTCCAGTGTCAGTGGAAAAATGTTTGCTTTCTAGACAACATCACCTAGAATAAAGGGAAGAAATTTCAGAGCTGCTTGACTATGTAGAAAATAAAGTTTACAATAATTCACAGGGTATAGTTTGACCTCCAGAAGCTTACATTCAGGAACAGAGACATTGACAGATACGAACATCCAGATGATTGAACAAAACCACTGTACAGATAATAGTTAAGATTAAGCATGTCTCATGTATATAAGCCAACATTAAACCCAATATTCAATAAATTACCTGTAGTAATTTAAAATCCCTTAAAATTTTATAATCTCTTAGGCAGCAAACATCAGTTTTCATTAAACTTTTGTCTTATAGCCCACACAAAGGTGCATATGAGACATAATTAAGCAACTCCTGCCTCAATCACTGGGATTTGGAGTAATAATTCTTTTTCTTTTGAATAATTTCAGGAGAGATAATTTTGTATGCAAAAAAAGAAAGGGTGGAGAAAATAATGAAAACATGAGCCACTGTTACTATGCACACATTAAATGAAAATTCAGTTGGTTTCTTGAAATACAGGTGATCAAAACCAAAAAAAAACTTTGCACAGTAATGGTCTAGTCTAGAATCTTGATTGCTTATACCCTTTGTACTTCAAACCTCACTCCTGTGTGCCAAAACATCTTGACATTACATCAGCATCATCCTGAAATAATTGTAACTCTGAAGGAGGCAAACAAGCAAAGAAAACAAAGGACAATTTTATATGTATGTTAAATTATAATTATATATATATATAATTTTATTTATATATATATATATATATATATATATATATATATATATATATATATATATATATATATAAAACCTGTGAATCGCAAAGTAGAACCGCGTAGCTAAGTGGTACATTTCAGTTACAACATCTATGTTATGGGAAGAATGGAGAGCTTCCTTACATCACTGTGGATTCAGGATAATACCTGTCAATGAACATATTTCAGAATGAGACAAAAGACCATTCCCCTTGGAAGAAGCTGTGGTTACCAAACTTTACGTGATCAACAACCTATTTTTATTTTTTTAATGAACCCCAAGCTTTGAAACACTTTGTCTATGACACAGAGCAACATAACAATTAATGCATGTCTTACTCTTTTTTTAATCAAAGGTTTGTGGTTGCCAGTCAGACATGCAGATCACCCCAAGATGACCACCATTAGCTGAACTGATACACTTCAAGACAAGGACTAGATACTTGATAGTTTCTTTATCCTTAAGATACCTCTTAAGAAAATTTACTATTTTCCATTAAAAATTTCGAAATAGTTGGAAAATCCCCGTTCCTATTTTTAAAGATCTCTATGGATGCAGGGATCCCAGGTCAGAAAATACCAGCTTAGAAGAATTAGTTCAGGCAAGGAAGTAAGAAGTGAAGCTATCTTTCAGAAGGGCTCATATGTCCCAGGGAATATTAGTGCATAATGATTGATTTGGGGATATAAACATGTACAGTTATTATTCATCATGAATAAAGATATTTATGGTAGCTGGTGGCAAAGGGGATGAAGTTGTCCCCAAATATTACTAATGTATCATTCAATCCCAGAAGACAAGGAAGCAATATTTATAAAATTGCGAAAGAAAAAATGAAATAAAAATTGCCTTTTAGACAATCATAAACAGGCTGTTTAGAAATAACAGATCAGCATATTTGAACAAATTTTGCTAAGAATTTTAGGAGATAATCAAGTACAATAATGGAAGAGAGAGGAAGCTGCCCAAATATCTGCCACCTCTTCTTTCTTGCAGTTTTAAATTACATAAAACTCAATCTCAGATGGATGGTGGATACAAATGCTACTTATAGAGATGAATGGAACGGATTTAGTCACCTTTCCTCACATTTAGGTCCAGCTCTTAAGAGTTTACAAAATGATATCACATCCATTGTTTCAACTGACAAGAAATTAAAGTCCAAAGGGTACTGTGGAGTTTCGAGGAGATGTCCCCTTTGGACTTTCATGTGGTAGCTAATGGCATATTAATTTTCTACTGAACTAGAAAATCCAGGTAAAATGCAATAAGAAATACCTGCTTAATCAGAGAGCTCCTGAAGCAGTCAAGATTGAAGGGCCTAATCCTGGAAAAGAATGGGGAGAGCCATGAAAATGAGCCCAAAACTCTACTTACTGATTTTCCCTTTGAAGAATTTACCAATTCTAGGCTACAAACGGCAAGAGCCTGAGAAGCCAGAGCTTAATTTCTTCTTATATCACAGGAGTGAGGAGACAAAAATTGGAATTCAGAACTGCCCCTGTACCTACATGTAAATGGCCAAATTCCCTGAGAGTGACTGCCTGGCACTCTACATCAGTTTTCTCCTTGAGACACTTGAAGATTCCAAAGCTTTGTGAAGCTAGGTTCCCTGAGGCCAAGCAGAAAGTGGGAGAAAAGCTGAGGGGAGCTTTCGATAATTATACCACACTGGAAGTACAAAAATTAAAGTTCAAAACAGTGCAATGAGGCAGAGCACTGGTAAATATCACCCAAAGATTCTGTATTATTTCAGGAAGTATGTCTGTCATACAATAAAAACTTATCAAGTATGAAAAAGAAATAAAACCAAGAGGAGGAAAAAAGGATTTACATAGAAACATTCTCATAGGTTTAGAGTTATCAGACATTAGTTTTAAAATAACTGTGATTAACATGTGCTAGGGAAATAGACAAGATGAGATTCTCCTGAGAACTTTAAAAAATATTTTTATAAGAATTATACAATTCTTATTAAAATTTCTATAAAATTATTTTATAGAAATAAATTATTTATTTATTTATTTTATAAAATTATTTAAAATATATTTTAAAGAAAAAATGTAAATTTTAGATCTAAAAAATTTACTAAATGATATTAAGGACTCAAAAGAATTATTTAGTAACAAATTGAACACTGCTAAAGAGAGAAAAGTGAACTGGAAAGTAGAACAGTAGACAATAAGTAAAAAGAAGCACATAGAGAAAAATGTATAGAAAATCCAGAATGAAATATAAGGGACATATAGAGAATACTGAAAACGTTTAATATACCTATATTTGAATACAATGAAGGGAGAAGCAAGGGTAAGGAGCAAGAGCAATATTTGAGGAGATAATGGCCAACAATAATTGGAGGAAATAATTTGCCAAGATAACAGCAACAACTCATTAGAAGATATCCAAGCAAGATTCAAGAAGCTCTACAAATCGTAGGCATGATAAATATTTTTTTAAAAACTGCACCTCAGAACATCAGAGTTCAAGTGATAGTAACAAAAAAAAGTTTTAAAAGCATCCAGAGAAGAAAAGAAATATTACCTTAAAAGGAGCGAGAGTAGAACTGACAGCTAAGTCTATAGAAAAATGATGGACACCAGGAGAAAATGGAAATGTCAGGAAATAATTTTCAATAATTATCAATAAATATCAATAATAGATATTATTACGGAAAATATCTTTAAAAACGAAGGTAGCTTCCATCTATAACCATGATGGAGAAACAAGAACTAAATTTACTCTCCTGCCTTAAAGGTTTTGTAAACTGGAAAAACTGTTTGAAACTATGGATTTCAGACAGCACGAGACAGTAACCCTGAAGCGAATAAAACAAATGAGGTCACCCCTACAACAGCTTGCGGTTACTTCCTGGAGAGTTCCCAGACTACACTGCAACAAGAAAGGAGAATCCAAACAACCCAGTAAGCCCCTTGAGTTAAGAAGACAAAATTTTGAGTTTCAGAAAGCCAAGGAAGCCAGAATTCACAGGGAAGAATTCAGGAGGAAAAATTTCTGCTCTTGAGATCTATAGAGGGGTCCCCTCAATTCATCAGCTCAATATAGATCAGTACAATTGTGTGAGGAAATTACCCCAAACCAGGGTAAAACCACCAGAAAGCAGCAGGTGCAAAAATTGTCAAAGGTCACATATGGCTAAAAACAATTCACATCACAACAGCCAGATTAGAGAAGCTTCATAACACACAGGACATTTTGTTGAGTACTTAGAAGAGTAGTGCCTCAATATTGGGGCAATAGTAACCTCAGTCAAAAGGCTGTTCCTTACCTGTCTTACAAAGTTTAAGTGCAAAGGTATTGAAACAGCTATTATAAATATATTCCATATGTTCAATAAAGTAAAATAATGAATGAGTATGATAAGGAGAGACATAGAAGGGCCCACATTGAACATCTAAAGATGAAAAATACAACGGTGAGATGAAAAATATACAGGGTGTGATTAACAGCAGATTAGACTAAAGAGGAAAAATAAGTGCACTATCCAAAATGAAACACAAAAAAATTAAAAAGACTGAAAAAATAAAGATTGTTATGCAGGAAAAGTTTAAGTGGACTAATGTTGGAATCCCAGAAGGAGGGAAGGCAGACTATATTGTGGCATATATAACATATGTAGGAGTCAAATATATTATGACAATAGCAAAAAGGCCAAGAGAGGGAGAAATGGAAGTGGTTGTAAGGTTCCTTACCATAAGAAAAATGGTATTATATCACTGAAGGAAGACTGTGATCAGTGACAGATATATACTATAAACCCTAAAGCAGTCACTAAAATAAAACAACAAAGAGTAATAGCTAATATGCCAAGAAAGGAGATGAAATGGAATCATCATAATACATCTTCTATTACTCTAAATTCAAAAAGGAAAAGTAAGAAAGAACAGTTGGGACTAATAGCAAACAATTATCAAGATGGTAAATTTAACATGACTGTATTAATAATCACATTAATCATAAATGGTCTAAACACCCAATTAGAAGTCAGAGATTGTCAGAGTGGATTTAAAAAATAAAACATTACCCAACTACATTCTGTCTTAAAGAATCTTGCCCTAAATTCAAAGATACAAATGAGTTAAAAGTTAAACCAAGGGAAATTGGAAACTATTTTGAACTGAACAAAAATGAAAAATGCAACATATTGAAATCTGTGGGATGCAACTAAAACAGTGTTTAGAGGGAAATTTATAGCATTAAATGTTTGTACAGAAAAGAAAAAATGTTTGAAATTAATAACCCAAGCCCCTAAGGAACTAGAAAAAAGAACAAATAAAACCCAAGGCAAGTAGAAGAAATAATTCAGTAAGTCCCCTACATACGAACCTTCAAGTTGCAAACTTTCAAAGATGTGAACATACATTCCATCAACATCAGGTGTGAGTGAAAATGCAGCTTGCTTTCTGTCTCCTATTGCTGACGATCCTTCAGCTCTACCATCTCCCACCTCCTCTCCCTCCTCCAGTCAGTAACTCTTCTTGCCTGTTCACTTAATGCCAGCCCCTGTATGTCAGCTGTTGTACTGTACTACTCTACTTTTTAAGGTGCCATACTGTAAGATTAAAAATGTTTTCTTTATTTTTTGTGTTTGTTTTTTTTTAACGTATTATTTGTGTGAAAAGTATTATAAACCTGTTACAGTATGGTACTATATAGCCAATTGTGTTAGTTGGGTACCTAGGCTAACTTTGTTGGACTTACGAACAAATTGGACTTACGAACGCGCCCTTGGAACAGAACTTGTTTGTATGTAGGGGATTTGCTGTAATTGCAGAAATCAATGAAATTAAAAATAGGACACTAATAGAAAATTAATGGAACCAAACCTGATTCTTTGAAAATATCAATAAAACAATAATAAACCTCTCACCAAATGTACTAAGAAAAAGAAGACAGACAGAGACATAGAGAGACAGAGAGAGGAATATATCATCTATATCAGGAATAAGAGGGGACATCACTACAGACCCTGCTGAAATTAAAACAGTAAACTGAGAATCACCCATGTCTTAATCCACAGGGAACTTGTCAATAACTTAGATTCCTAGGCCTTACCCCAATCATAGTGTTTCAGAATCTCATGGTTGCTATGGGAGGAGAACATACTAGGGGTTTGCCTTTTTGAAGACATTTCAGCTGACTGATATAAAGTGGAGCCCAAGGTTTATTGTCTTAGAGTAGGATCAGCTAGTCTCCAAGCTTTATGACTAGAAAAATAAAAGGAGGTTGTGCTCCACTAACTTATGTGAGGAGTCTCAATCTGTTCTCTCTGGAAATAACTTGCCAGGCATTTTGTAAGGGGCAACTGATGTAACAATGCTTTTTCCTTATATGGCACATATGTTGAGGGTTAAGGTCAAATAGGTGGCAGCTTCCCATGTGCATATCCCAAAGAAGTAAAAGACTAGCATATCCTCAAATACCACAATGATACATTCCCATAAAACTATCCATAGGACCTTTTGTGGGTTCTGCCTGATTTCTAGGTTTCTAGCTGTAACATCCACCCTCTTCTCACCTACTTAAAAAACAATTGAACTCAAGAAGTTAGAACAATATTATGATAGGGATAAATACCAATCTCTTTGATATCTTTCAAGTAAATCACTCACAAACCTATTTGACTCTCATCAGTGACCAATGATTCTAAAAACTCAGAAAACAATGATACACTAGTGATGATACCACCATCACTGTAAGCTCACAGCAGCCAGAGACTGGCCTAGTTATTATTCAAAGAAAGATATTCTCTGGTCATAACCAACTCCCCAGACCCCAGGGCTTCCCACCAGTTCAAGCAGTCCAGAGTACTGGCAGGCTACAGCCTATTACATACTGTTTAAGTAAAGATTTGCAAGGAAAATAAATTCACAGCAACATTCATTATTGATCATTCTCAAAACTGTCTGGAGAATTCCCCCAGAGGGCTTAAGAAGGAAATTAAACACTGTTTTCCTGAGTTGTTTCCTGCTGTTTTTCCACTTCATTGGTTTTGCTCCCATAATTATGTGTGTTCCTATAGCCACATAATGTTTTAATATTGTTGAATTATTTCATACAATGTCTGGATCATATGTCAACAATTTGGGTGTGAATAACTATGATAATGTTATAATAATCATCATCATGATAAGAAGGTATCCTTAGTGCCTCCTTTTCACCAATACCTCTTAACTCTTTAATTTCTTTTAATCTAACCTAGACCTGCTCCATCAAAATCTTCTAATAACCAACTCCAAATCTATGTCTCATTTCTAATCTCACTTCACTACCGTTGACCATGGCCTCTTCTTAAAGCTCTTTCCCCTTTTGTTTTCCCTACTGTTGCTCTCTTCTGGTTCTCTTCCTATTTCTCTGACCTCATAGGTCCTTGTCACCATTTTTAAGAGTTCTAAAAGTTTGGCATTTCTCAAAGTTCTAATCAGAGTTTTCTTATCTCATTCCAAACACTCTCTTGAGCCTCTCACCTCCTCTCATGATTCAAAATGTCATCATCAATCTATATATCTAGAATTTAGACCTTTGACACAGGATTCAAGGTGTTATGTACCCATATCCCAGTTTATTTTTCCAGTTTTATTTCCCACTATCCTCTCACATACCCTGTGTTCCAAACCAACTAATCTACTCAGTTAAGCCAACATTCCAGATGCTTTTCTATATTCATAGCTTTGATTTTCTAGTTCTTCTGCCTAAAGTGCTTCGACTGATCATATCTGGCAGTATATTTAAAATGGCAAATGATCCATTATCAAGTTTGTTTTATTCAAGGAAAGTACGGATGGTTCAACATTAGGAAATATAATATTAATATAATTTAGAATATCAGGTATGACAAAGGAAACATATAATATTATTTATAGTTAAGGAAAAGACATTTGATAAAATTCAACAGTCACTCCTAACTTTTTTTAATGCATAGAATACTAAAAATAAAATACTAACTCCTTTATATGACTCAAAAAAAAAAAACCTTTCTCAAACCAATCATCACCCATTATACCTAGTAATAAAACATTTGAATCATTCCTTTTTTTTTTTGGCTGCTTTGGGTCTTCGTTTCTGCACATTGGCTTTCTCTAGTTGTGGCGAGCGGGGACTACTCTTCACTGCGGTGTGCGGGCTTCTCATTGTGGTGGCTTCTCTTGTTGCGGAGCACGGGCTCTAGACGCCCAGGCTTCAGTAGTTGTGGCGCACGGGCTTAGTTGCTCCACGGCATGTGTGATCTCCCGAGACCAGGGCTCGAACCCGTGTCCCCTGCATTGGCAGGCGGATTCCACTGCACCACCAGGGAAGCCCCAAATCATTCCTTTAGGGGGAAAATCTTTAGAAGGATGCCTGTTATCACCACCATTATTCAACATTTTTCTGAAAGTTCTATCCAAAGCAATAAGAAAAACTATAAAAAATATAAATTTAGGAAAGGAGAAGGAAAAAGAGTCATTATTTACACACTTTATGAATGTTTACCGAAAAAAGAAAACTATATATTTGAGCTAATAATAAACTTTAGAGAGGTGGCCAAATAATAAACATTAAGAAATTAATCACTTTCCTGAAGTAAAGCAATGATCAGTTAGAAAATATAATACACCTGAAACATTATAAATCAACTATATTTCAATTTAAAAAAAAAGAAATTTTAACTAATTTCTTTTTTTAAAAGAAAATTAATTTCTTTAATTTTAAAGAAATTTTTTAAAATTTTAAAAAATTTTAAGTATATTATTTATACTTAAAATGACAGTGTTAGGGTCAAAAGAAAATTCCAACACAAACATTATATATATATATATATATATATATATATATATATATATATATATATATATATATATATATATATATATATGAAACTCCCATATCCTCAGGTTATGAAGGTATTCATAACATGATTATTTCTCTCATTATTTATTTAAATTATTATAATGATTTTTTAAATTTAAAATTGCAGTAAATAGTCAAGGAGATTTACAAATAGTTTTACAATAAGGTAGTCCATTCTGATGAGAATAATCATTAAACCGTTAAACTTAACTGCTTTAAGTTGGATGTCAGATTTAAAGCTAATGAATTATATACTTTACAAGAGTGAATTTGTGATATACTAATTATATCTCAATAAAAATGTTAAAGTTAAAGAAAAATGTAATGCCTCTAAAGAGCTTACAACTCATTCTCACATGGGATTATGCTTACCCGTATATGGGCCTTGAATGTGTCTGGGCAGAAACGGACATAGACACACATATTTATAAATATATGAACCAAAACAACGCAACTTCCAAACTTATTACTGAAAATAATGAGATCTTCAACTTCTATACAAATCCTCATGGTACCTGACGAAATTCCAGATCACTTTACAACTTCTCATACATTTTCATCACACATGTCCACGTGCCATGCTCATTCAAATGGGAAAGTACACACAGAACTACTAATTTTTATGCTGGTAATGCATTATTTATGCCTCTCTTGTTCCATTTTGCAGACAAGGACACAAGGCTCTGAGAAGTTAAGGTATGTTTCTAAGTTCACAAAAATAGGAGGGTCCAGATCTGGGGCTTTGAACCCAGGTCTCTATATTGCATGCCAAGATGCCCAGGGCCCAGCGTTGGAGATCCTGCCCTTCTTCCCACAGTAAGGACAGCCTGGAAAATCTCTCTCATGCCCCCTGGCTCCAGGATCTTGTCCCCTCACCTCCCAGGAGCAACAGTTACTATGGTGGAGGGAAGGACTGTGCTACACACGTTGTGCACCTTCCAGTTGTGTTTACCAAAGATGCTCTGAGGACGAGAAGTAATTGGGAAGCATCCCCACCCCTCCAAAGGCCCACTGAACCAGAACATTGAAAGTAAGAAGGGGAACCTGCATTCTGAAGACCCTCACAGGCACCGCCGATGAGGCAAGTTTGAGAAACACTGCATCACTTTCTTCAAGCCTGACAGCCACTGTATTAGTATCATCTCCATAGAATCCATGGTTTTAAAATTTCATGGAAATCTGTATGACAGAGAAATTTAGCAAAGCAATTTTGAGCATGAATTCAATTTCCAGTGATTATTTGTAGGGAGTGTGAGGACCTGAGACATGACCTTATTAATAAACAAAGGTAAGCAAATGTCAACAGGGCAACATTTGGGGGTATGTCTAATTAACAAAGATTTAAAACAACAACCAGTGTTAGTCAGGGCTTAGGAAATGGCTACTCTGAGGGAGAAAAAAATTTCATACAAACTCTCTGCTGTGACGCCATCATTCCTTATCTGGGAATTTATCCTTAGGAATAATTACACGTATGCAGAAATGAATTTTCAAGCCCTTTAATCCTACAGTGTTTACAGTAGCTGAAAGCTACAAGCAATCCAGGTGTCCAACAGCAAAGGATGGAGTGACTAAACTAGTGGTTGAATTAATAAAAGAAAACACTATGTAACTATTTTTTTTAATGTGACTCTGTGTTCATGGACTTGAGAAAATATACATAATGTAAAATTAAGTGAGAACAAAGGTTGCAAACAACATATGTATGAGCTCATTTTTGTTTTAAATAATAATTACATATATAATATATTGCACATTATATACATATATATATATAATTTTATTTTTTTATATATATAATTTTATTCATGGAGATGAAGATTTCAATGGATGAATACCAAATTCCTAATAGTGGTAATAGTGGTTATCTTTGGGTTTATTTTCTTTTCTCCTTCTCTCATTCTTTCTTTCTTCTTTTCTTTGCTTTGCTTTTCTTGTTTGCTTGTGTGTATGCTCTAAGGTTACCAGGATTATTTTTATATTTATAACCTAAATATACGTATATCATGTGAGTGTCCCAGAAGCTTCCACAGGTCTCAGGAAAGAACACGCTGACCAGCAGGCAGGCAGGGGTGGAAAGTGAAGAGGCAGAGCATCGCTGTGAGCGTTGGCCTGGGATGCTCCTGGTCCCCTCCCCAGCTTCCTGCTCAGAGAGAGGCGAGGCTGGCTCAGGCCCCGACGGTGACGCCGATGACGGCGACTGGGAGGTGTGCGAAGCCGGGCTCAAGCTGTGCCAGCTCTTGCTAATCCTCTGCAGTATGGTTCGCTGCTAATTTGTCATGGCACATATTTGCCTTATGTCTAATTAGCATCAAATTGCAAACTGCTATTTGCTAACAATTTGTTGCATCAATCTGCTTGAAAATCTATAGTTTAGAATTGGATTGCAACTTACCCTGTCTATCAAAATTCTAGTTCACACATACACAAAATAACTTCCCCTTCCCGCCAAAAATGTCGCAATGTTTGCAGTGGCACAAAAGGAGAACGATGTAATTTTTTTTTCTTTTTTTTTTTTTCAAAGGAAGAAGAATAACCATGGTGTGACTCATTTTGAATGTCCTGGTTTTGGGTTCCCATTGCCTGGGAAGATGGCTGGGATGGTGCTCATGCTGAGAGACCGTGCTGGTTCAGGCCTTTCTTCCAGACTCTTCAAGAAATTCAAGACACATAAACGGATCAGAAGCCCAGTATTTGAATGTCAGAAATAGGACCCTCACGTCAAGTTGCGCAAAGAAGAAACAGAGTTCTCTCAAACCCATACCTCCCATCAGTCCTGCGAAGGGGTGCAGCCTCGCCCCAGCATTTTGCAGCGTCAGCCCATTTAATGCTAGCAGCCACCCAAGGTAGTCAGGGTTAATATTTTCCTTATTTACAAATAGTGAAACTGAGACTGAGCAGATAAACGTCATATGTGGAGCAGATCTGTGACATCTCATGACCTAGTTGACACTTTCAATAGCAAAAATAGGTAGTAGGAATAATAATGATGCTAAAAACTATAATATGAAATATGACATTAAAAAATAATGAAATAAAAAGGAAATGGCATCTAATAATTGCATTTCACTTGATAATTTGGCCTTGGGGAGACAAAACATCTATTTGGATATCGGACATTTTGGTTTTGCAGCATTCCCCAGGTACAGGCTGAGGACCCAGGCCTCAGACTCTCAGTAGCTCCTAGTGGTCTCAAAAGCCACCTCTGGTGGTCCAACCAGAATGGAGAAGGGCAACCTCACTGGCAGGTGGGACAATTTCCATGGAGTCCAAGTAGAGTCAAAAGTGACATTGGGGTAGGGGATCCCCTCTTCCCTGTTTTCTGGATGGAGGAAAGCAGAACTCCCACCACAGGGAAGCAGCAGCTCCCCCATGGAGCACAGACACGGCAATTGGGACCTACTCAGCCCAGGAAGCGATTCATTAAGAAAGTTCCATGGTTTGAACCCCTTAACCTCACACGTGGCTCAGGGGCACTAGGATCTTATGGTATGTCTATCCAGCTCCCTTTAGCATCCCTGAAGAACTGCCTTGCCTTGAAAAAAACTACACACTAAACAGTGTGGAGGTTTCTCAAAAAATTAAAAATAGAACCACCGTGCCATCCAGCAACCCCTCTTCTGGGTATATATGCAAAGGAGATGAAAACAGGGTCTCAAAGAGATATCTGGATGCCCATGTGCATTTCAGCATTATTCACAGTAGCCAAGCCATGAAAACAACCTAAGTGTCCATCAACAGATGAATGAATAAAGAAAATGTGAAATGTATATTCCATTGTGTGTGTACACACACACACACACACACACACACACACACACACACACACACACAATGGAATATTACTGAGCCATGAGAAAGAAGAAAATCCTGTCCTTTGCAACAACTTGGATGAATCCTGAGGGCATTATGCTAAGTGAAATAAGCCAGACAGAGAAAGACAAATCCTGTATGATCTCACTTATATATAGAATCCAAAAAAGCTGAACTCAGAGGAACAGAGAGGAGAGTGGTGGTTACCAGGGTCTGGGGTGGGGGGAGGGATGGTGGGAGAAATGGGGAGATGCTGGCCAAAGGGTACAAACTTCCAGTTACAAGATTAACTGGATTAAGTTCTGCAGATCTAATGCACAGCATGGTGATTATTATAACTAATAATACTGTATTATATACTTGAAAGTTATTAAGAAAGTAGATCTTAAATGTTCTTATTCCAAAAAAGAAATGATAATTATGTGATGTGATGAAGGTGTTAGCTCATGCTATGGTGGTAATCATTTTGCAATGTATAAATGTAGCAAATTAACACATTGTACACCTTAATCTTACACAATATAATAGGTCAACTATATCTCAATAAAGCTGGGGGGGAAAAGCCTCTATACTGACATCTTTTTTTTTTTTGGCTGTGTTGGGTCTTCGTTTCTGTGCGAGGGCTTCCTCCAGTTGCGGCGAGCGGGGGCCACTCTTCATCGCGGTGCGCGGGCCTCTCACTATCGCAGCCTCTCTTGTTGTGGAGCACAGGCTCCAGACGCGCAGGCTCAGTAGCCGTGGCTCACGGGCTTAGTTGCTCCGCGGCACGTGGGATCCTCCAGACCAGGGCTCGAACCCGTGTCCCCTGCATTGGCAGGCAGACTCTCAACCACTGCGCCACCAGGGAAGCCCCTATACTGACATCTTAAATAATATAAGTGAGTTACTATTGTAAATAATAATAGTTTTTACAATAAACAGTCAAAACCTCACTTTTGTAGCTTCTCATTGGAATTTCCTGGGGGTGGAGATAAAAGGTTATCTAAGAGGATCTTCAAAGAAGGAGCTAGAGAAATCACAAAGATTCCTGGACAATTGACAAAACAGTTCTCTCTCCACACCCACGGTCCCCACAAACGCCATCAAGAGTAATTGGTTAGATGTGCAGGACTGACTCACCTTCAACAGATCCTCAGGGATCACGCTCCGGGTGCCATGACCTGTGATAGGTGCTGAGATGCGAGGGGAGCAAGGGGACCCAAACCATGGCAGAGCAAAAGGATGCAGAGGCACAAGGAACATGGCTACACCAGGCAATGAGGCAAGCTCCTGGTGAGGACAAAGCGGTGAAGGTACATCAGTCTATGTCAGAGAAGGCTTCCTGGAGGAAAAGATGCCTGAGTGGAAACATGAAGAACAGGGGGCAGGGATGAAAGGACACATCCAGGCAGACAAATGAACAGGTACAAAAGATCCCGAGATGAGTGCATAGCTGGAGCTTCCCAGGGCCACGGGCGAGCCCAGAGTTCCTAGGCCTCCTTCTGCCATTTGAAGAGGCCCCTTCCAAAAAGCAGAATCTTAGGATGCCTGTAGGAAAAGCCCTTTTCCATTCTTCTTTGAGAATAACTTTGCAGCCACCTCTCCGTTGAGTTCATTGAAGGAGCTGGGCAAAGGGAAGGAAGATTGTGAGCTGATTCACTCAGACACAGGAAGCAGGAGCTTTCTTCACATGTGCTCTTGGAATGAGTCTTTCACTTAATAAGACATTAGGTGAGTGTTTGCCCCATGCCAGGAATCAAATAGAAAGGATACTACCAGTTACTGTATGGATGTACATTTGTCTATATTTGGACTGCAAGGAGACCAGACACTGCATAGACCTGCAAATAACACAAGTGCATTGGGAAGAAAACCAAAAGGAACCCAGGAAAAACAAAAAAATCCCCAAATCATCACCACTGGGAGGGAGAAGGACGTCCAGGCTAAAGAACTATCTTGGGGATTGTATTGAAGTCCACTCAGGTAAGCCTTCTACATCTCCCACGTCATACAAACACACGAGGATAGCTAACGTTGTCAGGATTTCAGGATCTAGAAGACCAGGCAGGGAACTTGGGTCATTGAGGTAGTTGAGGAGGGCAGTCAGACCATGAGGTATTCAGAGGCCAGACACAGTGGTCTTGTCCAGGACGCAGGGGCCACGCTCTCTCCATCTGTGGTGTAAATGTCTGGACCAGAAATCCTTCCTGGCTGGCATAGCAGAGGACCAGGACATGGCCCCACTGGCAAGCCTAAATGATCTCTTAGGATCTGGTTGAAGTCAGATGTCCAAAAAGAGCATGCCTCAGGAGCCAGAGGTACAGGTCTTTCAACCCCCCACTGGCTCGTGGAAGCTACTGGAGTTCCCCCATCGTCCACTTGCTGGGTGGGGTGGATCCACTTCCTGCACCCAAGCATTCTGCTTCCAGATGGAAGGTGGGAGCAGCAGTAGGTGTGCTCGTGCCACAGACTGTGCTTAGAAGTCTTGTGGCATTCACAGAGGGGACAAGCTCAATGGTGGACGCGACGTTACTCCCCAACCCCTCCCCACGTCGGCCTGTATGGGAACCAGCCCGGGATCCCTGTCCCCGCCACATGCCCCAGTGAGGGGCCACCTCTGCATCTCCCTCCTGCCTCTGCGGCATACTGACCTTTAACTTTTTCCATAGCTCAGAAACATGGCTGGGAGTTCCACACAACTGCTGTCAAAATGTCGGGCCGCCAACTATAAACTTTATTTTGATGTCTTGCTTTTCGGGAATAATTACTCGGTACCTAAAATGTTAGCCTGTTTACTGCTTGTGCAAAAAGATGACAATAAAATCAATGTTGCACAATTCCCCAAAGTCCATCAAAGTCTTTTGCAATGTTAATGGATCGGTGGGTCTAAGAGGTGTAATCTCATGCTACCCTGAGTGGACACCCAGCTCCAGCGAGGGGACATTCTTTCTCTTATCAACCTGCTAACCCCCGTCTGCCAAATTCATTCATTCTCAAAAGTTGGCTCCATCCCTGGGATGAGCAAATGGGTGGAATGGGGGGAGGAGGGTGAGAGCAGATTGACAAGTACATGAAATTGCAAACCCTCGTAGCCGGCTGGCACTTAGAGGGACTGACAGGTCCAACCCCATTATCCTGAGACATGGACACATGTCCAGAGAAGGGGAGTGGCCCACCCAGGGCCCCACAGCTAAGAAGTTATGAAGTCAGACCCAGAACCACATCTTCTGGTTCCTGGTCTAAAATTCTATCCACCTCTGCTCTTGGACCGGAATGATTTTTTTTTTTTTTTCCCTTGCAGCATTCCCTCTTAGAACACAGACATGTCTAGAGCAAAGTGACACCTTCAGCCAGGAGGGCAGGTTGTTCTGTACTCCTAGTCGTGTGGCTGATACAAGAGCCAGCAAGGCTTGGACGCTCAGAGAGGTCTGGGGAAGGATCCATAAAAATTTCTGTTCTGGGCAGTTGGCATATGCTGGCAAATTAAAGGTTCTGGGAAGTCTCACCATAAGCTTTGTGCTAACTTTGCTTGCCCAGCGTTTCTAGAATGTCTATGAGCCAGGCATTTGGGTGGGAGAAGAGGTAAGGATTATCGGAAGGAGAATTCACTGCAGCCAACACTGCCTTCAACCTATTCACCAGCATCACACGGGGATGTTGATGGCAGCGGAGAAGCAGGAATAGGGTTGGGAAAGGCTTGATGGAACAGAGGCGGGTGAGGGCAAGGGCAGGAGGAGAGTGGTGCAAACAGACTGCACTGTGGTGTTGCAGCCACTGTGTGGGCCCAGGGCAGCCGGAGCTGTCTCACCCTGGCATGTGTGGGGGGAAGAGGGGGCTGGATGGAAACCAGGAGAGGGCACAGAGAAAGCCGAAAGAGATGCCAAAATAGCTGTGGCAGAGTAGCCCCGGTCTGTCCAGTGTAAGATCGCTTCTGACTGATGGGGCATCAAGGGACAGCAGAAAGAAGAGAATGAGACACAAAAGGCCATTTGGAAAGGACATGCCCCACCCTTGCACTGGTGCTGTGGCCAGTCTGGGCCATCCCCTCAGGGCCAGCTCTGGGATGTCTCTGTGCATGTAGAGGCCTGAACTTCCCCTGGCGTGACCACAGTGGTCACTAGGGCTGTGTGGGGTGGTCATTTTGCAGCAGGCTCTGGGCCAACGAAATGCATCCTCTCTAGGTACTAAATTCCTACTCAGGGGCCAATCCCTTGGGAAGAGGGACATGCCTGGGGTCTTGCTGAGGTGACATTATGCTCATGGTTTGTCTTGCACCCTAGCAATTTGTTGCCTCTTAGAGCTGCATCAAGGGAATGAGCTGATGACTTCCGGAAAGAGCCTCTCTACTGGGCCATGGACCTGATGTTCCGCAGACCGCATCACCCCCCGAGGCCCACCCACCATTTTTCCACTCACTTACTTTGGATAGTGGGGTTTTCCTGCAGCCCTTCCCATAAACTTAGCAGGATACTCCCCGGGGAGATGTAATTCTACATCTAAGAAATAACCCTGCCTTTTGTTTTCCGTCCCCAAAACAAATGCCTATGGATGCAAAGTTCCCCCAGTGCCAAGGCTTTAACAGTTTTTGGAGGGAAAACTTCACATGTCACACTGAAGTCTCTCACAATGCCTGCCCCCTTAATTCCCTTCTCTTTTACTCAGAAAAACTCAATTGAATCCGGGAGGCATGATTCTCCGTTAGAGAAATCATTTTCCTCTCCTCTGTGGGTTAGATTTGTTTAGATGCTCACTGATCCTACTCCTGACAAACCACCCCCTGCTGCCTTCTCCCAGCTCACAGTGGGGTCGTGAAACTCACTGGGATCGAGAAAATCATTAGGGTCCCCTCATCCCTTGGCCATGTGGGGACCTGCTGCTGCTCTGGACCCACATGCCACCATTTCCCACTTGAATTTCTTCAGAGCTCCCGGGTAAGCAGGAGTCGATCCAGATGACTGGTCGCAGACCCCTCTGTGAACATGACCCCCACCACCTGCCCAGTCGGCCACACGTGAACTCACCTCTCCCACCTGCCCTCCCCATGTATCACTGGATGAGAGAGGCTCGTTGGGAAAAGCAAAGATAGAACCCACAGGACCAACGGGGAGAGGTGGGAAACTCGAGTTAGACAGTGAGAACTGACTTAACCAAGAGCTTAGGAACGAGAGAGGAGATGGAAAAGTAGAAAAGAGAAGGAGGGAAATATATATTCAAGGGGGAGAGAGAGAGAGAGAGAGGGAGGGAGGGAGGAAGGGAGGGAGCACCTTTCCATGGCTCCCGCAGTGGGTCCCAGATCTAAGCATGCATCACTAGGTGCGGGATGGAGGATCTCTGCCCCCTTACCTATGACCAGCGGCGATGTTTTTCCAGCGATTCCACAGGAGTCAAAAACCCAACAAAGCGCATCGCGGGCGCTGTAAAGGGAGCCTGCTGCTCGTGTCTGTGACCACTGTATGCAAAGCTTGGCATTAGTCACAGCCAGGCCGGCTGTGACAGGCCTGAAGTGAGGGAGATTAATGCGAGGCTGGGGCACTTTATTATTGTCATTCTGTTCTTTCAGACTCTGCCTCTGACTTTCAATTTTGCTCTAGAATTAATTGTCTGCTCCCTGCAGTATGACTGATGGAGAAGGATACGCGTAGCCCAGGCACCTGGCTCTGGCCTTGACAGTCTGAGACCCAGCGCAGGATGTATTGTGTGCGGTCAGAGCAGGGGACAGACAGGCATCTCTCGAAGAATCGGCCCACGCCACACCTGCCTTCAATCAGATGTGACTGAAGATCATCTTTGGCTAAGTATCGTCTTTGCTGGTAGAGTCCCTCACATCATACCCATGTTCCTGTTAAGGACCCTCCCTGGACCCCAGAGCTCTGTCGGTTGGTGGAGTCCTTCACAGCCCTCAGCTCTGTGATTTTCCTCCTTTCTATGGTTGTGGCAGTAGATTAGGAGTGCAGCCTCCTTGGTCCCAGCCCTCCCAGATAGAAGTGTTTTTGTGAGCATGTTATACACAGCATCTCTGACAGTAGGAAATGCAAGCTTGGTCCCATTCTCCGGTTAGAGTTGCATACTCACCTGTCTCCTCCTCATAACCCACCTCTGCCTCATCTTCCCCAATCTCAAAAATATCATCATTTATTTTTAAAAATTTAAACTAGAAAGCCTCCCTTAATAATCAACTCCTGAAAGAAGTCTGCAACAAAATAGCAGTGTTCTCTGCTTTAGAAAGAGTTGAGAGCCCAAGAAATGGTTGTTGAATGGATAAATGAATATATGAATGCCCGCAAGGATAAAAGAATGGATGAACAAATAAGTGGGATTGTTTTTATAAACAAATCCTTCCTAGTCATCTTTCAGGCTAAGTTCGGAGGATTTTCATTGTTCTAGACCTCAGCCAGCCTCATTCCCACTGCAGACATATTTGTGAAAATTTGGGTAAAATTCTTTTTTTCTTTGCTTTGTAAATGGAACCCCACTTTAGATGTTTAAGAACTTTGAGGGCGGAGGAAAGAAAGTCTTTGTGGAATGCTTTTACAACATTAACTTCCATGCTGTGGCCTGGGTGTTTGTTATTCAGATTGCTTTTCAACATGAGGTTTAGATGTTACAGTTTCAATGCAGGAGATGCACCGTTTTCCAGGCCCTCCCAAAACAAAGTTCCATGAAAGGAACATCTCACATTTCCAAAGCCCCTCTTCTGCTAAACAGGATAAGACTGACACCTGGAAAAACCAACCAATAATGGAAAGGGCAAGGGTTGATGAGCTGAAAACCACTTTCAAGTCTGGTTTCCTGCAGAACTTTCAGGAGTTCCTTCTAAATACGCTGCCTGACTGTAACCTGCAATAAGTTATTACAGCTTTAACTCATCTGGTACATTCATACGATTACAGTATTATGTTAAAGGGTACAGAAAGATATAACCTGTTCAACTGTCTCTACAGTTGATACCAGAAGGAAAATTACCATCCCCCAGTAAAGAAGATCCAACCTCATTACATTAATGATTTATCACAATGGGAAAATGTGAAAAGTAACTAGTTGCTTTTATGAAAAGAGGCAGCTTCTCCCACTGGCGATTCCTGCACGCTCTCACAGAAGAATTTCGAAGTGGCTCCAGACAGCCACTCTCTCCCACCCCCTTCCAAAGCTCCCTCGGAAACCGTCAGGAAAAGGTGTGCAGGCAAACGTTGGAATATCCTTCAAACTTGACATTAAGTATTCAAATGTTACTTAAGCAAAGTGTGAGCAATTAAATTAATCAATCTTCCCAGCCATGTACAGAACAGATGTTCAATAAATCCTCTTTGCTTACAGTGAGGGGGGAGAGTCCACTTTTAACTGTCCTTCACAGATGACACTGCTCAGGCATCCTCTGCAGCCTCCTGGGCCACGTCCGGTGCTTCTGCTGCGCTTTCTTTTATTATAAATAACAGCAGGCACCTGGACTACCTGTGCTGCCTGGGAGCCTCAAGTTTAATGATCCTTCCGACGCCGGCCTCCGATCGCTCCTGATCCCGGGGACCGGGGCTGATGGGAATGGCGACGGAGTGACGGCTGGCAGTGACGGATGACTCTTGGCCGACTGGTGCAGCTGACGAGCGCTGAGGATGGGCCAGTGTTGCAGAAAGGGCAGGAGAAAAGTATTCGCTTGACTTTCAGAGTTTCTCCAGAAAAACAAGCCAACGAGCCAGAACCACTCAGACTCCCAATAAGGGTGCAAACTCCAGCTTCGCTGCAGGAGGGCTGGCGTGGTCTCAGTCCTGCACAGAAGAGCTGTATCAATTAGAAACTGTGTGTTAGGTGAGGGGAGAACGCCTGACACCAAGGAGCAAGAGCCTCGTTCTCTTTGCACGAATAGTTCCTGGGGAGTAACTTCACCCCTGGGGTGTAGGGGTCCATTGAGGAAGTCAATTCTCCCCCTACCGGCAGATGATCATGCAGCCGCCTGGTCACATCACCTAGAACTTGAAGTAGCCTTCTTGCCTCCACTCTGTCGCAGAGGAAGCCGACTTGCAATTTAACAAATAATTAAATCCACAAAAGTGCCAGTTTGCCAAAGATAGCAAGACTTGACCTGTCCCCTGCGGCTTCTCCAACTACATCTGTTGCCCTAAAGGGGAGGGTGGGGAATCCCAAAGCATGGACAGACACACGGCTCCGCGTCCCGCAGTGCCACCCCCCCAGACCAGGACACTACCCAGGCTGAAGCTTCTGACCCCCACCCATCGCAACCCACAAGGCCACTGACATTCAGAAGTGGCGGTTACAATCCCTGCCCTACAGATATATAACTTCAACCTTTTGAAGGCTGACTTGCCATATATGGACTTTATCCACATTTTAATGAGGCTTTAAAATCTCCAAGATTAAGCTGGTATTTTATGTAGAACTGCCTGCTTTTTATGATATCCTGACATGTTGTACAACATTTGGCGACTGTATTGATCCTTATAAATTCAGCATCTATATATATTCATGAAAAGTACCTTTTCTCCCCATTCGGGCCCCAAGATGATCCAGACACACATTTCCCTGAGTGGAGACAATAAAACTGCAATTGTCATGGTTTGGAGCGTACACAGTGTCTCAGTGTTTTCAAATTAAACCCCTTTTACCATCTGCCTGAAAACTCCTCGGCGAGGAAATAGCAGTGTCCTTCCAGGTATCTGATGGCGTAAGTGCCCCTGTTTCTCCTTCAGGTGAGCCTATTATAAATCCTGAGGGGCCCAGCGAGGACTTCTACCCGCCTGGGACATTATACATCTTCATGCCCTCATGTTTGCCCAGCCACAGAGACCAACCTCCCCATGTTTCTTGTGCCATTTCATGCTTTTAATCTGAAACAAATGATTGCACGGGGGAGAAAAAGCATTATCACCTTGGCGAAGCATCAAGAGTATTAAAAAAAAAAAGAAGGAGAAGAAGAAGAAGAAAGGGACTATGGGCAAATTCATCTTCGGCTGCTACAATCAATCTCTCACCTAAAGAAATACACAATAACTAGGCAGGAAAGAGCCAAGATTTATGACTTAGAAACATCTACACTGACCAGCATATACCTAGTCTTCTTGGCTCCCTCCCTACCTGAATGGCTCTCTCTAACAGTTACAATGATAAACTGTCTCTCCCTACTGTTTTACAAGTACATTAGCTTTATTTAATGAGATCTCAGAGTAATTTAACAGATGTATATAGGACATAAGACTAGGAAAACTCTTGCTACTTGGATACTTTTGCCAAGGTATTTTAGGACAGCTAATCTGAGGTGTAGCTTTAGATTCTTTGCAAAAGTATTATTCAAATTTTCCGAAGCCTTTTTTAAACGATTTTAATAGAAATATTATATTATAATCAACGAGGAGAGAGCCACTTTCACATTTGCTTGCATTCAGCCCATCAAAAGCCAGGATAAATGGGCTTTCTGAAGTCACGGGGACTCACTTTCATATTGAATTGTCGGGAAGAATGTCACTATCAGAAATTAATAAATTTGTAAAAAGTCTCCCATTCAGCCACCTCCCAGAAGGAGGAAGAAGATACCTGGGTACAAGGGCAGGGAAAGAAGGAGGGAGAGGAAGACTTTTTGAGACAGAGGTAAGGCTCCTATTTCTCTGCCAAAGTCACACTCTCCCGGGGGGGCGGGTGTCCTTGCCACCCTCAGAGGCTGGCGTATTTGCCAGGACCTCCGCTGCCTGGCCAGCTTCTTTTTCCTTCCCTTCCATTCCTTACCACTCAGTTCTCTGGTAGCCGTAATGAAGAAATGACAATGGTACTAACTTTTCAAAAATTGCTTTAATAAACTGCCAATCCATAAGTGAGAAGAGGAAGTCATGGAAAATTACCTGGTCATGCTTTAAATAAAATTAAAGGTGGAGAGGGCCTTCTTTTCTCCTCCTTTCTCCAGATGCTCAAGGATGGGGCTCTGACACACCATGTTTCAATTTTCTAACCAAACCCTCCTGAGACAAAATCCGTACTTGCCTGGCACCACATACTCATCTGTGATACAATTTACTCAGTTTCAAAGTGGAATATTATCCTAGGTTTGGTAAATGATTGCAACAAAAGCCATTGGAAAAAAAACAAAACAGAACAACCAAAAAAGCAACTCAAAATTTCACCCAGTGGTGAAAGCAGTTCTAACTGTTTGTGACTTTTTCTGAAAAACAAACAAAAAAATGGTCTTACTCAAGGACTGGTTGCTTTTTGTTGAAACGTTTATTTCTTTTTCAAATCCTTTTAAATTACTTGTAACAGGCTCCAACTGATATTTACAGTTCTGCAAAAGTCTTCTGCGTGCCTCCCCTTGGAGGCTGGAACAGTCCCTCATGGATGGAATCCCTCATAAAGCGCTTTTATATGGGGTCACCTCGGAAAGCACAACACGTGACAGCAGGTAGGTGTGGATTAAAGCCTGTGCAGCTTGTGTGTCAGCTCAAGGTAAACATATTTCATGGCCTTCCACAAAAATATAGACTATGTTATATGGTGCTAATGGCTCCTTATGCATAATTTAGGAAACCCAGTGCAGTCTCTTTAAAATATAACATTAACAGTGAGCATAAAAACTCAGTCAAATGAAAGGTCATGGAATTAGTGGTGACCATTTGAAATTGCAACAAGAAATCACAAGGCACCAGCTCACTTTGTGGGGGAGGGGCTAGGAAAGAAGGGGAAGAGGGAGAGATGGGGGGGACAAGCGAAGGGGCAGGGCATACCCATCGGGGCAAGAACAAATCTGTTGCATGAAATTTCATTTCTTGAGAGCTATACATCAAGTTGTATTTGTTTAATGAGGTTGGCACTGGAAAGATGTATAGAACATGTCAGACACCCGGTCCCGATGCGTAGTGGGGGGAAGATAAGATCTCCGACTCTGACCACTCACTTAGTCTTCCAGCCGGCTTCTCTATCTGGTGGTTCTTTAGGGAATAATAAATGAGAGGGCAGAAAGGAACAAGGAGCCAAATAATGAAAAACACACACACAAAAGAAAAATCATAACATTGGAGAGCCAAAGAGAGCCAGCTTTACCGACCTCACAACTACATAATCAAGAGGAAGTTATCACTGAAGAAACTTTTTCTAAGCTGTCCGATCTTAAATAACAAGGAGTCCTGTGAAATTTACAGCACTTTTAAGATATGCAAATTGAATGCAAGGTATAGACATAAGGGTAATTAATTGTAAATCTAAGAATAATGTTTCTTTGTCAGGCTGTCTCCATGTTGTGGAATACATTCTAATGTGCCCTAACTTGGAATATTTTTTAAAGGCTGGCCTAATTAGAAGATGTTCAGAATTTCAAAATACTAGTTATTCTTATCATTTAATTTAGCCGTTCTAGCATTTAATAACAGAATTTACTGATTGCATGAAAATATTTTAATCTTTCAAGGTTAAAGCACTTGTTTCCAAGTCCAGATAGTCGGGATCCGGGTGAAGAGAGAAAGTTACCGGGAGACCCACCTTGAGCAGGTCCTGACCATGTGTCAGGTGTGGAGGGATCCGAGGCGTCTACCACAGTTTCTGTGTTCCCTCTCTTCATCATTTGGCATGTGCTTCTGGCTCTTGTGCTGATTTCCTTATGATGTTGGGAACAATGTAACTGATTTGCATGCTTCATGTTTAGCTCTCTCCTTCTACCTGCTGATGAAAACCTCTCACATCTTGTTAATGAAAGTGGTGGGCAGAGTCTGTGTATAATGGAACCTCAGAAACTCCTAACTGCAAAGACAGGGAGAGAAGTTTTCAGATCAAGGGAATCTGACACTGGGCTCTCGCCCAGAAAGCTCTTCATCAAGATGCACTTGGAGAGAAGTGGGAAGGAAAGGTGGGTGAGGGGCTTTAGCGAAGCAAAGGAGGAGTGAGGGTCGGAGGGAAAGCAGCTCGGTCCTCTGTCCACCCGCAAGCATCCAGCTCAGACAAGTGACCACTGAAGGGATAAGACATCGGTTGCCTCTTCCTTTGAGGATGAAAACAAATGAAGTCTCTGGAATCCTATATCTCCCGTTCCTCAGAAAAGTTTTGACTAAGGGTGGCCATGCAACTGCGGAAGGTCTGGGTGGGGGGAATGCAGGTGCAAGACTGGCCCAAGGAGAGTGCTGGAGAAATAAGCCCCTCTCTGGGGCTAGAGACGTAAATGCATGGACCCAGGACAGCATTCTCCTTCAGAGCACTCGGCACTTGGCTGGGTGCATCTCTTGTTGCTATGGCAATGCCATGACAACCTCTTGAGTGTTCCAGGACACACAACACCAGCTCCGGGCTGAGGACTCCTCAGCTGAAACCCCCAGCCCAGACCTTCTCGGTGTGTACAGCTTGAAGCTTCAGTGACATCTACTCTTGATGACCAGTGGGCATTTCTAACCCGCTGGGTTCCAAATGGAGCTCTTCCGTCTGCAGCGCTCTGCTCCCACCCTCCAGAACTCTCAGGCTTTGGGTCACAACTCAGATGCTACTTTCTCTGATCACTCTATTTTATGCAGTGCGCCTCCCTCCTTTCTCTGTATCATATTCCTTTACTTACTTAAGAGAAACATACACAACTTATGTCCATTTCAATTAGTTGTTTCCTTTATGTCCTCTGTGTGAACCACTAAGAGAAGCTGGGAGGTGGGGGCACAGGGGCGCTCTCTGCCATGCCCACTGTTCAGCCTGCGGCCTCTGGCCTTTCATTTGCCGAGGGTGGATTCTCAGTGGATAACTGGTCAACAAGATGACTTGGGTACCAGCTCAGAGAGCGGTGTGGTCTGTGCCTCTTCCTGGGGGCCGCACAACAGTCCTGTAGCCAATCCCACGTTGCCATGTGCAGAAAGAGCATCCCAGCATATTGTGCTCACCTCTGGGCACCTTGCAGAGAAATGAGCTGGACCAGAGAAGAACTGTGACAAGAGCGACGACTCTGGAAAGTGAGTCTTCCAGGCTTGGTTTAAGGGACGAAGAATGTTGAGCTTGGAAGGAAAAGATGACCGAATGGAATTATGACAATTATTTGAAAGATAGGATGGAGGGAGAGGGATTTAAAGTGTTCTGTAGAGATGCAGAGAGCACACTTAGGGCATGGAAGTGGGACCCCAGAGCAAAATAGCCGTGGCCTCAATCCCAGCCCCACCACTTGCTACTTTGTGGGATGCTGGGCAAATACTCCATTTTGCCATGACTCAGCTCAATCCCTGTTGAAAGGAGTTAGTGAAATGTTTGTAATGCACCTAGCTGCTGAATGTTAAAGAGAGAGGTTTATGAAAACCAGCACTCCCAAGCCTTATATTTGTGGGACATGGTGAGGTTCCATTGAGGTTAATGGCAGAATATCTTGACTGTTAACTTTTCACCAGCTCACACTGTAACTCTAGTCTCTGGTAAAGTTGAACCATTCCCTGCCCAGCTTTCTTGAAATCTGTGATTCACTAGGAGGCTATCTTCCCTGCCCTGAAGAATCATCAGCCTGCCGCTGCTGACCTTGGTCACTTTTAGTCCATTCAGCCCTGGGCCCCTATTCCAATAAATGGATGTCACCCCAGACATTCATGCTAGTTACTAAAGTTCTCAATATTTATGCTGTGGGAACAGCTCACAAAGTTTTCCTCCCCAGAAACACCATTAAGAAAACAGAAAGGCAAACCAAAGCCTCAGGGAAAGTAGGCATGGTATATATATGTGACAAAGGACTTGGTTCCAGAATATGTAAAGAATGCCTACAAATCAATAATAAAAAAAACAAACAACCCAAGGTACACAGTGGGCAAAAAAAAACTTGAATGGATACTTCACACACACACACACACACACACACACACACAAACACACACACACACAAAACAGGAGGAGATGATAGGCACATGAAAAGATACTCTACAGTGAAATGCAAATTAAAACCACAATGAGATATCATCTCATACCTAGCATCGTGCCAAAAATTGAAAATTGACAACCCCAAATGCAGACAAGGATGTGGAGCAACTAGAGGTCTCACATATTGCTGAGGGGAATGCAAAATGGAACACTGTGGAAAACAGCTATAAAGCTAATCTAACACTTACAATTTGACCCAGGAAATTCCACTCCTAGCTATTTATTTTTAAAAATTGTTTACAAAAAAGACTTGCCCAAATGTTCATGGCGGCATTATTCCCGTCACGTTGTTCCCCCATGCTGTTGATATATGCAACAACATGGGAGAATCTCAAAAATATTTGTATGATTTTTTTTTATAGGAGGTCCTATCACCAACAAAGGAAGCTATGGTGACAGAAATCGTGTCACTTGTTGCCTTGGACTGACTTACAGTGGACGTTGACTTACAGCAGGGTTGGTGAGAACTTCCCGTGGGACAGAAATGGTCTATATCTGGAAAGGGGGTTGGCTACATGAATATGTACACTGCTCAAAACTCGTCAAATTGTCCACTTGAAATCTGTGCATTTTATTGTATGTAAATTTATTTTAATAAAGTTGATTTTAAAAAGAAAAAACAATAATGACATCATCATTTCCCTCATCACTTTAGATTATGCTCAGTTGGAAAGGGCTGGGCCCAAGGTGTTGAGGGCTCAATGACATATCTCTTTAAGACCAAGCATGTGGTCCTTTCTCACTGGGTGCACCCAGGCCATCAAACAGTCAGGTTTACGTCCGTCTGTTACTCAAGCCCCAAGAAAACCAGTGAATGCAGATAGAGAGGAGAGAGGGGAGGACTCTGTGCTGACCACAAGGTGTGGCCCCTCCCTCAGTGCTGATGCCTGAGGGGAGGGGGAGGGTATGGCACCTGTGACCCTGCCACTTCATTCAGGGAGCCTGGATATATCAGTGCATCCCTGAAACGTGCCTTCAGAATGAAGCAGCTCGTTCATTCCCTACCACAAAGGGTGCTTTAGCAGAGCTGCCAGGAGAAAGAAGCACAGCACCCCCTCTGTTTGGGGCCCTGACATGTTCCTACAGGGCAGCAGCAGGGCCCACAGAGGCTAAGAGCCCTGGCTCAGAGGTCAAACAGGCCTGGCTGCAAGTCCTGGCTCCTCTCCCTTATTGGCTGTGTGACCTTGAGCAAGTTCCTTAACCTCTCTGTGTCTCAGTTATCTCAGCTCCATCATGAGTACAGTCAAAGGGCCTGCCTCTCAAGGTTGTTGTTAGAAGTAAATGAGACAGTAGAGGTAAAGGCCTTAGAACTAACTTGGTAAGTTTCTGGTACAACACATAAAAGTTAGCTATTATTATTCTATGAAAACGAGGATAAAGAAGTCAGAGATTCAGACAGAGATGGAGGGAAAGGAGGAGTAAGAGATAGGGAGAAATTGAATTAGAGAAAAAGATCAAGGTGAGAGTGAAATGAAGGTATGAGAGAAAGAGGTGGAAACAGAAGAATGAACCCAAATTACACTTTTCTGCCTACAGCTTGCCCAAGCGTTCCCCACAATCTGCTGAGCATAATTTGGACTTGGTTATTTAAAGGGCTCTGGAATAATACACTGGGAAGACAGGTCCGCACTGTAACTCACACAATTTATCACACAGGGAAGAGCCACTAATCTTTTCAGGAAGCAAGGTATTCACAGTTATTTAAGGCTAATATTTATGCATCACCACACATTGTGAGCACAGCCCAATCTCCGTCCACACGGCCAAGATCTGGGAAGGTCTTTAGTGGCAACGTTCCATAGTTTAAGCCCCTTAGAGAAGTCTCACCCTGTAGTCTGAACCGGTTCTGTTATTAACTGCATCCACACACCAGATCTATTCATGCACACCTAGCTAATTAAAAGAGCAGACTTTCCTGAGGTGGGTGAATGCTGAGCCGCGTTGAGCGGATACAGTCTTAAGTGAATTTCTTACAGGCCAAAGCCGCAGTGTTGCTCTGCTAAGCGTAATCAATTATTCAAACTCAGAACCTTCAGAACATGCGTAAATCCAGTCCTGGCACAGTTCAGCTGGTCCACTACAAAAATCTACACTTTACAAGGTGCTGAGGACAGAAGCGTGGGTACAGCAGTGTGGGCGAGCCCCCAACAATAACTCGAAAATCCCTGGCCCTACCCATCCCATTAAGGACCCGATCTCATCCACAATTGGCCAGAAGGTCAGGTATAAACTGTCAGTACAATTTTCTGTGTAGTCACCTTCCAGCCACTGCCCAGGCTGCCTCCATGTCCCCTTAGAAGGCCCTTTCCTTGTCTCTCTCCCTCTTCACTTTTCTTCCCCTCTCCACTGAGGGACTCAGCTGTGTTTCCTCTCTGGAAACCAGGACCTCTAAACCTGCAGAACCCAGAGCTGCACAGACAGGAAGCACAAGTTCCCTAAGGGGGCTCTTGGGAGTGATGGTAGCTGGACACCCATGTTACCACCTTGGTTCCTAAGTACATGGATTTTTTTATCTGTGGAGTACATATAATCGTATATGAGGACAAAACATGCAATAAACATCTTTAAGTCAAAATGTATTTCTCATCCTGGAGGATGGTCGGAACCCCATCCTCATAAGTTATCACCTCTGAACTGATGCCTTAGCTGTGCCTTTTATAAGCTATTCCAGCACTCTGTTAGGTTAGCAATTTCTGAATGGGGCAGTACATGGCATGACCAGGGAATCCCATCAGCATGAACCTAACCCCACACTTCCTTTGCTGTATAGTGTGTCTTCTGGTAGTGACCAGCATTGCCTGAAGCTCTGCCTTTTGGGAAGCTGTTCCCTCATCACCGTCTTTCAAGGTCATCCAACCCTGAGAGGGACTGCGGTGTGGCTGCCGTCTGTTTTCAGCCTGCACCCCCTTGCAGAGCCAACCTGCCCATGAGCTAATCTCAGGTTCTTTGTCCTCCATCAGCTGGTCACAGGGGATCCCTATACAGCCAGAGGAGCGAAATGAGGGAGAGGTACGGATACAACAGTGGAGGGTGCCGTGTGGGTCTGCACTACCTTCTCATGCTAATTACTTGTGTCCTCTGGTCCTGTTTGCACTTGATCCCAGTGTACCATTTCCACTTTGTGATGGTTTCTTTCTGGGTGTGACTAGCTTTATGAGCTCGTGAGTCTAACAGATGAGCTCACGAGGGGCAGCTCTGGCCACATGGCTGTCTCGTGCCCCGTGGTCAGGTGCTTCCTCTTTAACTGTGCACATAGCACAGTCAGGAGTAGTTTTTCAAATGGAATATAATTCTCCTGGGCAGATGGCATGGCCTTGACCCAGAACGCTAGGGGGCACTTGTGATTCTTTCACTGGAGCTTTTCATAAACTCCACATGGCATGGTTTCGAGCACTCTAATACCACTGGGTCTACTAGGTTTTATAGCCCAAAGGGCAGGGCTGCTTGCAGTGGAACCAGGACCTGCAGTAGAGTCCTTCCTTGTTCTAGGCTCCATTTAAATCTGACAGCCTTCCGTGCCACCTGGTATCTGGGTCAGAGCAGTATTCCCAGGTGCAGGCTTTTCTGCCTACTGAACCCCAAAAGCCTACCAGACATTGTCCTTCGTTTTTCATCATGGGAGATGCAAGATGTGATCATTTCTCCCTTACTTTGAATAGACTGTTGTGACATTACCCTGACCATGGAACCCCTGAAATTTTTACTGATGTGGCCGTCTCCCAAATCTTCATAGGGTTTATCTCCCAACCTCTGGAACACATATGTCTTAACAAGGCCGCAAACATGCTAGATACATCTTGCTCATTTGGTCCAGTTAGCTTGTTCTCTATATGATAAATCAGTGCGATATTGTGCTGTGATATTCTGCCCCACATGGAGCACATTACTTTGGACCATATTATAACACAGGGCAGGAAAGTTAACATCTCCCTGGGGTAAAACTATAAATTATACTGTTGTCTGTTCCATGTGAATGCAAACTATTTCTGATCATTTCCAATAGGGATTAGAAAAAAGAACAAATTTGCCAAATCAATGCTGCCCACTGTGAACTTGAGGCCATGGTAGCCTGCATCATAGCAAAACGACTGCATCTGGCATGGCCGCTGTGGTCAGGGTCACTACATGGTTGACTTTGTGGTTGTCACTGTCATTTTTCAAGATCCATCTGGTTTTAACAGGGACTACGTTGGTGAACTGGATGGGGATAGGATGCAAACTACCACCCTTGCAACATTCTTTAGATTTTTAAGAGTGGAACTAATTTTAACTATATTCTTCTCCCCAGAATAATACTGTTTTCCCCACTATAATAGCTCATAGTCTGTAGTCCTAGGACCCACCATGGGAGTTGTACCAGATACCAAGTCCGTGTATTCTGATTATACATTCATGTATCAGGCGAATAACCCCTAGGTGTGTGGCTTTTGACCACGACTCCATTTATTACCTAGTCCCATTTTACCCCCATGCATCTAGAAGGGCCATGACAACACTCCAAACAGGATGTAATCTCAGACCCTGAGCCCAATATTCCTTGAAATGTTTGGCTATTTCCCTTTTCCCAGGACTTAGTTACCCAAGTATATGACTACAGTTCTCTTTGGGAAAGGACTGGGGACTCGTAACCATGTACATTTACCATAGTGCTGCAGGGTCTTTCCTCCTGGGTGTATTGTCTTCTCTCTCGTTTTTTTTTAAATTTATTTTATTGAAGTATAGTTGATTTACAATGTTGTGTTAGTTTCTAGTAGACAGCAATGTATTGTCTTCTCTTCAGTCCAAGGGTACCAGGTTCAAAACATCACTCAGGTCCAAAAACTGGGCATGGTATTCTGTCATTCTGTTGGGGTAATTTCTTTCAGCCTATTGATCAATCATTCTTGATTTCTTTTGAAATCAAGAAAAACTGAGTAGCACTACTGAGTAGTACCCATGCTGGCTGCTCCGAGGGACCGCTTTGGACTATTAACCATCTCTGTATCTCTCTGTGGGGCAGGTCAACCTGGCTGTGCCACCAACATGTGTACTCATCAACCTAATCACGCCTACCTGACTTCTGGTGGTTAAACAGGGCCACCTGGCCTCTATTGTTTTGAGGGGTCCTACATCCCCATTGCCATTATGAACCTAGGTCTCTAACAGCTCTCCTAAAGCCAGCCCTGGCCAACAGAGACATGCCACCACCAAACTCTTTAGTGATGCTGGTGCCCTTCCCACCAGCACCTTCCTGGTGGCTTTGAAAACCTGAGTGCCTTCTGGGTCTTCCCCTGGAACATAATTCCCTGGAGGGTTTATCAGTTTGGCATGGTCCACGCATTTAACATTGCTACTTCTCTGAATGTTTTAATCCTTTCTATCACAACTTTCCATGAAAATTCTGGCCTCTCAACCTCATTTGCTCCTGGGGTCTTTGTCAAGGAGAGGCATTTTGGCATGCCTGAGTGGTCCAATATAGAAAGAACTCTCCCTTATGAAACCTACTAATCTGGCCCCCTGAATCCCCCTCAGAATCCAAGCCATGTCACACTCCTGCAACCCCTGTGGTACCTGCTGCCTAGGCTATGGGTATATAGTCCTTTTCCTTCCTTCATCAAGCCAAGCACATCGCAGCTGGGTTACTAATGCCAGCGTTCCCAGGAGTGAGTAGCAAGGACCACAGCAGAACCCAGCTCACCTGCATCTCCTGCTCTCTCTACTACCTCATTGCTGCCCCAATGCCTGTGCCCTGACTCACTGATTCTAAGCATTTGGCATGCCTCTGCTGGTTCGGAAGGCATCTGTGGTAATAATATTCACATTTAAAGCACTGGTTAATTCTTCAACATTCTGTCTTCCACATAAGTATAAAAGGTGCTCCTGGGTACCTCGGAGGACATAGCTGAACCCATTCAGGGAGTTCTCAGACCATAGTTCAGAATATTGTTTTTCAAGCGTTATTCTTCTTCCACCTGCATTTCCAATCAAGGCATCCTTACTTTGAGGGAGATGCTCCAAAGTATCACTCAAGTACTTAGGCAGGAGGAAAGAAGCATTGTGTTGAGTAATGAAATGTGGTAGGAAATGTGTTCATGTATAAACTGAACAAAAGTCATAGAAATAAGAATGTGCCAATAGTTCCTTCACTCCACAAACTTTTATTGAGCACCTACTCTACGCAGGCACCGTGCTAGGCTCTGTAGGGAGCCTATCACCGTGTGATACGGTGGGTAAAGCATGGTTGTTAGGTCATATTCCTGAGTCTGAATCCTGGCAACAGTTAGCTTGACGGCATTTCACAATGTCTGAGCCTCGATTAATTCCTCTGTACAATGGAGATGAACAACCTGAAGGGGCTGTTGTGAGAAGCCATTAGAACACAGCTATCCAGAAACTTTCCAAGTTGTAAAAGGCTTTCTGTAGGCTAATGCTGGCCACTGAAAGAAAGCCCAGGCTGTGGTTCCAAATAAATATCTAGAGGGGAAAGTAAGACATTGAATAATTAAGGAAAATGCAGGTAAAAGAAATGAGCGAGGACCAAAAAAAGGACAAATAGAATTCTACCTTTGCCAGGAACAAAGGGGGAAGGCTTTATGGCCAAGGAGCCATGAGGGATGATAAGTATTTCTATATTCTAGGAATAGGATATGGGGGGGAGGGGCAGGGGCTAAGTTGGGGCTGGTTCATGGACACCATAAAGTTTTGATGTTAGATTGTAGAATAGTCTTTCCCAAACTTCTGTCATTTATATGCCCTCACATTATCTTAGACAAATCCATGTACTCCCTATCATATTACCAACTCAACAGTTTCCTTCAAATTTTTACATCTTACTCACTTTTACTTATAACCTTATCTTTTCAAATTATAGTTTTCTCCAGATATATGTCCAGGAGTGGGATTGCAGGATTATATGTCAGCTCTATTCTTAGTTTTTTGAGGAAACTCCATACTGTTTTCCACAGTGGCCGCACCAATTTACATTCCTACCAACAGTGTAGGAGGGCTCCCTTTTCTCCACACCCTCTCCAGCATTTGTTATTTGTTGACTTTTTAATGATGGCCATTCTGACTGGTGTGAGGTGGTACCTCATTGTAGTTTTGATTTGAATTTCTCTAATAATTAGTGATGTTGAGCAGCTTTTCATGTGCCTGTTGGCCGTCCATATGTCTTCTTTGAAGAAATATCTATTTAGGTCTTCTCCCCATTTTTCAGTTGGGTTGTCTGGTTTTTTGTTATTGAGTTGTATGAACTGTTTATATATTTTGGAAATTAAGCCCTCGTCAGTCTCATCATTTGCAAATATTTTCTCCCAGTCGGTAGGTTGGCTTTTCTTTTTGTTCATGGTTTCCTTTACTGTGCAAAAGCTTCTAAGTTTGATTAGGTCCCATTTGTTTATTTTTGCTTTTATTTCTATTGCCTTGGGAGACTGACCTAAGAAAACACTGGTACGATTTACGTCAGAGAATGTTTTGCCTAACTCATAGCCTTATCATAAGCAATGATGTGTGCCAATGCACAAGTTGACTCTGTTAGGTAATTATGTTTCTAATACATGTGAAGATTTATTTATGACTATAAAACTGTTCATTTGTGTCCCACCTAAAAATCTGCTGTGTATGACCATGGTAAATGGGCCCACTGGGAAAGGGGACTCGTTGTGAAGGGTTTTGTGGAGAAGGATGGTATAGTTAGAATGGCCTCTACAATACAGCTAGGAAGCTATTTCAATTGTTTAGGTGTCCCCCTAACCTGGGGACAGAGGAGTGGGAATGGCAGGGAGAAGGTGGACTCAAGGATCAATATGGTTGGAGGATGGATACCAGAGTCAGGTGCCCTGTAGGCTATGTGTGACCAGGGAGGAGAAGGAGCCCAAGAGTAAACCAGAGCGTTAAAACCCAGATGCTGAAAACCCTAGAAACTCAGAAAACTCCCTCCATTTTCATGGATTAACTGAAAAGCTGAACTTAACATAAATTAACTCAACTTGAAATTAATGCAAATTCTGGGCCACTTCTTTGGGGAAACAGGAATTAATGAATAGGGTAATTTACATATAAAGGTTCAAAAATATCTGAGAGAAATTGGCTTTTGAGACACCATGTGTTTTCACTCACTCATTTAAGGACATTGCCCCATCAGGAAACCATTTGTGAAATGCATACAGATATCGCAGATAAATGGTCTTTGAACGGGACAAATAAGCGACAAAAAAGGAGGTCCAACCAGCCAAGAATATATTAGTAAATACTAAGACTTACCAAGAAAAATAATGGCAAACAAAACAACGTGTTACTGTTGTTGATACCGACTAGGGTTCTTGGCCTTCCCCAACCAATAGAAATTGATAAGAGGCCAGACAAGAAATTCAGGCAGGGCTTTATCGGGGCCCCTGCTGCAGCAGGGGGGAGTGAAAACAAGTAACAGTATCCCTTGCTCACTCACCCCCTGAGGGCAGTGAGCTGGTTCCTTATATGGGATGAGGGTAGGGGTGTATCCAGCGGTCGGGCCAGAGGGGAGGCTTAGGCGGTTTGCCCCCCTCCCTTTTGGTGGCGGTGAGGGCATGCACAGTACCCTGCTTTTGCTCCCGGCTCTTCAGAAATGGCAGTTGGGTTTTATTGGTCTTTTTGTATCTTGTTGTCCATAATTTGCCCCAACTGCACCGTGCACGCAGTTATTTTCAGTTCCTTATAGCTTCTTTGTATTTTGTTGCTCAGGGAGACGTTTGTTCAGATGCAAGCACTGCAGCAAAGGGTCCCAGGTCCCAGGTCCCAGCCTGTCTCATTGTCAACTACCAAATGAGAAAGTTTTATTTCATCATTTATTTATTTCATCATTAGGGCCTTCATCAGATATTCCCAGCCCTCTCTCCCTCTAGGACACATGAAGATCTGCATTTCTTGGCTCCATGTGGGTGGGGCCGTGTAACTGGTTTGGGCCAATAAGCTATAAGCAGAGGAGACATTGGTTGCTTGTGAGCCAGCTCACTGAGTGGGAGATGCCCAGAGCTCTCTCTCCATCTGTATCAGTGACCAAGCCACATCCCAGACGGTGACTGCTCAGTCGTCCCATAGTGAGGACACCTGGAGCACAGCCCAGGTGACACAGGGTGGACGTGAGCACGAACAAGAAGTAAACTTGGGTGTCACAAATCATTAAGGACTGGGGTTGTTGATAAGCCTACCAACAGATTCAATGATCATACTCAGTGCTGGCAAGGGAGAGACACAACAGAAACAGAATGTAAATTCCTCTAAACTCATTTAAAAAATAGTTACCCCCTTTGACTCAATCATTCCACTTATGGGAGTATATCCAAGAATAAAAGGAAAAACATAATATGGGGAAAAGCTTTATAGTCAAAGTACAGACTAATGGCCAAAAGCATTGCTTTTGTCACACTGACATCCATTTCAGTTCTGGCATTACCCCTTGCCAGCTGTGTAACCTTGGGTGATTTATTTAACTGTCTAAACCTTTGTTTCTTGATCTGTATGATGGGGGAGTTAATATTTCCTCACCTCACAGGGCTGCCCAAGAATAAATTATATACTGTATGTAAAAATTTTAAGAAGAAACCAAGTATACAGTAAGTAACACACATCTGCAGAACCACACAAACACACACACACAAATGTTACTTGGTTCATTACACTAGGGAAAAATTGGATACAACCAAATGAGCAACAAAAAAGGAACAATGAAAGATAGTAAGCCCACAAAATGGATATGATACAATCATGAGAAAATGTTTATGTGATAACATTAATTCTAAAAGAATTGATTACACAAATATAATCACAATTATGTATAAATAACGAACAGAAAAATATCATGAAAGGAAATATATCAAGATCATAATGAGTGTGTTTGGGAAGTGAAATTGGTGGGTTTTTTCCCCTTTTTTGTTTTCCAAATTTCCTTAATCAAGGCACATGCTTGGACCTGAAAAGCAGA
Source organism: Balaenoptera physalus (assembly GCF_965194825.1). Lineage (NCBI taxonomy): Eukaryota > Metazoa > Chordata > Mammalia > Artiodactyla > Balaenopteridae > Balaenoptera > Balaenoptera physalus. The sequence continues at coordinate 19,679,805 of NC_138900.1, read as the reverse complement.
CTTCTCTAGTCTTGAATCCCAGCCCCCAACTCATTAGCTGTGTGACACTGGACTAGTTATGTAACCTCTCTGGGCAGGGTTCCTTACATGAAAAATGGAAACATATGCTTATCTCATGGTGCTGTTCAAAGTAAGAAATTAAAAGATCCTTTAAAGTTATAAGTATAATGCCTGGAACATAATAAACAGCCAATAAATATTATCTATTTTTATTGAAATTATCATTGGATATTCCTTTTATAATGTTGGAAGGAAAGATATTTTAAAATCTAAGATAAAGCTTTTCATAGCAGAAGATTGCCTGTGACCTATATAGTATCCCTTCACTTGGGAAGTTCATGGTCCAGGGCAGACGTAAGGCAATGGACAAGCAGGTCAGGGGCACAGCATAAAGTACAAAGAGATCACCCCCCAGGTTAGGAAAAAAGAGATGGCCCAAATGCTGTCCCAAGAAAGGCACTTGGCTTGGAACTGCCATCTCCCCAAGGTCAGGGCCAGCATGTCAGGAGCATGCAGAGCCCTCTCCCTGACAGCTGCCCCTGCAGCAGCTGGCTTACCCCCGTGATGGATGGGAATTACAGCCATTTTCAAGAGACTAACAGAAGGCAGGCCTTGTCCTGAGCTATAACAACAGTAGTAAAGTTCTAAGGAGACCAAAGGGTGCCCACAACCACACACTTCGCCCAGCCGTGGCTGCAGTAATTATGACAGTGACAGCTGGGCAGCCCAGGGACATGACTAGAATAGGCCAAAGCATGGGCATATGGTGCTGCTGGTGGGCAAGGCCAGCTCCCGCCTCCCTCCCCGGCTGCCCAAGTTCAGCCCGCATCCTCAGGCCTGACTGTCAAGAGGCCTTGAAAGAGACCACCAGGGCACCGAGGGTGCAGGCACGGGGTGGGGCTGGAGGGGTTGGACCCACCATGGCTTCACGGTGCCCGGGGCCAGACACACAATTGCCAGCTCAGTCTGAAATGGCAGTTACATGTTCCAGAACTCACTCCTGCCAAGTGTGTTCTGACTCCCTGGCCCTCCACACTGGGCCATGTTACCAGAACATGCTCTAGTCATCCCTCCAGGGAGCTGATCACTAGGCCCCTCCTGTCTGAGAAATGACCCAGAATCATCTGCTCTCATACCGAATTAATGAATCATCTCTCCTCTCCGACGACCATCCCTTGAATGCACATCTATTTGAGGCCATCCTTAGCACGCACTTTCACAAGTCTGTCTCCCGTCTAAGCTTCTTGCAAAGAGGGGCTGAATCTTCCTCATTTTAAGTTCAATCATTTATGCAATTGTTTGTTCAATAAATTGAGTACCTACAATAGGCTGTGGACCATACTAGGTACCAGCCAAGATAGACACACCATCCCGGGACTGAGTGGCCTAAGACAAAGACACAACTAGAGAAATAATAAGCAAAACCTTGGGTTTAGATCATGGGTAAAGTGCTATTACATGTGGTAGGGAGACCATCAAGTCTTAAGAAAACACGGAAGGCTTCCTGAAGGAAGTGTGAGCAGGTGTTAAGGAAGTTAAAAATTAATTGTCTGTGGCGAGAAGGAGATGGTAGAGGAAGAATCAGAGAGCCTGAAAGAATAATGAGGGGCTTTGTAGGACTTTTATCATAGAGGCAAAGGGAAGTCACTTGAAGACCTTAAGCCAGAGAATGAAGCCCAGCAGAACTGGAGTCAGGAAGCAGGGGCTGGGTGTGCCCAGGCTCAGAACAAGGCTTGAAGCACAGTGGCTGCTCTGTTTGTTGACCTAAACTAAGGTAGGTAGAAGCAGATAGGCAGTTGTGCTGGTGGCACCTTCCAGGGTTTTCCTTACCCTGTTACCTGAGACGCACATGTTCAGTCCCACAGGCAACTATCTTGGGCGTCAACTCTCTGGACAGCTTTCAAAGAGAATCCATTTCCTACAAACATCTCCTTGTACCTTCCTTGCCCTCTGCAGTACCAACACTCCTTGCAGAGAGGGATTTGTCAGGCTCCATGCCTCCCGTCCAGGAGCAGATCACTGGGATGGCAGGGATGGTAGGTCTGCCAGCCATGGAGGGTAGCACAAACGCTGTGAGGACTCCTTCAGATTTGGGGAGCTGGACCAGATTCTCCCCAGAGAGTTTTCTAACTCTAATCTATGGGTCTATATTTAATTCCTGATTTATTGGTCACTCAAGCCCTGTGTTTACACGGCTAAATACCTCTCTTCGTATTGACACAATGCCAATAAGGAGGGATGCATTGGGCTTCTCCACCTTGAAGCACCTCACGTATCCCAGACTGATTAAGCTTCCTGACCGTCTTTAGCCCCTGGCAGCTGCATGGCTCCAGCCATTCTGCCCAGTGAGCCTCACCTCTGTTAATTAAGGACTGCCATAGTGGGGAGATTACATAGCAAATCCTAAATATTTGCCCCAAATCTCAGCTCCCAAACTCCCAAGAGGCTTCTTCTGAAAATTGAAAGATAATTGTTTACCAGCAGGGTTCCTATCTTTCTACTTACAAAATTACTACCTGCTCATTATAGAAAATGTTGAAACACACACACACACAAGAAAATAAAAATCACCCATGACCCCTCCATTCAGACATAAACAGTGATAACTTCTAAATGCATATGCAGGTTTCTTCTGAGTATGTATATATATGCTTTAACTGCAATATCCATTTCACCTAACATACTGTGACTATGTTCACGCTAGTAAATTATTTCCTATAATGTGACTGTTAACCACCACATAATTTTCTACTGTGTAGATGTCCGGTACTTTAACCAATCATCTATTGTACCCAATTTTATGATAACTGTTATAATCAATACTGTAATGGACATCCTGGAAATAAGTCCTTGAAATGGGTTTCATTAGATTTCATTAGAATAAACATATGGATGAGAATAACTTGTCAAAAGAAATTTTCTTTTCAACACTTTGGTTATATATTGTGAAATCACACTTTAGAAATGCCTTATTTTATTATTTCACCAACAGAATAATCCCTATACCACTATTTGATATGCCAATTGTCAGTACTATCATTTGAAAGAAACATCATCTACAAATAGATGGAGAGATATACCATGTTCTTGGATTGGAAGAATCAACATTGTGAAAATGACTATACTACCCAAAGCAATCTACAAATTCAATGCAATCCCTATCAAACTATCACTGGTATTTTTCACAGAACTAGAACAAAAAATTTCACAATTTGTATGGAAACACAAAAGACCCCAAATAGCCAAAGCCATCTTGAGAAAGAAAAACGGAGCGGGAGGAATCAGCTCCCTGACTTCAGACTATACTACAAAGAGACAGTAATCAAGACAGTATGGTACTGTCACAAAAACATAAATATAGATCAATGGAACAGGATAGAAAGCCCAGAGATAAACCCAGGCACATATGGTCACCTTATCTTTGATAAAGGAGGCAAGAATATACAGTGGAGAAAAGACAGCCTCTTCAATAAGTGGTGCTGGGAAAACTGGACAGCTACATGTAAAAGAATGAAATTAGAACACTCCCTACACCATACACAAAAATAAACTCAGAATCGATTAAAGACCTAAATGTAAGGCCAGACACTATCAAACTCTTAGAGGAAAACATAGGCAGAACACTCTATGACATAAATCACAGCAAGATCCTTTTTGACCCACCTCTTAGAGAAATGGAAATAAAAACAAAAATAAACAAATGGGACCTAATGAAACTTCAAAGCTTTTGCACAGCAAAGGAAAACATAAACAAGACGAAAAGACAACCCTCAGAATCGGAGAAAATATTTGCAAATGAAGCAACTGACAAAGGATTAATCTCCAAAATTTACAAGCAGCTCATGCAGCTCAATATCAAAAAAACAAACAACCCAATCCAAAAATGGGCAGAAGACCTAAATAGACATTTCTCCAAAGAAGATATACAGATTGCCAACAAACACATGAGAGAATGCTCAACATCATTAATCATTAGAGAAATGCAAATCAAAACTACAATGAGATATCATCTCACACCGGTCAGAATGGTCATCATCAAAAAAATCCACAAACAATAAATGCTGGAGAGGGTGTGGAGAAAAGGGAACCCTCTTGCACCATTGGTGGGAATGTAAATTGATACAGCCACTATGGAGAACAGTATGGAGGTTCCTTAAAAAATTAAAAATAGAACTACCATATGACCCAGCAATCCCACTACTGGGCATATACCCTGATAAAAACATAATTCAAAAATAGTCATGTACCAAAATGTTCACTGAAGCTCTATTTTTAATAGCCAGGACATGGAAGCAACCTAAGTGTCCATCAACAGATGAATGGATAAAGAAGATGTTGTACATATATACAATGGAATATTACTCAGCCATAAAAAGAAACAAAATTGAGTTATTTGTAGTGAGGTGGATGGACCTAGAGACTGTCATACAGAGTGAGGTAAGTCAGAAAGAGAAAAATAAATACCATATGCTAACACATATATATGGAATCAAAAAAATGGTCATGAAGAACCTAGGGGCAAGATGGGAATAAAGACACAGACCTACTAGAGAATGGACTTGAGGATACGGGGAGGGGGAAGGGTAAGCTGGGACAAAGTGAGAGAGTGGCATGGACATATATACACTACCAAATGTAAAATAGATAGCTAGTGGGAAGCAGCCTCATAGCACAGGGAGATCAGCTCGGTGCTTTGTGACCACCTAGATGGTTGGGATAGGGAGGGTGGGAGGGAGACGCAAGAGGGAGGAGATATGGGGATATATGTATATGTACAGATGATTCACTTTGTTATACAGCAGAAACTAACACACCATTGTAAAGCAATTATACTCCAATAAAGATGTTAAAAAAGAAAAAAGACAAGAAACATCATCATCTCCATCATAATCATCTCCACTACCATCATCATTAATATCACCATCATCACCATCATCATGTTGCAACAAATTAATACTTATCTAGAACTTTCGATGTTCCGGGCACTGAGCTAAATGCACTGCATATATCATTTCTTTTAATGGTAACTCCTTAATCTAGTGAGGTTGAACTTACATTCATTGGCCTCTGTGATCTTTCATTTTAAAATTTCCTGCTAATTTTCTTTGCACATTTTCTCTTATATGTTTGTCATTTAATTATTGATTTGTAAGTACTCATATAATAATGATACTAAATGCTTTTTTGCAAAAAAAATTCCCCCAGATTGTGGTCTAATATTTAGTTTTGTTTATGATCATTTTGACATAAAGAATTTTGTCACTTTGTAGTAGTCAAATCCATCAGTCTTTTATTTTATGGACTATACCTTTATATATACTCTTAGAAAGTACTTGCACACCACTGATATCAAATAAATATTCATGTATTTTCTTAAAATCTTTCTATGGTTTCAGATTTCATATTTAAATATTTTATCAATCTGAAATATTTTTAGTTCCTGTTGTGCGGCAAAGATCTTTTATTTTTTCATATGGTCAGCAAATTGACCCAATTTGACTTACTGAATTCTTCATCTTTTCCCCAGTGATTTGAAATGTCACATTTATCTTATATGAAATTCATATTTACATGGGCCTGCTTCTGTTTTTTGTACTGTTTCATTGATTTATCTGTCTATCCCTACAATTAAACCAGACTTTTGAATATACAGTAGCGCCCCCTTATCCACAGTTTTGTTTTCCACGGTTTCAGTTACCTGCAGTCAACTGTGGTCTGAAAATATTAAATAAAAAAATTCCAAAAATGAATAATTCGTTAAGTTTTCAATTGCATGTTGTTCCAAGTAGCATGATGAAATCTGTCTTTCTCCATCCTGCCCAAGAAGTGAATCATCCCTTTGTCCGGTATATCCCTCCTACCCAATGGTCACTTAGTAGCCAGCTCCATTATCAGGTCAACCATGTTGGTATCGTGGTGTTTGTGTTCAAGTAACCCTTATTTTACTTAATAATGGCGCAAGAGTGGTGGTGCTGGCAATTCAGGTACTCCAGAGAGAAGCCATAAAGTGTTTCCCTTAAGTGAAAAGGTGGACGTTCTCAACTTAATAAGGAAAGAAAAAAAAGTTTGCTGAGGTTCATAAGATCTAAGGTGAGAACAAATCTATCATGAAATTGTGAAGGAGGAAAAAGGAATTCATGCTAGTTTTGCTGTCACATCTCAAACTGCAAAAGTTATGGCCACAGTGCATGATAAGTGCTTAGTTAAGATGGAAAAGGCATTTAATTTTTTTGAATAAATTTACTTATTTATTTATTTATCTATCTATTTATTTTTGTCTGTGTTGGGTCTTTGTTGCTGTGTGCGGGCTTCTCATTGTCGTGGCTTCTCTTGTTGCAGAGCACGGGCTCTAGGCACATGGGCTTCAGTAGTTGTGGCACACAGGCTCAGTAGTTTGGCTAACGGGCTCTAGGGTGCAGGCTCAGTAGTTGTGGCGCACGGGCTTAGTTGCTCTGCGGCATGTGGGATCTTCCCTGACCAGGGATCGAAACCGTGTCCCCTGCATTGGCAGATGGATTCTTAACCACTGCACCACCAGGGAAACCCAAGGCATTTAAATTGGTACAAGATATTTTGAGAGAGAAAGAGACCACATTCACACAACTCATTACAGTATATTGGTATAACTGTTCTATTTTATTTGTTATTGTTAAGAACCTCTTACTGTGCCTAATTTATAACTTAAACTTTATCATAGGTATGTAGGTATAGGAAAAAACATAGTATATTTATGATTTGGTACTATCAGTGATTTCAGGCACGCGCTGGGAGTCTTGGGACATATTCTCACGGGTAAGTGGGGGCCACCGTATACAAAGTTACAAGTACATCATTGCATGTTGCTTACTCAAGTCTTTCAAGTCCCTCTTCATCCTTCTATATTTTTCAAAATGTTCTTGGCATTCTGAAGTTCCAGATGAATTTCATAATAATTTTATAAAGCACTACCCCCTCCAAAGTTCCACAGGTATTTTGATTTGGAGTCCATTAAACTTCTAGGTACTACAGAGATAATTGATAATTTTACATTTCTTTTTAATCTTAATTCAATAGCATGACACAATTTTCCATTTTCAGCCCTTATTCTTTTTTCATCACATTCCTACACATTTCTTGTGAACTTTATCTTAGACATTTATGTTTGGGTTGCTATTGTGAATGGTATTTTTTAATATCATTATATCACTGGTATGTAGAAAAACTATAACTTTTTATTTATGTGTTTACTTTGACCAAACTTTATTCTGGATTCACTAAACAGTGTAGTAATTTTTCAGTGTATTCCCTTGGCTTCTCCAGCTACATAATTCTATCACACATAAATGACAATAACTGTGTCATCTACTTTCAAACAGTCATCCCTCTTATTTTTTATTCTTGTATTATTCCATTGGCCATAATTTAAAGAACTGTGTTAAATATGGCAGGGATTGTGAGAATTCTTATTTAAATAGAAATGCCTCTAGTTTTTCATTCTAAAATGTGATCCAGCTGTTATTTTGGAAGTGAAAGCATCTTTCTTGATAAAGAAGGTTTAATTTCTATTATACTCATAGATATTAGTTTTGGATTTCGTTTCTTGGGAATGGGTGTCGAATTTTATTATAAATTATTTCAATAGGAGATGTATGTAAATTTTCTCTTTTGCTATATTAATATATTTAAATACTTAATTAGCCTTGAATCTCTTAATGGAAAAAAAAACTTATTTAATCAGACAATACTATTAATTTACTCTCCTGACAAATTTTTTCATCATATTTTATTTAATATTTTCATATTATACTCAAAAGTGAGTTACCCTTTTCTGAACTGTCTTTGCCCAGATATGGTATTAGAGTTATCATAGCTTCTTAAAATAAACTGGGTAGTGTTTTTAGGGGTTTCTATGCTCTAAAACTGTTTATGTAAAAAATACACTTCTGATAAAACATCTTGTGTTTGCTCTTTGTTGGAAGTAAAGTTTTGATAATTTTTAAACATTTCTATTTTATTCATTTGTGCAAGTGTCCTATAGTCTTGGATTTTTTTTGTAATAAAGCTTTTTTCTTAAAAAACAATCAATTAATATATACATTTGCTAACTTATTTATTATAAAAATCATATTTGTAAAAGATTTGATTACTCTCATCTTATATTCTCTATATTCTCTGTGCTGTACAATATACCCTTATAGCTTATTTTATACATAATAGTACCTCTTAATCCCCTACCCCTATATTGCCCCTCCTCCCTTTCCCTCTCCCCACTGGTAACCACTAGTTTGTTCTCTATATCTGTGAGTCTATTTCTTTTTTGTTATATTCAGTACTTTGTTGTATTTTTTTAGATTTCACATGTAAATGATATCATTGCAGTATTTGTCTTTCTCTGTCTGACTTATTTCACTTAGTATAATGCCCTCCAAGTCCATCCATGTTGTTGCAAATGGTAAAATTTCATTCTTTTTTATGGCTGAGTAGTATTCCATATATTCCATGTATATATGTGTGTGTATATGTGTGTGTGTGTGTGTGTGTGTGTGTGTGTGTGTGTGTGTGTGTGTATAAGGTTGGCCAAAAAGTTCATTTGGGTCTTTCCATAAGATGTTATGGTATATATATATATATATATATATATATATATATATATATATATATATATATATATATATATATGGCCATATGTTGTGATATATATATCACATCTTCTTTATTCATTCATCTCTTGATGGATACTTAGTTTGCTTCCTTATCTTGGGAATTGTAAATAATGCTGCTATGAACATTGGGATGATTGTATCTTTTCAAATAAAATGAACATACTACCAAAGGCGAACTACAGATTCAATGCAATCCCTATCAAAATACCAATGGCATTTTTCACAGAACTCAAACAAATAATTTAAAAATTTGTATGGAAATACAAAAGACCCCAAACAGCTAAAATAATCTGGAGAAAGAACAGAGCTGGAGGAATCACACCCCCAACTTCAGACTATACTACAAAGCTGCAGTAATCAAAACAGTATGATGCATGTACAGAAACAGACATATAGATCAATGGAACAGAATAGAGAACCCAGAAATTAACCCACATACTTATGGTCAATTAACCTATGACAAATGAGGCAAGAATATACAATGGAGAAAAGACAGTCTCTTCAATAAGTGGTGCTGGGAAAACTGGACAGCTACATGTAAAAGAATGACATTGGAACATTCTCTAACACCATACACAAAAATAAACTCAAAATGGATTAAAGACCTAAATGTAGGACTGAAAACCATAGAAATCCTAGAGGAAAACACAGGCAGAACACACTTTAACATAAATCATAGCAATATTTTTTTGAATCTGGAAATAAAAGCAAAAATAAAAGCATTTATTAGTCATTAAGTGCAGTACCTGAGAAATATGAAACTGCCAATTGTACTTAAAATGAAATATATGGATAAATAAAATGTGTTAATATATGTTAACATTTTTAGGTCTGCTGAATGACGCAGAATGTTACATGAGCTACAGCTAATGCACAAAGATTTTTATAAACTCAGCTCATTTATAAACTTGGACCTCATATTCAATTTCATTGGTCTCACTTTGTATTTATGGAAATAGTACCACACCATTTTGATATCTGTTGCTTAATAATACAAAAGATATGTCAATATAATACATTTACTTCCCTCCCCATTGACCCCCATTTGTCTTTATTCAAAGTTTTGGTTTTATCCTTCCACTTTTATTTTTCCAACTAAACTTTAAATTAATTTGTCAATTTCAAAAAGGAAGTAAGGAGGGGAGAGATGGGCAAGGAAGGAATTATATCAGAGTCTTAACTGGCATTGATTTAATGGTAAAAGTAATTTAGCGGAGCAGCCTTCCCTGCCCTCCTTACCTAATGTCAGCATCTCCATCTTTCACGTTCTTCCCCTGGTTTTCTTTGTGGTCTCTGTCAATACCTGACATTCCATTATGCACTGGTTGGGTTTTATATGCTATTGTCCATCTCCCCAGCTGAAATATATGCTCCATGAAGGCAGGGACTCTCTCCTGAGCCTCACTGTAATTTTAGTGCCAGCCATGAGGTGTGTACTCAACAAATATTTCTTAATCAGGTGCTTGATGCCCATAGTTTTTGAGTTAATTCTCTTCGGTTTTTCAAGAATATAAACATATCATCTGCAAATAGTGACGTATACACCTTTTCCTTTTCGACTTTTATCTCATGTCATTTTCCTATCTAATTATACTGCCTAACAATTTCATAATTATACTAAATAACAGCAACAATTGAGCACATACTTATCACGTTACTGATTTTAAAGAGCTTTTTTAGTATCTCACCTGGTGCTAGCTGTCATTTGAGATAGACATTTGTTAATCGTGTTAAGGAAGAATACTTCTCTACCTATTTTACTGAGAAAATTCAGGAGAAGCATTTTAATTTTTTTTAAATGTTTAGTAATAGTAGTGATAGAAGACACCCTTGCCTTGTTACTCATTTTGTTGTAAATGTTTTGATTGTTTTGCCATTAAGCGCAATATCAGCTATTGTTTATAACATGTATATTTATTTTGCCTGTGTTAACAAGAATACTCTTTATTTCATGATGTTCCTTGAAGGTTGAAAAGAAAGGGGAGTGCCTGGGCTTACAACTATTTGAGGTGTTTCTTTACCAAAGTTTTAAATTTATACCGCAATTACTTGCCTATTTAGCTTCTCTTTTTTATCAAGGTCAATCTTCATATTGGGTTGGCCAAAAAGTTCGTTTGGGGTTTTCTTTCATCAGTAAGATGTTACAAAAAAACCTGAAAGAACTTTGTGGCCAATCCAATATTTCCCTGTAAAATTATCAATTTTATCCATGTTGTCATCTAGTTTTTAATATCAGAATTTTACACAGTAGTCTCTCCTAAGTCTTTCAAGTCTCTGTGTTTGAGATTCTTTTCCTTTCTCCTCGTTAATATTGTGCTTTAATTTTTTTTTTTTTTTCTTATTTAGGCTTGCTAGAATTTTAGCTATTTTACTATATTTTAATCTAGCTCTTAGTCAATTGTTTTTCTGGTCCCTAATTCATCAAATTTCAGCTTTTATTATTGTTAATGTTATTTTCTATTTTACTTGGGTTTAATTTGTTGCTTTTTAATCAACTTTTTGAGTTGAATCCTTAGTTAGCTTATTTTCCTTTTTGTTTTCCTGATTCTTAAAAGGTAAACAATATGAATTTTTTTTCTCAGTGCAGGACTAAAAGGAAGATATTTTGTAATTGCAGTTTTGATTTTATCTTCAGCCCAAGGGTTTTGTTTTGCTTTGTTTCTGAAGACAAGTATCATTGTTATAAATTCTAAATGGTTAGGTACAGAGGGCATTTTTCTATTGCTATCTGATACTATTTTTTAAGTGGTCAAAGAATGTAACTTGTAGTATATCTACTTTTTAAAATCTACTGACATTTTGATGGCCAAATTTGTGTTCAATGAGAAGAGAATGCGTTCCCCTGCAGAGGTCAAGGCATTTGGTGTGGATTTCAAAGTTCAGACTGAAAACCTCTTTGGTTTGCTTGGTGGCTCAAGGACTGAGAAATGTGCATTCATTAGGCTCCATCATCACAGTTGTGCTTTTGTTCATTTCTCCCTATTCCTTTGTACAATTTAGTACTTTGTAATTTTGTGCATAACCATCCATGACAGTTACTCATTGTTTTGAATTGTGACTTACATCACTCTGGGACTCTTTACACCCGTTTTCTAAACCTTTTATTTATTATGACTTTATTGTTTAGAAGAGTTTTAGGTTTACATCAAAATTGAGGGGAATATACAGAGATTTCCCATATGCCCCCTGCCTCCACACATGCATTATCAATATCTCCCACCAAAGTCGTACATTTGTTACAATTGAAAACCCTACACTGACACATAATAATCACCCAAACCCCATAGCTTACATTATGGTTTACTCTTTATGTTGTACATTCAATGGGTTTGGACAAATGTATAACAACATGTATCCATTATTATCGTATCACATAGAATATTTTCACTGCCCTAAAAATCATCTGTGCTCCTCCTATTCATCCCTCTCTGCCCCAACCCCTGGCAGTCACTGATATTCTTAATCTCTCCATAGTTTGCCTTTTCCAGAATGTCACATAGTTGGAATAGTGCAGTATATAGCCTTTTCAGATTGGCTTCTTTCACTTAGTAATATGCATTTAAGTTTCATCTGTATCTTTTCATGGCTTGATAGCTCATTTCTTTTTAGAAGTTTCTTAATATTCCATTGTCTGCATGTACAACAGTTTATCCATTCACCTACTGAAGGTCATGTTGGTTGTTTCCAAGGTTTAGCAATTATGAATAAAACTGCTTTAAACACCTATGTTCAGGTTTTTGTGTAGACATAAGTCTTTAACTCCCTTGGGTAAATTCCAAGGAGTGCAATTCCTGGATTATATGGTAGTATAATAATATGTTTAGTTTTGTAAGAAACCATGAACTGTCTTCCAAAGTGGCTGTACTTTGCATTCCCAACAGCAGTAAATGAGGATGCCTGTTGCTCCATATTCTCCTTAGCATTTGGTGTGGTTGGAGTTCCATTTTGGCTCTTCTAATAGATGTGTCCCACTTATTTTTAAAAGCTTTATGTAACAGTCTTTTGTATAGTGCTGTCTGTGGCAGGCATCTTACACACATTAAGCCATTAAATCCCCACAACTATCTATGAGGTAGATATTATCCCCATTATACAAATAAGGAACTGAGGCACAGAGATTGAAAAACATGTCCTAAGCCACACAGAGAGTAAACCCAGAAGTGCTCTTCAACCCAGATTCCAGAGTCTCTTTTGTTAAATTATTTTTCTTTGAGATATAATTCACCCAACATAAAATTTGCCACTTCAAAGTATACAATTCAGTGAGTTTTAGTATATTCACAGCATTGTACAACCATCACCACTATCTAATTCCAGAACATTTCCATTGCTTAAAAAAAACCTGTACCCATCAGCAGTAAGTCCTAACCCCCACTCCCAGTGTTCCCCTTATCTGTCTCTATGTATTTGCCTGTCCTGGACATTTCCTATAAATAGAATCATACAATATGTATCCAGCTTCTTTCACTTAGCATGCTTTATGGTTCATCCATGCTGTAGCATGTATCAGTACTTCGTTCTTTTTTATGGCTGGATAATATTTCATTGTATGGATATACCATATTTTATTTTTCCATTATCAGTTGATGGGCATTTGGGTTGTTTCTATCGTAGGGCTATTATGAACAATACTTCTATGAACGTTTGTTTTTATGTGAACATATGTTTTCAAATTTCTTGAGTATATACTTTGGAGTAAAATTGCTGGGTCATATGGTAAGTCTATGTTTAACCTTTGGAGGAATTGCCAAACTGTTTTCCACAGCAGCTGCAATATTTTATATTCCCACTAGCAATATATGAGACAGAATATGTGTTCTTAAGGGCTGTGCTTTATTACCAATCAGCATCAAACATTAACTTAACACATTCAGATATCATCCTTATTCTCTTCCCCATATTTTTTCATTTCATTACTGTTGGTTTTTTGATTGGTTACCTTTAGAAATTTAAATAATATACTAAAAGTTCTACTTCTGTTTTATCAATGTTTGATATTGTGTCTTGAGTCCTCACTTTGTAAAGTCAAGGCATCATGGCCTAACTCTTCTTTCTACATCTTCTTCCCCCCTCCACCCACACACATACCTCCACAACCTGACTTCAGTTAGCTACTTTGTAACTTTACATTGTCAAGGAAGGTGATGTTTAGACTTTCATCCTGCAATCAGTCAAGCCTTCCATACTTTCTCCTTAGGCTGACCCTAAAACCTGAAAAATATTAATCAGTATTATTGCTATATAACTATTCTGTGCTGGTCATGGAATATGCTAAAATTCCATTTCCTTCTCGGAACATCAATGTCATGACTCCTGGGCCATTCAGAGAAGAATATGCCTAGCATTAAAGTCAAATGGAGTCTCATTAATTTGCATCAATTGTTTAAATAATAGAGCAATTTATTTCACATCATATACAAGACATTCTTACAAAGTTCCATTGATCTGTATGTCTGTTTTGGTGCCAATACCACACTGTTTTGATTACTGTAGTTTTGTAGTATTGTCTGAAGTCTGGAAGGGTTATGCCTCTGATATCACTTATACGTGGAATCTAAAAATCTAATACAAATGAATCTATATACAAAACAGAAACAGATCCACAGACGTAGAAAACAAACTTACGGCTACCAAAGGGGAAAAATGGGGAGGGGAGGGAAATTAGGAGTATGGGATTAACAGATACAAACTACTATACATAAAATAGAAAAGCAACAAAGATTTAGCGTATAACATAGGGAAGTATATTCAATAACTTGTAATAACCTATGTTGGAAAATAATCTGAAATAATCTGAATATATATATATTTCTGAATCACTTTGTTGCATACCTGAAACTAACACAACACTGTAAATCAACTATACTTCAATTTAAAAAAAAAAAAATCCAAAAACCAAAATAACTTTTGTGCTTCAAAGGGCACAATTATGAAAATGAAAAATCAAGGCACAGATGGGAGAAAACATTTGCAAAACAGTATCTGAGAAAGGACTTGTATCCAAAATATATAAAGAAACTATACAATGTGATAAAAAATAAAAATGAGCAAAATATTTGATAGCTATTTCACAAAAGAAGATGTACAGGTGGCAAATAAGCATGTGGAAAGATGCTCAGTATTATTCATCTTTAGGGAAATGCTAACTAAAACTACAGTGAGACACCATTATGCACCTATTAGAATGACTTTAAAAAGTACCAAGTGCTGCCAAGAATGTAAAGCAACTGGAATTCTTGTGCATTGCTGATGGAGATACAAAATGGTACAGCCACTTTGGAAAATAGGCTGGCAGTTTCTCTGAAAGTTAAACATACTCTTACTCTATGATGCAGCTATTCTGCTCCTAGATGTTTACTCAAGAGAAAGACAACCATTAATTCACACAAAACCTAATACACAAATGTTAAGAGAAGCTCTATTCTTAAAATTCAAAAGCTGGAAACAACCTGAATGGCCCCATCTAGTGAGCAGATAAGCGCAGGGTGCTACATACAATGGAATACTATACAGCAATAAAAAGGAAGGCGCTGCTCACAATATTAGATAAACAATATCGATGAGTCTCAAAAACATTATGCTAAAGGAAAGAAGCCACAAAAGACTACATATTGTATGATTCTCTATCCATGAAATTCTAGCAAAGGAAAAGGAGTGGAGGAAAGGGGGGTGGCTGCAAAGGGACAGGAGAGAGCTTTTTGGAGTGACGGAAAAGTTCTGAATCATGATCGTGCATATATCAAACTTATCAATTATAAGATAAAATATGGAAACTTGGATTATATGTAAATTTACTTCAGTAAAGCTAATTTTCTAAAAGGGTGCTTAGCTGATAAACTTTCTTAAGCCCTTCAACCAACCTCCACTTTCAAGTGATGGTTCAACTGAGTATGGAATTTCAGGTCAAATTGTTTTTTCTCCTGCAAACACTGAAGGCATTATCTTCTATAATCCAGTGTTGCTTATCTTATGAGGTGACGTTTTCCTCTTTCTTTAAAATTTTATGATAATGATATTAACAAACCCTTACTGAGAGTTTACAGTGTTCCAAGTCCTGTTCTATGTACAATATTCCCGGTGCCTTGAAATTTCTCAGTGATAAATCCAGTTACAATGTCTTTTTCATTACTGTTCTGAGTACTCAGAGAACTTTTTCAATATAAAGACCACTATCCTTTGGGGGAAGTTTCTTCTCTTGTTTCCTGTCCTTTTTTTTCTGTCTCAGCATCTTCTATTCTTCGCTATTAGTACTTCCAATAACAGGGATTAGACCTCTTGAGGATTGATCCTTTATTTCTTCTATCTCTTATTTTATACTTTCTTCTCTTTCCAGAATTTTTATTGCTTCTTTTATTTTACAATCATGTTTTTAATCTCTAAGATATTTCTTGTTTTCTGAGTGATCCTTTTCCCTAAGCTACTGTTCTTGTTCTTTGAATGTAACATCTTGAATGTTGCTGAATGTGTTTTTAGAGTATATTTTTTTGTCCTGCTTTTTATTTTGGTCTTCCTCTTTTATCTGCTACACACACACACACACACACACACACACACACGGGAATCCTTGGTTGTCTATTCACATACAAGTATATGATAGTTGGGTAAGTTTCCTCTGGTGTTGAATTAGCAAGACAAGTTCCTCCTTGCTTCACTGCAGAGTGATTTCTGACTGGGAGTTGAGAGGCAGGAAATGGCAAGGCAATTTGTGTGCCTGGCATTAGATTAGGTGAGTAGGGTGTTGGAGAGAAGACCATAATACTTACCAAAATGAGAAGAGTTTAGTTAGTCCCAGACATTATTATTCAAAGAAGACTTAGCATTTCCCAGATCATACATTCCTTTTATTTGTTTGTTGTTGATTGGTAAAAGCCATCTTTCAACCCTCCCCTAGAAATAAATTCCAGCAACCTGAACTCAGCTCAGCATGTAGAAGTGAGGGAGGGCTCATGTTATGAACGAGTTCCCTATGCTGTGCACTGACTTCCAGTTATACCCCTGTTTCTAGACCAACTTCCATCTGCTGTCCTCTGACTGACAGTCTATACTGAACCAGGGATCCCTAAGGCCACCTAGGCCCCACCTCCTCAGCAGCCCTCTTGTTTCATCTCCTGTTCTTTGCTGTTCTCCAATTATGTCATCCACAAGCCTACTCCTATCCACTCATGATCATTCAGAATGTGTTTTCCTCCTGGTTGACGAACTGCTCCCTGCTGCCTACTCCCTTTTATTCTTCTTTCTATAGTAGTTTTTGGTTTGTTTGTTTGTACTTCTATCTGTTCATCACCACAGGATCTTAGAAAGCACGAAGTGTAACCAGCTATGTACTTCCTCTTCACCCTTCATCTTTTGCTCATCGCAACCACTCCTGCTAATGGAATCCACTGCCATAGCCCTGTATTAGGTCGCTAGGATGAAACTTTTTTTTTTGACCATGCCACGTGGCATGCGGGATCTTAGTTCCTGACCAGGGATCGAACCCATGCCCCCTGCAGTGAAAGCGCGGAGCCCTAACCACTGGATACCAGGGAATTCCCTGGGATGAAACATTCTTAAATGTTCTATGATCATTTTAAAGACACCAAAACCATTTGTGTATTTTTCACAAGTTCTACACATTTATCAAGTAAATCAAGATTAATTTTATAATAGCAAAGATGAATTATATAATAATTTTTTTCTATATCCTTATTTAATACGCTTCTTGACTTGTCAAAGACTGGATGGTTTGTGTAAATCTTTCACTATAATTTCGGTTTTATTGACTATAATAACAACTTTAAAATTGCTTTATATATTTAGATGCTGTTATTTGGGACACAAACGTTCATGACTACTGTAGCATCACAATAAAGTGAACCTTTTATCAAGGTAAGATAACTATATTCTATTCAATTATTTTATCTTACATTTTACTTTTTCTGGTTCTAATACTGTCAATGCAGCTCTCTTTTGGTTTATATATTATTAACATATCCCTGCTAATACCTTTATTCTTATATGTTCTCTAAAAATTTACCTTTGTGTTTCTCCTAAGTGGAAAAA
The DNA here is from genome assembly GCF_965194825.1 of Balaenoptera physalus. Lineage (NCBI taxonomy): Eukaryota > Metazoa > Chordata > Mammalia > Artiodactyla > Balaenopteridae > Balaenoptera > Balaenoptera physalus. Next base: position 19,662,121 of record NC_138900.1, on the reverse strand, counting down.
ACTTTAATTTCAATTTATTTTTTGATCCGTGAAGGAGTTCAATCCCATTCATCTGCTCAACAAATATTTATTGAGCAACTACCACGTATTAGATCTAATATTCAGAAGTGAAAAGAACAAGCACAATTCAAGCTATTATAAATTTTTTGCATCTTATTTTCTCTAACTATTTAGATATACAAACTGTTTGCTTCTTTGTTTATTCTACAAGTCATTACCTTTGAATTAAAAGAAGGGAAATAAGAAAGATAGAAATGCAGTATTCATTCAATATTTTTTTAAAAATACTCTTAGCAAACTAGCAATAGATCTTTTTTAACCTGATGAAGAATACTGATTGAAAAACATGCCTACAAATGGTGATAGGTTGAAAGCTTCTCCTCTAAGATCAGGAACAAGACAAATGTATTCACTTTCACCACACCCATTCAACATAGTACTAGCCAGAGCAATTAGGTAAGAAAAAAATAAAGACATTCAAATCAGAAAGGAAAAGTAAAATTGTTTCTATTTGCAGATGATATGATCTTTTTTTAATTTTTATTTATTTTTTATTTGTTTATTTTTGGCTGTGTTGGGTCTTTGTTGCTACATGTGGGCTTCCTCTAGTTGCAGTGAGCGAGGACTACTCTTTGTTGCAGAGCACGGGCTTCTCATTGTGGTGGCTTCTCTTGTTGTGAAGCACGGGCTCCAGGCATGCAGGCTTCAGTAGTTGTGGCTTGCAGGCTCTAGAGCACAGGCTCAGTAGTTGTGGCACACGGGCTTAGTTGCTCCGAGACATGTGGGATCTTCCCAGACCAGGGCTTGAACCCATGTCTCCTGAATTGGCAAGCAGATTCTTAACCACTGCACCACCAGGGAAGCCCGATATGATCTTATATATAGAAAATTCTAGACTCTACCAAAACAACTGTTAGAACTAACCAACAAGTTCAGTAAAGTTGTAGGATATAAAATCAACATAAAAATGAGTTGCATTTCTATACGCTATCTGAAAAAGAAACAAAGAAAAATACCATTTACAATAGCATCAAAAATTGTAAATATTTAGGAACATATTTAACCAAGGAGGTGAAAGATCTGTACACCAAAATTTACAAGACATTGATGAAAGAAGTGGAAGAAACAAATAAATGGAAAGATACCCTGTGTTCATCAATTATAAGAGTTAATATTGTTAAAATATCTATACTACCCAAAGCCATCTATAGATCAATGTAATTCCTATTAAAATTCAAATAGCATTTTTTTAATTCTAATATTTATATGGAACCACAGAAGACCCCAAATAGCCAAAGCAATCCTAATAGCCAAAGCAATCCTAATAAAGAACAAAGCTAGAGTCATCACAATTCCAACTTTCAAACTTTATAACTTTATTACAGAGTTATAGTAACCAAAACAGTATGGTACTGGCAAAAAAAAAAGACACATAGGCCAATGCAACAGAATCAAGAGCCCAGAAATAAACTCGTGCTTCTACAGTCAACTAATATTTGAGAAGGGAGTCAACATGATGGGATAGGGAAAGATAGTCTCTTCAATAAATGGTATTGGGATAACTGCATATGCATGTGCAAAAGAATAAAATTGGACCCCTATGTTACATCACTCACAAAAATTAACTTGAAATGGATTAAAGAGTTAAATATAAGACCTAAAACTGGAAAGCTAATAGAATAAAACATCAGGGAAAATCTCCTTGAAATTGGTTTTGGCAACAATTTTCTTTGATACGACACCAAAAGCACAAGCAACAAAAACACAAATAAACAAGTGGGACTACATCAAACTAAAAAGTTTCTTCACCACCACAGAAAAAAAAAAAAAATCAACAAAAAGAAAAGGCAACATACAGAATGGGAGAAAATATTTGCAAACCACCTATCTGATAAGTGCTTAATATAAAAAATATATAAGGAACTCATACAACTCCATGGCAAAAAAATCCCAAACAATGCAATTAAAAAATGGGCAGAGAACTTGAATATACCTTTTTCCAAAGAAGACATACAAATGGCCAACAGGTACATGAAAATATGCTCAACATCACTAGTCATGAGGGAAATTTAAATCAAAACCACAAATATAGGGGCTTCCCTGGTGGCGCAGTGGTTGAGAGTCTGCCTGCCAATGCAGGGGACGCGGGTTCGAGCCCTGGTCTGGGAAGATCCCACATGCCGCGGAGCAACTAGGCCCGTGAGCCACAATTACTGAGCCTGCGCGTCTGGAGCCTGTGCTCTGCAACAATAGAGGCCGCAATAGTGAGAGGCCCGCGCACCATGATGAAGATTGGCCCCCGCTTGCCACAACTGGAGAAAGCCCTTGCACAGAAACGAAGACCCAACACAGCCAAAAATAAATAAATTAAAAAAAAAAAAACCCTGGTAATTCCCCCCCCCAAAAAAAACCCCACAAATATATACATATATACATATAAACATGCCTATAGTAAATATATATTTGATGATTAAAACTGAGAATTTTTCTCCTTGAGATCATAAATAAAACAAGGATGTTCAATTTCACCACTTCTACCCAACATTTTACTGTAAGTTCTAGCTAGTGCAATAAAGCAAGAAAAATAAATAGAAGACAACTAGATTATAAAGGAAGAAAATACCATTATTTTCTGATGACATGATTGTGTAAAAAGAATATCCAAAAGAACCTATAGACAATTAGAATTAATAGAGAACTTAGCAAAGGTGCTGGAGATCAGGAAATAGACAAAAACCAATTTTATTTCTGTATACCAGCAACAAACATAGAGAAAATAAAAATTTAAGAATCATTAACATTTACATTAGCATCAAAGAGCAACAAATATCTAGAAATACATCTAACAGAAAATGCACAAGATGTCTCCACTGAAAACTACACAATGTTAAAATTGTTCTATAAATTTGCTATAATACCAATCAAAATCCAAGTATGATTCTGAGTGTGTGTAATTTTATAAGCTGATTCTTAAATTCTTATGAAAAGTCAAATAGCCAAGGCAATTGGAAAGAAAAGTAAAGCTGAAGGACCCACACTACCAGCTATGAAAACTCACTATAAAGCTATAATCAATAAGACTGTGTGATCTTGATGTAAGAAAAGTCAAAAAAAACCTCAATGGAATAGAATAAAGAGTCTAGAAACCACACAATGTTTAGTCATTTAATTTATGAAAAGTTGACTCTGTAGAGCAGTCTTTTAAATAAATGATGTTAGGTGGATTGAATATCCATGAGAAAAAGTACTTCTTCACTGCTATCTCACACCACACACAAAAATCAATTCCCCAATGCACTGCAGCTCTAAATGTAAAATGTTAAACACTAGAACTTTAAGAGGAAAACATCTTGTAGATGTGTGAAGTATACAAAGATTCTTAAATAGGACACAAAAAAAGAGAGTAAAAAGGCCAACCACAGCATTGTAGAGGGAAAATACACACACACACACACACACACACACACACACACACACACACACACAATCTCCAGAAAAAATTCTCTTATCAAAATATGTACATAGAACTCCTACAAATTAATAAGAAAAAGATTTTTTAAATAGAAAAATAGGTCAAAGACATGAACAGATACTTCACAAAAGAAAATCTCAAAATGGCCAATAAGCACATGAAAATGTGTCAAGTTAGTTATCAAGGAAATGTAAACTAAAATTACAGTTCAGTGCACTAACCATTCAGAAAGGCTAAAATGGAAAAGATGGAAAATACCAATAGATATAGAACAACTGGAACTCTCATGCACTTCTCTTGGTGGTGTACAAACTATTTGGAAAACTGTCAGTATCTACTAAACCTGAGCATGTGTGTTTCTTTGACACAGATACCCACTCCTAAGTCCATACTCACCGAAAATGCATACATATTTTTTAACAAAAACCATGTGTTATAATATCCATGGTAGTGCCTTAAATGCCATCAACGGTAAAATTGATAAGTAAATTGTGATGCAGTCACATACTGAAATGCTACATAGTAAAGAAAATGGATGATCTACAACAACTCTTTCTGAATACATCTCAGAAACATAATTTTAAGATGTAGAAGTCAGAAGAAAGAATGCATACTATATGACTCAATTTATGTAAGTAAAAGGCCAGTGATTACCCTTGGGGGTGTGACAGTAAATGGAACGGAGCAAGAGGTATCCTCTGGGGTCTAGCCATGGTCTTCATATTGATCTTGGTGGTTGTTACACCAAATTTTCAGTTTGTGAAAATTCACTAAGCTGAACGTACAATGACTTTCTGCATGTATGTTATATTTCAATGACGTTAAACATAAAACAACCACAAAGGCAACTTAACCACCTTTATTTTTATAATTGTTGGTACCTTTTTGTTAAATGAGGAGATTTATATTGTTTCCTTGCACTCTTTCTAGTTTTATTAATACAATTAGAAATATTTAGGCCCTAACTATTGTAGTTTTTAGCAATTGCTAAACTTTATGTTTTGAGCATTAATTGCATTTTGCTTTATAGTTACCACTATAATTTACCACAATTGTATAGACTTAATTAGAAACAAATAAAAAAGAGACTAAAAAGACAATAGAAAAGATCATTGAAACTACATGCTTGTTCTTTGAAAAGATAAACAAAAGTGACAAGCCTTTAGACTCACCAGGAAAAAAAAGAGAGGAGTCAAATAAGTAAAGCCAGAAATGAAAGAGGAGATGCTACACCTGATACCACAGAACTACAAAGGATCATAAGAGACTACTATGAACAACTGTACACTAACAAATTGGACAACCCAGAAGAAATGGACAAATTCCTAGAAACATACACCAAACCAAGACTTAATCATAATGAAATAGAAAATTGGACCAGATTGATTGAATTAGTAATCAAAAACCTCCCAACAAACAAAAGTCTAGGACCAAATGGCTTCACTAGTGAATTCTTCTCAAATTCTTCCAAAAAATATAAGAGGGAACTCTTCCCAACTCATTTTATGAGGCTAGCATTAGCTTGATTAAAAAAGAAAAACAGGCAAGGACTCCACAAAAAAGAAAATTACAGGCCGATATCCCTGACGAATGTAGATGCAAAAAAATCCTCAACAAATTATTGGCAAGCCAAATTCAACAACACATTAAAAGGATCATGCACCACGATCAAGTGGAATTTATTTCCAGGGATGCAAGGATTGTTCAACATCCACAAATCAGTCAGTTTGAGTATTTTTTAAATGAAGGGCACATGGGTGGTATACTTTCTAAGTACTTTTTTCATGTTTCAAAATTGACAAGCTTGCCTCAGGAATGAGAGGTTAAGAGAATGTAGAATTGCGTTTTCAATTCAAAATACCTTTCATTTTTATAAAGGCAGTATATGTACAGTGTAGAAAATTATAAAATATAGATAAGTAAAAGAAAACAAAAATCATCATTTTTTCACTGTTAACAGCTTAGACTATGTCTTCGCAGATCTTTTTCTATACACATACATGGATATGTATGTTTATCAAAGTAAAATCATCCTGTGCACATTGTTTTATAGCATGGTTTTATTCTGTAAATAAGTGTCCATCTTTTCATTAAATTATGTCATCTAGTGCCCAGACTGTACTCAAATTTCCCTGATTGTCCTTTACAGATGGATTGCCTCAACTAAATGCAATCCAGGTGGTTATTCCCTTGAATTACTTCTAATCTAGAAGAAGCCCCTTTTCTGAGGGTGGGTGGTTGAATGGATTGGGACAAATGCCATATCTTCTGGATTTGTCTGCTCACCTTCTTAGGTATCATTATTGAGGCACTGTCTTTCTCCAAATCTCTGTAAGCATATCTGTTGAGCTCCTGTCATTTGGTGTTACAGAAGAAAATTCAGATAGCAATTTGATTCTCCACCTGCCTTCCTACTGCTTTCTAACTTATTTTGTCTAACCTTGAAGTTTAAAAAATGTCATGAGGTGCTATCTCCATGGGACTCTATTCAGTTAATTATGACCAGTATTTAGTGAATGCTTTCATCTAAAAGGTAAAGTTTTTATTGAACTCAAAGACTGTTTCTTTCTTTCTTTCTTTCTTCCTTTCCTTCCTTCCTCCCTTTCTTTCTTTCTTTCTTTTCTTTCTTTCTTTCTTTCTTTCTTTCTTCCTTTCTTCCTTTCTTTCTTTCTTCCTTTCTTTCTTTCTTTCCTTTTCTTTCTTTCTTTCTTTCTTTCTTTCTTTCTTTCTTTCTTTCTTTCTTTCTTTCTTTCTTTCTTTCTCTTGTATGTGCGTGTGTGTATCTCTATGCCATTTCCTGCTGGAATTGTTAGCATATGTAATTTGACTCTTCTGGACTTAACCCCTGAATTTGTCTCTTTATTGGTCCTCTCAATTATGTTCAGCTCTTTATTCCTTTCATAGGAAACTGTCTTCTCACTCTTGGATTTGGGAATAAAGATGAGAATGGGATTCTCAGTCTTAGCACACTACCAGAAGCACAGGTATTATCAACCCCACCCAGCATGCACTGAGCGCTTCCCCTCGGCCAGGTTCTGTTCTACATGCTCTACAAGGATCACCTCAATGGATCTTCACTCAAGCCTATTAGGTTGGGATCATGATTAACTCCATTTCACAGATGATGAAACTGAGATACCAAGTAGATTAGCAACTTGCCCAACCACATGGATAATCAGTAGTCAGACTGGAATCTAATTCCAATCTCCTTCTCCCAGGCTGTCTGTGCTGCTAGGAACCTGGATGGACACCAGGCTTCTAGCCTCTCAGTCCCATGGCATCCCCTCCCCTAGTGGGACCCTACTAAATCTCCTTCCAGGTAAGTTGCTCATTTGCATGCAGCCATCTGTGGACAGGTCTTCCCCTTGGTCTGGTGCTTTTTGCTCTATATCTCATAGAAATTTTCTCAAAACGTTGTAATATGACTGGCTGCCTTTCCTAGTTTCCAATATGAGCACAGAATTTTTCCTGTATTTACATTCCTTTGGCTATTTGAAAGGAAACCTCATGCTAAATGCACACTTGGGGGTTTTTTTGGTTTTTATCTTCCCTATCAAAACGTGAGCTCCAGTTATTTCATCTCCCTAACCAAAAGCCTTCTGGGACTACTCCACTCATAGTGAACAACATGAAACCCGTTAATTTAGAAACCAGTCCCTCTACAAACAAGCCCAGCCTGACTTTCCAATCACAGTACCTATCACTCTTTTGATCCTCTTCATTTTGGAAGAAATCGACCTATATCTGCACTCTCCCTGCCCTGGCCTCACACCTTGGCACCATATTGCTTTCTCCATCCTTTCCCTCATCCAATCCCTGCTCCTTCCTCAGATGCTGCACAGGCATTTTGCCTCTTCACCTCCCCCCGTGACCTCCTCTCAGTCAGGGTCCCAGCAGCAAGCAGATGGTATGCTCTGTGAGGATTCTCCAGGGAGCGTTTACCTACAAAGGGGCCCGTTACAAGGTGAGAAGTGCCTGTAGGAGAACCTCAAGGGATGGTGTAGGAACCAGTGTCTGGACCTAAAGGAAGGAGAGAAGGAGAGGTCCCTGGGGCCTAGAAAGAGAATCCCGCATTGTCTTGAGAAGAGCAGAGACCTACAGGCAACCACAGAGGGAGGAACCCAGCAGATTAAATACTCTGACCTCAGACTCCCCTCCAGTCTCCTGCCAGGGCTCCCCTCTGTCAGAACCCAACCAGAATCCAAATGACCTGGGACCCCTTGATATAATGCATACACATCCGCCTCCTGGGGCTGAGACCAGAGTAGAGAGGAAGAGTGAATGTGGATGGGCACACGGAGAGTCAGCTGCAGACTCTGTGATTTCCATCACTTAGAGTCTCTCCTTACCCACCAGCTCATGGGGGTGGGCGCCATCACTCTGCATCTCTGTACCCATGTCTAATGGCAGTTAATGTGCAGCCTGGGCTCAGTGAACTCGTGTGAGTGAGGGAGCAGTAGTGACACAACCCATCCAATGGGTTCGTTATCCTAGACGTGGGAAAGGTTGGCCTGGGTCATCTTCATTCCCCTCTTAGTCACCAATAGCATTGATCAAGGGGTGCCGGTGGGCCACAAACAGATGTTTTTCAGCATGTGCTCTAGTGCTAGGGCTGGTGTCATCTTCACTGCATTCTGAGTGGGCTAGCCGGCCCAGACTCCAGTATCCTTACCTCGCACCAGCGAACACCAGCAACCAGCAGCTGACTTGCATTATTCTCTTGTTCATTTGTTGATGCCTGTGTTCATTTATTTGTTAAGCACTCATTAAGCACCTACAGTGTATAGCAAGGGTTTCAAACTTATGTGCCTATAGGGGCCAGGCAGAGAAAGTAAGCAAAAGCAGCAGCCCTGGTTTAAGGAAATAGAGAGCAGTGCCCCTTTAAAGAGGGTGGCCCCACCCTTTCTGCAGAAATGCACACCCAATATTGCTTTATCTTCCTCTCCCTTTCTTTTTATTTTCACAAAGAAGACAGATTTCCAGCTTGATCCGAAGTCATTTTTTTAATTTATTTTTTATTTTATATTGGTGGTATAGTTGATTTACAATGTTGCATTAGTTTCAGGTGTACAGCAAAGTGATTCACTTATACATATACATATATCCATTCTTTTAATCTGAAGTCTTTTTAAATGCCATCTATCAAATTTGTTTGTTTTCTGATTGTTTCCCTGTAGGCACCAGTTTATACCCTCTGATGTTCAGGGAACCAGAGACCAGATACCATGATACATGGAAGGACCCTACTCCCCACAAGTAACTCTAAGACAATGTGGGAAAAAAGTGTCTAAAGAGAGGTAGAGAGAACACATCATGGGAAAAATTCTTCACGCTGCTGGTGACAAATCTCCCCATGACCAACCCACCCATGCAGCCTTGTCTCAATTGTGTCCCGACTTGGAAACCCGACTTTGGAAACACAACATGTGAGGCTTTGTGATTTTGATTAGAATGACATCACTATGGGACAGCCACATTCTTTCTCAAGACCAAAAAGTCCCTCTCAACAAAGGGTGAAAGAAAACCATTGTTTACTTATGCTCCATTCTTCTTAATTTCTGATATTCTTTTAGACTACTGCCAAGTCCAAATGAAAAGTTGTTCTGATGTAATAACTATAGACTTTGATCTGAACTCACCAAAGCCATTGTGAAGAATTTCAGAGCAGAACCACTTGAGTAACAAGTCATCAAATGAATGTGAGCCTTGACTTTTTTTTTAAACTTTACCAGGAAGTTGGTCTTAAGAGTGAAAATGAGCTTTTCCCCAGAAGTAAACACTTGTCACAAACACTTAAAATGACATTTTCTCTAACGTTCCTTTTTCCTTATGAGGAGCATGGATTTCACACCTGGGAGCGGATGCATTACTGTCTCTGCCCTTTGATCATGGCCTTGGCTTCACACAGATAAACTTGGGACCAACTCCTTGATCTCACTACTCCAGGTCTGTAATTTCGGGAGGCCTTCCACGTTTCCCGGGGCAACACCTAAAATGCCTGCTGCCCTAAACCCCTTACTGGCCTGGGGTGGTTGTATAACTTGTCACACCCACTGGATCACTTGCAGATTGAAAGGGCCACTGTTTGACCAGGAAAACAAGCATTAGCCTTGACTGTCCTGGGCCAGTTGTGCTGTAAGGCCGTCCTACCTGAAGAAAAGTGGAAGGCTCAATATGGTGGAGACCTCTTCACACAGGATCACTATGCAGGAAAAAGGGCAGGGAATGATTAGTCATGGGTGGGCTGGCAGTGGCCTCAGGTACCCGCACTCCAGAGAAAGCAATGTCATGGAGACTGGGCCTGGGATCCCAATACGTGTGGGAACCCTCTTCAGACTGCTGACATTCTTCTCTTCCTATAGTTTCCCTACAGGGTGACCTGAAACTCACTTGTACAGCAATATTTATGATCTCTGTCTCTCTGTATCTGTCTCTGTCTCTCTGTCTCTCTCTCACATGTGCTTTTTGACACTAACATGATGATACATAGACTGTATCTAGTCTTTCCAGAAGTTTCCGTGTCAACTAATGATCTGGGCGAGGAGACGGCTGGGGAATTCTTAACCAGCTAAGAAAATGACAGCTCAGCATATGGGCCACGCTCCTGAGGCCCCTGGCTGGGAATGCCTGGCCACATTTGGCATATTTCCTTTTGATTCTCAGTGTCTACAATGTTCAGATATGGATAAAATAGTAATATTATTATTCACATCATAATAGATGCTAAGAATATTGGCTATCATGCATTAAGCACCATTCTGGACAAGCATCATACTAGGCATCTATACTTATAATACTGTCTAATCCTTATACTCCTATAAAGAAGACATATTTGTCTCTATTCTACAGATGAGGACACTGAGGGTCAGAGGTTAACTGTCCTGCACACAGCCGGGCTCAGCGCTGGTGTTGACTTCCCCCAGAATCTGCCAAAAAGTGATAAATCCCAAGCCATATCTTTGCCTTAAAAAAATTAAGTTTGGGGCTTCCCTGGTGGCGCAGTGGTTGAGAATCTGCCTGCTAATGCAGGGGACACAGGTTCGAGCCCTGGTCTGGGAGGATCCCACGTGCCGCGGAGCAACTAGGCCCGTGAGCCACAACTACTGAGCCTGCGCGTCTGGAGCCTGTGCTCCGCAACAAGAGAACCCGCAATGGTGAGAGACCCGCGCACCGCGATGAAGAGTGGCCCCCGCTTGCCACACTAGAGAAAGCCCTTGCACAGAAACGAAGACCCAACACAGCCAAAAATAAATAAATAAATAAATAAATAAATAAATAATTTTTTAAAAAAATTAAGTTTGTGTCTTAAGCAGTCTTGCAAATCACTATTACTAATTGTCAAAGTTTATGTAGGAGGCTAGTAAATAGTATTATGTCATTCCCTCCCCAAACACTGGGGAGCAAGGTGGCAAGAATGAGTATACTCTAAAGACAATAGCATTTTTATTCTGCCATCACATGAGTGGGCTCTTACAAATGTCTCATTTATTCACCAAGACTTTGCTGGCTACTTTATAAGTGTAAAAATAAGCAATACAACGCAGGAAACAATATTTTGAGCACATTTAAATTGGGATAATAATGAGAATTGTGTCCACTGCATGTTTCAGCATGTTTGCAAGATGCAAGTGCCCTGCTCAACCCCTCTGCGGACACTGTGTACCTAAGGGCTAGCCACGTGTTTGGGTCACAACTGCTGAGCCCCCAAAAGGAACGGTTCCCCAGGCACCGGCAGCTGGAAAGAACCAATTGCCTGTGAGAAGAACCTGGATGAGAATTCTTAGCAAGATTTTCTCTATTTCCTTTCCCTTCCTCTCTCTGAACCAGGGATTCTACGGGGTGAGTGTTTATGGCCGATGCTTTCTACCCAACGTGCGCCTGCAGCTTAGAAATGGACGCAGTGGCTTGCGAGATCAGTGACGATAAACACAGGGCAGAATTGACAGATCCCTGGCGTGAGTCAACGTGGATGTTCCATCCCTCCATTCTGAGCACAAAGGGTGCTTAAAACTTTAATGAATTGAACTCTATGAGTAAGGGATGTTAATCATTTTAATTACCCAGCAGCTTGAAATCAGATATAACAGTCCAATAATGTATCTTTAAACGAATACAACCCTGCCCTATAAAAAATCCCTTCCAAACCCATTCTAATAATTTCTATTTATCTTTTCTGACGTTAACTGTTATCCAGCCCAGCCGGCCAACAGACAGCCTCCCCCTCACGTTTGGTTTAAATGCAATGCCGTCTAGTTTTTCAATATCACTAGCATCCCCCTGGTGGGCAGAGAGCAAGGTGGTGGCACTGGTCACACTTCACTGCTTTATCTCATATGACAGAGAGGGATGCTGTGCTTCAACCCACGCCAGCCTGGCAGAGGGGAAGGTGGCCGCAGAGATCTCCCCCTGCTGCCGAGAAACACCAAAGGGCCCCTCCATGTGACTTGCTAACAGCATGAAGGGGCAGACAAATAGATTTTCCTCTATATTTATAACCAGCATCATTCTTCCTTCCAAGGCGTTCAGTGCAGGTAGCTGTTTTATATGAAATGAACAATCTTTATAGACGTACCAGAGCCATAACAAGCCTGATTTTCAGCGAAGCTGAGGTATATAACTCTTACCGAATTGTCAGGCTACTTGCTCAACAAATCAAGCCTAACTTATGATGTTTGCAGTGTAATTTTTATTCCTGTTTGACTAGCCAACTACCCGGTGGTAATAGGATGTTAGGAAAGGGCAGTGGCGATGTTTGTGCATGCCGTGATTGATAGGCCAGCTCAGTATTTTTCATTTATATCTCCGGATTCCAAATCAGTTAAGTTTAGGAAAAATGAAACAAAGTGGCAAGAAAAATGTTTGCAGATTGCAGACCGGCGCTCCCGCAGATCTGAGTTCAGCCCACATCTGCCGGGATTGTCTGGAAACATTAAGATATCTAAATGGAAATCAATACTATATGTGCCAGGCATTTACTACCAGGAACAAGCATCAAGAGACTTGAGCTAATCAGACTTCCAGCCTGTGCCTCCGCCATAGACTCAACCCCAGGGGTGTCCTAATTGCCCAGACTAATCATAGAAGAGTTAAATTTATAACCGAGAAAGACATCTTGTTTTTCTTACCAGTCATCATTTAGGAGCGGGAAGGTTCACCTGTGAGGTGGGTGCCAGATGTACGGTGGGAAGCCCCATGCACGGGAAGATGTCTCCTCACCTGTCAGAGGAGAGAGAAGACGGATTTACCATCAGCCGTAAAACCAGTCAGCCTCCGGGTGGGAGAGACATGCACCAGCTCACACACGAGCTGCAAGTTTTCTCACTTACAGCCTCTCCACTTAACCCCGTGTTCTGGAACATGAAAGGAGAGGGCCGTGCATCCACAAGGCCCCTGCACGCTTTGATCCCCACCCCGGTTTTTTACTCTAAGGAAATAGCGCAGGAAAGCAAGTAGCGTAAGTGATGTTAAAAATATATGCATCTGTTTTTCCCCCGAGTTCCACTCTCAGCTTTCATCCCTTGGAATCTCCAGAGGAGCTAATATCACTTGAAGACATGTATCTCCCTAATATACTGTACAAACAAGTCACCAATATTATTCACATTCCAACAAACTACGAAGTCACACAATAGCTATTGGACGAGCCCACACTATACTGCTGAAAAACCATAATGTATCAGGGGACTGTATGCCTAATATTTGCATTCTAGATGCCAACTGTGAGCATATTTTATACTATTTTCAACAAATTACACCAAAATATGCAAAATGTTTATAAGGCTCCATCTTCTATTTTTGGCTCCAGTATATTTGCAACTTAATAGTCCTTCAGAGATTTGTTTGTCTCCTCAGGAGAAATAGGAAAGTGGAAAATGCAAAAAAAGAGAACAAGAGACAGGGAGAAGAAAAAAAACTGAATATGCTTTGTTTGTGCAACAAGTCGAGTTCTGCAAGTTTTTCGTAAAAGAGCGGAGCCAGCTGTCCTGCAGGCCCTTCTTCAACGAGAAATTTAATAACGTTATTTGGATTCCTTGTGCCCTGGATTTCAGATGTATTTTTAATGCGTGTGTCTTAAAACAAAACAACCGTTGTCAAATGCTGTACTCTCTTCTCACCAGTTTAAATGGTTTCCGAGACAGCACAATTCTGGGAGTATCATAAGGGCTGTGATCAATGAAAGCTTGTGCCTTGCATCCTGTGGCCTCCCAGGGATGCTGTGCCCATACCAGGGAAGGTTTGTCAGGGCTCTTCCCGGGAAAGGTGTCTCTGGTCTTCGCAATGTGAACCCTGAAAGCCTCTTGCCTTCTGTGCCATTGTCCGTGCTTCCATGCTCACACAGCTGGGCACAAGGACATAGGTTTCTTGTCTGCAGCCCGGTGAGAGGGCCATCCCTGACCGCCCTATGTCCGTGTAGCATTAGGGCTGATATGCTGGAGCAGAAGCCAGGATGCAGGCATTGAGAAGAATTCTGGGTCAGGGAGGGCAACAGTTTCCAGCTGCTGGATTACAAAACCAAGTCTGAAAGTTTTCAATCCAGCTTCTCTGTTGGAAAAGCTGAGAAAGACAGAAAGGTAGGGAGGGAAGGAGGAAGGAAGGGAGGAAGGAAGGAAGGAAGGAGAAAGAAGGAAGGAAGGAAGGAAGGGAAAGAAAGAGAGAAAGAAAGAAAAGAAAGAAAAAGAAAGAAAAGAAAGAAAGAAAGAAAAGAAAGAAAGAAAGAAAGAAAGAAAGAAAGAAAGAAAGAAAGAAAGAAAGAAAGAAAGAAAGAGAAAGAAAGAAAGAAAGAAAGAAAGAAAGAAAGAAAGAAAGAAAGAAAGAAAGAAAGAAAGAAAGAAAGAAAAAGAAAGCAAGCAGGGAGGGGGAGGGGGAGAGAGGAAGGAAGGAAGGGAGGGAGGGGAAAGAGAGAGAAGGAGGGAGGGAGAAAGAAAGAAGGAAAGAAAGAAAGGAATATCTAATATTTCTAGGAATTGGGTCTCATGCCCTTGTTCTCTAACTAGACCAACCTTTCCTAAGAAGACTGAAGCTTCAGCCAAATTCATTACTTAGCCAAAAATAATAAAGTCAGAGGAAGAAATATTTAATTGAATAAATCCATATTCTTTGCCAGCCTTCACCTAAATAAACGGGAAGAAAGTAAAATGCCTCCCAAGTCTTTGTACTCACAGTGGGTCCTCAAAATGTGTTTGTAGGCTGGATAAGCCGATGATACATGGGTGGATGAACAGGGAAGACAGTTCAGTTGGACACAGACCCAGAAGAGGTAAAACAACATCCTTCAGATGGAGAGACCAAGGAGGAAGTGATTCTCAGAACATGCCAGGCTGCAGGCTGGCAGGCTTACCTCCCAAAATGCTGTGCTGCTTGGCACCAAGCCCTGGGTCAGAGGCAGCCAGACCCTAATCTGCCTGGAGGACAAAGTCCAACAGCTCCCGACCCCTGAGCAGACTGACTCCACACGTACTCATCAGCCAGATGGAGGCTGTTAGAAGAAGAGGCTTGATGGGCCCAGGCCCGACTCAGGATGCAAAGACTTCTCCACCCCAATCCTCCCTCCACAGTCCTCCCCTGACCTGCTCGTGTGGCCGGCTTCCTCATGCACAGGGGCTGCTGTGCAATAGCCTGAGTGATGGAGAAATTCCCTGGGTCTCAGCAGAGGGAAGCCTGCTAGAGGCCGAGGAGCAAGGCAGGGCCACGAGCACAGAAAAGTCGATGGGGTTGGGGAGCCCCAGCTAACCAAGCAATAATAGAACTCCTGCTTGTGGACGGTTTACCACATGCCAGGCGCCAGTCTTAATTGCTGTGCACGCGGGAACTCAGTTTAATTCTCACCACTGCCCTGTGAGTGGGGGTTCCATGGTTATCCTGCAGGGGAATTAAGTAATTTGGCCAGAATCTCAGAGTTGAGAGCGGTCAGCAGGGGGTCCATGCCATGACCCCCTAGTGCTCTGTTGCTGAAGGGGGTGTCTGGGCGCCCAAGGATGAAGGCCGTCACAAGGAGATAAGGTGACAGAGGGTGACCCAAGATGCAAATTGGACTACCTTTATATTACTTATAGAATGATAATAGTAATAATGAAATGAATCCATGCCAAGCAGGAAGCTTGAAAATGGATGCTCAGCCAGAGCAGTGGTTCAGTAATGAGCTTCATGGAGAGGGAGGCTCAAATGGAAATGCAATTAGAATGGTTATAAGACAAACATTCGAGGGCTTTCAGCGGTGTGATTCGCTGGACTTTGGCCCCCAGTCGGACACTGGGGAAAGTCATTGTATTCAATTACCAAGGCTTCGGCTTCATTTCTCCAATATTCAAAAGCCTGTGATCGCACTGTCGTCTCACAGTTAGAAAACCAGAAGGACAGGCACCGCCAGAGCCTGCTGCCCGGCGGCCTGGCCCTCCTCGTGGACCAGCTGTGCCCCTCAAGCTCCATCGCCAGCCCCAGCGGAGTGGAACCTCCTCGGTTCCACTTCCCACCAGACACCAGACCCAGGGAGCATTTGTAAAGTGCCCCTTCCCTTGTCTGGTGGCTCCGGAGGGAAGCGGCAAGAGAGCAGGGGACAGAGAGGGAGGACTGAGTCAGGAGGAGGGCATGCCTTGTTGAATCCTAATAAATCAGAGCGTCCCCAGGAGGTAGAAGCAACAGGGAACTGCATGCTAGCCGAGCTGCACATTGACCCAAGGCGGAGCTCACAGAGAAATGATGTCCTCTTCAGCAGACTCCTGGAGAGATGGTCTGCATTTCTTCTGACAAATTAGAAGTGCCCTGAATGCAACCATTCCTCAGAAAATAGGCCTGATGTAGCAACGCGCGAGCTGTCATTATCTTGCTGCATAAAAAGACCATTTAAGCGGGGCAGCCTTTAGAACACTGGCCCATTGGAGGCAGCATTTCTGAAAAATTACCCCCTCAACCGCCACCTAAACCAGTCACTACCCAAGGGAGAAGCCTCATTTACGACCGAGAAGACTGAGCAGGCTTCCATCAGAGGAAAGGTGTTGTTCGTTCATCTTTGTTTTCTGTGAGAGTTTACTGCTTCCCTGGAGTCCCCAGTCCGGGGGAACGTTCATCCGGGACGCAGGAGACCCGCTTACCTGCCCTTACAGATCTATTGTTTGATACAAACTGCACACCCTGAGCTCTTCAGGACTTTGTTATCTACAAAGCCTGGCTCTAACCAAGCAAAACCTTTTGCCATGAGTTTTAGAAACTGTTTTGAAATTTTAGAAAGTATTGCTTTTTTTGTCCTTTGGTTTTGCACTGGCAAGCTTTTCTGGAAACATGGTGGTAGGATGCCTGAGCTTGAGGGAGGGCTGGGCAGGGGCCGGGGGTAAGGACAGGAGGGATGGAAACAAACCTGATTAAAGTCTCAGAAGTTTACCCCACAATTCTCCCTAATTCTGGATGGGATACCACTGACTCCATTCACAACTTGATTCAATGCTTCCTCCCCAGAGGGGTTTCCTGATCATCTGATGAAGGACAGCCCAATCAGCCTCTGCCCTTCCCCTTACTCTGCTACATTTCTCATCTCAGCATCTGTTTCTCTGAGATATTTACAATATGAACTTACTTGTTATTATTTCTTGCTCCACCCCCAGCATTGGAATGGAAGCTCCATGAGAGAAAGGACTTTGTCTCATTCACTGCGGGTTCTCAGTACCTAGAACAATACCTGGCACATAGCAATGGTTCTGTTAATACCTGTGAATCAATACGCAAATGAATAGACCTTGGGAACAGGACGCTGTCAACTCCCAGGCTCTCACAAGGCAAAGAGGTGATACTTGTCACCAAAGGACACCTCCTGCAATCCTGTGTCTGGTGGAAAGAATCCAAATTCAAACTCAGAACTTACTTGCAAACAGCATTGTTTGTGACATGGCCCTGTGCAGCCGATCCAGTGTCCGGTTGAGGCAGCTTTTTGCTGTGTTCATTCTATCAAATTCCAGAGTCGAGCCTGATTTGGAAAACAAACCAGTCTAAAGAGACGTTGAAGGGAATAGGGAACAAGAACCACAGAGCAGCAGTGCACTCACTTTGATGGGATGTTTAATCAGAGGCTGGATGCACTTCTATCAGGGATGCTTCGAAAGGAATTCCAAAACGAGTGGGAGGTCAGAGATTAGAATCTAAGATTCCTCATGACTTTTCAATGTTACTGTCTATGGTAGACAGAATAATGGCTCCCAAAAACGTCCACACCAGAAGCCCAGAACCTGTGAATATGCTACCTTACATGGCAAAAGGGACTTTGCAGATATGGTTTAAGGATATGAATCCTGGAGATGGGGAAGTTAT
The DNA here is from genome assembly GCF_965194825.1 of Balaenoptera physalus. Lineage (NCBI taxonomy): Eukaryota > Metazoa > Chordata > Mammalia > Artiodactyla > Balaenopteridae > Balaenoptera > Balaenoptera physalus. The sequence continues at coordinate 19,644,354 of NC_138900.1, read as the reverse complement.
CCTGGATCATCCAGGTGGTCCCAAACTACCCACCTGACTTCTTGGGGAAAAAAAAAAAAAAAGGAGGACATTTCCTGCCCTTTATCAGAGAGAAAGACAAAAGAAATGTCAGAGAGGTGAAACTGTTGTCTTTGAAGATGAAGGCCATGAGCCAAGGCATGAGGGCAGCCTCTAGAAGTGGGGAAAATGCAAGGAAATGAATTTTTTCCTAAAACCTCCAAAAGGAAGGCCTGGATTTCAGTCCAGTGAGAACTGTGTTGGACTTTTGACCAACAGAACTAAAAGATAATAAATTTGCATTGTTTAAGCCACTGAGTTTGGGGTAATTTGGTATAGCAGCAATAGAAGACTAATACATGGTCTATGACTTCTTGCACAAATAAAAGAAAAATTGTTGATCAGAAAACCCTGAGTTCCAAGATTATTCCCCTTTTGACCTCCAGCATGAAATACATGAGTTCCAATGAGGTAGGTCCCTACCTTAAGCTGAGCAAAGAAGCAAGAGACCAGGGAGAACATGCCAAGTTTAGAAGGGACACTCTGACCCAAGAGAGTTCAGTAGTTAGTCCATTTAAATCCTGGAAAGTATTTTCTACCATTCTTAAATTTAAAATTTCAGAACCAGAAGGTGAACTCTTTTTCTCCTGTTTAGATTGGAGAGATTTGGGTGACTCCCCTGAGTTCACAGCTCATACAATCACATGTATCATTAGAACCAGAAGGTGGAAACATCATATCCAAGGTGGGGACTCGGCTGGAGAAAGAAGCTCATTAGTTCCTCTGCAGGAAGCAGTCCTAATATTTCTCATCTCAGGATAAAAGAAGAAGTCTTACTTCAGGCAGAAGACAATACTATAAAAATCAGCCAATTTCCAGGCCACATTTGTCTGTGAAATGTATTCTCATCTCAACTCCCACCCAAGAGGCTTCAACCTGTCCATTTTGGAACCACAGCAAATATTCGACTATGTTAAATTGAAAAAGGAATAACTTACCTTGTGACTCACTGTCACTGCATACCACGTCCTATTCTATTTAACACAATTCATAGGTCCCACACATTGGGAAACCCCAGGCTACTTCATCAAACTCTGCAGCCTCCTGAGACTGAGACCCAGATGAGATTCAGCCCCTCCTTGTCCACATCTCCAACCGCTCTCTGTGTTCATTCTCCCTGCTCTCCAGCAAACTAACCCGAGTGTGCACATGTGGAGGCCATGTAAAAAATGGAATCTTGGCCCAGATCCAGCACTGACTTAGGCCCACCTGATAGATCTCCAAGTGCCCAAAATGTATAATTGGAATGGACATCCTTGGTAGTTGGCAAATCCCTAAATTTCTTCCTGGGGCCTTTGGGTGAGAAATATCACACTTCAGAAGGCCAAATGGAAGTCTCTAAAACTGCTCCTGCACCAGCCAACAGAGTCAATATGTATGTGATAAAAGGGTGGTGGCCTCTGTCATATCTCATCTAATTCACCAGAAGGACTGCCACAAGAGTCAGATCCTGAAGGATGACAATGGCCAATCTTGGTAAGGTACATGGACTCCAGAGGGTAGGAGATAAACCCTAAGAAAATTCAGAGACCCGCGAATCAATGAAGGTTTTAGGGGTCCAGTGGCCAAAGACACACTAGAACATCCCATCCAAATTAAAGGACAAATTATCACGTCTCACATTTCTCACAAATAAAAAGAAAGCACTCTGTCCGTTTACCCCCATCCCAGGGTTCTAGAGGCAGTTATTCCACATTTCAGAATATTGCTCCAATCCATTTGCTGAGCAGCAAGAAAGTCTTCCAACTCTGAGAGGGACCCAGATCAGGAAAGGGCTCTGCAGCAAGTCCAGGATCCATGACCTGGCAGACAGAGTGTTATTATAGGTAGCTGAGGTGGGGAAAGACTACACAGAGTTTAAGCACACCACATGAAAACCAGCACTACCCACAACAACAACTCATGGGACATTCCTGGGCCCTAGTAGAGACAGAGTGCCTACCCATGGAATATCAAATTACCATGCAGTCAGAGCTACCCATCGTGAATTGGGTTTTGTTAGACCCAGAGTCATAAAATCAGGTAGATCCAGCAGCAATCCACTGTAAGATGGAAAAATCTCATCCAGGATCGGCATAAGAAGAGCCAGAGGGCCCAGGTAAGCTGCCTGAGTTGGTAGCCCAGAACCCGTGTCATCCACCACTGTTGCACCAGCACCTCTCCCTCAGCTAACAAATATGGTACCATAGGTACTCTTATGACCAGCTGATGGAGAAGGACAAAGGGTGAGCTCAGTTCTCAGCTCAGTATGTGAAAATAAGCTTCAAAGGGACAACTGCCGCACTACTACCCCATGCAGGGATGGTCTTGAAAAACAACAAGGAGGGAAAAATCTTCCCAATAGCCTGAACTTCAGGCAGTAAACCTGACATTCACTTTGTATGAAAAAGAAGTGGTCTGACATAAGAATATATATAGAATCCTGGGCAGTGGCAAATGGCTTGGCTGGTTGTTCAAGAGCCTGGGAGGTAAATAATTGGAAGACTAGAGACAGAGTGCTGGAAAAGAAGCACATAAATGGATCTACAGGAGGACACAATGTATGATGATCTTTGTATCATGTGACAACGTCCACCAGGAAACATGGAAGAAGCACCAAATTAGTAGAACGAATGACTCAGCCCCATAATGTCAGCTGGCTTCTGTCGTTGGCTGGGACAATGACCTCATGGATGCAGTTAGAGACATGGAAGCACAAAGATTATGCATGGGTCCAATATTATGGGATCCTATTCTCTAAGACTGATCTAGCTGCTACAACGCCAAATGTCCAACTTGCCGGCAACAGAGACCAATGATGAGTCCCTAACATGCCATCGTACCCCAAGAAGGCTAGCCATCCACTTGAGGTCAACTTGACTACACTGAAACCTTCCACCCTGGAGAAAGTAGTAATTCAGCTTGACTGGAATTGAGACATATTCTGGATATGAATTTGCCTTTCCTGCCTGAGTTTGACTTTAGCTAGCACTACTATCCAAGGGTTTACACCAAAACTGGATTTCACGTAACGTTGTATGGTACTGAGGGACCCACTTTGTAACACAGAAGGTGTGACAGTAGGAATCTAACCATGAGATCCCCTGGTTCTATCACTCCCCACACCACAAAGGAAGCTTCCAGCTTGAGCAATAGAATGATCCTTTGAAGATTCAGCCCAGGCACCAACTTGGAGATGATATCCTGTTTTTTCAGGATCCTTCTGCAGGATTCAGTACACATTCAAAAGCAATGAAAATTATATGATTCTGTGTCCCTGATGGGTAGAGGACATAGGGTCAGGAACCAGATGTGGAAGTAGGGGTGGCCCCACTTAGCATCCCTCCCAGTGATCCACTTGGGGAATTTGTGCTGGCTGTTCCTATGGATCCATAGGTTCTAATTCCCAGACCAGGATCTCTTCCATCAGGAGACTTGGCAAGAGTCCCATTACATTTTTAGCTACATCTGTCACTTACTCATTTGGTGTTCCTATGATGAGAGTCTAGCATAAAAAGAAAGGAGGAGGTAGGGCTGTTGTTATATAATGGAGGGAGCCAGCTGATCTACTGAGGCATCTCTTGTCACTAATGCCCTAACTTAAAAGCAGACGGATGAATGCAGCAGCCATGGCTGGAAAAGGTCATGGTGACCAGAGGGCCATTCCCTTTAGAGATGAGAGTCTGATCATTGCACCAGATGAGTCACTCAGACCAACAGAATTGCTAAGCAAGGTTAAGAGTAATGGCTAGTAGAGGATGGAGGTGATGAGTAACAGATGTGGTCGAAGACCAGCTTCAGCGATGGGGACTATAGTTTGTCCCACTAACTCTCCTCTTATAAGTCTCCTCTGGAAAAAAGACCAACCATGACCCTGCAAGAGCTGTTCACAAAACTTGTTATATGAAACCAATAGATCCATGTTGTGCAAGGGCTGGACAGTCCTGGACTGTGTGTGCTACTCATCCCAGCTCCTGAGACCATGAGTATTAGCAAACTGTCCTCAGCCGGAGAGTGTAGCCTTATCCAAGGTCATACCCCCTCCTCAGGGGAAGCCCAATCCAATGGCTGGTTGAGGAGACGGAGGTAGGGGCATAAGGCCCCAACCGTTTGCTTCAGTTTGGGGTATTTCTGCAGAGCCGTTCCAGCTACAGAATGCTCCATAGATCTGCTGAGGCCTCTGATGCAAATTCATACAGGGTTTAACTTCTTCCCCTGCCCAAAGTTGAGCTCCCTATTCTTTTCAGGTGTTATACCTGAGAGCATCCCCCCAGTGAACATCCTACACACAAATCCCTGAGTCTAAGAATCCGTTTCCCGGGAAACTTGGCTTATGATAAATGCTTCTTTAAAAGACATATCTGTTTGTATTACCACAGGTACACACACATGCCTAAAGTCTTCTTATTTCCTGTCCCTCTGAGGACAAAGACTAAATGCCTTACCCTGGCCCATAAGATCCTGTTTGGTCTGGCACCTATCAATCCATTTCTGCAGATCCTCTGCGCACACCTCTCCGTTTCGCTCTCTCTGTTCCAGCTGCGCTGATCTTCCTTGCGTTCCTTAGGGATGACACGTGTCTTCTCTTGCCCCAGAGTCTTTGCACGTGCTGATTCCTCTGCATAGAAAGGTCTTCTGTTCTATTCACCCTTCAACCTCCAGACCAAAGTCTTCTTCAGAGAAACCCTTGATCTTCCCCAGACTTGATCAGGTCATTCTGTTGTGTGTGATCATAGCACTATGCGCTCTTTCTTTATAACACTTAATAGTTTGAATGATCTATTTGTGTCATTATTTAATTAATGTTTATTTTGCTCACCATGACAGCTCCAACACCTATCCTAATGCCTAACTCATAGCTGACAGTAGATATTTGTTAAGACGCTAATTCTTCCTTTAAACTAGATTCAAACCCCTCCATACATAAATACAGTCTTTTTCACTGTAGTGTGTCTTTTTGTGGGTATTTTCCTTGTCCAGTGACTTAAGAGGTAGTCACAGGGCCTAGTACACAGTAAGCGCAGTACACAATACCTGCATTTTCATCTTAGGTTGTTAATATATGTTTTATTTTTTCCTGTTAGACTGTGAGCTCCTCGAAAGAAGGAGTTCCCTCTTGTCTGAACTTCAAGCGAGGAGCTTGGCGAATGTTTATTGAATTAAATCCTCAGGAAGTGTGAATGTAAACATCTGGCTATTTTGAAATGTGGAGATGTTTTTATTTCTTCCAGACAGTTTGTATCACACAGACGCACACACACTGCTAACACAGAGTGTTTGAGGTCAGAGACTGCTGATCAGTTCACTTTTACTCTTTCTATTCTATGTTCCCCTGGGGTTCATCACTCTGCCAAATGAAATGTTTCAGAAAGGTTTCAGGTCCTATGGACACTGCCGTGTGCCTTGTATCAGAGCCGACAGACCCAAATGCTTCCTGGGCTGAGCTGAAGGAGTGGGGGAGAGTCTGCTATGAGTTAATGCCAGATGCCAACCTGCAGGATATGGGTTCAGTGTTGCTGGACATTCTGATTTTTCAAAAGAATCCAGACCTGGGTTTTATTGAACCCTCCCAATTTTATAGGTGTCATTAATTTAAAAAAAAAAAAAAAAAAAAAAGCAAAAAAAGGCATTGTGATAAAACAAAATATGCCCACGCAAGAGCCGAGTTCAAGGGCTTTAGGAGGCTTTAGGTTGGAAGTCAGCTTACAAATCCTCTTCACACTCACTGGAAGACCAGGCAGGCCCCCAGGAATGCCTGTGCCTCAGTTTCCCCATCTATCAAATGAGTCGATTAGGCCAGATGGTCCAATTCTCCTATCCCAGGTGTCCTTCTGAATCCTGCTGTTTACCTGACAATTCTTTCATCCCAAAACACATCATTTTCAATTACAATTGGAAGCCAGCAACCAGAAAGGTATTTTGGCAGAATTTCCATTTCTTTCGAGGGCTAATTACAAAAGACTGGGGGGAAAACAGGCACCACGTTCTCTTTCACATCTCGTTACATTTATTCCGCTTTATTACTAATTCTTTGTTCATATAATTTTCACGCTGGGGTCTGCGTTTTTGTCTAGTTGCCCCAAGCCAGGGAACCCGCCTGAACTCGGGAAGCCTCGATCACCTCCTCTGGTGCTGACGGGTCTTAGCCTGACAGTCTTTACCTTCAGACCAGCTTCCCAAGCAGAGTGCTTCTCTAAGGAGCCTCCTGTCCGAGGTCAAGGCTGCAGCCTAAGGTATTCTGAACGGGAGCTTGGGGACGTGCTCCCGTAATCACAGAAGTCCCTGATTCCACGCGGGACCCCAAAACACTGCAGGGGGCTGGGGGCTGTCCATTACAAGCCCCCCCCCGAAAGAAGAGCTAGGGGAAATATATGGCTGCCACCCGAGTGGTCCCACACCTACTCTGGGTTAGAAGCTGCTGTTTTCACGTAGAAGTGTCCAGCCCCATCCACAGATCTTAACCGCCTTCCCCCACACCCTCCACCACACAGGGACACGCCAGCCCTGGCCACCTCCGCTTGGTAGCCGGCAAAGCCAAGCCTCGGGTCACAGACATTTATCTCCAGTTACTTTACAAGGATTCAGGAAACAGGTCCCAAAAGAAGCCAAAGAGGAAAACTACAGGCAATGTGCACACATTCACCATGAAATACCCACCCAAAGGACAAACTCGGTAATCCCGCCAATGATGTTCCAAACCCGTGACGGCTAGCAGCCGACAAATACCCGCAGACCTCAGTCCATTTTTATTGTATTCAGGCTGCAGTGCTGTATTTCCTGTCTCCTCTTAGCACCACGCATACAGTGTACTTGAAAACAAAAATCTATAGTATTGATCCCGCAAGTCACCACAATTATTCTTTTGAAACAGCCATTGAAAACAAATTACATCTGCACTGCCTTTTCATCCGCCCGCTGTGAGTGAGCAATGCTCACCGTGGCCTCCAGCACCCTGGCGTTAGCACTGTGTCACCGCCGACAGGACAGCCCGGGGAAAAGCAGAAGGGGGAGGGGGTGGCCAGCAAGGAAGGGGGATCAAAGGGCCGTTTTAGGAGGGCACGGGGGTCTGCCTCACCCGGCGTCTGCATCCAGGAGGGGTTTGGACCCAGTGCGGCTGCGATCTAGGTGAACCTGAGAAATTCCAAGTCTACAGACGGGGTTGCTTTTGGGGTCCAGGGACTCTTCCCAGCACAGTAAACCAAGTGAAGTGTTGGACTGATGAAACTGACAAAGATTTAGCCACAGCTTCATTTTCGGATACTCAGTTTAAAATCTAATGACAAGTGTTATTTTCGCCTGATGGTGCATAATTCTATTGACCGATTGAAGCATCTTTAACAGAGCACTGGTGTTGTAAAGCCGGAGAGATGCCCACAGTCCCACTTCTCGCTACAGCCCAAATTCCAACAGATACAAAGGTGACCTTCCCGAAGAAGGCTAGCTGTCCTCTTTCCCTGCAAGTTGTATCCCAGAAACTCCAGAAGGACCAGAGACCCCGGGGTCACTCACCATCCCACCACAGACCTGAGGCCTGGTACATATGTGGGGTCCTGAACCCCAGTAAGATCATGAGCCCCTCCGTAATGCACCAGTCAGTTGCCCTTGGGAACATCTGCTGTTGGGGGCCCGCCTGTTTGTTTCCGATTGTCATACTTGGAAAAATTCTCCCTGCACAGTAATTAAATTCCAGGCCACCGAGCGGTGGGCAAAAGGAAATTCTTTTGTTAAGGTTTGACCACACAAGTCACAGTGGTGGCTCTTGCAGGCGGGAAGTGATAACTGTGGAGCATTAAAAAAAACCAATAGCCTTGTTGACATGGACATGGGAACCTAACCCCTGAAGCCTCCTGGTATGACGCATTGATTTTCCTGTCTGTGTACAGTTCTAAAGCCATCCATTCTGCATGGTCAGGACTCAAAGGGCCGGAGAGAGGAAAAAAATCTGTTCTCTTTGCTGTACCTCCAGGCAGAGTTGAGAAATAAATTCTACGTTTTTGAGAGATGATTTGTTCAAGCCATGTTTAAGAGAATATGATTGCATGAAAAGGGGGAAATATATTTTGCTTCCCTGACCCCCAGAATCTGCAGCCACTGACCCTCATGCAGTATCTTGACACCATAGACATGGCCGAGAAGGGGGTGGGAAGCAAGGGCCGGGGTGGAGGACCTCGGGAATTGGGGAGCTTATTTATTATTCTCCAAATAATATCGCCGAGCTGGCAGAAAATTGCTCAAATAATCCTGTCAGTCCACCTGTCATTTGCCCGATCCCTCTGCCACTGTTATTTTGCCAGGGCTGCTATTCCTTCTTGTTGCAGGTCTCCTTCTGAAATTGCTATGCTCCTGCCTGCTTTCTCATCCTCTTTTCCGCAGGTGAAACAGGCCAGGCTGACTCTCTTCAGGTTCTGCCTGAGAGTCATCCCCAAGCGGACACCTCACCCTGTGCTGACCCACTGTCTCCGACTGCAGTGGGGTTGCTGACAGCCAGGCAGTAAAGGGCTCCCCTGCCGGCCTCCCAGCACCTCCTCCCATGCTCCTGGGCACCCTGGGCTCCTCATTCAAAAATGCCTCTAGGTCACCAAAATCCCTCCCCGTTCTTGGCTGTGACAAGGAGCGACTCCGGGTGATGGAGAGGCCAGCCTTTGGGGAAATGTGCTGAGACACTGCAGGGGATTCTGTGAGCTGCCAGCCTCACATGTTCAGTACTTTTTGAGTGTTTAGCTATTTTAGTTCCAAATAAAGAAAGCGTTGGTGCCGGTCAGGAGGTAGAGCTCGTTGAAGTGGAAGACTAGTGTTCGAGCTGCAAATTTGCAGGGTCGTTCTGCAAAGTATTACGTACAACATTTCCTGGTGCAGAAGAATATTGAGCTATTTCAGGGAAGCCAAAAAGGAAAGACCAAAATCATGCAATTTTCCTGACCTAGACAGAACTATGGATGGAATACAGAAATAGAAAATGCTAAAGTGAATGTCCTTACAAGGCTTGGCTATATAAACATAGAATCCACATATCCCAAGCATGTACAGTGTGAACTCAATAGCAGCATGCATGCACGCCAGTGAAAGTCATAAACTCAATCACACAAACCTTCTACCAGATGATTCCGTCTTGCTAGACCTATAGAAGTATTCCTAAATTAGGCTGATGTGAATGTGTTTGTATATTTATTATTAAAATACTTACTGTTCTGCCTTTTGAAGTAGATGGACAAATGATTTAGGAGTGGAAATAGACTAGAAACAAAATTAATGCAAATAATGTGTTGATTTTTTTTTTAGCTTGATTAGCCAAGCCAATGGAAAATTCTAGAAAACGTATACAATTATTTTAACTGTCACAGGCTGGCAATTGTAATTGACATGATTTGTATGAGATGCAGTGTAATAACTGAATATATTAAAAAAAAATCTCATGCCTTGATTACCAGGAGAACATTACTAGTGCCACAATATTATTAACAACACAATTATCGTGGCATCCCTAGGATACGCTCTTAGCACTTCAATGCATTAGTGAACCTTTGCTAACGAAGAAAAAATTAAAGTACAGCAAATTTCAAAGCACCAGTTGTACCCAATATCATTAAAAATTTATAAAACTTCCCCTGAACATGACAAGTGTTTGGTTTAAATGAAGATCAGCCACAAGGAGAAAGCAGAAATCTTGTTCCTCTTTGTCTCTTTCCCTTCCCTCTCTCTCTGCCTCTCGCTTTCTCCCAGACCTCCCCCAACCGGCACCACCTCAATCCAGCTGAAATATGTAACCATTACAGAGTGACAGCTTGACACACAATGACCCGTCAGAGCATTCATCTCGCAATGTTTTATTTTAGTGAGGAGCCAAACTGCAGAAAAAATAAGCAAGTTGTTTCAAGGCTTGGAAGGAGATCAAACATTTCTGGCATCCCCACTTACCAGACCTTTGATTTACAATGGACTTGTCAGAGCCCGACTAGACAGTGTGTGCTTAAAAACCTACAGAGGCTCCTCGACGGCCCCAGCCCACCCCCATGTCCCCCAAGGAGAGCATCCCTTTGTTCCCGGAACCAGCAAGCTGGGCTGAAGCACAGAACTTTGCATCCTTGCAAAAGGGCCAGGCAGCGTGTAAAAGGCAGTCCGGCTCTGATTAAATCCCTTTTGCCAAGGTGAAAAGAGAGAGGGAGAGAAGGGGGGAATGGAGAGAGAGGGGCAAGCTGAGTTCCTTCCACCAGTCTCTTTACCTCTTCCTTCCAAGTCAGAAGTTATCATCTTCCCCCCTAGAAAAAAAGATACCCAGCAGTTGCTACTACCAGTGAGCTTTCTCAACCATATTCAAATGGAAACGCTCAGCTTAAAAAAAAAAAGAAAAAAAATGAGTTGACCCAAAGTGCAGGTGTTTAAAATATGTTCGCGGTATTACGATTTTTGCTAGTAATTACAACTATGAAAATGGCTGGAAATATATTGTTTCAATTTGTATGGAGAACAATTGCAGAGAGAGAGAGCGGCGTGATCTGTGCCTGGCGTTGGAATGTGTAATTCCTTAACCCTATATGGCGGCACAGGGCTCGCTGGAGCAAATTATGAATACATGTTTTGGGAGAACTTGAGTAGTAAATTTGGATTTTGTGCATCTGCAACAATGCAATCTGACATGTGTGATTTATGGAATATTAAGTTAATACAGTATTATGAAATTAGTTTAATGTACTAAAGCTGTAATTTTAAAGTGAAAAACAATGCAACCAGACGTAAACAATATCAACATTAGCGTTTTGGGAAAGCTGAAACCAATTCACTCAAAATATGTCTGGAGAGTCACAGATTTACCTCGCCTAGACAGGCCCAAGTCTCAGGAAAGTTTCAGACCCCAGGAGAATACTCTCTGCTCAATAGGCCAAGCTGCCCCCTGTCGACCCAAAGCAGGGCGCGCCAGCCGCAGGCACCAACCGGGGAGCCACACCACCCCCACCCCTTGGGGGCAGTCGCCAGAAATTATCCTGAGCTTTTCAGACCAGAGGGACCGCAGGCAAGGTCAAAGGGCCTCCTCAAACTGCATGCTTCACCCTGCAATACCCTCAAAATAAAATCTGGAGAGATATGGCTGGAGTGCCAGATGCAACCCTGGAAACTTGGGGGCTCAGAGTCTGGAAGGAATGCGGCTCTGAGGCCAAGGAAATCTTGTGGGTTCAAAAGAGCAAATCTAGCTGCGTGGTCCTTTGGCGTCTCAGAGGGGCAACCTACCAAGGCAGCAGATCCTTGTAACAAGAGACCAGAGACCTTTGGGCTACAGCAGGATAAGTCAACCCCAAGCCAGCCCGAGACCCAGAGGAGGTAGAGCCTGGATGAGTGGTGCGTTCCCCCGGAGGCTTCCTAGCTGAGTGGACGGCCTGGGACCAGATGAAGGTTCCCACCATCCTCCTACCCTCCCCCATTTACCCCCTCACCTTCCAAGGCTAAGGACCCGCTGGGCCTGAGCAGCAGGAATTGGGATTGAGGATGAGTGACTAAACCAGACGGAGGTCTGAAAGGCCATCCTCTGAAATGAAGGGGAGAAGGAAATCGCTTAGAAAATATTAGTATGGCTTTCTGTGCTTTCAGCTGTGATCTCTGGTAATTGCATGAGCATAAGTGAATGTCTGGAACCAGGACGTGGCCCTTTGGGCCATTTTGCTTCGCCGGCCCAATCATGCCACTCGTTGGTGGGCATCAGGGTGGTAACCCAGACTCAAATTTCCCAAAGCCTTGAGGAAATATAACTAAAGAACTGTACCTGGATTAACTGGGGCATAAAGGGACCGCTCTTCACAGTTCATCAGAGTCCCAAGATTTGGGATTAAATATGGACGTAATAAACATCCTCCAGTGGCAGAGAGGAACCACCACGCAGGTTGGTTCCTTCCATTTTGATGAATGTTAAACCTAACTGATAGAGGACAGTGTTCCAAGGGACCACACCCAGATCCATGTACCATAGGAGGCTATTTCATGTTAAATTCCCCGTGGACTGCCTTGGAAGAGACAGACACCAAATCCCATGGTGCTTCATGCTTATAAACATTGAGATGAGAGTAAGCGTATAAGTGTTCTTTTTGTTATGGCGCTTTCTTTTTAAGATTCCCTATACATGGCTTAATGTGGTAACCGGGATTATTTCATTTATCTAAGATGTCACAGCATCTTCATGTACCCGTAGTAAAAATGAAAGCATTCTACTTAAAATAAATGAAAAGTATACGTCAAAGTTAGAGATGAAACAGGGGCCGTCTCCACACCGGAGAAAATCAATTCGCAGATCTCGTGGAGAGGTTTTGAGCCTCGTCTGTCTAGCAAAGGCGTGTGGCTGTTTTCTGTTGGTTTGTTGGCTTTTATTTTTAAGATGCCCAGCATTTATTGGAGGAGCCAACGAACCAAGAGCTGAAAGCCAATACTAATGTTTTAATTCCATCAAGTGTGTTTCAATTCTCATTCTGCACTTTGCATTAGGAACCCAGACTCAGTCAATACCTCACAGCAACAGTGCTATGGTCAGGCATGGGGACTTCACCTAAGCTGACAAATGCCGGTGCTTCACAGCAGGAGGATAAACGGGCTCGGAAAGGGAACCTGCTCCCCTCTCTTTTCTTCTGCAAAGAGCAAATACATTGTCAAGTCACAGCATGTTTATAGGAAGAGACAGACCCCCATGCACATTGCTCCTCATGTGAGTGCCTTTTGAGGGAGCTACCCTTTTTCTGCAAAATTATTAATATCCAGGAATAACCTAACTATCCACAAGAAACAAAGTTGCTCTATCCCAGTGTCAGAGCCAAGCCAACTCCGTACGCACTCATTCCCCTCCACGGGGTTAGCTGTTTCTCTCTTCTCTCTGTGGAGAGGAACAGCAATGTGGGCAGCTTGCTGGCTTCTGAAAGGTTACAAAATTTTAAAATTTAAAATAAATATATGTCTGCTTCAAGTTCAAATTGCTATTTTTGGTCACCTCCTTCAACCAAGAAATGTCCATTATCTTAAACTTTTTTGTTCCTGAATTATAAATCAAAAGATTTTAACTGGAAAAAAAGAGGCGAGCAGTAACAAACCCTAATGCAAAGGGTCATGGTTAAAGGTTTTCTAATCTTAAAGCCAAACTGCTTCAAAAAAGAAAATTACACACACAGTGAAAACTATACACAATACACAAGAAGTATGTGTATGTGTATGTGTGTGTGTATAAAACAGATGGACTTCCAAATTTCCTTCTATTCTAATAAAACTTTCAAAATAAAATCAGAATATAGGCCTTGATCTTAAAAAGCAGTGTTTAATGAACTTCTTCAAGACCAGCCCTCCGCTTCCTGCCTCGGTCACACAGCATCAGGACGGCCCTCACTAATCCTTCTGGAAGAGTTAATAATTCAACTCCAGAGCTGACAGTTGTAGAGAAGAAAATTCTTTCTTAGATCTGTCCCTCAATTTCAGTAACAGGAGGATACTGATTTCCCTCTTCTACAAACAGCATAGCAACATCTGTGACTCAGACAGGAGAGGCAAGGGAAAGAAAAATACCCTAAAACGGGCTAAATGTCCCCAGACCTGACTGTCGGCCCTTCCTAGCCGGCAGGTGCCTGGACCCCATTCTCGCCCCACTTAGCAAATTATGTATAAACAAATTAACTTCCCGAGCCTGTTCCCTCTGAATTACTCCTTGGTCTCTCTCTGAGTGGTTTTCCATCAGGACAAACCTTTTCCTTTCCCTTATGCACCAGCAAACATACTGATACAATTTAAAGGTCATGTTCTTTTCAAACTGACAGAGCCCTCCAAAGTTTTGACGAGAGGCCCTCCAAGCCTCACACCCTACCGACGGAAAGGAATTAAGTAAAACATCACTTGCTGCAAGCTCAATCATGTGAACTGATTAGCAAATGCATCCGGGGAGAGGGGGCCTTGGCAAGGTGACGGCAGCTCATCTCGAAAGGAGATGTCACACCGCCCAGCAGAGCGCCCCCGATGCCGGGGTCGGGGGACCATGCAAGGGTCAATGAAGATATAATTACCTTCCCGCAAGAAGCCTCTTCTTTTCCAAATCCCCAGTGAATGCCACTTAATTAGCCTCAACTTTTTATTCACCGACTGTCAAACTTTACCCCAAACCCCAAGACTGAATTAATGGCATCACCTCTCAGGCTCCAAAGGACACTTACTTGATAACTGAAGGATCGCTGAGAGTATAGATTCTGCATAATGGCACATTGTGTGGAGACACTGATATGTTTATTTGCAGTTGTGCTTGCGTTATTGGGGGATAGGCAGTTCGTGATTTTTTTTTTTTTTTCTTTTTGATCTGTCTCTGGAACAAACTGGGACGACTGAAACGGCACTGCATTGTTCATCGCATGAGCAGATGTGCTCTGGGAACCCCGATCAGGGCGCTGATTACTCTTCTGGTATAATTATTATTGTTGTTGTTGTTATTTGACTTTTTTGCTTTGGTTATTATGTTCTTCAACAAAAGCCTGCTAAGTTTCACTGAGACATGACAGTGCTTGGCTGTCGAGAGGTCCCTAATGCTCTCCGTCCTAAGTTGTGTGCCCATGATGACATCATCTGTCACAGAGAAGGGGGACATTGGGTGTGTTTCACAACCCCCCAACCAGCTGCAGCCTCCCCACCAAGGGCCTTCCTCCTGGCATCTCCCTCCAGACCACCCCTCCTGATTCATCTGAGAGTCACTCTCTACGCCTCCAGACTTAATCTTTAGGGAAAAAACAGTCCCATCTCCAAACAGTTATCCACCAAGAACTGCAAGAATTTAGCTCAGCAAAAAAAAAGGAACTGTTCTGTTGTGATCGCACACACATCCTCAAAGGCAGCCCCAAGCTTGTTAAATTTTTATTGGAATGCCTTTCCTTTGAAGCTTCCCTCCTACTTTAATTGACTGCTGAGCATCAGTCCACAGCCTTGGTTGTCCCTGTCATTGAAGACTGGGGCTGTCATCCTGGAATTCAGTCATCAAATAGGTTTTCCTTCTCACTCTTCTTTCCTCGACCTCACATCACGCATCTTTCCAAAACGAAGCATCCCCTTCCGTCTCTCTGCCACAGACACAAGCTGCCCCAACTTTTGACTGTTTCCTCCATGGTCCACACCCCTCTTTTCAGACCTGCCCTCACAGTCTCCTTCCTGGCGATGATGCCCCGTGGCTGGTATGTACTGTGGGTACCTGTCTGCCCTGCGGGACACAGAGAGGACTTCCCAGAGCAGATGGGCAGTAAATTCAAATTCTGGATTAAGGCATCATGACTGCTTTAGTGCAGTCATCGTGGGAAGTTTGTTCAGAAATCCAAAAAAAGCGCTTATGTTCTCATGAAGACTGCACTTCGTGTTCCTAAAACTTGACACTCACAACATTTCCTATCATACCTTTGCACAGTCTTATGGGAGGGGCAATTAAATGTGGATCAAATAGTCAATCAACATCTATGGATCAACTTTCATTGCCAAACACTCTGGCTATTAGCTGGCGATGCAAACATAAGATACTGTCCTGCTCTCAAGGGATTCTCAGAATTATCAAGAGACAATAACTGAATGTTCCTTCTGGAAATACCGCAGGTTAACAGAAACTGAGAAGGAGCATGGGAGGGTGGAGAGCAAAGGTGACAAAGATTGGAGGCCCCATGTTTTCGTCTGGTATCTTTTCTAAATGACCCACGTCTGATTGTCACATCAGTAACTGACTCTGCAGAACACTGGGGGATACGCTAGGACCAGCACAATCCGACCTTACCTGGTCTCCCCATGTGAAGAGGGGCTTTACCTTAAAGTGGATGAAGGTGTTGCACAGAGTGGGCTCTTCGCCTACTTGTTAAATCCATCTTCCTCCATTTCTGGAGGGAGCTTCAGGCTCTGCACGGCCGCTCACAATTGCGAGAAAGGGAATGAACCCAAGTCCTTGAAATAGCTGGGGCTCTTTCCCTCATTCTTAGGTCTACAAGAAACAATGTAATGAACGCCAGATCTTTTTATTTCAACCAGTTTGTGAGCCTGACAATGACAGCCGCATCCCATGAATGCCTGTTTCAGCCCAGAAGAAGGAACTCACGGGGTTGACCTGGCCTTGAAAGTGGCTTCACTGAGTGGGCTACACCAGGAATGCACCTGGGGGAGACTCTTGGCCCTGCATCGGACACCTGGCCCAGCAAAGTACTCTGAGCTGTTCATTTCACCCAGAGAGTTGCTCCCCAATAATGCAATGCAAGGGGTCGTCAGGACTGGGCCATCAGAAACCCATCATTCTGGTGCTTCAGGTTAAACCCTGCCCGTTTCTTCAAGGATAGAGCATCATGGAACTAGATATTTTCCTCTCCTCAGCAAAAGCAGTAAAAGCTGCCAGCCTGGGCTGTGTATCCTGCCTGTGCCGCTAACAAGACACATTCTTTTTTGTTCATGGCAAGTAGTGTAAGTTTCTGTCTTATGTCACAATTTCTGACAAGTGCTTGAGCACAAAAACAGTATCTTGGCACCAAGAAAATGACCATCACTTGAAAAGATAAAACTCACAAGGATGCCAAAAGGGTAGGATTTCATGGGAGACATGCAATAGAAATGCCAGCCCCTCCCATGTCCCAAAACCATCCCGACAAAGCATGTCAAAACTGGTCTGCTCTTATCAAACCCCATTCAAACCAACACCTCCCATCGCCGTTTAACAATTCCACACACCTCACGTGCTAAGGCCACAGCTAACTGATCGGCAAAGCCAGACCGGCACAGCCTTGGTCCTTTTTCCACTTTTTATAATTTTCTCAATTCCATTTTGCTTCTGGATCCCTGAGAAGACTGAATTCTCAGTTCAGGGTATCACTTGTATCAACTTGTAGTGCAAAAGCCTTATGCATCTGAAGTACCTGTAAGACAGAGCATTACAATGGAAAAGTACAATTTCATTGCATGACCAACTTCCTTCTTAAAAATGTAGCACAGGTTAGTTTAAGCAAATGCGGCATCTATGAACATACATATCTTGAAGAGGCACAATGAGAAAAAGTCTGAAAATGATGGTTTATTTATGTATTGGGGTCCTGCATGTTAGAGGGTGCTGGTAAGCACCACCCTAAAATCTAGATGTGACTATTTTACCATAGTGGCCATAAGAATACAAGGAGAAGCAGACACGGCACCTAAGGAAAAGCACAAGCAAACGTAGCAACTCCAACACATGACCCAGCAGCCCATTGAATTGGGGCTGGTGAACATTAGAGTCGCTGGGTCCCCCTTTGCCATCCCTCACCCCTGATGGAGCTCCCTGGTAGAGCTCAGCCTCTGAGCCTACAAAGGGAACACTAATTTGAAAGTCAAAGTCCTTTTTTGCAAAAAAACTGACATTCTGAGATAAAGTTCAGACTTAATATACTGAGTCTTGGCGATACTGTATGTTGACAGGATAAGATGTCTTTAATATTTCTGCTTTAAAAATTACCAACAACTGTTCAAGTTCAGATCGGAACATGTTTGGCTCTAGCTGAGCAGTACCCAAGATAGATAAAGTCCAAGTCTTCTCTTCAGAGACTCATGATGTACACGCAGTGCCATGGAGAAGCAGGGCTGTCACCCAGCCACACCTATTAACCGGGAGCTCTGGGCCCCACACACCCACCCTCCTCACTCCATGGTGACACCCAGCTCTGGACAAGGGGCCCTCTTCACCGGCAACACCCAATGTACGCCGGCATCCCCAGGGCTCTCATACCCAGAGCCAGACGGAAACAGGGCACACCGGGCTGGCACACTCCCCCACTCCCAATCTGAAGTACCACATCCCTAGGGAAATATATTCCTGCCTTCCCGCTCACGTTCCAGGCTCTGACCAGTTTACACACACCCATCTGGACTGGGAGGGACGGCTTGACCTCCCAGCTGGCGAGCCACGACCCTCTCCCGCTCTGTTCCCGCGGGGAAGCACAGCACTGGCTCCCTAGCCCAGCAGAGCTGACTCTCAGCCCAGCCCAGTCTCCGTGCCTCTTATAGAATGAAAATAAGGCTCCCTTAACTAGGGAAAGAGGGGAGGGGGTTCCAGCTGCCCCTTCCCTGGGGGGCATGAGCCAATGGCCTCAGTGGCAGTTGGGCATTCGGCTGGCTTCCTCCAGAGGGAGAGGAAGGAAACCTGCCTGAATGCTTCTTCCCAGGAAAGCTAGAAAGGGAGGGAGGAGAAGTCACACCGGGGAAAAGAACATTCCTGAAGGGCTGCAGACACGAGGATGGACAAGGAGGCAGGGCAAGGAGATGTGTGTATGTATGTCTGTGTCTTTCAAACAGGCAGTTCAATCTCAGCTTATTTTATTTGACAAATAAAACTAAGCTGCATATTTATGGACTAATGATGTGAGGTATTGCCCTTTTATTCATATCCACTGCTGTTTAAAGACCAACTGTAAATATTCCTGGGACTTTTTGCAACTTTGTGTGGCACAGGTAGGCGGCCCCGAGCATGGCCTTGCAGCTCTGATGACAACGGCGCTGCCACAAGGTCAAGGTCACGGTTTCACCTCCTTAAGAAAAGTCAGCTACTGATGGAGAGAATCTCCTCTCGAAGGCCACAGGGCCATGTGTTTCAGCAATGACTCAGTGCCAGGTTTTCTGCTGGGCTTGGGGTCACAGAGCTGGCTGCAGCACGTTGTACCCTGGTCCTGATGGTTGACCATCATGAGAAGTCGGTTGCTGGGGCAGAGAGAGGACGTGTGTGACCTTCCCACACCCTGGAGCTGAGACAAGTCCCACCTCCCTGCCCCTCACCATGGGCTGATTGGCACCCATCACGAGTAAGGACAGTTTGTTAGCTGTTGGTCCAATATGAGTTAAGGGCATATAGTTACAACCATAATGTGTTCTCTGTCATTTGATTTCACTGCGCCTACCACCAAAGTTGGGAGCAGGAGATGGAGGCCACCAGGGAGAAGAAAGATCTCCTTGTCTCTTGTCTCTTGTCTCTTGAGGGAGAAAAGAGCTATGTGCAGTAAAGAACAGGTAAGAGGCAGTGGCAGTGGGGGGATTCCTACTGGTCCATGCATCCTGCCCAGAGGACATTGAGCCAGTGGGTGGGAGTGGGCAGAGGAGAAGGCTGACCCTGGAACCAAGCAGAGGCAGGATGGGTACCAGGAGGATGGAAGGCTCTCAGACTTCAGGGGGGCTGAGTGTGCTGCTTCCCCGTTCTCATTAGGCCCAGGAAGTCAAAGCAGGCCACGTGCTCAGGAGGCTCTGGCAGAATAAATACCTCCTGGTGAACCCATGTGCAGCCTCGCCATGGGCTGGAGCTGAGCTTGTCCAAAGCAAGGGCATTGGGGTGGGGAGGGGGTCACACAGGAAAAATCCTAGGCAGACCTTGTTTCATGAAGGGTACCAGGTAATTGGGAGTGGCTCTCACGGAAACAACACACCATGCAGCCCCTCTGTAGGATGCTCCCAGCTAGGAGAGGGCCCAGCCCAGCCATCAGTCAGTCAAACAGAAACCCCACCCTGCAGAAACCCCACTTCAGGCCAGGGGCCTGCTCAGGGGTCTGGGGCCTGTCAGCAGGGACAGAGGGCTCCGCACGGCATAAACCTCCAAGCAGCTGCCTCTCTATTCCTGTCAGGAATAAAGACGCAGATGTAGAGAATGGACTTGAGGACATGGGGAGGGGGAAGGGTGAGCTGGCACGAAGTGAGAGAGTGGCATGGACATATATACACTACCAAATATAAAATAGATAGCTAGTGGGAAGCAGCCGCATAGCACAGGGAGATCAGCTCGGTGCTTTGTGACCACCTAGAGGGGTGGGATAGGGAGGGTGGGAGGGAGGGAGATGCAAGAGGGAAGAGATATGGGGATATATGTATATGTATAGCTGATTCACTTTGTTATACAGCAGAAACTAACACACCATTGTAAAGCAACTATACTCCAATAAAGATGTTTAAAAAAATTTAAAAATAAAATAAAATGCCAAAGAAAAAAAAAGAAAGAAGCTGCCCCCACTAGCAATTCCTGCTCAAGGACTAATGAATTTTTATTGCCCATGGTGAGAAAGACGCACCTCACCATCAGCTGTTCTAACGACAGCTCTGGTTTCTGCAGCCCTGCTGAGCGGTCCTCAAAGATGCTGGGCCCACAACCTGGGATGCTGCTGATGTCCACGGCCTTCTCCCTTTGCTCGCCCGTCTGAGCCATCACTTACGCAGCAGCTCACTCAAAGCTAAAAAGAACTGCCACAGACGCCTAACTGGTCCCGCGGGTCCCTCGCCTAGGGCTCCTCCAAAGCGAGGCGACACGGGAAGCCTAGATCTGGCCTCGTCTCCCAGGACAGAGACTCATTTCTGAACAAGACACCTGCTGGCATGCCATGCTCCAGATACTGTGGGGCACACAGATGAACATGACCTGGCCCAGGGCTCGGAAACAAGTCAGCAAAGACATGTCAGTGCTGCAGACGGGGTGCAGCGTTCAATGGGGACACAGAGGAGAGAGAAATGGGTCCTCTGGGGGCAAGGGGGCATCTCAGATGAGTAAGATGTCAGTAGGCAGAGGAGGGAAGATCTTCCCAGGAAGGGTGCAGCACAAGCAGCGTTGCAGGGACCACAGGAATGTACACACACTCTTTGGGCTTCTGAGAGGGGCTGGGATGAAAATAAGACTCGACCATAGCTCCAGGGACAAGACCTACACAACCCAGGTCTGCCTGCCTGCCCAACTCATCTCCAACCACCTGCCTCTGTGTTGCCTAAGCTTCCTTCACACCAGCTTCTCTCACCCCAGGACCTTTGCTCATGACTTTGCCAGAGTCAGGGATGTTCTTTTGCGTTCCCCTAGTTGCCTCCCTTGGACTTTCAGATCTCGAGTCCTACATAGAGCTGACCACCATATTCACCGAGGTATTTTTCTCCAAGATAAGTCTGAAGTTATCTTATTTGTTTATTCATTTATCATCTGCTCCCCCAAAGCCGATAACCTCCATGAATGCAGGCATCTTGTCTGCTTTTTCCACTATATTCAGAGGCTGGGACAATGTCTGCTAATAGGTAAAGCACTACCTTTAGGAGTGAGCGGGGGAAAGGCACATTTTGACCTCTTTGTCATCTGGGCACGGATCACAGATCACCGATCTGTGGCTGTCCACCCTTTCTAGGAGTTTGTGAAGCAGCATGAGAAACGTCGCTCAGGCAGCTGGGAGTGAGCCAGGGCAAAGCCGATGGGCTCTGTGCAGAGCGCACGGGTCACTTTCACTTTGGGATGGTCAGAGCAATGGAGGCCTCCAGACCAACATAGTGGGAGTTGCTGAGACCCTGGGGCTGGGCAGTTGATGGAAGAAATGAGGAAATTTGCACTCACTCCATTACAAGGGCTGCAGAATGCTCTGCCCAGGCATTGCTGATGGGGTCTTGCAGCCAGGCTTCCAAGCACCAGATCCTTTTGGAAAACAGGCTTTAGAAAGAGGCTGTGCACTGGCTTCAGGGCCAGGGCCAAGAGATACTGCCCAGCCGCTGCATGGACCCCGGGGCACGCGGGAAGTGCTAGCGCTCAGCGTGGCCGGGCTCAGACTCGCACCTTCACCAGCACTGACACACACCCCAAATCAGGGTGAGCACCAAGGGACTCCAGGGCGTGTGAGAGCTTCCAGGCGAGACTCTGGAACACGGTGCCCTTTCAGAAGGGAAGATGTTCAGGATACAGAGAAGGACACACAAGGGAAGCCACAGTCCGTGTTTAAGCTGCCGAGGACCCAAGAGGCCAGGAGAGGGGGTAGCTTGTACATGAAGAGGGGGCCCGGGGTCACCTGCGGAGGAGTTCACAGCTCCCAGGAACACCTGTTGGGTGAATACTCTGCAAATCCTCACATCTCTCAGCTGCCCGGAGAAAATTTTCAACACAAGATCATTGAGCTCAAGTTCAACCACGCACTAGCTTTTTTTCAAGGTTTGGCAAATGATATGACCTCTCTCAGTGACCTACTGTCCTAAGCTGAAAATACTGAGGCTGTCACCACCGATGTCTGTGGGTTGTTAGAAAATTAAGCAAGGTCAATGCGCACCTCCCTCAGGTACTGCACCATCCCCTGCCCTCGGTTTACACTCACTATTATTCACATTGCAGCCTCTCCTGCAGTGCTCCGTCCACAAAATCCAGTGAGTTCTTGGGCCTCATGGGTGAGCCCATCTGGACATGCCCCACCCTGGCTGAAGGTTGGGGATCCCCAGGTCACCCACTCTGCTCTCTCTCCTGGTCCCCTCTCACCACCATCACCCCATGCTCCTTCTCTTTCTACATTGCTACCTGGCTGGGTAGCAGTTTTCTTCCTTCTCCAGAGAATGGATGATAGAGCCTCGAAAAGTTTGCATCATGAGAAGCTGATACTCCAGGCCACAGAACACCAGAGTTTTGGGCCACACAAGGAAACAGAAAAATTCCTGTTCACCAGTCTCTGTACAATTGCTCCTCCCCTAATAGGAATTCAAACATTGGCCATAGAAAGAACATTCCAGAACCGTGATTATCCAAGTCTTGTTTGACCAAAGGGAGCAGCGTGGAGCAGAAAGAGAGGGCCCTCCGCAGAACCCTTTGTATTTGCCAAGGAAAAACTCAGACGCGCCTCCCAGCCTCCCAGCCAGCTAGGGGCCAGGCTCGGGAAGTTGGGGGTTTCCCTAAGGAAACAGAAGATGAAGCGTTTGTGTTTTGTTTGAACTGATAATAATGTCAGTTTCCGTTATGGGCTCATTACAACAAACCTGGGACATATTAACAGCTCTTAATTGAATTTGGAAATAAGAAGAGGGTTTTGAACGGTCTTGTAAAGAGTGGATGAACGGTCCCCACAGCGACGGACGTGCACCTTGAACAGAGATGGAACGCAGCACCCCCCAATGGCGGCTCCCTCTCACCCTCCCCAGGTCCCCAAACATGCACTGGGAGGCCATCTGGATCCCCCCTGAGCTCGTGGGGGCTAAGGAGAAAGATGAGACCAGAAGGCACTCCCAGAGAGTGAAAGCAGGCCCCGTAAGAGGCAGAGTTTTATTTTTTATTCCAAACGAACAACAGAAGAGGAATTGTTGACCGTCCAGCCCCGAGCAGAGACCCCTCCCGTGAGCCTTGCAGGGCCCATGGCAGCCCTCACCCGGACAATGCATGCCTGTTCCCTGTCTGCCTT
The DNA here is from genome assembly GCF_965194825.1 of Balaenoptera physalus. Lineage (NCBI taxonomy): Eukaryota > Metazoa > Chordata > Mammalia > Artiodactyla > Balaenopteridae > Balaenoptera > Balaenoptera physalus. Next base: position 19,621,180 of record NC_138900.1, on the reverse strand, counting down.
CCCCACCAGAAGGGGAGCCCCTGGCCACATCCTCTCGGAATCCCAGGTGTCCAGCCCAGGCCCTGACACAGAAAGTCTGGACAACCGTTTGTAGAGTGAACAAGTGAAGGCATGACCCAACACCTGTGGGCTTTTCCTTTTTCCCCTCACCCTCTGCTTCCTCTCTTCACCTGCTTCCTCCACCACACACTCTCCTATCAATCCCTATGCAGCCCTTTCCAGAAAACCCTTGTTAATTATCTAGAATGTGTGCTTCTTTATTTGCTCCATGCCTATATAACTACACATAAATACACATGCTTACACACACATATAAATACACACACGTATCACGTACAGACATAAGTCATATCCGACAGGGTGGGGGGGGGGGGGGAAGGAGAGAGTTGCCAGATTTAGCAAACGAAATCACGGGACTTCCAGTTAAATTTGAACTTCAAATAAACAACAAATAATTTTTAACTATGTTTTAATTATTTCTCATTTGTCTGAAATTGAAATACATTAAGTATCCTGTATTTTATCTGGCACCCCTGGGTGGAAGGTGGTTTTATTCTTTTGTAAATCTGATCATAGGATTCGCTCACTCTTCTCTCTTAGGATCCATGGATAGCTCTTCAATTCAACAGGTATTTGCCTAGTGCCTTCTTTTTAATGGATACATAATATTTCGTGGTGTGGCTCTTCCTCAATTGCCGGGCAATTATCTCGACGTTTGGTGTCTGTGTCACTGCGACGTTGCTTAGTAAATTCCCACCCTCAACCAAAAGAAGGCAACATGATTGGCTCTGTCCTGGCTCCTTAAATTAGCTGTCCTGGCAAAGTCAGACCAGAAGTCCATGGCGAGAGAGCCCATCACTAAGAACAGCCATGAGACCCTACATCAGGGGCTGTGGGTGGGGAAAAGGACAAAGGAACGTGGAAATTCCCCTTTCCAACAAGGACAGAACAATAGAGACGCTGACATACCTGCCTCTGACTTGAAGCTCGAAACACCCTCAACTGCAGAAATCCAGACCGGCTCATTTGCCAAAACCCACACCAGCATAATTATTGTGCACAGCCCCTCACATCCCTCTTTCATCACTCATACCTTTAACTTCATCCTTGTTGCTGAAAACACAAAAATAAAAAATACATAGCAGCTCGGCTGACATTACAGCAACAGCATAAGCCTCATTTTACCAACCATTTAACTCCCTCTAAGGACCCCGCTCAGAGACACAGGCACGTTGATGGGAGCTGTACAAAGGTCAGTGATTTGGAGGCTCTTTCCGACAATTTGCCAGGATTTTGGCATTTGTAAGCATCCATAGGACAGCTCTCTAGCAAGCTGACCTTGACAGCGAATGGGATAAATAAACCTTCAATTTACCCCCTCCAGCTCTCCGCGAGCCGGGCCGGTCCCCACGGAGCCTTCACCTGTCCATATCGTTCAACTGCCTGCAACTTTCAACTGACGAACATCACAGCTCCGCGGCCCAGTGACAAACACCATCTAACAGATAAGGCTTCTGAAAAGTCAAAGCCAATACTGCTTCCATTGAAAATTTAATGCCGGCTCCATCTTTGCCCATCATTCTTCTGACTGTTGCACGTGTCCCAAGAGGCCCTTGAAGCTAAAGCACTGCTCCATAACAGGTAATGACGTGACATTTAATGATACTGTCCAAAGTGATCCCGGTCTTTGGGAAGTAATGTGCACTCATGTACCAGATAAGCACCGCCAAACGTACTGAGCCGCTGTATCTTTCACAGCCCTGTCACCAGATACGATGTGACACAGCCCCGGCCATCGTACCTGCTGCTTCTCCGACCCCGCGCATTTTCAGAGCAGAGCTCCAAAGCGTTCGGGGAATTCAGGCAAAAGGTAGGATGGTAACATATCTGTAATTAACTATTCACAGCCTCTTTAATACTTCAGTGCTCTTGGATTCGCTACTAAAATCTGTGAATTATACCTCATTGAAAAATGTCCTTAATCGACTCTGACATGTTTTATTGGAGGCAGAAAAAATGTTTCAGTATGATAGATAAGGTTAAAAATGTTACTACTCTGATCATTTACTCTAGTGCCTGGCAAAAAAACTCCAAAGCCAAAAACCATTTACATCATTCATCGGATGCAAGAGAGGAAAAAAAAAAAAGGCTTATCTGACAGCCCGTTTTAGCTGATGGGACAAAGTGCAGATTTTCAATTTTCTGACAAAGTTATGTTGTTTATGTAGATAAGGGGGAAAACAATTGTAACATTGCTGCAGCATGCCATGAGGCCTGGAAATGTGGCTCCCACTGAAAACTATCTCCGGGCCATGCGGAGCGCTGAATGACCCACAAAACATTACCTTCAGGCTTCCGACCAGATCATGCAGGGCTCGTCTTCCTCCTCAGAAGCAGCTGAGGGTTTTCAAACAGTCCCAGAGCCCCGCCGGGATGTGTCGTGTGACAACTCTACAAACACAAAAAATTCTTCCCTCCCCAGCATTCGCCCCAAGAAGCTGCAGTGGGGAACAGGGAAATCTACCAATAGAGGGGCCTTTTAGTAGCTGGTGTTTTGCAGGAACGTTGAGTCTTGCTGTTTTCTCTGCACTTTGGCTGGTACCGGTGACCCCAGAAGTGGAACTCTAAGCTCCTGAGCTCTATATATATACCCCTCTGTGGGATGGGTCTCATGCAGTTAAACCTGGGTACATCCTGGGAAATCACCTGCAAATCCTGTTAACCCTTCCCCAGATGCTCATCCAAACGCCACCTCCTTCCAGACCTCACACACATGTTCCTCCAAGCAGACTTGCCATTCTCCCATTACAACAGCCAGGATCTTGGGCACTGCGCAGAGGTGATGGGTCTGGGTCCTAACCTAGTGGGCTGGGGGCAAACCTCAGGTCTGAGGCTAAGCAGCTACCTGATCTTGACGCAGTGACTAACTCTCCCTAGGCTTCATCTGTAAAGAGGAGAGGATGGCAGTGGCTGGAGTGGAGATCTGCCAAGCACCGTACCTAATGCCCTGGTTGCAGGGACCGGCAGTGGCTGGTATTGGAGGAATCGACTCCAGCTGTGGCCGGGGAGGGCAGACTCAGTCTAGCAGACTGACTGCTCAGAAACACATCCAGTGGTATTTTCTAAAAGTAAGTCTCTCTTGGGCCAGTCCTGGACAGGATTGTTTTCCAAACAGACTCTAGCCCTGAGGGACTGAAGTTCATTATAAACCCAGAAGACCCTCACCTGCTCAACCCACATCTGAGGAAAAGCATCTCAGCACAAGGTTTCCTGATCAAGGTCACTGGGGTCAGATAAAGCCAGGAACGCCACAGGAAAATGGTTACAGATCAAACGATGGGATTCAACAGTAAGCAGTAGCAAGAGTGAGAGGGAACTACACAAAAACTAAAATGTTGCTTCTTTCCAAATCCATGGTTCTGGGCAGCCAAGGAAGACCCTTCATCTTTGAACCACATGGTCCAGGGCCACATGGCTGAGTAGGGCTTGCAGATGTATTTGCTTTGACTGGTACCTGGGTTTATTTTCTTTTTTTTTTTTTAATTTTTATTGGAATGTAGTTGCTTTGCAACATTGTATTAGTTTCTGCTGTACAGCAAAGTGAATCAGTTCCACGTATACAGCTATCCCCTCTTTTTTAGATTTCCTTCCCATTTAGGTCACCACAGAGCATTGAGTAGAGTTCCCTGTGCTAAATTAGGTTTCATTCCAGAGCCTTCCCTGACACCTGCGCACAGGCTCAGAAGGCAGTGTTCCCGTAGACTTGATGCTAATCCTACCTCCTAGAGTTGGAGGTGCTGACTAGTAGTAACCAGCATTTATAAACTAGTAACATTAAAAAATTAGGAAGGTCCTACTGTATAGCACACGGAACTATATTCAATATCCTGTGACAAACCATAATGGAGAAGAATCTGAAAGAGAATATATATATGTATATGTGTATATATGTATGTATATATATGTATATACATATATACATATGTATATATACAATATATATATGTATAACTGAGTCACTTTGCAGTGCAGAGGAAATTAACACAACCTTGTAAATCAACTATACTTCAATAAAATATTTTTAAATGAAAAAAAATTAGGAAATTCCACATGAAAATATACTGTCTTTTGGGGGGAAAAAAACCCAGGATTTTTCTAAGCCTACCTCCTGTTTCTACCAAAAGTGGGGAGAACATTCTGCATCCTTGGCCAGCACTCACAGAGAGAAAGTCACAAGAAACACAAGACGTTGTCACAGACCAGAGGAGAGGAAAGGAGACACAATGCTTAAATTCAATGTAGAATCCTGGACTGGATCCTGGGTCAGAAAAAAGGGCGTTAATGGGGGAACTGGTGAAATCCAAATAAAATCTGAGGTTCAGTAATAGTAAGAGACCAACCTTGTGCCTTTGTTCTGACCAATGTACCCGGGGAATGTAAACGTTGCTAATGTTAAGGGGAAGCTAGGTGAAGAGCATGGGAAAATTCTGTATTATCTTTGTAACTTTCCTGTAAATCAAAAATTAGTCAAAATTTTAAAATTTCTTTAAGAAAAAGGTCAGGAGAACAAACCAAGACCACTTGCTATACATGGCCCATCTCACTCATTGGTTTTGGTGCTTGGAGCCTGGAGCCTTTTGAACTTGGGACACCCCTCCCCCAATACTTCCTGCAGAGGGGGCGTGTGTGCTGTCCCCTGGTGCACACGCCCGCCTGTCTCCTGGGTGGCCTGGTCCACACGCAGGACTTGGGGTTCTTGTGGGAAACTGTGGGGACCCCCAAAATCTGGTGGGACCTCGGTGAGCTGAGAGCAAGGGAAGGGGATGCTCCCGGGACAGCTCCAGGGGAGACGGCACCCTCCAGGCCTCCTGAGGTGGTGAAAAAGGACCCTAAGCCGAGCACCCGGAACTCAGACCAGGGAGGTGTGCCAGGTGGTCAGTGTCAAGAAGGTGGGAGACCCCTTCCCCGCAGAATGCCCAACATAGCCCACCCTGGCATCCTGCCATCAGAGAACAGGCCCCGATGTACCCCAGCTTCCATGCAGAGGAGCCAATACCTCTATCAGAGGTACTGGAGCAAGTATCTTACCCTGCCCTCTGAGGACGGATCCCCCATTTACATCTCTCCAGAGCGCCCACCCAAGGCTGAGCACAGGGTCTTAACTCTGAGGACTTTTGCCAAATGTCAAGTTCCCAGTGGACTGATCCCAGGGCCACCGGCCAGTCAGCACCTGTGTGCGGGGTCGGGGGGCCCTTTGCCGAGCCCTGCAGGGAGCATGGATGTGCCAGACGAGCTCCCTGACCTCCAGGAGATGACAACCCCGGCGGAGTGATCATCTCCAGATCACAGGACAAGTCACCGGAGAAAAACATCACCGGGGGCTGACACCCTCAGACAGAGTCAAGAAGGGGCTAGAATTCCAGCAGGACTTGAGGGTGGGTGGGATTTCATCATACACTGATGGTCACTGGGAGAGAGAAAGAGGAGGTGGGTAAAGGGGTGAGAGAGAGTTCCACACTGGGAAAGGTGTGAGGGCAGGGAAGGGCAGTGGTGTACTCGGTTACCGAGGTAGGTCCTGCCTGACTGCAGCTTAGGACAAGCTGGGCGTGGAGGGTGCAGGTGGTGGCTGGAGCAGCAGCGGCTACAGGAAGCTGGGAATTTCCCTGCTAGCTCCTGAGGACGATGTACAGTCGTGGAAGCGTGCAGACAGCCCTGGAAGCAAAGGCAGTCATCTAGTAACTACTACCTCAGGGGCATCCCGGGACCACATCCCTGGGAGTCAGGTTACTTCTGTAAACCCCTTTATTGTCCCGTGACTGGCACCATTGCCATGCACAGGGATGTTGTGTACTCAAGGTGTCAAGATTTTTTAAAGCAATCATCTCAAGTATAACTCAGTGTTTTAATTTTATTTTGAGATTCCCTCATTTTAATTTTTTTATTAATTTTTTATACAAATTTGCTCAGGGCCTCTGCCCCTGACCCTGTAGCTGGCCACCTCTAGCCAGAGCCCGATGCTTGGGTTTGGAGTTCAGCTCTGCCTTTACCTGTGGATTCTGGGCACCCTTTGTGCCTCATCGTCCTCATCTGTAAAATGGGTATAACATATCCAGCATCCACCAGGTGGAGTTGCCATGAGGTTTAAATGAGCTAATACATGTCAACTGCTGCTCAGTCCTGAATGTCAGTGATGTGTCCTGAGCAGGAGATGGGCCTGAGAAACCGTGCCAGAAACAGGCCGTGGGTGGAGGTGGCTGGACATGCAGGCGGAGGAGAGCTTCAAGAGCTTTCTGTGCAAGAACGACCTCGCAGGGGCCACATTCCAAGGAAAACAGTCCTGGGGGTGGGATTAGGTCACAGTGTTACGTAGGGCTGGCTCTGCGGGGGAGGCCCACCCCAGGCCTTCAAAGACTTGAGCCCCACCCTGGCTGGCTGAGAGCAGAGACCCGGATGGGGAGTGGATGAGGCCGGGGTCCACTCCCCCAGGGCCAGCAATCAGCCCGGACTCTGCCACGCCTGCCCCGGCCCAGCTCCCAGCTCCCCCCTCACGTCTCTACCACACAAGCCTGCCTTTTACAGAGCCCATACTTTGTTTTGTTTCAGAAATAGGATCATAAAATGAGTGTATCTTTCTGGTTATTAATTTTCTGCCTTTTTTTTTTTTTGCTTATTTATCTAAATGAAAGATGTTTTATTTCCCAACCAGCTGCTATATGAAATGTGAGGAGCAATTGCAAACCCAGTTCTGTTGTGTGGCTGAAACCCTAGCAGTCGAGGTTGAAAGAAACATCTTTTCTCCTTGCTGGAAAGAAAAAGAAAGAAAGAGAGAAAGAGGGAAGGAAGGACGGAAGGAAGGATGGAAGGAAGGGAGGGAGGGAGGGAAAGAGGGAGGGAGGGAGGGATGAAGGAAGGGAGGGAGGAAGGAAGGAAAGGAAAGAAGGGAGGGAGGGAGGGAGGGAGGAAGGAAGGAAAGGAAAGAAGGGAGGGAGGGAGGGAGGGATGAAGGAAGGAAGGAAGGAAGGAAGGAAGGGAGGGAAGGAGGGAGGGCAGAAGGAAGGAAGGAAGGAAGGAAGGAAGGGAGGGAGGGAGGGAGGAAGGAAGGAAAGGAAAGAAGGGAGGGAGGGAGGGAGGGATGAAGGAAGGAAGGAAGGAAGGGAGGGAGGGAGGGAAGGAGGGAGGGAGGAAGGAAGGAAGGAAGGAAGGAAGGGAGGGAGGGAGGGAGGAAGGAAGGAAGGGAGGGAGGGAGGAGAGAAGGAAGGAAGGAAGGGAGGGAGGAAGGAAGGAAGGAAGGAAGGGAGGGAGAGAAAGAGAGAGGGAGAGAGGGAGGGAGGGAGGAAGAGAGAAGTCCTTGAGTGTGTTTTGTTTATTGCTACTTTACTCAGGCAATTGCCTACTTGAGTCAGACTGTCAGGCTGGGCCCCCAAACCCGGTTCTTGCCCTGTGCTGCCCAGGCCCAGCTGCTACAACAACGTCTTGGCTCCCAGAGCTGCTACGCAACTGGCTGCAGGCAAACGGTGCAGATGGGAGTGGGGTGGTTGGCAAGCCCTGAACCGGCTGGGGCTAAGTGGTCTGGGAGCTGACGGGGCTCAGGGTCGGGGGCGGCCGTGGCTTGCTGTTGGACCTGAGAGCTGAAATTCCTCAGAGTCTACAGAGCTGCTGCCTTCATGCTCTGTACTGTGACCCCCAACTCAGACCCCATAGAGGTCAGGCCTGACCCACCTGGACACAGAAGAAACCAGTAAGCCCTTCCCTTTCATCCTTGAGCACCTGCTCTGTCAGTCACCAGATCTGGCCGGCAGTGTAGAATGTGTCGCATTTCATGGGTCTTACAGATGAGAGGGCTGAGCATCTGGTGCTCAGTAAAAGAGAAACCCAGTGTCCACCCAGACAAAACCCTCGGCATCTCTAATTCCTGCCCTAAGCACGGCTCTGGTTCATCTTACAGGTCAACCTGACTGGGAGGCAGGGTGCCCAGATATTTGGTCAAACGTTATTCTGCATGTGTCTGTGAAAGTGTTCGGGGGTGAGACTAACATTTAAATCAGTGCACTGAGTAAAGCAGCTTGCCCTCCCCAGTGTGGGTAGGCCTCACCCAGCCCATGGGAGACCTGAATAGAATGAAAGGCTGACCCTCCCCCAAGGAGGAGAGAATTCTCCTGCCTGAGGCCTTCATACCGCAACCTCAGCTCTTCCGGGGCGGACAGTAGCCTGCCGGCCTCTGGACTCAAACTAGGATGTCAGTTCTGCAGATCTGGACTTACCAGCCTCCATAATCATGCGGGACAGTTTCTCATTTTACATATGTGTGTGTGTGTGTGTGTGTGGGTGGGTGGGTGTGTGTATCCTTTTGGTTCTATTTCTCTAGAGAAGTCTGACTAATACAACGCTCCCCCGAAAAATCACGGCCAAAACCTTGCTACCTGGCTGCTGGGAACCTGGCTAGAGGGAGGGAAGGATGGAGGGAGGCGGGGAGGGTCAGCTGCAGGCATTCTCAAGACACCATCCTCTCAGCAGAGTCTCTCACACCAGAGGACTCCGGCCGGGCCCGTGGGGTCGGTGGGGGGAGGGGGGTGTCCCTGCAGCTGGGGGAGGGGCACAGGGTGAAGCCTCAGGGTGAAAGGGGCATGCCTTGCTGGAGTTCATTTCGTATGCTGTCACGAGGCTCAAACATATAAACCTTTTATATTAAAGCAGATATAGCTATTAATATAGAATGCAAACTTTGCAGGACCTTCTTTTAGATAAGTTACTAGATGATGGAGAAACTTCAAAATCGCAGTAGGTGTGGTGGATTTCGCCTCCAGGAAACCTTTTTCCCTGCAGTGGCTTGGGGGTGGGCTGTGCCGCAAGGGGAGGAGCCCAAGGTGACAAGGGTGTGGTGGATTGGCTGGTCTGTCTAACTGCCAACTGCCTTTTATGTCCTGAAGTCAAATTCACATGCGGGGGACTTCCCTGGCGTTCCAGTGGCTAAGACTCCACACTCCCAATGCTGGGGGCACGGGTTCAATCCCTGGTCGGGGAACTAGATCCCACATGCATGCCGCAACTAAGAAGTCCGCATGCTGAAACTAAGGAGCCAGCGAGCCGCAACTAAGACCTGGTGCAACCAAATAAAGATAAATAAATATTTAAAAAAAAAAAAAAATTCACATGCGGGGTGGAGAGTAGGGGGCCCATACCTGGGGCATGGCTTTGACCCTCAAACTCGGAGGCTCTCTCTGCCCTGCGCCCATCACTGTGCTCAGCAGTAACATGACTTTCCTCCAGAGAAGGTTGCTCAATGGCACCGATCCTGAAAACCCCTCCTGGACTCCCAGGGGAGGCTCCCGGGCTCGCTCTGCTCCCCGCTGCAGCCTTTCCCCGTGGAATCCCTCCCACGGTCTAGGCAGCAGCGTCTCTGCACCTCACTTGGCCCAGCCTCCGACCTCAAAGCAGAAACTCAGGCGTGTGGGTGAGTCCCTGCATGGGGAAAGGGAGCTCCCATGTTTGAAGCAATCTGAACTTGAATGGAAAGATGTTCAAGGCCTCCCTGAGGCCTGTGTTAGGTCAGGGCCTCGTGCTTGCGGGAGCCAGCCCTGTGCTGCGGGGACCGGGCTGCGACATAAATTCCTTCCCAGCTTCCATCAGAGCCACGTCCCACGTTCTCAGGAGGCAGGCAGACCCTACACCAGGAGTGAACAAGCAACAGAGACTGACCCCCCAGGAACAGATCTTCTATTCGAGGGCTGAAGGATGGGGCTTGGCCGCCAGGGCTAAGGCGCTCCCTTTATTTCACCCTGCTTGTTACTTTACTTAAAACGCGTGCACGTGTATTCACGCACCCACTCACGAGCACAGCTCTAGATCCCGCCTCTGAAACTTCACAGGGTGTCCTCAAGCCTCGCTCACTTGAGGGTCACCTTCTTTGGACCCCTCTGATTGCCGCAGAGAGCTACTGGCTACGCTCCCTTGGTGCCTGCAGTCTCTGTGTGGACCTGTTTCCTCATCCCCACTCCTCCTCTCTCTGTGGCCACTGCCATTTCTCCTCCAGTCATGCAGGGATGGCTCGATGGTGCCGAGGATATTGGGCGAGGCTGAGGCCGGGGAATCTGATCTAACACGTACAAGGAATCACGTGCTGGTCTTGAGCTCCTTGATGTTTTCAGCGGGGTTGACGCTGGTTTCCCTGGCACCAGTTTCCCACGGTTATGAGATCAGAGGAATTAATGGGTACTTAGTCTGTGAGCCTAAAGATTATTGGAGGTAACTGCATTTCTGGGACAAAGCACACACTGCATTGTGATGGACCTTCTGTGGTTTTCTCGACCCCATGCTGTCTGCTGGCAACACAGCACCTTTACCCCCTCTTGTAGGTTCTCCCCTGATTCACAGGGGCTACAAATCTGGAAACTACATTTTCCGGAACCTCTTGGATGCTGCCCAGTATTTAAAAGGCAGAAGCCTGATCATTTCTCCTCTGACAGCAGTGGGCAAACGTGCGGGCTCTGCAGATAGGAACTTTGGCAGCGGCCTGCAGAATACCCGGCTATGTGCTGGGGAAAAATGGAGTCATTGCTGGTGGTTTCTAGCAAGGTCTCGACTCTGAAAGCCAGAAGCATGCCTGAGAGCCAGGCCATTACCCTGACCTTCATGCCTCCAGCCTTTCCAGTGGTTTTAGAAGCATCATATCTTTATCAAATCTCTTCTTACTTGAGACAATCAGAGTGATTCCTGTTTTCTTCCCTAATATATCTGGTCATGAAAAAATACCAAGCATCACTGTGTGTCTAATTCAATGTCTAAATGAGACTACCCAAGAACACTGGCAAAAAAACAAGATATCACTGTCCGTTGAAGACTCTTGGCGCAGAGAATGAATGACACGATTAGCAGCAGTGAAGTCCTCAGTATTTTCCATCCCAAGCTTTCTGAGATATGTTCCATCATTGTCCCATTTCACCTGTCATTTCACAAGGACCTTGAGGGCAGGAACAGTATCTTTTTTGTATAAATTAAATTCCTATGTAATAAACTCCAAGTAACTATCCACATCATTTGTTTTCCTGTATCTTTATAGCATTAACTATTGCTGGCAAAGGTGTTTAACCCTCTGAGAATCCAAGAACTTTTGATAAGAGATCATTTCATATGATATTAACCACAAGAAGGGATTTGAGCTGGTTTCCCCAAGACCTCCCAGAGAGCTGTGGGTTGAGCGCAGGTCAGGGAAACATGGGGGCTGGTACCCAGTGCCCTGGGGAATATTAACCTCCACATGCCCTCTAGCCCTGCTTTGCAATGTGCCCTGTTCCCATTTGCATCAGACTTCATTCAACCTCTTTCTCTTCAATGATGGGCACAGTTCGCTTTTGAAAATGTTTCAGGAGTTCTCTCTCTAAGGTCATGGAGAATGAGACGAGCTGTTGAGATGGAGAGAAATGAAGACAGAAGGAAAAACGACTTTATTCCACAAAAAGTTATTTGAGCATCTACTGTGTACAGAACACATTGTACTAAGTGGCTGGAGATACAAGAGTGGGCAAACAAGCTCACGGCTCACATTCTAGCAGCTGAGGCAGCCAATAAGCAAGTACATAAATGAGTACACCTGGTTACTTCAGCGAGTGATAAGTGCTGTGCCGGAGACAAAGCAGGTGATAAAAAGCGACCAGGTGGGTAGGTGAGTGGGCAGAGGTATCTTCAGATATAAGGAGCCCAGAAGACACCTCTGGGGAGGTGAGGTGCAAGGGGCCGTCTCAGAGGAGAGCTGGAGGCAAGCATCCAGGCAGAGGGAACAGCCGGCCAGGTTGGAGCTTGGTATGTTGGGGCACAGAGACAAGGCCAGTATCCAAGAGCCAAGTGAGAGAAGGGGCCAGTGCCCGAAACTGAGGCCAGATCCAAAGGCCAGGCCAAAGCATGTCAGCCTGACACATATGTGGAAGGAGCTGGATTTTATTCCAAGGCATTGGGAGGTCATCAGAAGATTTTACACAGCCCCTGGTAGAACCAAGATTGGTATCCGCTCCCCATATACACAAGGCTCCCACCAGCAGGCCAAACCCTACCCAAGAAGTCCAATGCCACGGTGTCCTGCCCCCAACCCCTGGCCTCCCATCCTTGAGTCCAGAAGTGCCCTTTACCACATCTTGAGATGAGCCCTAAGCTCATCTGGTGATCCTCACATGATACTCTCAGACTGCAGGGCCTCTTTTAAATCCCAGCATGCAGACCTTAATGCAGCACTGCAGACACACACTCACAGCAGCCCCTCATCCAGGACCCAGGCAAACGGGACCTCGGTCCTATCAGTATCTGTTAGGAATCCCATCACAGTGGGTCTCCCGTGGAGCTCACAGGCAGCTGGAACCCCATGGCTTGCTAGGGTACATACAACACCCCATGGTTGGATAGAGCACACATGCGTTCCTGTCTGTCCGTCATCCATCCATCCATTTACTCATTAAACACACATCATGTATTGAATATCTACTTGGGCCAGGCCCTGGGCCTGGTATTAGGACACAACAATGACTAAGGCAGTCAAAGCGACCCTGCCTGCATAAACTGTCTACTGCTGCATAACAAATTACCACAAACATAGCAGAGTAAAATGACACCCATTTATTATTTCACAGTTTCTGTGGGGCAGGGGGCATGGCTCAGTTGGGTCCTCTGCTCAGGGTCTCACTGACCACAGTCAAGATGCTGGCCAGGGCTTCCCTAGTGGCGCAGTGGTTGAGAATCTGCCTGCCAATGCAGGGGACACAGGTTCGAGCCCTGGTCTGGGAAGATCCCACATGCCACGGAGCAACTGGGCCCGTGAGCCACAACTACTGAGCCTGCGCGTCTGGAGCCTGTGCTCCGCAACAAGAGAGGCCGCGATAGTGAGAGGCCCGCGCACCGCGATGAAGAGTGGCCCCCGCTTGCCACAACTAGAGAAAGCCCTCGCACAGAAACGAAGACACAACACAGCCAAAAATAAAATAAATAAATAATTAATTAATTAATTAAAATTAAAAAAAAAAAAAGGTGCTGGCCAGAGCTGTGATCTCACCTGAGGCCCAGAGTCCTCTTCCAGGCTCACTGGGTGTTGGCAGCACCTAGTTGCTTGCAGTTATAGGACTGAGGCCCTCAGCAACTGGAGACCACCACAGATCCCTGCCACGTGGCCTTCTCCACAATGCACCAGTTTGCATCTTCAAGACCAACAAGAAAGTGTTTCTGCTGTTTCAAGTCTGACTTGTAGACCCACTTTTAAATGGTTACCCGATTAGGTCAGGCCCACCTGGGGTGATCTCCCTTTTGATTAACTCAAAATCAACTGATTTGGGACCTTAATTATATCTGCAGAATCCCTCCCCTTCGTCATACACCACATCCTATTCACGGGTCTCACTCACCCTCAAGGGGAGGGGGTGATACTGGGTGTGCACACCAGGAGGAATCTCAACCACCTACCGCACTGCCCTGGTGGAATTGCCATCCCAACAAGGAGGGCAGGCCTGGACGTATGATTGGAGAGGTGGCGCGTGGAGGACAGGGTGCCGCAGGAGAGCCTCTGGAAGGAAGGCCTGGATGAGCGCCATGCCCACCGCTGCCTGCCACCCAGGAGTGCAGCTCCTCCTCTCCCTGCTCACTCACGCTCCTCACACACGCTGTGACAACTGGCAGTGGCTTATTCATCATTTCAGACTGCAACTTTCTGTTTCCTCAGACACCCACTTTAATACCCTGACATTTCTGTAGAGCCGTAACGTTCTGTCAATTGTTTCCATCTCCTTCTCACACTGATGGCCTTGTCTGTTGAATGCTTGGCCCTTCCCAATCCTGGTGTGCGACGCTTACCAAGAGATTCAGAGTCACTCTCCTCGCTCTCCATACCACTGGATTTCCAATAAAGTGTGCTACATCCCCACGTCAATCATCTCCCAAGACACTCACAACATTGGCTCCAATCTCAGGGTAGATGCTGTCTGAAGAAAGGCAGCTCACCTAAGCAGAAATTCCGTCTCTGCCCATTACTAGAGGCCTGTTTCCAGATCCTACAGGTGAACAAAATTGCCCCCACACTTTTTACCTGTCTTTCCATCTGCCCCATGTCTGGCTCATCAGCAGGACCTGCTGCCCATCCTCTGGCAGCCACACTGGACCACCAGGCTGGACCACTACCACAACCACCTCTCCCCAGCCATGCAAGCACTCGCTAGACTGTGTTCCCACTTCCTTCTTTCCCTTCTCCAGTCCCTTGTCCACATCACAACAGGAGTGGTCTTCTGAAAACATGGTGCATGACTGCTCTGAAGACACCCCTTTTGGGGCTGCTCACTGTACAAAGGATGCAATGCAAACTTCCCTCTCTGTCCACAAGGCTGGGCAGAACTTGTCGCCTGCTTACCTGCTGCACCCTTCTCAAGCCCTCCCACGTTCCAGGTTCTGGCCTTACGGCTTTTCTTTCAGCTCCTCAGATTCTTTCCATGGCAGTGTAGGCAGGCATGTGCTGTTCCCTCTGCACAGACTGCTTCCTCCCACCCATAGCTAAAAGGATACATTTTACAGTAAATGGTATTGGCATAAGTGGATAACTGTTTGGAAATAAAAAACAATGTTTAGCTCCTGTAAGGCTCCTACCTCCCCTGTAGGATTGGACTTAAACACCAATTTCCAGACTAGAACCCCCCCCCAACCACACCAGACAAAACAGGCTCCCTCTGCTGTTCTCCGTCATACCACCTTAACTGCTTGTTTCACATTGCATGCTTTAGTTTTCGATTATTTTATTAATTTTCTCATTTGCTTTTTTTCTTGTCTCCATGCTAAAATGCAAATTCCAGCAAGGCAAGGACCATGTCATTGCTGCTCACCATCACTTTCCTGGTCATCATGTTGCTTGACACACAGTACAAGCTCAAAACAATTTCTGTAGGATGAAACAATGAATGAGTGGATGAATGAATGCACGCTAACTCTGTGGTGTGAAAAATGTAAGTCCGTTTTATGATTTGAAAAGTAAGAGGGCAGAAGGGAGGATCTTGTCCCACTTTATACTAGAAGCCATTCTAAAGCTACAATAAATAAAATAGTAGCATTTCCAATGAAGAGTGGATACAGAAACAAATCAATGGAATAGACTCAAAGGTCAAATAAATAAGCAAACATATCACTCAAATATTCATACAGTTGCTTTTCAAGTAAGCAGAAAAAGAAAAGATTATTGGAAACTTGGTCTGGGACAAGTAGCTAACAACAAGGAGAAAAAATAAGCAGAGTCTGACTTCTTTACAATGAAATAAATGAATTTGGAATGTAGTCAGTTCGTTTGAATGGAAAGTTAAACCATAATAGTATAGAATAAAATTTCTGTTAATTAGAATCTAATCTTGGAATAAAGATATCTAAGTATGACACTAGAGAAAACATTGATATATTTGACCATGTGAAAATGAAAAGGTCAAACTTAAAAACAATTACTGTGGTAGCCGGACTTCTAACCATAATGGAGAAAAGAGATCAGCAAACTTTCTCACCATAAAACAGCTATAAAACTGGACAAAATTGTCAAAAACAAACATTTCGGGACTTTGAAAATGCACCAAAGGGCAACAACAAATTGGAAGTGTTTATTCATGAAAAACTGGGTGAACTTTGAGTGAGAACAGTGGGAGTCTATGGCTTTCTTACTACAGTTGCCCCAATCTACTTCTCCAGCTCAGTTGGCACAGTGGTTTTGTCAGGGCAAAACTGGCTGTGAAAAACATTATTTTCACTGCCAAAGGGGGCTGACATGTTTTTGAGTGGAGGACAAATCTGTACCTGGTGATGCTGTCAGTAAAATTTGCAAACTCAGAAGAAAATTAATGGGGAAAAACCCATAGCTGTGCTAGTGTGAAATTGCAGCCCCACTTGGAGTGAGTGATGGAATAGCCCAAAATGTAACGGGGAGATCTTGGAAGAGCTAAATAAGCTATGCACACACCTTTGGCTGCCTGGAGAACCTCTGGCACGTGCAGGTAAGATACAAGAGAGATCAGAAGAAACTAAAACTAAATCTTGAGGCAGAGTTGCCTCAACTCTTAGGAAGCAACTCTTAGGAAGCCAGAATTTAAAAAACTAAGCAGATACATCAACAGCTACACACCCTTAAAAGAGAGATTCTACAGATTAAGCGCAGGCAAGTGCAGGGAAAGATGAATGGGAAGCAACTCTTTAACGGGTACAAGGTTTCTTTCTGGAGTGATGGAAATATTTTAGAACAACATTGCAAGTTTACTAAATGCCACTGATTTGTACACTTTAAGATAGTTAATTTTATGCATGTGAATTTCACCTCCATAAAAAAAATTTAAGAATTAAAGGAATATACAATGACAATTATTCAAACCAAGAACCAAAATAGAGAAATATAAACTTAAAAAAAAAAGACCTAAGTGAAAAATGAAAATTTTAGAGTGAAAAATACAATAATCAGAATTAATATTCACTAGATGAGCTCAATATCATACCTGAGATGGCAGAATAGAAAATCAGTAAATCTGAAGATAGAAAAATAAAACTTACCCAACATGAAGAACAGAGAAAAAAGGTTTTTTTTAATAAACAGAGACACAAAGACTTGTAGGAAATATCAAGTATGCCAACACACATATAGTAGGAGTTCTTGAAAAGAGAGAGCAAGATGCAGGAGAAAAGAATATTCAAAAAAATAATAGCCAAAAGCCCCAGATTTGATGAAAAACTGTAATCTACAGATGTAAGAAGCTCAAACAAAACATAGGATAAATATATTGTATTCAGCCTGTTGAAAGCCAAAGACAAGCAAAACATCCTAAAAGCAGCAAGTGTGAGATGACTCAGCATGTAGAGAAATAACAATATAATTAACAGCTGACTTTGTATCAGAAACAGTGAAGCCCAGAAGGCAGTGGAGTGACATATTCAAAGTGCTAAGGAAACAACTTAAAGCTGTTAACCAAGAATTCTATAATCTGCAAAACAATCCTTAAAAACTGAAGGCAAAATATATTCCTAGATAAACACTAAGAAAATTTGTTGGTAGTTGACCTGCCTTACAAGAAATACTACAGGAAGTTCTTCAGGTTGAAGGGAAATGACACTACCAGATAGTAACTCAAATCCATAGGAAGAAATACAGAGCCCAGAAATAGTAAATATGTAGGTAAATATAAAATTTATATAAATTTAAAATATAAATTTTTTTCTTATTTTAATTTCTTCCAAAAGCATAAGATTGCAAAGAGTAATTATAAAATTGCATCATTGGGCTTATAATACATATAATATATATGATAATACCATAAAGTGGGAGGGAGTAAATGGAGCTATACTGAAGCAGAGTGGCTAAATTTTATTTGAATTAGGTGAGCATGAACCTGAAATAGTGATACCTCAATCTGAGGCAGATATTTCATTATTTATTAATCATTTAAAATAACGTTTTAAACATTTTGACATAAAATCATAGTCATGACATAGTAAGTGGATAATATAAACACAAATAATATAAAACTACTTGAATACTGGGAGGGAAAGCCCTTGGTATATTAAATGAAAAGTCCATGTTATAAAACTGAATATCAATTGTGACCCATTTTTTAAAAGAAATCTATATGTGGATATGTATCTATGTCTCTGCCTAAGAAACAATGGGATGTTATATTTCAAAAGTTTGAGTTCCCATCTCTGAATGCTGAGATGACAGATGATTTTAATTTGATAATTTTCTTTAGATGTGTGTTCTAAATTTTTCACAATGAGCATGTATTAGTGATGAATATGAAAAAAAGAATTTTGTTTTTAATGAGAGTCCAGGAAGCATGAAGTGACTTTAAGCATCATTAAAGTGAAACTGTGGGACGTGGCAGGGCAGGGAAGGTCCCGCCTCACCCCACCACCTGTTTAGCTCATGTCTTAATAAGTAAAATAGATAAACACCTAACCTAGCAGCAGTGAGATGATTCTTTGTTCAAATCACAATGCTCAGGCAAGCAGTAACCATGAAAACCTCGGATGGAGGCCACCAGCCCACGTGGCAGAAAGCCAGTGAGGAGTGAGGTGAGGATTTCCATATATTGAAATGTGGGCGTGCCTGGGGTGGGATCAGCACACATGGCAGCTAAAAATCCAGAACATTGAAAATAAATGTGGAGGTAAGTAAAATCGCCAGGTACCGGCTTGGCCAAAAAGTTCGTTCGTTTTTAAGCACAAATAAAAGACACGTTTTTTCATTTTCACCAAGAACTTTATTGAACAACGGATTCATTAACCGAACGAACTTTTTGGCCGGCCCAAGACTGTTGTTGTCATTACTTTTTGACCACTGATCAGATTATTTTTTGTTTTAATTCTATGTCACTATAAACGCCAGGATGTGAACAAAGACTGCTGTCTGAGCCCCCTAAAAGGTGCAAGGACACAAAGTCGCCAACACATTAGCACACCTCCCAGACATGGACGACAGTTATACACACCCACCCAACCCTCTCAGGCAGGTTTAATAAAGGCTTCGCTTAATTCCTTCTCTCCAAGGTGCTCTATAGAGGAGCACATTCTGGTAATTATTACACCCATAAGGTGAGTCAAGATTACAGTTTCTCTGCATCTAATAACCACCTCTCAGCAACTTTTTCAGTCTCTCTCTCCTGCTGGGCAGTATCAGATGCCCAGCTGTGCCCCGGGACACCTTGCAGACAGAAGCCGAGAGTAGGAGAGGGGTCCCAGAGGAGAGCGGACAGGCGGGGTGCCCCTGCCAGCCTCTCCCAGGGTGAGGTTCATGCCAGAAAAGGCCCAGCTCCGGAAGATCAGCGGAAAGAGTCCAGGGCTCCCCGGCTCCCCTCCCCCAACAATACCTAACTAAAAATCTAAATAGTAAACATACATCAAGTTCAAGAAAGTCCAAAAAAGTCCAGATTTCTTTCCATGATGTCCACTCTGATTTTTGAAGTTATCAGATTGGTTTTCCTCTTTGGTGCCCTGCTTTGAGGTGTCTTTGGCACTTTGCCCATTCATGACATTGGGATGGTTTTGTTTCCCGCTGCCCCTTTGAGAAAACCTCTAGGTTATGCTTTTTTTCAGAATGCAATGACCTGCATCATTCTGGAAACTCACTGGAAAGAGCTGGCTGATTTCTAAAACCTTCTAGGTAAAGGAGCCCGACCCTGCTGTCCACCAGACATTTGCCTTTTAAGGAAACACAAGCAGCAAGTCACCTGATGGAGGAATCTAGAGGCTGGAAACCAAGTTATTCTTTTTTTTTTTTTCTTAATTATTAGCACCTTTATTATTTATTTATTTATTTATTTATTTTGGCTGTGTTGGGTCTTCGCCTCTGTGCAAGGGCTTCCTCTAGTTGCAGCAAGCGGGGGCCACTCTTCATCGCGGTGCGTGGGCCTCTCACTATCACGGCCCCTCTTGTTGCGGAGCACAGGCTCCAGACGCGCAGGCTCAGTATTTGTGGCTCACGGGCCCAGTTGCTCCGCGGCATGCGGGATCCTCCCAGACCAGGGCCCGAACCCGTGTCCCCTGCATTGGCAGGCAGATTCTCAACCACTGCACCACCAGGGAAGCCCCGAAACCAAGTTATTCTTGTTTGTTATTGCTTTCTTTTCGTTCTCGACTTAGAACTCACATTTTTAGAAAACGGAAAATAGTCTTGGACGGCTGGGATTTTCCAGGCTAGTTGTTAGACAGAGTTGCTTGTGTATCTCGGCCAGAGCACGTGCCATTAAAGAAAAGGGGGATTGGGACTCAGGGTTCACTCAGGCACCTACAGAGGGAGAAGACTCAGGACAGTCACCCAGCCATTAATGGGCGGGCATGGACCAAGGTTCCACATCAGCGAACATCTCAGCCTGAGTCATAGCGTGCGTTCCTTGCAGTCTATTGCATCCGGTGTGGACCTGGTCCTAGGCCTGACAGTCATCCTTTTAATTCAGCTGCAGCGAAGTGCTCTTTCTGCCCTGACAATATTCTCTCGTGCGCCAAAGGAAGTGAATAATAATTAAAGGGCCCTTTGGACAATACCCTTCTGTCTGAGGAATCATTTACTCAAATAATCTAATTTGTAAAAACCTCTTCACTACCTTCCTACCCAGGTTCCATTTTCTTTTGCATATATTTTCAGCACTCAACTAATGATGGATAGAGGGAATTAATACATGGTTGATTGCCTCTCATAAAGGCACTTGGATGTATTTAAGAGCGCTAGCAGCTTTTTTCTTTCCAGCACCTGATAACGTAATGTGTTCTCTGAACATATGTGTAAGACATACATTGATATTAAAAGCTGTATTCTATACAACCTAATAAAAAGGATGCCACATCAAAAGCCAGAATGAACATCTAAGGTGTACTATAATCATTTAAGAGATTAAAGGAACTGGTGTAAGGCTGGTGCCACCAAACTGCCTTCATTCACTACCTGTATCTATGAACAGCCATGGAAAGATGGCAGGGCTGCGGTGCCCACGACTATGTGACGTCCACACTGCAGCATGCATCGCTTGCCCTAGCTATTTCTGAAAATACGAACAAATGCATGCAGCGATGAAAGACACTCTTTACATCCTGAGTGGTCTCTAGAAGCAAAGGAGGAACATGTTGTCGGGGGCATGTTGTAATATATTTCCTAATATATTTCAACCATTCAACTGTGTGTCCTGAGCCTTTTAAGCAGGACTTAGGGTTTCCAGTTGACATAAAAACAATCTGGGATTGCCCATTCAGAGGCAGAAGAGTGTGATGGCTCTGTGCTCAGGCTCTGCAGCAGACCTTCCCAGACCAAACCCTGGCTGTACTGTGCCCTTGCTGTGTGAACTTGAGCAAATTACTCAACCTCTGCAAGTCCCACTTTCCTTATTGTGACAGGGACTCAATAACAGCCCCTGCCTCCTAGGATTTTTGTAAGAATTAAAGGAGCTAGTCCGTGCAAATTAGCACATAGTCTCTTAAAAAGGTAAATGATCAATAGATATTAACCCTCATTATTAAGGCAAAGAATAAATTCATAGTGAACTTACACCATTTCCCATTATTCCATGGGACAATCAGAATATTAATAGGTGCTCCATAGGACAAATAAAAAATTACCTGATCAGTTAAGGAAGATAAACAAAGTTGACCTGGTTTCTACTTCTCCATGACTTTAACAGGTTGAGGGGTTTGAGAATATCTCACGACTGATCAGGAGTCTGTGAACACAATTTGGAAATGATGAGCTAAACAAGACTACAAAAAGATGTCCAGCACATTCAAGAAGCTTCTAGGGGTGGACTTTTGTCAAGAGCTTTAGCATGAGGCTGAAACAGAACCGGGAAGATGTCCAGGATAACCCTGAAGCCACCTCCAAACTCTGAAAGAACAGTAGCAATGTGCAGGCTTCTGCTTAGATGAAGAAACAAGATTCAAATAAGAAGCTCCAGTGGAAGGGAAAACATCTCCTAAGACTGCTAAGGATGTCAAATGAGGAATGGACATGATGAAAACTTGACATTTGTTTTGCTCTCTCAAGGGGAACATGATTTTGAAGGAAATGGTAGCCAGTGATGATTTAGTTTTAAAGCTGTGCATTTTCCAGTATGGCTCTACAACTACACATCATTTCCCAGTCAGAACCCTCACACTCAGTCCTGACACTCAGGAAACCTCCCACAAAATCCTCAATGGAAAGCCCCATGACTGGGTCTTTGGTACACTGACTGGACTTCCTCCTCCACGTTCGGGTCTTACACATCTTCCAGTTTGCGATGTGTGGAAATCCTACAACACTTGCCAGATTCTGTGCCAGACAAAAGGAAAACACTTTGACCCCACAAACCATCTGTTTCACTTTCTCCAGGAAATAGTTTCTTACCAAAAGTGATCAAACCCAACTTGACCACCGCATGAGACTCAGAATAATCGCTGGCCATTCTGAAACCCACCTAAAACACTTTCAAAGCATGAAATCACTTGCCCACGGCTTGCACTTAAATGCAGGCGTATTCCTCATGGTCTAAAAATGTTCTGTTACACCTAAAACTAACACAACATTGTAAATCAACTATACTTCGATAAAAAAAATTTTTTTAATGCTTTGTAACAATAATAGCTTTATTATTTGTTTTATTAAGTATGTAGATAAGACGACTATTTTACAGGGGCCAATTGGCTGGTTTTAAAGCATCAGTCTCCTCAAATAATTAAACACCATTGAGACCTAAATGTGATATACCATGCCACTCTCGTTAATTTATATCAAAACAGCCTCTATTTCTTTTTAAATTATATGGGAAAGCAAAAATAGTTGCAGGAAGATATACTTCCTGTGTGAGCAATCCTGGCCAATTCTCTATGAGACTCCCCCAAATTCTCCTAAGTTAGAGTCAAAGACGTGCCTGGAATGATTTTGTAAGTGAGCCTCTTACACTGCAGGAAGCTAGGACAATTGTTCAACATCAAAGTGGTAAATGATGAGAAGGGCAAATCCTTATGAGCAGAAAAGGTGACACCCCCAACTTCCAATGTTTCCCCCAGATGAAGCCAGTAAGATTCTAAGGAGGCCTTTTCTTTACAAAGAAACACGTCTTCCTGGAGAAGGAACTGTGCAGCCGATTAAGACATTTCCCAAGCATTTGCTAACCTACTTACAGGCGTCATTGCTCCCTTGGGCCTTGGGACCCCTCCACCTTCCTGAACGGAGTAGCTGAATAGGTAAATGGGTTATATCAGGCCAGGAAATCAATGTGTATACTGTGTTCTCAGCCACAGATGAGCATGTCGAAGCCGTTTTATTATAGCTCTAGGAGCCGTATTGATCCAGCTGTAACTACTCAGAGGTGGCTGGCGCTCCAATGAGGACACATCCTTCTGTCCATCCAGCCGCCTCTTCCCCGCCCCGAGTAGTGCTTAGAGAGTGTTTGCACATTGGATTAATTTAATGTTTGCTTAATCAAAACTGACTGCCCTGGAACTTAAATGCTATTAATTACTAAGAGAATCCAGAACTAATCCTCTAACACCGCGAGGCCGGGGAAGAACAGCAGCTCTGCAGAAAAAGAGGCACTCTTAAAGAGATTCTGTTTGTCATTCTTTCCAGATGTTCATTTCATTTCCTTCTCCACTTCCAACACCACCGTTTACACAGCCACTTTCCCCTGCAGCCTTCTAGAAAATACTTGCTGCTCTTGTCACTCTTTTTTATGGCATAAATGGTGTGTGCATTTCCCCAGCCTCTGATGTCGGGCGGTGTTCATCACATCCTTCTCCCGGCTGCTCTGGTCAAAGAACATCCATTGCACCCTGTTGTTAGTGTCATTAGTGATGGAGAGGGCACTTTCCCAGAGCACCAAGAGCTCCTCAAAGAAAGGAGCTATGACTCACCCGTCTGTCACAGCCCCAGCACCAACACTGTGCCTGGCACACAGTGGGCGTCCATAGGTGTTTGCTGAATTAAATTTGGAGAGGAGACAATGCCCCCTCAGGGGCTCTATATTTACAAAGCCCTCTTCTGTGTTGACACCACTCCGAGGACAGCATCTCATAAGCTTCTGTTTAACTGGTACCTCCATCAAATCTTCCATCTTCCCTGTCCTTGGAAAGCCAGGGAAGTGTCCTTGAAACCAAGATCTAATGCCTATTCTGACCATGAATTAAATGCCATCACAGGAGAAATGGGAGAGGATGCGTCTGCCTCCAGATTTATTCCACTGCTTTGTAAAAGGGTAACCATATACCACAAAGCACCACGCAGCTCAGCCAGAGAGCTAGTGAGAACCAGGAGGGAGGCTGGAGCTTTCCCCCCAGCAATACCAGAAACTTTTAATAAAAATTCCATGCTTCTGCAGTTTGGCCACAAGCACATGCCGTGTCTCTTGAACACCTCCCCATCAGCAATGAGTGGTCCCGCCGTCCACTACATCTGTGTATTGTGGAGAGAAAGCGCACCTCACTCCAAATGAAATTCCTCTGCTGAGCAACAGGCCTCAGAGGGAGCCACCCCTTGAAGCAAAAGCCCTCCTCCAGCGGTACTGCATCTCAGCCCCCAGCAGACCATTGGGGGGCTTGCAGCAATTATCACAGGGGTCTCCATCTCAAATGCCTACAGTGAAACAGCAGGTAGAGTCCATGACCGAAGCAAATAGGGTGTATGTCAATTCGGAGGGGTGAGGTCCACAGCAAATTAACAAACACGTGCTGCTTCGTGAGCTCTTGCTGGCTGGTACCCTGCAGGACACAGTGTCAGTCTGAATAAATCTTGCTTTTGCAAGGCATCACCCAAATGTGCAATGCTGGCAACCAATTCAATTTTCAAAACCTACATACGTCGTGCAAATGAGGTCTGTAGTTTAGTTAATAGTATTTCACCAATGTCAATTCCTGGTTTGGTGATGTACCGTGGTTACATAAGGTATTGTCACTGGGGGAACCTGGGAAGAATACACAGGGACTTGCCATGGTATTTTTACAGCTTTCTTGTGAATCTTAAATTACTTCAAAACAAAAAGTTAAATACACCCAGAGAGTGCAGGCCAAACTTCAACCAGCCACCGGTTTTCTCCCTTAAGTGTGTTGACATCCCTTGACCAAGTCCAAATAGGCTAATGGCAGCCGTGCCTTGCAGTCCAAGTGGGATAAGGACCTACAGACCTGATGTGAGACCCACTTATAGTCACCTCAGCTGTTGACTTCTTGACCGAACCTGTTCCCTGGAGACGACACCTGCTATAGGTTTAACTCACTGGATTCTTGCCCGTGAAGCCTTATCCAGATTTTTGAAAACAAATCACCATGGCACCACACAACACCTACTAATTCATATGCATTTTGCACAAATAATTCCTACTTGGTGAATAGAGAGCCAGACTTACAATTCAGCCACAGTGTGGTAAATTATACTGGCCAGATTAACTGTATAAAGAACATGTCTCAAAACAATGATTTCACTTCAAGCTAAGGAGGAACAAGTGCCCTTTCTTTCATTTCTAAATTACATTTTCAATCATAAATATTGAAAATTATGTTTCTGATCACTGCTGTCACCTTGTGAGTAGTAGCACATGAGCCCCACAGACACAGGATTTTACAAAAGGAAAGCAGGAGCCATTAGAACACGCAAACCACTTTGAGTTTTAAAGGACTTGTTCCCCCAGCCCACAAGACTATAAAAGCATGGCACCCTTTGGAACTTGCAGGAGGCAGAGGATGGCAGCCCTGTTTGCACACTGGTTATTAAACATATGAAATTATTACTCTGGGTGCATTTTACCACCTATTATGTATGAGCTAGTTCAAATGTTTCACAGGTTGGTAGGGTAAAGCCATTACCCCAGAGATGCAAGCAGGCAAACAGCCTACCTTCTGCAGAGTAGACCCCTAGAACATCTGAGCTATAAGCAAAGGAATTTTTTTAATGTAAAATGTGGGCTAGTAAGCTCATCTTCCTCTCAAATAATAGCAATAGTCAAAGCTATAAGGATGGAGAAAGACTTCAAAGGAAAAAATGGGATGTTATGGCTGTGTGGCTAGGAGAGTGGCAGGGAAGAATCAGAGCTGGTCCCATGGTTCTGGCTTGGAGAAAGGAAGGACGGAAGAGCCTCTGCTAGAAACACATGACTAGGGAACAGTCAGCTTGAAAGACTGTAGATGGTAAGTTCATTTAGCTCACCAGGCATTTAGGAATTAACATGAAAATAAAGAGTTTGCCTGCAAAGAAGAAACTAAGTACCCACCTCAACCAATGAATTCTATCCTCCAAGACATGCACCCTGGTGCCATCAGGTATAGCCAGCTCTAGGTTTAACTCTTCTCTGGAGCTACATACATGTCAGGTATGTAGAGGAGCCCTCAATAAAACCTATCAGTCTCTCCACACAACTCAGTCCCATCAGGGTTGTACTGGCCACCCTACTTGTGCTGGTCCATGATAAACCAAGGCAAATTAAGCCACGGCTAAGTTGCACATGGAATATTTCCTATCATAAAGACATAGCCTGTAATATATTCTTTGCAATCCTGCATTGCAGAACCCTTATCACTGCTAAATGTATATTCCTATCATTTTTGAAGGATAAAGTTTTTTGAAGCATAAAGTTTTATAGACCCTGACATGGTCGTCTTGGTATGTAGCGATCAGTGCCCTGCCACATTCCCTTGGCACTTACAGTTCTAGTACACATGCCAAGGGTATTCTGCTGCAAGCATGTGCCAGGGAGTTAATGCCAATGGCAGACAGGAATTGGTGAATTAACACCCCAACCATCTCTCCGCTCAGTTGGAACACCTCTGAGGCATGTTTTAACACTCTCCCAGAGTTCCCAGCTGATTGAGCCTCGACTGCCCAGAGCAGAAATCTGCTCTTTGACACACCCTGTATCACATTTCCTTCACTTCTTCCCTAGACCAGATGGAATCAGGACCTAAAGCCCTCCTCTAGGAGTCAGGGTTCTCCAGAGAAACAGAAGTAATAGGGTGTGTGTGTGTGTGTGTGTGTGTGTGTACAGAGAGAGATTTATCTTAAGGAATTGGCTCACACTATTATGGAGGCTATGAAGCTCAAAATCTGCAGGATGGGCTGGCAGGCTGGAAACCCAGGGAAGAGCCAATGTTACAGTTCAAGTTCAAAGGCCATTTGCTGGCAGAATTCCCTCGAGCTCTGGGGAGGTACGTCTTTATTCTATGCAGGCCTTCAACTGATTAGATGAGGCCCACCCACATTACAGGTATGGGCTCACACCCATTATCTGCTTTACTCAAAGTCCACCTATTTACATGTTAATCTCATCCAAAAACCACTCTCACACAAACATCTAGAATAATGCTTGACCAAATATCTGGGCACCTTGGCCCAGCCAAGTGGACACATAAAATTAACCATCACACCTCCCTCCCTCACCCCTTCCTACCAGTGAGTCCTAAGAGTACCTGCAAACAAACAGCTTGAACCCCAGTTCTTGTAATGGGGTTGGTTTCTGGGGGGACCACACTGAAAGACATTGTGTCTTTGGCAAACTGTGATTTAGAAAATAAATGCAGGTTTATATATTTTCACTCCTCTTTCAAAAGCTCAGTGGCTCATGAAGGAGCTTGGCCCAGTTTGGGAACCACTGTATCACAGGTGCTGGAGTTTATTTTATTTTTTACTGAAGTATAGTTGATTTACAACATTGTATTAGTTTCTGGTGTATAGCAAAGTGATTCAGATAGGTAGATAGATAGATAGATAGATAGATAGATAGATAGATAGATAGATAAGATAGATAGATAGATAGATAGATAGATAGATAGATTCTTTTCCATTATAGGTTATTACAGGATAGTGAATACAGTTCCCTATGCTATATAATAGGACCTTATTGTTTATCTATTTTATACATACTAGTGTGTATCTATTAATCCCAAAATCCTAATTTCTCCCTACCCCCTTTCCCTTTTGTAACCATAAGTTTCTATGTCTGTGAGTTTGTTTTTGTTTTATAGACAAATTCATTTGCATCATTTTTTTTAGATTCCACATATGAGTGGTATCATGTGAAATTTGTCTTTCTCTGGCTGACTTACTTCACTTAGTATGATAATCTCCAGGTCCATCCATGTTGCTGCAAATGGCATTATTTCATTCTTTTCTATGGTTGAGTTTTATATATATATATATATATATATATACATATATACACATACATACCACATCTTCTTTATCCATTCATCTGTTGATGGACATTTAGGTTGCTTATATGTCTTGGCTATTGTTAAGTAATGCTGCTATGAACATTGGGGTGCCTGTATCTTTTTGAATTAAAGTTTTCACCTTTCCAGATACATGTCCATAGTGCTAGAGTTTAATGCCTAGAAAGGCCCACGCAGTCTCTGAGGCCATGTAAACACAGATGTGTCCATAGACATCGATCATGATTTTAGAAAGACTGCAGCATTGTTAAAAGTGACGCCCAGATTAGGACCGGGCTGTCCAAGAAGTCCGTCTCCAGTCCTGTGCATGCCCACCTCCCAGGGAGCTAGCAAACTCTCAGTGGGTAGAGACCCTTCTCGGAAACACATTACAGTGCAGAAGACAGCATCGCTTCCATTTCAAAATGACGCCTTTCTCCGAGGGCTTAGAATATATTCACAAAAGAAAATACATTTTTTGACATTCCTAAAAATACATGATCATATCCTATGTGGCAAGACGAGACCAAGTGACTCATTGAAGTCATAATCACTGCAAATTGCAGTATTGTTGTCTTTGAATGAAAATTGCCAGAGGACTCATGCTTCGTGTCTCAAGAACCCTAGGCAGTCATTTGCCACATCACGAGACCCAAATCATGTGAAGTTGAAGATCGTCCCCTCCTCTTTGTATTTCATTAGCAGGGATCAGGTTAATAAAAAGTTTAAAAGTTGACTGCCTTCCCCCTGAGATTTATTTAGACCTCCCCCGCAGGGATGAGACAGGAATGGCAGCCGACACTCATTTCTCCAGAGCTCACTCTGTCATCTCCCTCTGTGGTCCCTGAAGTCTGCCAATTAAAGACCTCCTGGATGACATATGCACATATAAATCATGGTAATAAGAGAAGATTGTTATGTTAACCTTCGTCATGCAACCCTTTTCCTTTTGTGAGAAATACGGAAAACATTCATCCATCTGGCACAAAGGAAGCGATTTCCCAGCAGATGCCTGGGAGACTCGCCTTGGATTCTGCCCCTTCCTTGTGGTTATGGAGGCGGTGCCTCGTGCACAAGCAGGCATTACTCAACTCGAAACGCCGAGCAACGAGGCCATAAACCAGGAGGCATGACGTCAGAGACAGGATGCTCTGAAATAAATGAGAAGCTGGTTCTATCCAGAGGAACATTTTTCCATGTTTAACCAAGCAAAGCTGGTGACATTACTGAGCACACAGTCTCAAAGGTCAGTTATGAAGGAGCCCGGGTTCTGGGGAGAGGAATCGAGTGCTTTTCTGCAGCTGTGGAAGTAACCCCCAAGGTGACTGGAGTTTCACTATCAGAATTAGAGCCTGATGTGCAGCAACTGTGAATTCCACTTTGATTACATCCTCAGGTGAGCCCCTGGGAGCAGGCAACCGTGGCAGCCATGGACCCGAGGATCAAGGTGGCCACCCCTGAGTGGTCCCTCACCTGCTTTGCAAATCTTCGTGGGCTGCCCTCAGAATTTCCCAGAGAGCCAGCTTTGAAAACGAAAAACAAAAAGAGAATTCTTTATCAACAGCAGAAGAGATATTAATGATGTGTCAATTACTATATCTACATGTTCACTTTAGAAGATGATATTATTTGAAAGACTCGAAAAATAAAAGTCTAGGCATGAACTGGGGGGCTTCTCTCTATAATATGTCACTACCTTATTAGCTAACCTAAGGCTGTGTTTGCCCCCAGCTTGTGTCTTGGGTTCCCTGCCACCTGGATGCAGCCATTCCTCCGGAAGCTGCCTCGCTTTGCATGTCCCAGTAGGGGAACCAGCCTGCATCAAAAGCACCCCCCCCATCCCTAAGGGCCTGACTCTCAGAGCTGCTACCCAAGCCTGTTCACCTGTGTGGGGCAGGTCCACAGCCTAAAAAATTCCGGGTTCTTTCCTCTCAAATGATGTTTTTCTGAAGGAATTAAATTTTTCTAGAAATGAAATAAAATGGTGTGTTAAAGGGATTGGTGGGGAAGGGATAGAACAGAATTTCCTTTATTATTATTTCACAATCAGAAAGAAATTTCCCTCTGGTTCTCTTCAGAGCAATCCGTGTGCTCTGTAAAGAGTGTCCCCAGATAACCCACTGCTTCTGATTCTATTGAATTCTTGGCACCTGCCTATGTTGTTATCTCATTCTCTTATCTCCTGTTATCTTTCCCTTGAAAATGTAAAGGAGTGAGATGCTTTTCTCTCACTCCTGGTTCACCTGAGATGAGGGGTTTCCAGGGCCTGGGACTTTCAGTGCTAAAACCAGGAAAGTGCCAGACCAACAGTAGATTCGGTCACCTCCATTAAGCAAACATTTCGGTCTAGTGTAAGCCTCCCAACACATGACAAACTAAACACAGTCGCACCGTTTTGCAGTGGCAGATGTAGCAGCCCGTTTACCAGGCTGTGGAAAATGGGTCCTACTTGGGAGTCTGAGCACAGGTGAGTCAATCGCTGTTGAGAAGGAATCCACCTTGCGCTGGAAGGAGAAGACGGAGGCTTTCGGATGCTGCTACCCGACTCCAAAGCAGGAAATGATGAGCACTTGAGCAAGGAGAGTGGAAAACAGTGGACGGGGGCGTAGACCCTCCTCCACAGAGGTCTTGCAAAGGGTTCCAATCCAGCAGTTCATACGATTTTCACCAGTAAGCCCAGACCCCATCAGAAACAGTTCACCTGAGTTTCCCACGTGGAATGACATCCTCTCCCCAGCATATGTTGCCCAAGGACTGTCGCATCACAGTCTTGCTATTTTTAATTAAAATACATAGGAACAATTAAGAGTATAGAAAGACAAATATCATATGATATTGCTTATATGTGGAATCTAAAAACAAATGATGCAAATGAACTTACTTACAAAACAGAAACAGACGCACAGAGAACCAACTTATGGTTACCGGGTGGTGAGGGGGGAAGTGGGGAGGGATAGATTGGGAGTTTGGGATTGACGTGTACACACTGCTATATTTAAAATAGATAACCAACAAGGACCTACTGTATAGCACAGGGAACTCTGCCCAATGCTCTGTAATAACCTAAATGGGAAAAGAATTTGGAAAAGAAGAGATACATGTATATGTATAAGTGAATCACTCTGCTGTACGCCTGAAACTAACACAACATTGTTAATCAACTATACTCCAATATAAAATAAATTATTTTTTAAAAAAGAGTGTAGAACCAGTATACCTGGACCATTATAGGCAAAAAAAAAAAAAATCAGTTTTGGGTTTTGTCACCTTAATAGCTCTGAGACTCATGACACCTACAATCTTTTAAACCCCAGAGTATCACAAGCACCTTCACGCTGACCCAGTGGGGTTGCGGCACAGAAATGAGCCATAAGATTGGACCACATTCTCTCCTGTTCACCTGGGCTTTCGACGGGAGCCTGGGATACCGCCACGGGGCAGGATGAGTGTGAGTTGGACTCGGACGTTCTTGGTTAAACCACTGTTGGATTTTTTTCTTTATGCTTTATGTTGATATTAGCTGGACACCTGAATTCTTCCATGAATCCCGGATCGTGGGCTGGAAGATGGAGGATAGTAGTAATAAAGCAGCGGAGGAGACACCGGTGAGCACTTCCTAAGTGCCAGGTGCTTTGCTAAGTGCTTCTCGCGTTGCAGCCCTAGGAAACCGCCATTTTTGTGGATCCAGTTTTTATATTGTTCATCCTAATACATCATCTCCTATAAGCCTGACAACAAGCTCATGGACACTGCTTTCACCCTCTTTTTACATGAGTACACTGAGGTGCGAGGACGCGGTTCCAGTACATGGGAGAGCCCAGCTTGCCCCAGGTCTAATTCCAGACACTGTGCTCTCACCCACGACCCTTAAGTGCCCATCTTTGACCCGATTCCCCAATCCTTTGATCGTCTCCCTAGCCCTCCCCAAGCCGCAAGCTGCTGATGACAGAGGGTGAGCAAACATGTCAGACCAGGTATACCCAATGAACAGTCACATGCAGGTGGCCACATGGATGGGGGGGGGGGCAGTGTGGACCGACCGCCCTGCCCTGGGCAGCTGCACCTTCACGCTGCTGGGATGGGAAGCTCGGGCTCGTGGACCCTGAGTGCGTGTGGACCCTCCCAGCCGAAGCGGGCAGAGCTCCTCGGGGAACCACTTGTCCCATGAGGTGACACCTGGGAAGGACACAATGTGACCTCGACTCCTCTCTCTACCCCAGGCCGCCGCAGCTGATGACCCAAGCATCAAAGCCCCTGCCCGATGTTTCACTGAGGAAGGCCCGATGCCCATCACAAATCTCGACCCTGCTGGAAGGTCGACACATAAGCTATCTTCTCCTTATACTCTAAGTTTATTTCACAGTTGGACCTTGCCTGTTCAGTCTTGGAAATATCTCAGATATTCATATACTCTGTTCTGAAGAGCTTCCATGGACACTGTTTATTAGTCACTTTGATCTAAGTCATCACACAGAAAATCTCAAACAAGTACCAAGCGTCCTTTCCAGGGGGCACGTTGAGACAATAAAAGTCCGCCTAAGCCCCTGTTTCCCACAGCTCAGGCCGTTGGTGCCACAGGTTCAAAAACGTAATTAAAAGAAGACCGTCGATTTCACTCACCATTGTCAAAAGGCAGCGTCAACCCCGAAGGAGAGGCGCGCTTCAGTCAATTTCCCTGGCTGTGCCAAAGTTTCGGAGAGACCCTTCACTTTATAAATCAACTCACAGCTTAGAACATCCTGGCAGCCCCTTCAAGGAACCGAAGGGAATGACAGGGAAAGAGAGGATAACCGTCATAGCTTGACTGGATACAGGTGTTTGCGTTTACAGACGAACCACAAACGCCTGGATCTTTGACAGGCGTTGATGCTATCAGCGCATCGCAGCTATTATTGGCTCCGGTCGCCAAGGGCTGGGGGGCCTCTCCCTTAGCAACATCTCTGAGGCTGATAACATTTGGCTGAACTTTTCAGATCTTAACCTCCCTTCTGACTTTCTGCAGTCAAACCCGCCTAAACTGATCAGAAGAACAGACACGCAGTGGGAAGACAAGTAAAATATTATTGACTGGCCTGTTTCATGTCTATTAGGAAGAAAGAGCAGAGAGCGGAGGGAGAACCTTACAGCTTGACAGGCTTCAAGATAATCAGGGGAGGAATCAGGGCTGTACAGTAACCCTTGGTGAAGTTGGAAAGCACAGGCTTACGAGAGGTCATTGTTCTGTGCGGGAAACAAACAGGGTGCTGGGCAAACGAGCGCAAGATTGCATTCCTCCACAGGACCCGCTCCTCTTCGACGGGCCTCCCGCTCCTACACCAAAGCACAGGCTGGAAATCAGGGAGCCGTGTGGCTCTGGAAGAGGTCTCACCCTGAAGGCTTTGGTTTCTGGCCTCAGGCACGTCCCAGCACCTTTGCTCAAGGCAGAGACAGGACCTGCGGGCGCAAGCCATGCTGCCTTGAAGAATTTGGCTCTGGCAGTTTGTATTGTCAATTTGCATTTCACTTCCCTGCTCCTTGCCCAGCGGGGCCAGGACTGACCTCCTTGCCTCTCCAAGTCTTTGGCAGCCTGTGTGTGTTGGGGGAATGGTGGCTGAAAGAGCTCTGCTCACTCTGAATGACCCTGAGGTCATTCCCCACGGCCAAATGACTCCACAGATGGGCCATTTGATAGAAGACATGTTCCCCACTGCCCCCACATCCACTGGGAAGGATAATACCCCACTTGATAACCACGTGCAAGGTCAAGCTTGCCGTCCAAAGCAGAGGCCAAGGTCTTGGACACTGAACCGGCCCTCTGTCCCTCCCCAGCCCCACACCCACTGTTACTCACCCCTTGGTTTTTTCAGGTGAGAGCACTAGTAAAGAGACAAGGAGGCCTCAGAAACTCTGCATAGCGTCCTCCACTGTCCTGTGGGTCTGACTCATTGTGGAGCCATCTCTCTTTGGGAGACAGGACATATTTTCCCCTGACACGCTTCCACTTTGCATTTTAGCAGCCTTGTTCTGTACAAATAGTTGGCTTCTGGTTGGCCACAAAGCACCGTCCTCCTGTTCGGGGAAACATCTTGGGCCCCTGGAACCATGTGACTTTGTCACTGAGAGATTCAGGGCCAGCAGAAGGAGTGGGCGGGGTGACATTTCAGCAAAACCCCAGGACAGGGAGACAGAATCAGGATGACAGTCGTGGAGGGAATTAAAAGGCCCCTTCTCCAATTCTTTATTTCAAATACAGGGAAACTGAGGCACGAAGCAAGGAAAGAAGAAACACTGGGGTTTATACAGACCTGTCCCCCCCCTCTTGGCTCACAACACGCTCAGGTATGCGCCAATCCATGCTCAGCACCCCCAGAGCAGGCTCCCGTTCCCATCCCCTTAGTGCCTTGCACATCCTCATTCTTTTATGATTTCCCTCCTAGGACCTGCCACAGAGTTTTCTAGAGGCCTGTTCCCATGAGATGATGATGATGATGATGATGATGATGATGATGATGATGATGATGATGATGATGATGATGATGAAGATGATGAAGATGATGAGGATGATGGTGGTGGTGGTAACAGCAGCCATCATGTATTAAGCATTGCACTACCCCAGGCCCTGGCCTAAGACCATCACGTGGGTCATTTCGCCCAATCCCTGACACCGTTCTGCTTTGCATTATGCCAGCTCCAACCCCATCATGGAAGCAGCATCACCGTGGCAGGGGAAACCCAGAGAGGTAAAGCATCTTGCTCACGCTCACACAGGAGACCCAGGATTCAAGGCTGACTGTTCCTCCACACAGCCACCCACCAGAGTTGTCCCAGGGTAGGTGGGGCTGGTCTCAGGATTCTGACATGCCCACGCCCATGTCTCTGATCACAGTTGCCTCACCTCTCAGTCTCCAGACACTTGGGTTTTGACTTCCTGGAGACCTCTGGGAAATGGACCCCAACTTTCCCCTCCTGTATCAGCCCCCTCCTGGCTGCTCCTCTTTAAGCTCAGCCCAGAGCCCACATCAGTTCATCAAACTCACTGCTCTCAGCCACAGGCTCAGTTTCCTCACCTTCTCCATCTTTTCCCTGCCGCCAACCATCTAAGTTCGAACGCTGTTCCATCCTCCTCCTCACCCATCATGCAGTGTGCGGTCTGCCACCTATGGACTTAGAAACATTCGTGACCATACCTCTTGCCCTCCTGTCTCAGCAAACCATCCTTCTGCTGAAGACAAACCTTCTTCTCTCTCCTCTCCTTCAGTCTCTCCATCATCACTGGCTCGAGGCTCTTGCAGCCTAAACAAACCACCCTCAACCCTCACTTGCTCCCCTCACCTACTCAAATCATCCATGACCTTCCTACAGCCAGATCTAACAGGCACTTTTCAAACCTTACACCTGCTGGATATCTCTGCTGCATGTACCACTGGTGAGCACTGTTGCCACCTTGAAACCATCTACCCCCTTGACCATTGGTTTTCTTTCTACTTCCCTGATCACTCCATGGCTTCTGCATTCTCAACCTGCCCCTTGATGCTGGTTTTCCTCAGGCTTCCACTGACCATCCATCCTGCTTCCCTCCACACACTTTCCCCTTCACCATTTTAACTGCCACCCCAGGTGCCACCCCAAACTTTTCCTACAGACTTCAGGCTTAGGTCCAATCTGACTGGATGGTTGCCTTCAGCAAAAAACATGTACTCCTGATAAGGGCCCAGTGTCTATGATTTTTTTCATGGTGATTTGATAAGCTGGTTTGGGATTACTGGCTGGCTTCCTGGGGTGATTGACCACAGGGATAAAGTATGCCGATAACAACCAGAGGTGCATTTCCAGGTCAAGGTCATTCTATTCCTCGTGTTGAATTAATGGTTAGTTCCCCCAGCACCTGCCACTGGTAGGAGTCAGTCTCAGCTCTGATGACGAGGCTCTGCCAAGGGTGACACCTTGGGCTTTTGAGAAAGGATCAGAGTCAGCCATCTTCCTCTCCCGATACTGCACGGCCCTGTCCCTCTGTCCTTGCTCTAAGCTGATCTCCACTTGCACCCTTTCTGAATCTGAGCCTGTGATTTAGAGAGGAGTCACGTGTTGATGGTGGGTACAGCTGGCCTCCAGATCTTCTGGGCTCAGTGTTTCCAGGGCACACGTGAGCCATGGGGTGGCTCTACCCCTGATGCATGGGGCAGGCCCCCATTCACATGTACTCCACTGGGAATAGGGCAGCCCCTGTAGTGGTGCGATGTCACGGCCCTGGGGGAGGGGTGAGAGGTGGCCATCAGGAAGGAGTACCCTCTTTAAACAGGTTTGACATGGCTCTGTTCTCAAAATTGCTGCCCCTGATTTACAAGGACCTGAAGGTGATGGAGGTGATGGACAATCATTGCTTCTCTCTGTCCCAAATAATAGGAGCTCCATCCGAGTCTAAACATACAGAGGGGTGATGGGAGGAAGTCTGAGGCAGGAAGCCTGCCTTCGGCTACCCCCTGCGTCACTCACTTGCTGGTGACTTTGGAAAAGTGGGTTGATTCAAGGTTCTAATGAGGTGAGTAAACCAGGGACAGAGGTATAGCCAGGGGGTGTGAGGTTGGGGGGGATGGTGTCTTCACAGTGCTTTCCTGGGCCCTTCTCATGTGTGTCCCTCTGCTGGGCCCCCAACCACGGCTGGCTTCTTCTCACCTTCCAGGTTCAGCAGTCACCTCACTGGAGAGGACTTCCTGCCGCCCATGCTAGTGTAGCCGCCAATTCCTGTCACTTTCTAAATGATGGCCCTGTTTTACTTTCTAAAGAAGATATGAACAGCAGTTTTTACCAACTGGAATTTTAAAAACTTATTTCTTATATTTCTTATTTCTTACCTAGTGGTCTGAAAGCTCTAGGTAGAACTTAGTCTGAGGTAGAATATGCCTGGCTCATAGTAGGTCCTCAATAAACAGTTACTAATTAGCGAATGAAGGAATGAAAAAATGGTAAGGTGACATCCTCCACCCGAGGCTGGCGCAGGTGGAGGGGCTTTCAAGGGCCCGATCTTGGGTTTCAGTGGGTTCTGCTTCTTGTCACTTTCTCCCCCAATCATTTTGTCAACGATGTAAAAGCTGGGCTTCCTCTGCTGGACACATCTCCACTTTGAATTCAGGGAACCTAAGACAAGGATGGATCCCACAGTGGCCCTGAGCCCCTTGAAAAGAGCCAGTCCTGGATCCAATCCCTCAGACACTCCTGTGCGCCATGTCCCCTAGAGAAAATGAGGAGTCCTCCATGTTAGATAGGACCAGACTTTCCCCACGAAAGAAGCATCTGTTGATGCCTTCTCAGAACAGTGTTCTCAGGAGCAGTGGATCTGGGACTTTTATCCTCCCAAAGCCACCCCCACGGAGCAGGGCCAGGCACCCCTCCCCTCTCAAAACCCTTCTTCCCCTTGATCTCATTTGATGTGTCCCCAAACTTGTGAGTAAACGGTGATCTAACATGTTATTTGGCACATGAAACACACCCTACTAGTGTCCAGGGTCATCACCATTGTGTCTGGATGTCCCACAGGAGTTACACCCAAACCTCTGGCTGGACAAGAAACCCTTGACTGTCTGTTCTCAGGGTCCCTGGACATCCTTTCTCTCCACCTGTGCTGCAGCCCCCTGAGGGCGAAGCTGGGGGCGCCTCCCTCAGCACCTCGAGCAGAGCTCGCTCACAGCAGGTGCTGAGTAGACCAACAAGCCACCTTGTTTGGCTGAACTAGACACACACCCAGGAAGAGAGAAAAGACATGGGAAAATAAAAATGAAAAAGTAGTTTGAGAGGGGGAAGAAAGAGTCATATATAGAAACAAAGAAAGATTAAGAGAGAAAATTCACTAAGATCTTTCAAAAAAAAAAACTATTCGTGGTATGTGAAGGAGTGAGGGGTATGAGTTGAAGGTTAAACAGCTCTGTCCACTTGGCCTGAACGGTCTAAAGTCTTACATCATCCCTCTCTGCTATCACTCCACAGTGTAAACCATTAGAGGCTCCATTTCAGCTGGGATGACCAGCAGTACAACACTAGAAAAATTGTCCTCAGATGCAGTGATGGTCATCAGAGCAGTGTCACCCCGAGTCTTAAGGAAATCCAGGCTGGAGGCTGCTCTGGTCCCTTGCTGGAGATTTACCAAGTACCCTTGGAAGACTTCCATTTGCCAAGCAGATGGAAGGAAACCGCCTTGCCCCCCTTCTTCTCTCCTCATTGCTTCTTAGTCAAGCATGGCCCCCCTGCTCCACCTTGGCCTCTTGGGAAACCAATGACCTGAAGTCACAAGGAGCCCCATGCCTTACCCCTGATGGGCAGGCACAAGAGATATCCAAGG
This sequence comes from Balaenoptera physalus, assembly GCF_965194825.1. Lineage (NCBI taxonomy): Eukaryota > Metazoa > Chordata > Mammalia > Artiodactyla > Balaenopteridae > Balaenoptera > Balaenoptera physalus. The sequence continues at coordinate 19,583,235 of NC_138900.1, read as the reverse complement.
TCCCCACTTGACATCACTCAGAAAGGTGAGGTTGGGGACTTCCCTGGTGGTCCAGTGGTAAAGAATCTGCCTTCCAATGCAGGGGATGAGGGTTCCATCCCTGGTCGGGGACCTAAGATTCCACATGCTGCGGGGCAATTAAGCCTGCGCACCACAACTACTGAGCTCACGCGCCTCAACGAGAGAGCCCGCGTGCTGCAAACTACAGAGCCCACGAGCCCACGCACCCTGGAGCCCATGCGCCACAACTAGAAAGAGAAAATTCGCACGCCACAACTGGAGAAAAGAGGCTGCACGCCGCAACAAAAGATCCCGCATGCCGCAACTAAGACCTGACAGAGCCAAAAAAAAAAATAAAGAAAATAAATAAATATAAAAAAAAGAAAACTGAGGTTGGCTTGAGTGACAGTAGAATGGGGCTCCAATGGTCCCCTACCATCTCTGTGGACCACACCAGTGTTCAAGTCCAGACCAATACCCTAGACATCTCTGGAAGCCCCCATGGTACACTCCTGGTCACTGAGAGCCTGCCCTTTTCTGCATGTTTCAAAGGGCTTTTCATAAACACAGACTTCTTCATCAGCAAGTTTGAATTTATAAATAGTTATTCTTATTCAGGAAAGCAGAGATGAGCAGTTTTATATAAAAGTTACATCTCCATTTAAGAAAGAATATATAATTCCACATTCTACTGTCTCTCGAACTTTACTCCCATTTATGTAGATCTTAATAGAGTTATATAGTCGCGGGGCTATCGTCCCCTCTGGATGGTAATGAGGTCCTCTCGAACCCTTTAGCTGCTATAAAGTATGCAGAAGTTAAATGCACAGATGGAAAAAAATTTGTCTCAATTTTATACTTCTGCAAAATGGTAATTTTGTACTTAAAATGTACAAGATGGATGTTCAGAAATATAGGCTGATAGCCTAAATTATATTTGGTCATAATTTATGTAGTACAGTCCCAAAGAGATACAAAAAGGCAGAGCATAATTTATCTGCTGGAATCAGCGATAGCTTTGCTAAAACTCCCATTTAGTCCATCCCCCATAGTCTTGAGCAGCCTCCGTCCTCAGGGCTCACTCTATTTAAGTTCCCCATACTGCTGTTTGATCACATATTGTAGTCTATAATTTGCCTATCATCTGAAGCAAATTTTAGGTCCCAGAAGTTATGATCTCTACGTAGCAACCATTTTATTTGGTAAATGCAAAATATTTATAGCAATATAAAAACCAGATGAAAATAAAATTCCTATAGTCATTGGAACATACACGCTTTATCACTGGGGTTCGTAACGACCATTAGAGAAGGACTATCATGTTGGCTAATACAATTACCTTTGGACGCATATTCAAATTTGCTGATGCTTAGGAACCAGAGAAACATGTTCTCCAGCATCCTTTTCATCTTGCCAATGGTAGGAAACACCAAGCAGAGGCTCTAGATAGAGCTGCCCCGAAGGAAATCAGACGAAAGGCAATGTTCAGGTGTGTCATTATGGCACCTCGGATATGGAGAGGAATTTCCAAAAAGAAACAAACCACTTGGTGAGGGCACTGCTCTAGATAGGTTCCCCCTTTCAACCAGGGACATTGACCAAATAAGGAATGTTGACCATAACCCCATCTTTGAGCCAAGATCAGTGAATTCCTACATTGACGAGATAACTTGTCTTTTTCTTTGAGCCGTCTTTTGATGCCAGTCTTCTCACACCTCTAACCCTTTTTCTTTGTGTTTCCAAAATGTTCACTTGGAGATGTTCATGCTGGACCCTGCAATATACCTATGACGTGGTCTATCAATAGCTCCTTTAAAAAGCAACTAGCTCTTCAAAACAGTGAGGGGAGAGGCAGAGAGAAGACAGACCCCCAACTAGAATGGACATCTGGAAACCAGAGGGATGGCATCCATGCGGTTAATAACAAAGCACTTGTTGAGTGCCTGCGCCATAGATTCTATTCCTTGTAACAACCCTGCAAGGTAGAGCTTGTCATTCTTACATGATCAGCATACAAATTAAGGCCCAGAGAGGTTGCTCAGTCAAGTAAGGGGGCCAGGTGTGACTAACACCGAAGTCTGACGCCATTCAAGATGGCGGCCTCACCTAATGAATTTTTCTATATGCCAACACAGGGCACCAAGCTTTCCAAGGCACCTCTGCAAGGATATTGCTTCTCTATCCTCAGAACTCTCTCCACCTACCTCAACCTCCTTCCGTCCAGCCCTCAAGGTTGCCTTCATCTGAGTGAAGATGAAATAGAGCCCCAGATGCATCTCTCCGATAAAAACTTCAACTGAAGCCTCATATATTTTGTAGATAGTAAAGAGCTCACGGCTCTTTGAAGATGAGCGTTAGTAGTAATCATTGTGGTTGTTCAGATTTTTCCTTGTTTTTAGCATCACCCAAGCCCTCCCACCAAAGAGGCACCATTTCTCTGTCCTAGGCAGCCAGACCCTTAAGGATACATTGGATTTCTCTGGATACCTACTTCCTTCTTCCTTGCAACTTATTTCTAGTTCCAGCTACTTAAGTCTAAGAGAAGATCCCCTTTTCAAATCTTTTTCACCCCAAACATGCTTAAGCACGAATTTCATAGAATCCTGTTTAAATCCAAGTCTGATTCTACAAGGTCTCTTTTAAACACGGTTTTTCCGTACATTACACTGAAAAGAGGGAGAAAAAATGACCCAAAAATAAATGTGCAACCCCAAATTAAAGAGGACATAAGGAGGGCAAAGGAAATAACTTGGGCTAATGTATCCCCTGGTTCTGTAATTGTTTCAAGACCAAATATAGGCTCTTAAAGTATCCGAGTGGGAAGGAACTCTAACACACAAGAACTGTTGTGCAGCGGGGGAAACTGAGGCTCAGAAAAGAGCAGTAACACACCAGTAAGAAGAAGAGCTAGGCTGTTATTTGGGTCTTCCTTGGTAGCATGTGAACAATGAGTGTGTTCTCAAAAGACAATAACTTTTGTAATCCGAGGCGATTTCAAGAACATGGGACTTACAGAACCATCCTTAATGAGTCACCAAGCCTTCCTCTAGCCTGGGAGAGAAAGACTTAAAGGCAAGCCTGTGAGAGGCAGGTGGATTTCACTCATCTGCGGTCTGCCAATCCACTCTCCTCCCCATGCAGAAGCAGAAAGAGCAAGGGGGCCCTTGCTTTTGTCAGGAGCCCGCATCACAAGCATTTGGTTTGTGTTCTCTCTTTTTACCTTCAGGCGATCCTGTGAGTGTTTCCATTGCACAGGTACAGTACGAGTGCTCTACTGTAAAGGCCAGCTACTTTCCTGAGGACACACACAAACAGATCACAATCGTATAGAAATGTTGCCATAGAGGTTATTTCAGAGGGAGAAACTACTAATGATACCTGGGGTGGGTGGGTGGGGGGAGACCACATCCAAGTTGAATCTCGTAGGATGCGATGGTATTTACGATCATAGTTCAAGGAAGGGACGGAAGCTCAAAGGCCCAGAGAAGAGAAGCTTTAAAACTTCACGGGAAGTGCTTCTCCAAGTGTTGAGCAAAACGGCTGGGTTGTTCATCACCTTCTCAGGAATCATTCAAACTGGCCCTCCCTCCCCGCCATTCTGCAGCCAGGAGCTCCTGATATGCAATATTAGAGAGTGCCAGGCTGGGAAAGGCACCACATAAAATCAAATTCTCTTCTAAGTTGAGTGGTGCACCGGTTCAGCTTTAAAACCTAATTTCTTAAAAGTTTCAGAGGGGAAAAAAATGTCCCTTTGCAATTGGAATCGAGTCCACATAAATTAACAGCCCAGCTCTCTGTATCCATCTTTCAGAACTTTCCTTGATTGTTCATTTTAATCAAGTGGCCCACTTTCTTTGACTTTTCATCCTTCACTGCCCAGAATGATGCACTGTGGCTACTGATGACACGCAAATGTTAATTTTGTTCCAGTTCAAACATTGTCCAAAAAGGCCCTATTTTAAAGACTGCTTGGCAAACAGCGACTGAAAATGAGGATGAACAGAATCAAACACCACCAAGAAATTCAGAAGAGAGAAAGCTTTGGGCCTCTGGAAACTCACAAGTTTTCATCTTTAAATCCTCAGTCTCTCCCAGGCCAAGAGTTGTCGTTGATTTCTCGAGCCAGAAGGGAGCTCAGACATCATGCCAAGGTCATTCAGCCTGGTAGCGGAGGAACTAGCTAACCCTTGGTAAAGGAGACCTTTGTAAATTGTGAAACCCATAAGTTTCAAGTCTTGCTGTCATTTACCAGTTTTCGGGAAGAGCAGGGCATGTCACACAGACACACACACACACACACACACACACACACACATTTAACTAACAGCCTTATTTTAGTCCTTGGGCTCCCCTTCACCAATCCCACTACCTCTAGCCTGTCTCCTCACCATTGCCTAGGGAAGGACGCAAGAGCGACAGATGCTCAGAGGGGCCGCCAAAGGAACTGCATGCTTGAATGAGAAGCATCGTCCCAGGTCTTCTCTAGAGCTTACCAAAATCGTAACAGTGTGCACAGGCGTCTGTCTGATCAAGCAAGATTAGGATTCACATCCAGGAGTCATTCAGTGAGCACCTGCTTTGCCGGGAGGCCCCGTGCTAGGTATCTATGCATACACTGTGTCATTTAGTACATCCACACACAGAGAAATTAACATGTATTACAGTCAGAGAAGTCTCATATTAAAATAGAATGGAGCGAAAGTTGCAAGCAAGTAGGACCTACATAAAAGCTCTGAAAAATTGTATAGACTTAGTCCCTCTCCACTCCCCTCAGTCACTTTCTACCAGATTATTGTGTTTTATTTTCTACATATTTCTTCATAGCTAAAATTAGCTGAAACATCATATGTTCGTTTGTCTCTGCCCTACACAAAGCGCTATTAGAAAAAGGACCTCATCGGTATCAATCACTACTATGTCCCCAGAATATGCAAAGAATATTTTTGAAGTAATGAATGAAATAATTCTAGTCTGTTTTTCACCAGGATTCTCCAAAGCCAGATCATGCTATGTAAAGCCCCCCAGCAGAGAGGGCAGGGGCCAGTGGGTCCCCAAGACTTGGAGAACCATGTCACCGCAACATGTCCCTAGAGAACAGACATAGTTGAATGCTGTGGTCCAGGCACCTCGGTGGCCTTGCCCCTAGAACGCCAGCATCATGTAAACAAGCCATCAGCAGTGACGATTACCCATTGCCACAGCCCGTCAGACGAAACTGTTCACCGTGGCCGCCCATCTTCTGCAAGAAGAGGAGAGACACTTCCACTGGGATGTCAGAAAAATGACTGCAGCTATTCCCTGAGCGATAACAGTCCATCTTGAAATGCGGGACATGTTTCATTTGGCTTATAATAATTGCATTCTCTGTCTTTTAACCCTCAAAGTGTCAAGTGTCGTCATTTCCTCTGGGGATGCAAAGATCTGGGGTTAACAACTTTCTCTTTTAAAAATTCATAAAGGTGCAAACAAACAGCAGTGCAGCCAGTGGCTATACACGGGAAGAAGCCAAGGGAGAAAGAGGGAAAAAACACCACCACCACATTCCCCCGTGACAGGACACTTGGCAATTAACTCCAGCTATGTCAGCAATTTTTTGAAAAATTTCCTAAACATAGAGAAGGCTTATCCTCACCATATGAAAGACAAAACCACTGCAGTGACTCTCCCCTGCATTACAATGTGTGTGTCTTACTTCTTAACCAAGCCGCTAATCACGCAAATTATTGCAACTAATTACATCTGAAGGTCTAATTAATTCTTTCAGTACCACATCATTTAGTACGCATTCACAACACAGCACCTGTTTTGAAAATCCTTGCAGTTAATTTGTTTATAAACAAACACTATTTGCATAAAATGTTTAATGAATGGTTTACCAGTTAGTACAATACTCCGGTTTTGTCTTAGTAGATTTGAGGTCATCAAAGGCCACGATAAATTAATTTTAAACTATACAAATTAATTTAAATAGAATGTGTGAATTTCTCATTAATAAAGAAAACATTCCTAACATGTTAATTAATATCTCTGTAACAGGCTAATTACTCCCTGCATAACAAGTACATCTTGAGAGCAAACCTTAAAGATTTGGGGGGCAAGGGGGTGGGGACTATTTTAAAGCTTCAAAAAAAATAAAAGTGCCATTCAGAGAAAAACATACAAGGCCCAATTATACTGAGGAATTTACTGTTTAGGGCAGTCCGACCAGCAAAGGAAGCCATCCCCTCCCCTTATTTTCTGGATACAACATATTCAGTCATTGAGAAAGAGACAGTGAAAAAACATTTCTATCACGGACTCTGCAGAGATGGTTAGAGGATGACTGCCTTCTGGTAGAAACATGCAATTAAGGAAAATATTAGTTCTTCTGAAAGTAAAGATCTCTCTTGTGAATTTAGGCCATATTGGCTGTATTTGTGCCCCAGTGGTAAATACGGATTTTCTTAAACAAATCTGCATCTTCACACCAGAATCTGAGGCTCAGCCATCATCATTTTCCCTGTGGCGAACCATGGAAAGACACTTCATGTAGAAACTAAAGAGGAACACATTATTGCTTGGCATCAAGCACAGCCCTTGCAAGAACCATCACTGAAATATGTTCACGACTCTCAAGTTTGTTTCTGATTTGCAAGCATTTTCACATTTGATAAGCACCTGTTGTAAATTTACATCCACTCAGGAAGTATTCTTATGATAGGAAGCTGAGCATTGTAAAGCACATTTATACTCTTACCCTTGTGCGGTGTTGCCGCTTAATGCACAGGCTGATGAAATCACCGGCTACACGGGACCCAACGGGATGTGATGCACCACCCGGCTCTCATGACATCGCCCCTGAGGAGCTGCCGGTCCCTTCCCCCTGGAAAGGGTTTTATCGGCACCGATCAACAAGCACTTGGGTTTTAAGTCCATTAACTTGAAGACAGTGTGTGTGTGTGTGTGTGTGTATGGAGGCTGTGGGGTAGAATGACAGACAAAGGGATGCACAAATAGACTTCACACTTCCTTGGGACCTGCCATTACACCATAGAACCAAGAAAACATCCAAAAAATAAGTAGGAGCCTGCCCATAGCACCAGGGAAAAGCAGGCACTTGCCAAGCCTCTGATGCAACCCAGATTTCCAGTCTGCTGCAGCTGTCCGGAAGGGAACCCACTGCCACCTTGACCCTCTGTCCTGACGTCTCTTTGGAGGCACATGAAGAATGAAACTGTCCCCGGCAACCCACTGCCAGGCTGCCCTGGGGAGCCGGGTGGGCTATGAAACCCCCCTGGCTTGGCTCTTTTGCCAGATTGCTGGCAGCCAGCATCAGTGTCCCTGGGGATCTGGGGAGACCTCACCACCCCCCGGGTACCACTGCCCTTGGCTCTACCCAAAGCAGAACATTTCCCGCAGACCCCAGGCACTGATGGCTGACGTGGTGGAATGATAGATTTCAGAAAAAGCAGGCACACCCCACTCGTTTAAAACTCTTTTAATTCTTTCCAAGTTTCCCACCAACAGCCCCACAATAAAAACTCAGTGCATGAGACACAAATATTTCAAGAGGACAGGCGGGGATAAGGAGAGAAACAAGCTCTTCGCCCTCAGGACACAGATGTAAGCTGCTTTACCTCTAAAATGCAAACAAACAATCCCAGAAAAGTCAGGAGGTTAGCACAGCGCACTCTGCAAGGGGAGCTTGCCTTGAGGGAGGAGAGGCTGTCAGAGAAAATGCTTCCATCCCAGAAGGAGCAGGATGGGCATCGAGCTCTGCTATAAAAGGTCAGAGAGCCTCACAGTGTAGATGGAACCAGGGAACCCCGACGGCCAGTTGCCAAGGCGGCTGCTGGGCGCAGCAAAGCCAAGTTCAAGCCCCTCGTGGTTCCTAACTTCTCTCCAAAGTTGGTGGCTGCCACCCAACGGGTCCAGGGTACCTGCTCCTGACACCCCTCTCGCACAAAATCGTTCCCGGATCCGGAGCCTGGCTTTTTCTCTCCCCCTTAAAAATCACCAGCATTTTGCAAATAAAGGCGATCACCATGTGAAAAATTATCTTTTAAAATGGAGTTTAATTTGCATATAAGGAACGAGAGATTTATGACGAACAGCATCGTCCAGTACTGCATCTGCCTAACATCAGTCGTAATTTAGATTGTTTGTGACTGATCTTAAATTCTAAAGCTTGGAGAAGATGAAGTACTCTGTTGCTGTATTATTGTCAGGAGTCTAAGACTTAGCAGAGATTTATTAGTAATCTTATCACAAACATGTCTCAAGTTTTTGCTTTTAATATGGGCCAAGCTCCTCTGAGGAATTTTCCTCACTGCAATTATATTCCTCAATGCATGCATTCTGAAGCTGAGTTGATTTCCTTCCCAAAATAAAGCGACCTATCATTACACCACAGCAGCTCTTGTACATTTTTCCTCTGCTACTTAATAATCAATGTATTCATCATTAAAATCTGAGCCCTGAAGCAATGGTTTTTAGCATATTCTAATGACTAGCGACTTGCAAATTACAATGACCTTTCATGTACATTCTGTAAGCACCTTGTTCTAATGTGTACTGTATTTATAGTTTGCCAATACAAACTAGCCAAAGATTGGATAATTACTGTAATCTATTAGCTCGATTGCTTTCCCTGCTCATTTATAGCATGTGCCACGCAGGCCATTTTCAAAAGCTGGCCTATCTTTCATCTCCCGCAAGCTCAGAAAGTAAGGGATACTTCATCTTCACAATATACACACTTACTAACGTCTGAAGAGCGGCCCATCTCAGCTCAAGAAGATTTCAAAAATAAAAAATTTTCCTTCCTATTAGTGTCATAATGCTATTTGTGACTGACAAAAAACACCGCTCCAAGAGTGTAAACTTTAGTTGAAGAATGTCAAGGCCGGTTCCATTTTCTGCCTATTACTCTGACCTCCAAATAGCATTTAATAAGATCGGCTTGTTTCTTCGCTCCGAAAGAAAAAGATAAAGGCACTTCCCTTAAACAAGAAACAATTTTTTCGCTATAAGTAAACGTTTCGAGGGAAGCATTAAACTTTTTTTTTAAGCACAGTGCTGTGACCGGAGAGCCGATAAGAGCCGTGTGTGGAAGTATCAGCTCAGGTGGTCCGCTCACCCTCGGCGATGGTCTATATCAGGCAGTTATGGATAGATAACATTACAGACACTGGTAATTAAAACAACACTAATTTTGTCTCGGTGGCCACGCTTTGTTGTTAGAGGCCATCTATCATGGCCTTCACGCGTCACACAATGAGAAGACATTTGTCTACGTATATTGTGCTTGGTCAACGGTTTTACCGATCTCCCAGTGTACCTGGACGCCCAGGCACTTTTAAAGACGTGGTGCTTTCATTTCTACTCTAGTACTCTGATTAATAAAACATTTTGCGTGCTTAGTCAACACACGCCGCAATCTTTTCACCACATATATTCATGGGGGAAAAAAACCATGTTAATTCCCTTCCTTTTAGCAAGAAAATAACAACAACAACAAAGAAATTCTCATTTGGATTGGAAGAGAAAGGAAAAATCAAATATGGAAATATTTGCCTTCTCTGTAAAATAGAGAACAGCCTAATGGAAAGCATGGTATTAAAACTCACAGACGACACAAAGCATCTCCTTTAAGACAATACATATTTTTGGCTATATATGTTGTTGATTCTTTCCCCTGCATCCATTTGTTTGATTTATGGACACTCCATTTCACTTCCCCTTTTCTTCCGACATCTACAGTTACATGAAGCGTGATAGCAAGTCAAATGTTTTTATATTTTGGTAATAAAAGGAAAAGAAAAGATCTATTCCATAGGAGCTCATAGGAAATTAGGGGTAGCCAAAATGCACACTGACTAGTTTAGTTCTGTTGTAATAAACTAAAGAGAAACTGTAATGGTGCATTTCAAGAGATCTTTAACAAGTGACACAAACAAGAGAAGCAGCAGACAGGACCATTTAACTTCAAACTCCACGGAAGTGAGCCAAAATGTAGACTTCCTCCAGCAAGTCCAGCAGGCTACTGGGTGGCAATCTTTATTCCTCAGTGGAAAAGCTACCCCCTCGAGACTCTGCAGACTCCCCCAGCTGCATTTTTTATCAAGTGTCTAAAAGGTGGGCGCTGTTAGAATTATTTTCTCCAGGCACAGATGATCACAGCCCCTTTTCCCCATTCAGCTGCAGACGCACATGTAGTTTCAAATATTAGCTAGAACTCCAGCCTCGCCAGTCCCTAATTGCTCTCTGAGGGAAGGGATCGTAAACGCAGGTATGGATGACACAGATGTAGCTCTCGACCGTTTGCAGGCAGGACTCCTGCATCAAAGCTATTTGCAAAGTGACACAACTAGTTATTACAAAGTACATTTTTATTATAGTCTTAAAATTTGCATTCTGCAAAAACCATCTGGATTTTTTAATGTGGCCACAGAAACGTTGGGGTAACTGACCATTTGTGATACCCTCAAGGGAAAGACACCTCAATATTTTTCCAGCCAGTTTAATAAATTCAAGCACTTTTGTCAATAAAAGTAACCCGATCGTTTAAATAAGTTAATATTAGCACATCTTTCTTACCGGCTGCTACAAGCAGTCCGACTGCTGTCATTAAGCAAAAAAGGCCAAGACAATGTGAGTTTATCTGGTCCCACCTGCATTTCTACTCCTGATTCTGCTGAAACAAATGGGAAAGAAAAGCTTACTGACTTTTGGCAAACTACAAAGGTGAACTCTATTCATCATGGAGGAACCGATGCTAAGTGCTTTCTGTCTGTCCATATATTTTAAAGATTTAGAAGGCACCTGGTGGTGTTCTCAGGATTAAAACAGGCGTGTTCAGCTTTGACACATGCAGAGTTTCTCTCACAGCTTTCTCTTTGTATTGCTGGAACTATTGAAATGATTTTTGGACTGTAGAGTTTTGGAAACAAGGTTATTTTTCAGTGATATAAAAAGCCAAAGCTTCTACTTCTTCTGATCTGTCATGAGTCTTTTAAGGTAAGTGAGAGGATTTGAAGGTGCTGTTACCCCTTTGAGGAGAAGCAGCTCACTAGCTGCAAAGGTAAAGGTATAATTCTCATCACCCATATCGTAATAAAATGTGCCTCTCCCGATATCGATAAAGCCTTCCCTGGAGAAGATTTCCAGAGACTTGGAAGCAAGCGAAAGGTAAACTCAGAGGAAATACAAGGTGAAAGAAACCAGGTGGCCTGGTTTTTCAATCTTAACTCTTAAAGCAACAGCTCCAAAGTTCAGAGCCCAAACTGCCATCCACTATGTGGCCTGACAGGGGAAGGGGCAAGGAAGCTCAGAACCTGCCGACCTCCCAGGAGGCCATCAGAGCCTTTCCCAGCAGTGTCCAGGTCCCACCTTGCACCACACCCTGAAACCAATCTTTTCACTTTCTCTAACTCATTTGCATGAATTTACTTTTTTGCCTTAAGAGGTTGTTGTAATGTGTGTTAAAACATACAGTGCAATTTTATCTCCATAATATCACAAAAGAAATATTATGTTAGTATAAAGTAAAAAAAACAATCAAAATCTGCAGCTCTGCTAGCAGCAAAGCGCTGCTCAAAAGCACCACCCACAGGCGGGAGGGGTGTCAAGCCATTCTGGGAGTGACGGTTTTTGTTAATTTCAGCAATCCGAGTGTAAAAAATGACAGCGCCATGCAAGTTGACGGAGGCTTTTGATTGAAGTGACTGATTGCCTCGGCTGCACCTGCGGAAAATTGATGACAATGCTGTCTAAACCATTCATTAGGATTGGGAACTTCACGCCGATGAATGCTGGATTCATAAATTTGCTAGACATGTGTTGTAGATAATATGACAAAGCACTGTTTTCAAATGAACATTTCTTTGACCTAATTTTATCGAAATCATGCGAAGGAATGAAAGAATATATGTCCCCAAACTCTTTGGAAACAGCTGCAACTAAAACTAAGTCTCTCTTGTTCTCTCTTTCTCTCTCTCTCTCTTTGTCTTTCAAATAAATTTCAGTGAAATACATTTGGAATATATCTGCTGGTGTGCTTTAAAATATTTGTTAGAATGACAAGGCATTTATTTTTACCTCTGTGGACAATGTTACTCTCTTGTGTCTCAGATGAAGAAAAATTATTTTCAGGTTTTTTTGAAGCCCCAAATTTGCTAAATTGAACACACGTGGAAAATAGATGGAACTAATAATAATGACACCTTCCCAGACGTCTTGGGAGGAGCCATTTCGGTACCAATTGGACCTGCATTCTTGAGAACTAGACCGACTGCAGGCTTTAAAGAGAGGAGAAATCCCTTTAAAAATGGACTCTTCCGGTCAAAGAAGGTGAAACCAGGAAAAAATGCCATCTGTACACATTTTATATAAGATTCCTGACTTGCTGTCGATTTTAACGTATCGAAACACTATCAATATTGAATGAAGCTTTTTTCTGCATGTCCAAAAAAATGGTGATTCAGAGGGAGAGAGCATTGTCCTCAGACCTGGCTTTGCTTAGCTGCACGCGGGAAGGAAAGGCCATGGCTGAATCCATCTCCTGGAGCGGATTTCCCAACGGAGGTTTGACTTGTTAGGAAAGAGTTACATTTTTGGAAAAGAATACCTGATACTTAAGAATCTGAAATTCTTGCTGTAGAAATAGATCTGACTTCTACAACAAGGACCCTCTGTCTTGTACTTGGAATCCCCCCCAAAAAAACAAAATGAATATTTATTAACGTAAGAAGAACCTGGCGCAGGTCGGTCGCATGCATCCCAATCTGCCAAATTGCTTCTAAATCTCTTCCCCGGCATTTAAAAGAAATCTATTTTTATAAATTCTCATGAATTTAGGTTTTACTATGAGGAAGGTAATTTCTGATTAGGCATCTTGGGTTTTTTTTTTTTTCTTCCCTTTTTTTCCTAAAGAGTCCTTGCAAGTATCAGGTGCATATGTTACCCCCATGCCTGGATGGAGAAGCCCTGCAGGTGTGAACAGCAAAGCTAATGGATCTGAGTTTTGCCAAAAAGCATTTTCTTACTGCTCTAGCAGCTACTCTGAACTGGAAAACATTATCCAGACAAATCCAAACAAGGCTCTTTAAGGATGCTCTGCCCAAGCTGTTACAGATACGAAGTTACCAACTAGATATGCAAAAACCCCTGAATACAGAACATCCCGGTCGTCTTCTAATTCCTATGCTTCATTTTCTAATGGGGAAAATGTGTAAAACAAATAACTGGCGATGGTGCCTCTGTGCAGTAAAAGCAGAATATTCTTGTGTTTCGGTAAATCATGTAGCTCTCTAATTTAGCCAGATCTGGAAAGCCTAGGGCTCCAACTGCCTCTGGACTATTCAGACCCTGTGTCTGCTTCACATTCGGGGCAATATGTTTAAAACAATTCCTAGTTTGTCTTGGATGGCCTTCACAATGAGAATCCCAGGCCTGCAAAACCTCTGAGATCAAATATTCATTGACCTCACCAGTCCACCAACAAAGAGAGACACATGGGCACTTGCTGTACTGCCCAGTCCTGGGTACCTCGGGGAACAGCCTCTCCCTGGGACATGTTACAGTCTGGTCAGTGTGTGTATGGGTGAGGGGGGCAGGGGAGTGTGTGTAGGGAGTGAGGAAGGGGGAAGTGTGGATGTAAAATATGCATAAATTCTTGACAGCACAAGTTAAGAAAACCCAGATGCCCAGATTGACTCCACTCTAGGTTAACTAGTAGTTCTTGGAAGATGGGAGCATATGGACACAGTTAAACAGTAAAACCTTTAGGGGGAAGCGTAGCAGAGATACATGTACATATGAGCCTCCAAGGACGCGTGACGGACTAACCTGGGCCTTTTCCTTCCTCCTGTAGTTACTTTCCCCTCCAACCGTTCTGGTAGGGTTCAGACAGGCAAAGACAAGAAGGGTGGTCCAGGGAGTGGACCCCCGTCCCCCGTCTGGCCTAAGCAGGCACTTGGGTTTGTAACCCCTGATGGAGATACCCCCTCCACCTTCTATTCTGGCATCTTTTCAGGAAGCCTTTATGCTCAACACAAGAAAAAGAATTCCTTTCCTCCAAGATCTTTAGCTGGGAATCATTTCACTCATCCTATGGGTTCTGGTCATTTCCTTTGGCCAATTCCTTTTTCTCAGAAAACCTGTGTCATCGACATAGTCTAGGAGTCTACACTTCTAGCAAAAGCTCCTTGGCTGCAGGGTTTTGTTCCTTTGCCATGTGCGTGCCTGCAAAACATACTCCAAATCCTCTTCTTTAGTAGCCAGAACTGGGACCCTTTTTGAGCCCGGTGTGAGACAGCCTCTGTCCTTACTGGGGTCTCAAGGGCTGAACTCATCTTCATTTCCCCTTAGACACAGTGAACAAAACCAAAGCTTTTGAACACGGATTCCCGGGAAAACGGAGCCCAGCTTGGGCCAGATGCTCCTCTCAGGTGACTACCGTCTCAGCAAACACCTTTGGCTGTGCGCTCACATAGCGAATGGTGTCTTGAAGTGCAGCGCCTTGGGCAGGTCCTCATACCAACAACGGCTGCAGCGGGATGCAGGTGAGGCTGCTTCTTGCAGAATGCAGGAAAAGGACACATGTCCAATTTCGAGGTAGCGAGTTCTCCTTGATTATGAAGGTTTTGAAGCACCCACTCCCCCAGACAGGTAAGCGACGGTACCTCCAGCTCAGGTTGGGGTAAGATCTTGGAGGCCCTTCAGAAAACTGTGTTCCAGGGTTGGGTCTGGCAGTTGTGTTGAGCAGACAACACAGGGGGTGGGGAGAGGAGAGGGGAATGAAGAAGTGTAACAGGAAAAGTAACCTTAACAATATGACCCCGCTTTCCTTCTTTTAGGAAAGGAAATGGCCGAGAAGTGGCAGAGGCCAGACTAGGACCTGGACCCATGGGCCCTCTTGGCACACCCCCTCCAGCCTAGGCTGCTTCTCCCGTTGCCTCACGAGCCTGCCGGACCACATAACCAGGCTAAGTTAGCAACATCCGGTCCCAGATGCACGGAGAGGACAGAACCCATTCACCATCCATCTATCCATCGAGGCATTCAGTCAGCACCAGTAACTGAGTCTGTGCTGGAGATACAGGATGAAAATGACATCAGCCCCATCCTCCAGGATCTCCCAGTCTGACAGGGGACCGTGACAATAGCAGATTCTTTGAGCTGTATCCCAGCTGTGGGGATGGCCTTGCAGAGACATCTACACTCTCGCAGCGCCTCCCCTTGTGCCAGACAAGAATAGAGCTGGTGGAGACCCCACCTGGGCGTGTGCGCGCACACACACACACACACACACACACACATACACACTTGAGTACCTACACACATTTCACCACCACTGGGAGGGAAAGAAAAAATTAATCATTGGGAACAACAGTGTTGTGAGACCCCAGACCTCAGCAGGTACCAATTTCAGAGGAAACAGCATCTTTAAATGCCCCAGGAATGCCGTCCTACCTGAGGCAGGTGCGTAGAGCTGGCTTTCCACCCCAGCTTTGCAGATTGCAAGGGGGCTGTGCAGTAAACCTCTTACACATCAGCGTCCTTCCCGAGGCTGGGAGGAGTTTGCTCTCAGAAACATGGTTGTGTCTGGGCTAAAAGAACATGGTCCCAGTGGAGAGTATGAAAGATCCCACCTCTGAGCAATGCAGCTGACACTCCTTAGCCCAGTTGTCACTTGTAACAAACCCCAGCTGGCTGCACAGGGAAGAGAGGCAGGGCTGTCCAAGTCAGTGGCCGAACCGTCCCCAAGCAGACAGCAGCAGGAGGGCCAGACAGATCGCCCATGGGGGAAGCCTGCCAGTGGAAGACCCAGGGAGGCCTGGGAGGGGTCTGGGCCATCTAAAGGCGCAGGGGGTCAGCTCTGATAGATTGTTCTCCAAGGATGTGAGGACCCAACATTCCCAGCACTTCCAAACATTCATATGACGCCACAAATGCAGATAATTATGTGAGCTCTCCGATTATTAAATGTTGGCAACAAATTCATATTTCTCTTTAATAATCTGAGAACCGAGCAGAACGCATCTGTGGGTAGATCGGGCCCCCAAGATGCCCAATTTTGTGACTCTGGCTTACGCCCTTCCTCCAAGGCTCCTGGGAGCTCATGTGAACCCTTTACTTCCTCTCCTTTCCCCAAATCAGGTGTCACCCCATTAAACAGGTGACACTCTATGCTGGCCCACCGGGCTGTGGGACTCATCCGTGGGACTAGGTCGTTTGGCAGAATTCAAAGGCTTTGCTCTGAGTGTGTGACATCGGGGGCCTGCTTCTGGGAAGAGCTTCCAGGCATCCCCGCAGAGTTGCCAGAGAAGGTCTGTGTTCAGCACAATGTCTCACAACCTCTCCGGGGAGGAGGGTTTGCGGGGAGATTCATTTAAATGCAACCGATTTCTGCTTGCTGCTTCTCCATGGGAGGGGGCAGAATTACCCCCTGGTTGTAAAAGAATCACCTCTTCACAGACACACGATAGTGTGTGAGCTGGGTGACTTAAATTTTAGCTTTTGCCAACATTTGCTTCCATCCGATTTTGTTCTTTTTATATATTATATATTTATGTATATTTATAAATATACATAATTTAGAAATGTATTTATTTTATATGTTATACATATTTTTTGCCTCTTTCCTTGCTACAGATTGAGCCCAATGCAATAGCGAAAATATCACATTTCACCAAATGGGCTTTTCTATATTGAAATGTGATAGCTGAGGCTCAGTGGGAATCAATTTGCTCTCAAGTTCCCCGATTCTGTGCCCTCTGGTTTCAACGAGGAAAGCAAGGGGCTCCAGGCATCCCCATTCAGGGGCTGCCACCGAAGCATCTACCAAATCTTCACGAAAGGGGGGCATCGAAAAGATTCTTTTTCTATTCTCTTGTGTGTAACCGTCTGTGTGCACATCCGTGAGTGTTTGCATCTCGTGTATTTAAAAATCCTATTTAAAAATGCAAAGGTCCATACACTGTCATTAAAACAAATGAGTATAACCCTTTGGTCATCTAGGTGAAAGCATTTTGTTGGGGTTTTTTTTTTTTCAAATTGCTATTGCTATATATAAAAGTAACATATAGCAATAACCGTAGAAAGATACTGTGCCCTTGTGTATGGATAATTAAAATAGGAACATCTCCGGACTAAATTAAAATGTGTAAAAACCAAATCCTTATAGCATCCATGAAATTACAGAAGCTACAAGTGAATCACTAGCCCAGAGACGAAGCATTTCTCTCATTACTTCAAGAATCTCTTCCATGATCACAGTTTTACATTTTCACAAATCTACATGGTTCTTTTTATGTCACTAAATATCTCAGCTCACTTTTACTGCCCTCCTAATGTATATGCTAGTTGGTAACAGCATGGAAATAGTCTCCAATCATTTAAGAGAAACCAACACTTTTAGTGCTTCTGATGACACGATGACAGCACATTGTAAACTAAAAATCTAAATAGGATAGATGGAGACAAATTATATCTTTAT
Organism: Balaenoptera physalus; assembly: GCF_965194825.1. Lineage (NCBI taxonomy): Eukaryota > Metazoa > Chordata > Mammalia > Artiodactyla > Balaenopteridae > Balaenoptera > Balaenoptera physalus. The sequence continues at coordinate 19,565,756 of NC_138900.1, read as the reverse complement.
GAACATAAAGAAAACATGCATATTTTTCAGTTTCAGAAAATCAAAACCCATAGGTCATAATCTATGAATTAAGAGGACCTGAACACCTGAGGACCTGTGCACAGATTTTTCACCTTAACCCATGACCTACACAATCTGAGCGATTTCCCTCGATGGAGAGCCCCTGATATGCCCTTTCCTCCTCTGTACTTTGAGTATGAGGTGTTATTACCCATAACTTTTTATTTAAAGCAATTGTGCAGCTGGGAAAATGAATGAATTTAATTATCAATGCAGTGTGAAAAAAAATCATTAGAGCAAGGGCCTGGAACGCCACATATTAAAAATAAACAAAGGCTATTAAAAAACAGTTCCGAAAAAGAACGTCAGTTTTTCTTCAATTCTTAAAAGGTAAATACCAAAAGAGAAAACCGGACGTAAACATCCATAGTTACAGAAGAAATTACTCTTTAAGAAAATGGTAAACGACTGACTGGGTCATTTAACTTTAAATCTATACTTTATGTGGTAGTATGGGAAGGTCATTTGATTGCTATGCATAGAAAAATGAGAATTCTAATATGTTCTCAAAGTTTCTCCTTCATAAGACAAAATTTTCATTATAAAATTTTATTTAATGGTGAGCACACAGAACTTCTGGCTCAGTTGTACAGGATGACACCATAAGCAGAGAGCAAGCTTGTCTTTGCCTTTTCAAAGACAGTAGAATTACGTCTTTTAACCAAATTTTTAAAAACAACTCTTTATTAATATTTCCTCCATGACTGGAGAGTGAAAGCGTTGAGTGTCGGGGATAAATAATAAGCAAAGTTGCCTCAAAAGGCCTCTCTGGTCGGCAAAGCCTACAGAGAAGAACGCTTTCCAGGCAAGCAGGGATGCTGAACCAGTTATGGGATGTGCAGGGTTTCCCGTCGGAACCAAATGGGACCTGTAGCTGCACAGACTCCCATGGGATATTTACAGCAGCGCCACTTACAGCTCTGATCAGGAGGGACCCAGGCAAGATGGATGGGGGCTCAGCCATTTCACACCAAGAGAAGCCACGGGACAACAGAGACCGTGGTCCCCAGTGTTCTACCAGTTAAACAGAGAGCAGGAGACAAATTCAGGAATAAGTGAAGGAAGGGCAGATGATTCCACCTGAGAGGAAAGAGCAGGGGCCCTTCGCCTCCATCAACTCAAGGAAGCTCACTGACTCATGTGACCCTGAGACCTGGAACACTGAAGAGTATCGGAGATGCTGAAGAACACAAGAAAGATGCTGATTGTAACAGTGAACACTCCAGTCTACGGCAGAGAGAGAATGGCCCTGGAGGAGCCGTGTGCCCTCAGCTGTGCTCAAGACCCCTAGTGGAGCAGAGCTTCCATTTTGTATCTGGGAGGCAGACGTGAAGGCAGAAACTCACATCAGACAATGGTCACTAACCAATTCCACACAATCCTGGTCGTTTTGGCCCAAAGCTTTGGTTTGTATGTATTTCCTACATGGCTCATTTTTACATCCCTCCTCTCCACTGGGATTCCCTCTGGAAGGTTCTAGAAGGGAGTCCGGCAGGGCTTAGCTTGTTCTTCCCAGCCTCCCTCCTCTTGGAGCCCCACCAGGATCAGTCTCCAATGGTCCCCACCAGAACCCTGCCCAGCTTCCCTGCCAGTTCCCTCAACCCGGCCTCAGCAGTGCCATCTGTAAAACCAGGGCATTGAGCAGATGCACGCAAAGGTGCCTGGGGTCCTGAGAGCCTGCAGGTGTTTGAGATCTTAGCCCCTGCTAGACAGGAGCTCTTTGAAAACGTAGTGAGAGCTATGGACTTTCTCCCCCAGAAAAAAAACCACAATATTGCTTACAATTTCAAGAGGTCCATGGACCATCCCGAAGCTCATGATGGAGCCCAGGCTAAGAGCCCCTGAACTGGCTCAAAGGCACCACCCTCATCAACATGAGTTTTCATATCAAGGAAACCGAGGTCCAGAAAAGAGGACAGAGTGTCCCAAAGGCCCCCCGAAAGTTGGTGTCCAAACTGGGGTGACAAGTGGTTTCCTACCTCCAGGCCAGGTCCTTCCTCTGCGCCCTCTCCTCTCTCCTGTAGTTTCCTGAGTCCCCAGTTTGTTATCTGGGTGCCACCATCCCCTCCACTCCAGAGCTCACTTCCCAGCAAGGGCAGGGACGTGGTGGGAAAAGTGGAAGAGGTGGGACACGGAGCCAGGAAAAAGCACGTCAGGTCCCCAGACACCGTTGCCATCCGGTGAGCTGCGGGTGGCCGCTGCTGGCAGAGGGGGGCACGAAGGGGTCACCTGTGCATCCCGTGCAGAATAGGAGACCCTAAGCTGTTGTCTCCAAAAGCACATTTGCTATCTTTAAAAAAAAAAAATGTGGAGGAGGAGGAGGAGGAAAGAATGCTCAGTCTAGATAAATTCAGAATGATTTGAATACATTACTGTAGTTAAGTTTAGTACATAAAGTACCGGGGATGGCTCTGCGGCGCATTTCAATGAAGCCCAAAATAATGAGACTCTGGCGGGCCGTTGCCACTTCGTCAGAGCGATTCTGCCCTAATAAGTGGGAAGGAGGTGTCCACGGCCCCCTGCCTCTGAATTGTCCTCATGGGATTGGACCCGGCCTCTGGGGGACCGCAAACTCCGAATGGGCATGAGATGAGAAGTTGAACACCTGGAGTGAAGGGCGAGCCATGGAGGTCGTTTCCAGGCCTGAACCAGCAGCCAAAGTCTGTCCCCTAAACCTTCCAGTGATCCAAGGTGGCCGGGGTGGAACCGTAGGATGCCGGTAGCGGGAGGGCAGCCACTGATACTTCTGCCAACTCTTCCTTTTCGCCCTCCTCAGACCCAACCTACACCCCACCCCAGCCTATGGCACCTGCAGGAAATGGAACAGTGGCATCAGCTAAGGGACTAAGAGACCACCACTAATTCCTTCCAGGACCTATCAGAGGGAGGAGCTTAGGAGAGAAAGAGGTTTGGGAAGGAGAGGAGGAGGGGAGGGGAGGAGGGAGAAGAGACAAAAACAGACGGAGGGACAGTCTCCCAGCCACAGCCTCCCAGCCCTTGAGTCAAGAGACATGAGGTGTGGCTTTTTCCAGAATTTCTGGGCTCACATGGTTAAATCTACAAGAGTGAAAGGAGAAAAGACTGACTCAACCTGTGGCCACTCAGTGAGCCACAAGTTCCAGAAGACATCCCGGGAGCCAACATCCGGTACAGGAGGACAGGGGAGTGTAGCCGCGTCTCAGAGGAAGAATGCTTACAAGACTGGTGACCATCTGTGAGGACTCTTCCCAGACCCTGTTTCTGACTCCACCAGCACAATTCCATACTCAGAAAGCTGGAGCAGGAAGAGCCCGTGAAGGCACCAGTCCTGATCCCCTGCCAGGGGCAGAGCAAGCTTTCCTGTCCAATCTGACCCCAGCCGGGGGAGATCCGGGCTTCTGGTAGGTGAGCCCGGCAGATGCCACGAGCTTGCAAATAAGGGGTGAAAGTTACTAGCCTCTGTATAAAAGGAAACCCACAGACTGTGGGCCAACCACTCACTGAGAAAATATAAATAGTTAAATTGGTAGAATCAGCCTCCTTTTCTGTTCTCGGGATATAACTTGCTCCTGGACTTATGTGAATAGTTAACTGAAAAGCTGTTAGGGTGGACATCTGTTGTTTTTGCCTGCCCAGCCTCTTTCCTCCTTTTACTGGAAATAGCATCCTGATTTTCCTTGAGGAATCACTCCTCCCCCACGCTCGGTCCATGTGGTCTTGGGAGGAGCTGAACCCACCCGCAGCTCCAGGGATAGACAGGTGACCCAGACCGAAACAACAAGGACATCATATCCCACTCGCCACTGTGACTGGCTCAGGGGTGGGTTTAGGACCTAATCAGGGCCGGACTGACTCAATAACAGGTGTTTGTATGAAGAGAGACTCATTTCCCTAGAGTTCCTGAGAGGATAGATAAATGTCTAGAGCTGCTGGCAGCCATCTCACCACCACAAAGAGTGTCCAAACTGCCTGAAAATGGAGCCAAGGCAGAAGAAATCAAGGGTGAACCCTGCCAACAGTGTTCTTGCCCCTGGATCGAGCCACACCTGAAGCTGGATTTTCAGTCCCATGAGCAAAGATAATCTATGGTTTGACAAGCTCATGGGACTTGGGCTCTTCTGGAAGGGTCTTGACTAAGGTCGTTGTTCCTTGATGGACTGATTTCACAGGAATGATGGGAGGCAGAAGGCTCTTTTCTCCCAGGGAACAAAATGCCTACCAGGTTCCCAGGGTCTCCAAAAAAAGCACCTGCTGGCCCAGTTGCGTTTTGGGAGACACTGTGACTGAAGGACTCCTTCCCTGGGAATCTATCAAACTGTGAAGTATTCACAGTTTTAAAATTACTCATTAGGAGCTAGATTTTTTTCCCCCTCTGCTACCTTAGTTACTGATTATTTCCAGATCCATTAGATACACAAACTCTTGTTTTTAAAATGCAATCAGCACACCCACGCACCCATCTACAGATAGCAAGGACTAGGTAGCCGTAGGCCCTGGAAGGTAATGCCATCACGCAGGATGAAATGGATAGCATTACAAATGTACACTCAGCAGGAAAATACTATTTAGCTGGTAATTCAAGCTGGGGATGAATAATCATTTCATTTTGAATAATGAACCAAGAAAGCACTGCCATTTCGAAAACTTGGGTCCATCCTTCTTTTGGAAAGCCTGGCGTGGCTGTGTCACTCTGATGCAGGTCACCATCCCTTCCAGAGGCCCCAGGCCGTGGTCCTCAGCCAGCAGGGCAGGCGGTTACAGACCACCCAGGCCGACTTCTCGGGCTTTGGTTTCTTATCCAGCTCCAGGGCTTTGGGAGGCCATACAAGGTCTCTCATTTCACCAACCGCTGGCTCTGCAGGACAGATGGTGCACAATTCTGTGGTCTCTGGACACGTTTAAAAGCCCCATTTGTTGGTTTCTTCTCCTCTGTGCATTGGATCCCATCACCGGGCTGCTCGTGGCCAGGAGCTACAAGGTCCTTATAGGGAGGGATCCTTCCAACTTCTCTTGACATTGCTCCAAAAAATGCTTGGGTGATTACGGACAATGCTCTTAAGACTTGGGACTAGCTACTTGAAACATATACCAGAGGAGCATCAGTACAGGAAAATATCTTAGAAAGGGGAATTCACATAATACCCCTTCATAGCAGATTTTGACCTGTTTTGAAGGAAGTTTCTCCCTCTGTAAGTATGAACATGGTGTGATGCGTGTGGCCTACACTTCGATCTCTTTTTTGGACACGGAGATAAACAGACACTCCTGCCCACCTGGCCGAGTCACCAGCCTCGTCAGGCACAGAGCCTGCATCCTCCCTCATGGTTGTCCAATCTCTTGAGCCAGTAGCCAGAAACCTCATCCCAGACCTCAGGACCTCAGCCTGCCAGGCAGGGGGTCTGAAAAATCCACACATTCTGGGCTGTTGGTCTGGGCTGAAGCCATGCCCCTCCAAAGGCTGGATTCTCAGCCTACATAGAAAGCTTTAGAACTTTATTCTCATGAAACACTGACCTAATCTTTGCATGGAGGCTGCTATATACATTAAAATTGGTCACATAATGGAAAAAAAAAAAGTAGTTCATTAATATGCTAAGAAGTGCTAATTTGAACATTGCCGAAATGCAATTGCAAATTCCATTTTGCAACTTGCAAATGTGATGCAGTGCAAATTAAGGCTGATGGACCCATCTTCAGACATTCAAACTTCATCTGGATGCTTCATGAGCATCCAGGTCTCAGCTGCATTCATTGGCTTCCAGACCCGAAGGGGTGACTTCTCCTTCACTTGGGAAGAAAGATTATGCCTCCAGTAGTGGAAGGATCCCACTATTAGCCATTTCTGCACTGACATCTGGTGACCCCGAGTACGGGCATCACGAGGGGTGTTGCTGAAATGACCCACAACGAAAAAATAGAATAACTCCAAATTTTCACTAACACAAGTCTTCCGTAAGGTGGAGCCACACCAGATCCACAACTTCCAGCCAAGACAACCCACCCCAGCCTCCAGCTCTCTTCCAACAGGTGATCTGTAATGCTCTGTTAACCCAAGTTGGCTTGAGAAGTAGCCTGAGATGCCCTCTCTCAGCAGGGGAAACCTGTGAGGGTCAGAGCCAGACTGGCAAGTGTTGGCCACTGTTCTCCCAAGGGAGCATTGGGAGCAGCTTTGTCAACAGGAGATAAACCCCTGAGGACTGTGTCACACTCAGCAGTTCCTTCCATCTTCCCGCCATCCTCCCGCTGTCTACACAGGCAGTGGAATCAGAACTTACATGAAGTGAGGTTCCAAAGTCAGCACATGCAGGGAAAGTCGTGTGGGCCTTGGACGACCCTTAGGCCAGCATAGCGTTAGAGACCAACATCCTTCTCCCGGTAAGTGCTGCGTCCTCAGCCTTTCCTCCATCTTTGGTTGGTTATTCCTTCTTCCGCTGAATACCAGATGAAGTGGTTGGCTGTCTTTGGGGCCACACTGTATTTTTTTTAGTGTGTGATCTCTGAACATATACTAACCCATTAAACACAGCAAGATATTCCAGCTCTGAGAGGCACCAGTCAGAGGCCCCCAATACCCATTGCCAAGGCCTGCCACCTGCAGGGTCAGCACTGGCAGAAGCCCCATGTCTTCCCCCTGCTCCAGGTGATTTCCCTGGACGACAAGCACTCCTACCTGCTGCCACCTTCAAGGCAGGAGCATTTTACTCCCGACTGCGTCCTTAGCTAGGTGCTCCTTACTTGTTCCCTTGACTCCTCGCCCCTTCTCAAAAGGATGCCCAGGAAACAAAAGGATGAAGTAAAGAGATGAAGGGACCTGGGTAAGGCAAGAGCAGGAAAGTCAGTACTAGAGCCAGAAATAAGGTTAACACAGTCACATAGGCATGCAGTGCCCAGAGGGACATAGAAAATGTAACTCTGAGCTTCCCTGGAGGCAGAGCAAAGAGGGAAACGAAAGGCTTCAAGAACTCTGTCCAGAAAACTAAAAAGGCAGTGGATCCGCTCTTTCTGCAGCTGAGGCCTAAGAGACATTTCTCCGGTGGGTCCCCTCCAAGGGAATGGACAATGGAGTGTACCCCGGTCCTTATCACAGAACGACAGCAGATTTCAAACCAGGCATCTGGCAGGTCAGCTCCTGAGATATCACTCGGTAGATGCTCGAAACAATTTGAAAAGGCAGTTTTCCCAGGCTGTTCCCTCACCCTGAGACACAGCCTGACCTGTGCTTATCTCCCAAGTGTTTGTTTGCTGGGGGTGCTTCTACTCCAAAAAGGAAGCAAAAGGAAGAGGACACAGGTCCGTCCCACACACACCTTGCATTGGCTTCCAGGTCCCACATGTTTGTCCAGCATGTTGGTGCCTCGATACCTGCTTGCCCCTCACATCAGCCACCTGGGGAGGTTTGGGGAGAGCTTGGGCACAGCGATGCCTTCTCATCACCTAGGTTGCCTCTCAAATGTTCCCTGCTCAGGAAGCTCTCTGTGACAGGTCTGCCTCAAGCTGATGGTGCCTTCATAGTACCTACCACCATCTAGAATTCCCCCTTTCTTACCACTCTTACCACTCCAAGTAGAATGTAAACTCCATGTGGGCAAGAACCTTATCCTGCTCAAGCTGAATCCCAAGTGCAAAGAATTTTGCCTGCCGTAGATAGGTATTTTAAAAATATTTGTGGAATAAATGAACTGGTCTAACAAACCTTTCCATAGCACGTTCTCTGTGCCAAGCACCTCTAAGCCCTGTTTGAAAATAACTCGTTCTCCCTCAGAGCAGCTCTCGTATGTAAAGTTTTATCACTATCCCATTTCACAGATGAGGAGACTGAGGCACAGAGAGGCTAAGTCATTTGCCTAGGGTCACAGAGCTAGTGAGGTGTAGGACCAAGAGATTTGGCTCCCGAGTCAGAGCTCTTGAGCCCACAGCCGATGTGTGACGGTGGCAGGATGCCTAGCCCACGGCCGGCCGTTTTCATCCCCTTCCCCGAGCTCAGAAACCTTCTTACACTTATGCCTCTCTTCCAGAGTTGCCGAGCACACTGTCTGATTCCAGAGATACGCAGCCTAATCCATTTAAATTCTTCTTTCTTTAACGTTGTTGATTTTAGCTGAAATGCAAAGTGTGGCGCAGAGAAGCCCAGACGGCATCCACTGGAGAGTCTGGGATTAGTTCATTAATAGGTTCGACTGCTGCCCATGAGGCAGCATAACATTAGGAGCTAACTGCTTCCGACCATGCACCACTTAGAACCGCGCGTTTGCAAATCAGCTCGAGATGCATATCACCGTGAGAGATGGCAGTGTGAAAGAAAGGCATTTTTCATTTATTCTCCTAGTGATAGCTATTATGGAATACGATTGGTGTAGACAATGCAAAAAAGTAGTTTTTCCTCATTTGTTTTCTAAACCAGCCAACATACCCCACTCACACTAGCACGGCTCTGTGGGCAGCTGCTGGCTGTGGGCATCTCAAACAGGGATCCACCGGGAAGCAGCCTGGCCCTGGGCAAACCAGACCCCCCTGGTCTGGCCTGGCCTGGCCTCCCTTCATGCCCAGGTCCAATGCTGAAATCACTGACAGTCCCTGCAGAATTCAGGAGAGGGGAGTACAGGTTCTGGGGAAGGAGCGCCCTCTCTACCAGGGAAGGCCCCAGCTGAAGCCTGCAAAGTGGCCCCCTTGCCCCTGCAACGCATGCTCTGGTGTGACCGTGTGACCTTTGTCACTGAACCAACCCCACCGCACCCCTGCCACTCTGCACGTCTTCTCTGTCCTCAACAAGACTCCCTCTCTCTTCGCTGTTGCTCCGAGTGTCCATGTGTTTTCCTTGCCTCCTAGTTTCCGCTGCTTTGAAGTTCCTGCTTCCTCTTGACTCCACTCGCCATGCCCTCCCAGGGGCGCCATTCACCTTGCGGCTTCCTTGCTGCTTGCAGCTTCAAGGGTGGTCTCCCACACTGAGAACAAGCACTGCCTGGAAAAATAGCCACAGAAGTCAAGGAACTACCCCTCTCCTGGCTTTACTTCCCCATCTCCTTCCTCTGCCATTTGTTCAAAGAAGTATCCATGAGGCGGCAAGTCTCCTTTTTTTTTTTTTTTTAATTTATTTTATTTATTTATTTTTGGCTGCGCTGGGTCTTCGTTGCTGTGTGTGGGCTTTCCCTAGTTGCCGCGAGTGGTGGCTTCCCTTGCTGCGGAGCACGGGCTCTAGGCGCGTGGGCTTCAGTAGTTGTGGCTCGAGGGCTCTAGAGTGCAGGCTCAGTAGTTGTGGCACACGGGCTTAGTTGCTCTGCAGCACGTGGGATCTTCCCAGACCAAGGTTTGAACTCGTGTCCCCTGCATTGGCAGGCAGATTCTTAACCACTGCGCCACCAGGAAGGCTGGGAAACCCAGTTGGATTTCCCCTAGCAAATTTTAGTTCATCAGGCTTGTGGGAAATAGGAGCCAAAAATTAAAAATTAAACTATTTAGGAGAGGCCCGCCTGAATGACTCTGTCATCTGAGAAGAATGAGCTGGCCCATTCCACCTACTGATGCAACTACCTGCCTAGGAGGGAGGGTAGAAAACACTGCTGCAAGGAAATAGCTTGGCCCCAAGAAAGGCCAGCTCATGTTGATGCGGGAAGCCCAGTTTTCAGACTATTATCTTTCTCACTGTTAAGTAACACATTGGGCTTCTGGGTTTATACATCAGTCTCACGACCTTGACTAACGTGAGTCTATACCTAAGATAGATCCACTCTCAGAATCTGAATAAACTCCAGTTTCTGGATTTGTAAGGTTGAGAATCAACCTCAAGCTGTGATAAGATTGCCAACTAACAAACGCCACCCTGCAGAGGCTGCCTCTGGTAAATGCCCTTCCTCCCCCACCAGGCCCTAGTAAAACTCACCCTTGAGGGGAGAAAGCAGGCAAGGCTACTCATCACCCACAACCTAGAGCAGTGATTCTTAACCCTGGCTGCACAGTGGAATCAGCTAGATCTTACCCCAGAGATTCTAACCTAATTGGCTCGGCCTGCCCCTTGGGCATTGGAACTTTCTAAAGCTCCCCAGCATTGAAAACCATTGACTAAAGCTTGGAAGACCTCAGGTCACACAGATCTGTAGAGATATTCAATCTGATGAGGCCCAGAGGGCGGAGAGGTGGAACAACCCACTGCAAGCCTGGGCAGAAGCGTCTAGAGCAGGAGGAATAACTTCCACTGCTTCCTCACCGAGTCCTGCCATCACGGCCCCTCCCACAAGTCAGGTGTCTGTGTCGGCTGCCAAGAGGAACTGCTAGCCCCGGCTGAAGTTTGGAACTGCCTTTGGATGCCAGTTAAGCCTATAATTAGAATTCACTGCCACTCCAATAGCACGGGGCCGTCTGGCAGCCCAGGACTCCAGAGGCAACGGCTTTAGGCCGGCGATCGAAAACCTCAGTGGACAGATGCGCCACACCTAATATGCACCTCCTGGTGGGCTGTTCCCTCTGAGGTCCACTGAGGAGGAATTGAATTACGGCCTCAAATGCCAGACGAGAAGTCGTGGGGTTGGGGTGGGGGAGTGGCAATTATGCACAGACCTGGATGGACAACTGGGGAGGAGGTGACAGGAGAAGAGAATCCATCACCCCTTCATCCTTCAAGTCTCCTTCCAAAAACCCACCCCAGCGCCCACCCTGGTAGAGAAGCAGCTGCCATGCTGGAAGCAATGCAAGGGGGGTGAGCTTCGCTGATAACCTCTCCCGCAGTGGCAGGATTGAGACAGCACCATCAGCCTTCACGTTCACAAGTAATAAATACGCTCAAATTAGAAATGCATTTGTCCCACTCATTTTACCCCTGCATATATCATAGCATGTAAATACACATTCCACTTGTCTTTCACTAATTATTTACTTTCTATTCTCCTGTTGGTCAACAGGGGAAATAACCATCTTCCTATGTATCTCAGTATCATTAATATTCTTTAAAACTTATCGGTTCTCCTTTAAGATTAAATGAGGGCTATTGCCTTTGGCAGTGGAAACAATTGGAAAATTGTGAGTTATACGCCTGGTTTGCTCCTATTTGCCAAGCTAAATATTTAAGAAAGCCCTCCTGTCATGACCGCTGGAAATTTCTTAGCAAGCTTAACAATTCAGTGAGAAGAAGTGTGGAGCTGATACCACACTTGGAATCGGGAGACTCTGCTTTGAGTGCCAGCTCGTGCGTGAACCTGTTCTGTGACTCTGGCTATCAGCATCTCGCCAGGGTTTTCATGCCCTCAATGAACTGGCAACCCCCCCAGCTGACGTGCCTACCTCGTGCTGGTATTAGGAGCATCGGCAGGTGCCCTGCGAGGTGAGAGGGACTGCAGGAGGCAGGGAACAAGGGGCAGGAAACCGATCATCCCAGATGAGGCCACAGAGAAGAGTGTGGGCTCAGTCAAGGGAGGAAACGAGAAACAGCGGGTCCCCCAGAGGGGCCAGGGAGGAAGCAGTGTTCCCAGAGCCCCGTGTGTACTGGAACTGCAGAGGAAGGACCCCTAACAAGAGCTAAAATGGGAGGTGCCCCAAAGCCGGGTGGATTGAGACAGCATGCCCCCCTAGTTCTTCCCCTGCCTCTGATTTCCTTTTGGGGCTCACAGTGGCCAATTCCAGCTGGAACCAGCCACCAAGGACAACCCACATGGCCAGCCTCCAGGGGCAAAGGGAAAGGCAGAGAAGGCTGGAAATGGATGGGGTGGGAGTGATAACCAGCACAGAGGCTTATCACAGTCAAAATCTACATTCAGCCCCAAGTATAAAAAACATGGTACTTCCGTGCAAGGAGTTTTTAAAATCCCTCAGAATTCAGCTCTCCTCAACTAACAAAGACCCTGATGCTGAGTCAAAAGGGACATGCAGTTTTTATTGGCGTGCTGATGAATAAACTCTGCCTTAAGAAAGTTCAATATTCAAGAAAGCAAAGTTTAACATAGAATAAAGAAAGGTTATTCGCCTTCAAAGAGTTCTCCAAGTGCTTTGCACAAGGCTCCGTCCCAGGGTTCATTAAGCAGTGTGCCCCGCCACCCCGCTTCTCACACACACACACACACACACACACACACACACACACACACACACTGTCAGAGGCTGGCAGGGGCTGGAGGAGGGGGAGCCTGGCAGAACGGAAGGTGAGGGAGAGCACTTGCCCACGGTCAGTCACCGGCCGCAGCCAACACCCTGTACCTGTTTAGTCTCAGACACTGCAGTGTCAATGGAGAAATGTGACATCTGGTGCAGTTTTGCAGTGTGTGTACCTGTTTGGTCTCTGACATTTCACTGTCAAAGGAGAAATGTGACATCTGGAGCAGGTTTTACAGCACCACAAGCAACCAGGCTGCACCCAAATTCTTGTTTCATCCTGGAAGCCCTAGTAAATGCCCAGTTGTATCCTGGAACTTCATTTTAGGAGAACATCCTGATGTAGTAACTGGGTGGATCTCGGGGTGGGGCAGTCAATCCAGTCTAAGCCTCTGTTTGGTAAATAAGGAAATTGAGAGCCAAAGAGCGAATGTGACTTGCTCAAGATAACAGAGCAAGTCAGGGATGGAAGAATTCAGGCTTCGTGGCTCCTAGTCCTGTGCTCCTTATCCCCCCGCATCACCCGCTGAGCAAAGTCCACGTGAAAATACATGAGGATGAGGTCTTTGTCAAGATATAAAGAGGCCAAGAGCACAGGGTCTAAAATTAAACTGCTTGAGTTCAAACCCCCTGCTCCACTTAGCTGTGTGAGTTTGAGGAAGGTATTTCATCTTTCTAAGCCTCACTTGCTTCCTCTGTAAAATGGGTATGAAAAACATTTACCCACTTTACCGACTCATTAAAAAGATGAGGGGCTTCCCTTGTGGTGCAGTGGTTGAGAATCTGCCTGCCAATGCAGGGGACACGGGTTCGAGCCCTGGTCTGGGAGGATCCCACATGCCACGGAGCAACTGGGCCCGTGAGCCACAACTGCTGAGCCTGCGCATCTGGAGCCTGTGCTCCGCAACAAGAGAGGCCACGATAGTGAGAGGCCCGCGCACCGCACCCCCGCTTGCCTCAACTAGAGAAAGCCCTCGCACAGAAACGAAGACCCAACACAGCCATAAATAAATAAATAAAATTAAAAAAAAAGAAAGATGAGACGGAGCATGTAAAGTGCTAGGTACATAGTACGCAATAAGAAAACGTCCATTTTTGCCAGTTCATCAGAATATCAACATTAACGATAAGAGTGTTTTCTCAGCCAGACCGAACATCCATCACTGGCTGGGACATGGGACCCAACATGATTAGAGAACTCAGTGAATCAGCTGAGAGCAAAGCTCCCTCCATCCTCTCGTGAAGAGTGAAAGTGGATTCCAGCACCGCCCTGGGGACGTGGAACCCATGCCTACAGGGACAGGATGGAAGGAGAAGCATGGCGGGCTGCTCCAGCCACTGACCTTGCTGTGAAACTGGTCTATCCACGTGTCACCAGCATCCAGGAGGCTGAAAAGGGGCCCCAATGACTTTAATTTTTTTGTCATTTTATTTTATTTTATTTTTTATATTGGAGTATAGTTGATTAACAATGTTGTGTTAGTTTCAGGTGTACAGCAAAGTGATTTAGTTATGCATATACATGTATCTATTCTTTCTCAAATTCTTTTCCCACTTAGGTTGTTATAGAATATTGAGCAGAGTTCCCTGTGCTGTACAGTAGGTCCTTACTGATTATCTATTTTAAATATAACAGACTCACAGACTTAGAGAACAAACTTATAGTTACGGGGGGGGGGGCGGTGGAGGGGGGGGAAGGGTGGTAGGGAGGGATAGATTGGGAGTTTGGAACTGACATGTACACACACATTAACTTTAAATACCAAAACTACAATGACCTGTAGTCCCCACTGCCTTGATTCTGGATCCTGGCTCTCTCCTCCTGCCCTCTGCCAAGCACCCTCATTTATCCCTGGGAGTCTTTAGTGTGAGCTTTTCAAACACAGATCGCTCCATCCATCTACTGCAGACACCACCCAGGGCTGCCATGTTCTCCCCTCTTCAGCTCCCCTGCCCCTCTGTTTCCACGGTAACTGCCTGGTGCTGCCTCTCCAGACCTCCAGGGGGCGCCAGACCGGTACCTGTTACAATGCGGAGGGAGGGAGACTAGGTCTCAGGCTCTCCCTTTCACCCAGGTCCTTGGGTGTCTCCTTGCCATTCCTCATCTTCAGTAACTCTCAAGGTCATCCCCCAACCCTCCTGCCCTGCCCCCAAACGTCTCCCCTCTGGGTCCTCCACTACCAGTGCACTTTGGGATCTACATTGAACAAACAGACCCAGCTGCCTGGAGTTGATGAATCATTACAGAGTAAGGCAACCCAACATCTACTGAGGCCATGGTTAGGGCCCCCCACCCCGGCCAGAGGATATAATATTTAAAGGAAAAAAAAATAAAATTGCTATTGCTTCTGGGTGAAATATCCTGATAATCACAGGAAAGGAGAGCTTGAAACCATAATCATAATCATCTGTGGTCTTTGCGTGTGTAGACCTGGCCTAAGGCTTAAATTTAAACCCACGGTGATGTTAAAAGCTCCACGAATAGTTCATTTCCCAACAAAACTGCCATACAGGGAGGCAAATAATTTAAGTAGGGACAATGCTTCACCAGTATGCATATATTAAAAGTTGAAAATCACAACCCAGGGAAAGCCAAAGAGAGAGAAGGGAAAACAAATTTTTGTTTCATTTCTTCCAGCTGGAAAGATCGGCCCATTCCGAAGCTGTCCACAGTCTCCCGGCCAGAGCCCTCTTCTCCCTCTGAGCCGGGGCGTCAGAGGGGGTGACTGTCACAGATGGAGTGTCGAGATGGAAACCTCTCCTTGGAGGTGCAGAGGGAGAAATTTAGAGGGAGACAGACCCAGCCACAATCCACAATTGGAAGTTTACTCTACACATGAGATTGATGGAAGTGAGGTCTCATTGCTAACCCCGGGAGCACTTTAGCACTTTCACGGGACATTATGTTTTCTGAGTGTTCCCCCCAGAATCAATGTATGGGTTATAGATTATTGATCACTAAGGACCCAGACCACAGCCTCTCTTTCAATGTCAGAGTGAGAGCTATTGTTCTCCTTCCCAGGCTTCTAACCATGAGTCATCATACATTTTCAGACACAGAGCAATTATTCATAGTCAAGTTATCCTACCCAAGCTTATCAAGAATTTAAACGGAAAAATATGTACATGTGCCTTCTTGTGGCAGCATGCTATAGATACATGGGGAAAGTCAGAAAAAACGCTATTGGTCCAAGAGCAAACTCAGAACCATTGGATTTTGATTCTCTCCCTAACGCACAGCAGTTTCCACGAGACTAATATCGCCATCCTGTGAACCTGCCAGCAGATAGAAGTCACTATATTATTGTGGTCTGTTTCTGAGGACAAATAAAGTATGCCGCTCTTTAGTGTTTTGTAGAGCACGCCACGCTCTAGACAGAAGTGTTTCAAGTCAACACAATATGAAAAAATTCAAAATAAAATGAAAAGTGTCTGAAAACAAACCAACATAAATATACAGCAGTCCTGTTAATTATGATTATTTATGATCCTAAGAACTGGCATCATTACTGTGGTTTCCTTTCCAAAATCTCACAAACTTGTTACTATACAGCAGTTTCAGAGTTCTATAGGCTTAAAAAGGTGGAGTGCTGGAGGCGGAAGTCATTGGGGGCAGGGATCACGTGTGTCCCAGCTGCCGGGGCCGGCTTGTACACGTGCATGCGTGTGTGATGCTGACACACAATAAAACCCGCTCAGACCTTCCAGCACCCCCCAACATTAAACTGCTGGTAATGCGTTACAAATGTCTCTGATGAGCACCGCCAATCTATTAAACAAAGTGCTCCAGTCGCCGGCAAGGGGCCTGAAGAATGATCTAGAAATCCACCCCCTTGGGGGAAACAGCCTATGGAACATCACTGACAACACTGAATATTTCATCAGGGATGACAGGACTTTTCTCTTCCCGGTCCCCCCCCCCCACCTCCTCCATCACCCTGCCTGCCACGTCCCCCCCGCCCCTTGCCAATTTTTTCTGCACTCACTTGACAACTAGTCACGGCCACATCACCGCTGTCCTGCTGTCCTTGCAAGCTGACCTCTGTAGTGTGCGGTGCCCAGTGGTCATGCTGTCCTCGTCTCTCTCCAACCACATCTGACAGGAGACGAGGCGATCACGGCAGCGGCTCCTGGCACCTGAGACGCCCTGGGACTACACAGGTAAAGCAGGGAGTCCGTGTTGTCTCCGGACCACCAACAGAGGGAAAGACATGACATCTCCAGCCAGGAGCCCACGTCCGAATATTCAAAAGGTTCATCATGCGGGTGATGAAGGCGGCCCTCCCAGCCTTCCAGGATGAGGTGTACGTGAGGCAGGAGGGGGGTCGGGAAGGAGCACCTGGGCCTGTCCTCAATC
This sequence comes from Balaenoptera physalus, assembly GCF_965194825.1. NCBI lineage: Eukaryota > Metazoa > Chordata > Mammalia > Artiodactyla > Balaenopteridae > Balaenoptera > Balaenoptera physalus. The sequence continues at coordinate 19,549,285 of NC_138900.1, read as the reverse complement.
AGGGGCAAAGAATAGCGCAGGCATAACAGGATGGTGCTGGCAAGTCCAGACAGGGGTGTGGGGAGCCCCTCCCAGGCAGGCTCCGGACCCCAGAGATGCATGTAGCCATGTGGGCAGCTCAGGGCCACACCTGCCCACTGACCATACCCAAGGAGACAAAGAGGGGAAATCACTCCTTAAAAAATGAGATGGTGGTCTTTTGAGTCTCTATATTCTCTTGCAACTCCTTTTCAGCGAAGTGTCGGAGTGCAGAAAAACATGAAGTATTTTGACTGAAATAAATGCTTGCATGGAAAACAGAGAGCCCTGGGGAGTATTCTGAGACTTGAAGCACGCCATACTGTTTTAAGCAGGTGACAGTAATGTCATCGTCTGAGAGGTTAGGGTGTTTTCTCTAGGCTTGCAAGAGGAGAGAGTAAGTTTGCTGTGAATAAAGTCAAGAAACACACTTCCCAGTTGCACGGGTCACTCACAGGTTGCTAGGACATGTGCCCCACTCTCCGCCTTTGACGAAAATTAACCAGTTCTATTAGAGAGAGAGTGTTTGCTGGCTTCAAGCAGAAAACCAAATAAAGTACACACTCTTCAAATCACTCTGGTTTTTCCAACTTTCATTACACCACCTGCATAAACACACCTGAAAGCTGTTTGTTCAAAAGCCTGTCTCAGCATCCGCTGTGGTTCTTGTGGACCGAGGTCTGGGGCAAGCGCAGACTGCACATTCTATCTAACCCTGAGCTTAAAGCTTACTCCAGGCCACCCCGCTCCTTATTTTCCTTTCCTGCCTTGGTCGTACTGAATCGTCAATGAAAATAGAAAGCATCTTGTTGCTACCTACTAGAACCATGGGCACTGATGAAAATCTTTCCTTTTTACAGAGCAGTAAACTATACACAAAGGAGTCTTGCAGGAATCTTGTTAGAAGACCTTACTAAGACCATGTCTGCTCTACACCCAAGCTTCTTGCTCCCTCACGTCATTCTGTACCCGTCTGAGAATGGCTCTAGGGAGGGTGGGACCGGACAGGTGGCAGCCCCGGTCTCTCAGGTTCCGTGCTGAGGTCAGACGCCCCTCCTGCTCCAGCAACTGGAGGGAATGAGGATGCTCACGTCTCCGCCTCCCACCTTCCGTGCACAGGTGTAACTCGTCTCGCAGGGAGAAAGCGCGGCCACCCCTGCAGCCCTGCAGCAGCGCCTGGGGACACCAGGAGCAGAGGGAAAGCGAAGGGAGGTGACTGAGCTGGGCCCCTCGTGCCTCTGAGCTCAGGAACACCCGGACAACGATGGGGACAGGTGGGCAGCCGTCCGGGAGCCCTCCTCTACCAGCAAAACTGCTGCCACTGCTGCTGCATGAGAATCTGAAATCTTTGGGGCAGAACAGAGCTTGAATGCCCTTGAGGACAAAGCACTCCTCCCCAGCTGAGCACCACCCATCTCCCTCTTTGAGCTCATCCAGGTCCCTGGACCCCATTCCTACCCAAGCCAGCCCAACCCCCTTCCTTGGCAGATGGACCAGTCCCTTAAATGGGTTCAGGTGGATGGGCTGCAACTCTGAAGTCCCTGACGGGGTCACTGCTGAACGGAAGCCCCTGGGAATTCCCTGGGATGCAGAGCAGCACCCACCCCTCGATCAGAGCCCCTCTGGTGGGTGTCCCTCCAGCCTTGGGATGAATCTCTCTCTCTTCCCTGGAGCACCAGATGATGCAGTCATCTACAGGAACCATATTATGAACTGTGAATGTTTACAACTGCTAGGACCTCATTCCATGCGCCTAGGGGCTGGCTCTAACAGGGACAGTGGCGGGGGGGGGACCCGAGACCCGGCGAGGGCACTGCACAGTCTGACCTCCTCTCCCTGAGGCAGGAAGGACAGGGCCCTGCCCAAGGGCAGCCTCCTCGTGTATAGGCATTAAGCAGAAGGTAAACCACCTCCTTGTTTTGCCCTTATTGAGGCCATGACACATGGAGGAATGGCATCTCAAACAGAAACTTTGTAGCATCTGAACAAGAAACTGATCTTGCAAAACCGCGGAGCATGCGCAATAAAATGCACAGGTTGCTGATGTCCCTGTACAACCTTCCACGTATGCGGCTCTCGACTCGCAAGGGGAAAATGAAGGGAAAACAGCTCTCAGAGCGCATGTATGCATGTACGGTGGCTTCAGGAGACAAATGCACAGCACCAGGAGCTGAAGCATCGAGGCCACACCTCAGCCCTCCCCGCAATGGCTATTCCACCCCTCATCAAAAAGACCCCCACCCATTCAAAGGGCTAAAAAGAAGATAAAAAGGGGATCAAAAAACCCTCATTCGCCAGGACGCCTGCACTCTTCTTCGAGTGTGTGCTTTCGCTTTTGCCTCAGTAAACTGCTTCTTTGTTCTCTTTGCCCCCCAGCCTCAGTGGGGTTTTTTTCCTTTGTGTGTGTGTGTGTGTGTGTGTGTGTGTGTGTGTGTGTGTGTGTTCCTCATCCAAATTCCTTTTGGACGAGTTGAACAAGAGCCTGGACTTCCGATAAAGCTTTTCTGGTATCAACCCCAGGAAGCTCCTTCTGGGGTGACACTCACCAAGTAGGTCGAAAGTGGGTGGAACCATTAGAAACATCCCATATTTGATTTTTTTTATTTTTCTTTCTTTTCTTTTTGTTTTGGTTGGTTGGTTGGTTTTGGGTGGTGTTTCTGTGGCCTGAGTTTATAGAGTCAGTAGTGCATAAGTTGTAGCTATTTGCATGTCACAAGCCCCCTCCTCATTCCCTCACACCCTGTGAAGCACACCCATGGATGGGGGAAATGCAACTGGGAAGGTTTAAAGCAGGTTTCCTCAACCTCGGCACCGCTGACATTTCGGTCCAGATAATTCCTTGTGTGGAGCTGCCCTGTGCGTCGCAGCTTCCTTCTTAAGCAGCAGCCCCGGCCTCTGCCCTCTAGATGACAGTAGCATTCATTTCCCAACTGTGACAACCAAAAATGTCTCCGGAAAATATCAACTGTCCCCTGGGGGGTGGAGGGATGAGGGGTGCCAAATGACACCTGTTTGAGAACCACTGGTTTAAAGGATTTGCTAATGTGCAGTCAGGACTAGAACCCAGAAGGATGAGGCTAAGCCCTTGTCCTTCCCACGGTGCCCTGGGGGAGGGGCAGGGGCAGGGTTTAGCCTCCAGGCACTGGCACACCCACCCCACTCCCCTGCCTTCTCCATCCTGGCCTCCACCGCTCTGATGCCACTCAAGACCCATAACCCCCAACCACAGAAATAGGATTTTCCTCTGAAGGAAGCTTCCCTCTCAGCAAGCAGTGAAGGAACAAGACAAAGGCGTTGATAACCCACCTGGTGTCTTTAAAGCTGGGTCCCACACTTTTGCAGTGTGCCAGGATGACGTGGCCTGGGTGGTAATGACTTCAGGGTACAGTGTCATCCCGCTGCTGCCATGGACTCCTGCTCCCCACCCGTGCGGTGGTGACGGTGCCTTGTGCCACACAACCAGGTCATCAAGCCAGGACGGGGCACTCCTCAGACCTGAAGTCCACAGGACCCTCCCTGTGCTGCCTGGCCTGGGTCCCAGTGGGCCCCCAGGAAGGTGCACCTCATCCAGTCTAGAGCAGAGGAGAGTTTCAGATTGATCTGTGAAAGGAAATCCAAACCCAGCCCGAGACATCAGCCCCAAATCTCTCACCAGGTTGTAGAAGCAGCTCTCACCCCTGGCCAGCCACATCCCAGACTGGACCACCAGCTTCAGGGAGGCCAACGGCCCCGGTTCCCCAGAGAATGCTCTGCTCCCAGCCCAGAGTGCCCCCTGCGGCATTTCTCCCCGTGCGTGGCCGTGAGATGGATTTTTACCCCGGTTATTCAGAGCATCCACCTGGAGCGTGTGCCAGTCTGAGCACATGCTTCTATCAGAAGGTTGAACTACAAGACAAATGTGAGAAGCGACACACCTCTGAGGCTTGTGCTGGTGGAGGGAGCAGCTCACCTAGGCCTCTCTGAGGGGGGACAGTCGGACAGAGACACCAAGGACAAGGCAGCCAGCCACCTCCAGACAGGGACATGAGCAGGTACAAGGGCCCTGGGGCAGGACGGAGAGTTGCGTGTTCAAAGTACAGAAGGAAGATCCTGTGGCTGAAGTAGAGACAGGGATAAACCAGATCATCACATGTGGCCTTGCAGGCTATGGTCAAGAGGAGATGTTTTATTTTAAATGAATCAAAAGTCATCGCAAGGGTTTGAGCAGGCGAGCGGACGCTCTGTTGCCGAAAAGACCTTTTGGTCTCCGATGGGCAAAAGGACTGTGGGAAAGAGCAGGTGCAAGGTGACTGGTCCCAGATGAGCGACGACAGCACCTTAGGTACCAGGGGAGGTGGAGAGATGTGAGCATAATAGGGATGTACTTGGAGAGTAGGATACCTGTATGGGGCAGGAGGTGGGGGCTTTGCAGAGGAGGGATGGGTTAAGGGTGGTGCTGCAGTCTGCCACAGAGATGCTGTATGAAAAATGCCCAAACTCAGGAGCTTGAGACAGTAAGCATTTATTTAGCTAACAAGTCTGAGCTGGGCAATTTAGGCTGAGCTTTGCAGGACGGTTCTTCCTGTCTTGACAGGGCTCGCTCTCACATCTGGTGGTCAGCTGGCTATTGGCTGGGCAAGCGGGCCCCCTGGCTCTCCTCCTCCAGCAGGCTAGCCCAGGCATGGCCTCGTGGTGAAGATCAAGGCAGAAGCGTGGACGAGCCCAGTCGAAAAACGTCTTCACACCTCTGCTTCTGTCTTGTTTGTTAACACCCTTTGGTGGGAGCAAGTGGAAACAGCAGCACCCCAAAGATAGATGGCAAAGGGTGAGGACTTAGGCCACTTCTGCAATTGGCCTGCCATGGATGGCCCTAGGTGTTTGACTGGCGTAACTGAGCTGCTAGAGCTGCCTTTTACTGACCTGGGGCAGACTGAAGGAGGAATATACTGGGGATTTCAGGAATCAAGAATTCTGCTTTGGCTTAGGGATATGTCGGGCAGCTGTAAGTTCCTAAAGCACTCAGTGAGGGCTCATGGGAGCTGCCCAATGCCAGATGGGTAATTCAATTCTCATTTTAAACAAAATTCACCAAGTTGGAGTTTCAAAGCCCCAAGGCCACAAAACCTACTGACGATGCCAATGAGCCTGCTTTGGAGAGACAGGCCTCTCCAGCCACTGTGTCCACCATTCTGTCCCCACTGCGGAATGATAGAAAACCTTCGCTGAGAGACTCTAATTTTATGCTGATCGTTAACTAAGAATATTTCTCTCCAGAGATTTATTACATTAATGAGCTCTGAAATTACTCATAGCAATTAAGTATATTGTTTTTAAACTCTTTAGAAATCATCAAAACACACTTTAGAAATCATCAAATAAGGGGTGCAGTTGGTGCCCAGACAAACCCAGCCGGCTCTCTTCCTGCTGGTTTTGAGAGTTTCTGGCCCCCAGCTCCCAAGGTAGATGTGTAGACCTGCCCAGCTGAGAGAACTTCCACATCCCATAAGTAGTGGAACTTTCTTTCTGGAGAGAGGACTGGACACTGTGTCCGAGTGGCCAGGTCTCGGACAGCTCTGTACCCGGGGCCAGTGTGAGAGCCGGGGCTTGTCCTGCAAACTGACCCCCACTCACACACAAGAAACAGAATGAGAGCTGAAGCCCTCACATCCAGGTTAAGAAGGCCTCTCATTCCCAACAGCTGAGTGTCACCACTTCTGCATCCCTTGCCTCATCTAACACAGACCTGTAGGAGCCACAGCCCCCCGATCGCCCATGGCATGAACCCTTTAGAGCAGCCGCCTTGGGTCTTCAGATGGAGTCCCTGAATTGCACACACAGCTCACTCCTCCTTGACAAGTCCCCATCATCACATTCACCTACATAAGCCACTTCCCAGGTCAGATGGAGAAGGGCAGGAGCTAAGAGTAGCCCTCAGGTTTCAAGCTGCCCGGACTCAAACACAGACTTTGACTCTCACTAGCTGTTGCATATAAAGACTCTATGAATGCAGCATATGGCACAGAACTTGGTCCTCCTAAACACCTAGGAACGCCTTGTAATGACAGTTCAGCAATTTGCCAACATTCTCTAATTTACTTCTCACAGCTATGAGATGGGAGCCATTATTTTCCCCCATTTTACAAATAAGGAAACTGAGACACACGGAAGGGAAGTTATTTGCCCAAGTCAGCTGTAGGCCTGGGGTTTGTGTAGGCTTGGGGGTCCTCTCTCCACACAAGAGGCTGCCCCTGAGTGGACAGTGTCATGGGCTTCCCGTCGGGTTCAGACGATGGGAGCCCCTGTAAGAGGGCAGAGAGGGGGAGGACACTTGGGGGTATTCTTTCTCCCAGCTCCCTCCTGGGGGGGCCACTCCTTACTGGTGACTGTCTCCATGCTTTTCTCTGTCTTCAGGCTCCAAGCTGCTCTGTCCCCCAACACTCAGGTCTGGGCTTCCTCACTCCCACCCCCACAGACTCCTAAGCCCCACCTGCTCCTTTGCAAATTGTCCTTTCATTAAACTCCCCTAATTTGCACCCTCTGAGTGAGCCATCTGTCTTCTGCTGGGCCCCAAACCCCCAACTGTGTATTCTAAGCGCTACTCTGCCCTGCCTTTGTCCTGGGCCCCAGAAAACAAGACTTCTGATGGGGGAAAAACAAAATCATCTGTACCTTTTTCAGTTTTGAGGCTACAATGAAGACCAGGAAAGTCCTAACATGCTGAGCCCTTTGGCTGGGCTTCCGGCTTGCTGATGGATGATGGGGGCCAGAGGAGCCCTGTCATGGCCACCAGCTTGGACCCCGGCGGCCCACGGACACTGGCAGAGCCCTGGCTACTTAAATGCAGCCGAGAATAGTCCCAGAACGTCTGCTCAGCTCTGCTGTAAGCCGTGCAGTCCAGGAAGAAGGCCAACACTGTGTACAAAGGATAAGGGGAGACCCCAAAACTCCAGAGCTGGGGACAACTCACCAGCAAAGCTCTTCCAGGAAGCCCCCCTGCCAGGAAATTAGCTGACCTTTCAGAGCCTCCAAGTCCCAAATTCAGCTGAGCGCGGCCTTGGTCATTCTAGACCCGGGATGGCCAGAAGGCAGTGGGCTCGGAAGGGGAGCGACCTCTCCCTCTGACCCTCCTGCAGACCCTACCACTGGGGTGAAGGCTCTGCCCTGGAGCTTATGAGCATAGCTGTGTCCTGAGTGAGTGGGGTCACAGGACAGGGGAGTGGAATGGGAGTGACTCCAACTATTTTCTTTGTGTCTTTTCTTCCCCCCGCCCCCATCACCTTCTGGTACCAACCACACCCATCTTCAGGTAGACGTAAAATGCCTTGATGCATGTCCATTAGTTTCTAGCACCATTAAGGGCCCAGATCAAATCCATTTGCCTCCATGGAGCTGGGCAAGGGAATCCTCGCTGAGTCCGCTCAGACTTGCTAAAATGCCTCTTGCTGCATCGTCCACCCAGCAGAAGCTCCATGAAGAAGAAACAAAGCCTTCATACTCTCACATATACTCATCCACCTCCTAATGCCTGCAGGTCTGGACACAGCCCACTTTCCAGAAATCCCAAATAGCAGTCAAAACAAAGAAAGGATATTGCAGAATACTGGGGCTAGAAGGGGCATCAGAGACCATCTGTGCCATTTTACAGATGGGAAAACTGACACACCCCAGGGGAAAGGGCTCAGACAAAATGTCTAGATTCAAAGCCAGGAGGTCTGACCCCCAACCCAGGGCTCCCTGTGCTGTTGCAGACCCACTGCAGCCAGGTTGCATCCACTTCCATCTCTAAATTGCCCCCAGAACCCTGCTTGGACCGCCGGGAAAAGCCAATCCGAGGAGGGCAAATACCATCTGGCCTCTGAGAGTTTGGGGAAGGCACTCTTTAGCACTAGATGCCCAGTTGCACTGGGGCTTTCTTTAAGTTGACTACTAATCAATGTTTGCTGCCACTGTTGCCTCAAGGATTATAACCCAGGGCCAGCTGCAGGGCCAGGGTGGCACGCCATTTGCCTGCCTTGGAAGTGTGGTAAAGGTAGACAATTGTTCTCTTTAAAAAAGTGTCCGTTAAAAGTGAAAACATCCCAGGAGTTTAGTGCCAAATGTGTAGATTCCAGCTCTTCCCACTCTCTACAAGCTCTGTGCAAATAAATTGTAATGGTATTAATATCCCTACAGATTCATGTAGAATAAAGCAATCACATTGAAGCAGCATTGAACCACCCCGAAAGAAATTAACAAAAGTGGGAGATCGGGGCTTGGTGCAGTGTGTCCTGAGGGTTACTACAGAGTGTCCCTGAGTCCCAGGCTTGGGAAGATCTGTTTGCGAGGGAGTCGCTTTCCAGTTTTCAACATGAGACTTTCATTTTTCAGGGAATTACAAAACACCAACTCCATCAAGGAGGCTAAGTACCTATTCAGAGAGCTCCCACTGGAAGCACAGGGCAAATCATCACATCCCAAACTCTGAAGAGCAATAAACGTAGTCTGTGAACAGCGTCCAATGCAGCCAGGCCAGGGGGCGCTATTGAGGAATAGAGGGCCTCGTCGTCCACCCTCAGGCTCACTCCAGCCCTCTGCCCAGTTCCCTCATGGCCACAAAAACCAAGATCTTGAACGGCATCCATCCGCCCCGCCAGTCACCTTCCCTCCCCGACTCCGGCCACACCTCCCACCTCAGAGCAGCTGTGCCTTTATTGAGAAGATCCTTTGATGAAGCCAAGGAGCTCAAACCAAGCAGGACCAAGGATCAAAATGGGGGACGACTCAGACACAAATGACCAGAATTGGCTCGAGTGACGTGTCCAATGGAGCCCTCTGCTAAAAGGAGATCACAATGGCGCCACAGGCAGACCCTTAGCCACGGCCAGGCTCACGGGCACCATGATACAACAGGAATAAAAGTAAATTATATCACTTGTCATCATTAAGAAAAATTTTCGTCTCCGTTCTTCATTCGAAAAGCACTATATTTAATGAATGAGTACTGAGTCATGACATGTAAATGACTAAAATATAGGAATTATACTGAGGTCAACTAACGTATTCTTTTTTTTTTTTTTAACATCTTTATTGGAGTATAATTGCTTTACAATGGTGTGAACTAACGTATTCTTAAACCATGAAATTAAGGAACCTATTCATGCCTCTTCACGGTGCCACTCCCAGCCTCTGCAAGGCGGCCCCTGAGCACGGGGGAATGGTGGACAGTTCTACAAGAAACAGACCAAGATTCCGTGGAAACTCTCCCATGATCAAAATGAAGAAATCTTGCTGACCTGTTTGCCCGGGTTCTGCAAGCCTGGGAATGCTGTGCATATCCGACGAAGGCATGGCTGGTCTCATGCAAGGCAAGTCCCATTCCAAAGAGCATCTTGTAGATTTATCACTCATGGGAGGTGGGACATTGGCTCCTGTGGTTCTTCCAAAATGGCGGCCCACACACACTCTACATCAGGAGAACATCTCTTTCTCAACTGCATTAATTTCCTCTAATTTTCTCCGAGAAAATTAAGATGCTTCAGAGTCTGAACTCAGCAAAAATTTGGATGAAAGATGGCAGAGAAAAAAGATGCTGAGATCCACCAGGAGACCTGAGATGAGAAAAGTTATGGTGGGGAACCATCTTCCAAGGACTCGACACTTTCAGGCTAAAGTGGGCATGTTTTAGTTTTTCCACCCTGCAGCCATCTTCAATTTTTTGGTAAAACAATACTCCAAATTTCCTTTGATGAAAGACTCCCTTCTTTTCTCAGTCATGAAGTTTGGGTGGGGTTTACCCTACATGCAGCACCACGGTTGGGCACTAAGTGTCCTAAGTCCATCAATATATGACTTTACCCTGACCAAAGGAATTAATGACCCAGTTCTGGCCAAATAGTTGATGATTATGTATAGATACAAAGCTTTTGATATCAGAAACATTTGCATTCATGAAAGGAGGGCTTCGAGCTATTGGGAGGGGGAGGTAATATTGTGTGGAAGCTGATAAGGAAACCAATACCAAGAGGGCCCTTGGTGATGTCCTATAGTCTGCTGGATCAAACCTTACCTGAAGGAGAACTGACTTGGAACTTTTGTTTACAAAGACCAAAACGTTTTCCCACTCGTTTAATCCAGCGAGAGTTGGGTGGTTTTCGTGACGTGCAGTGTTCCCTGAATGTGGAAGTTCCATTCTAGAATCCTGTGTCCTAGAGCACAGAGAGGCTTTCTGAACCCTCCCTCCCTCCAACACCTAAAGATGACTGGACTCCAAGCAAGTGTTTCACAGAGCTGATAACAACAGCAAAGAAAGGCAGCTGTGTTAGTACCAAGGTCAGGGAGCCCATGGTTTTCCCAAGAGCTGGGGGTAAGGTCTGACAGCCATCCAGGACTAACCACCCACCCCTCATTGTTTGTGGCTGACCTCTATTCTTATTCATCAAATCCAGACCGTCTCAGTCTTTAATATTTGGAAATTACCCCTGCTTTGAACTGTCCAAATCCATCGCTGATTAAGGCCCCCTACCAACCAGGTTCACTAGCTTCTCAGAGATTCTGGAAGCACATGAGGAAGAAACATGTTTAAATGCCCCCACCCAAGTTCTCCATTAAGGGATCACATAGCTCTCTCTGAATTTGATCACATGCTATAGGATGCTACAGTCTTGTGTGAAGCTGAAGGCTTACAAAAAGGGGAAGGAGAAAAATGTGTTCGAGGAACCCATATTCTCACTGAGACTGAAGCCTGGTGGCAGAAAAGAGAGGTCCAGGCAGACTGCACTGTTCTTTCTGTCTTTCCAGCATTCAGATCAGGGTATAAACATGGAATTTCAAGCTATGCATGGGTGGAAAGGACCTTAGATGTCACCTATTCTGACCCCTAATTTAATGTTGATTTCCTCCCCAAGCTCTCCTACAAGTGGCCACATAGCCTGTGTTGAATACCTCTGGTGATGGGAAACTCACTCCCCGCTTCCTATGGAGGCAATACCATTTTGGGTCAGTGCTGAAAGTCTCAAGTTTTCCCTTGTTCTGGTTACATATTCACCTTTCTGAAGTTCTCAGCCCTCAGAGCCGCTCAGAACTCACTGCCTCCTCTTCCCCTGAAGCTCTTCAAATACAGAAAGCCAGAAATAATGGTTCCCTGGGTGTTTATATGTCTGAGTTGAATGTTTCCTATTCACTCCTCACATAGCCTTGGCCCTATACATCTACACCTGTCCCAGTCTTTGCCGACCACAATACTTTCCAACGTGGTCTGGTCAGCATAGTAGGACAGAGTTCCTTCCCATCACCTCCACTGGTCTTTATGCTCTACTCCCATTAATGCAACCACAATTGCACTGTGGTTGGAGAGACCTATAGCGGGGTCAGACCAACGGAATTTCCCTCCTCATTTTTCAACAAAGGTAACATATGTCCTGCTAATAATTTTCAAAATGCTGTCAATGACAGTGAAACCTTGTTCCTTGCTTTATTCTACTTTTATAATGTCCGCTGCCCCCAGCATCTCGGGCTGGCGAGGGAGCACAGGGCAAGGTAAGGGCACACCAGCATCCAGGCGGCGGGGGCAGGGGAGTGTTTCTCAGCTTTGGGGATGAATGTGTAAGTAAAAGTGAAGGCTACCAAACTGAATCTGATCTATGTAGGCCACCCATAGTTAATTGTCACCCAGCTATTTTGCTGCTCTAGTCACATGGCGGGTGACAGCCACAGACATTGATGGATTCTGACCCGGACTAGAAATCTGGTTTCTCAAAAAGAGAGAGAGGGAAAGGCAGAGGACACGAAGTTAACGCCCAGCGTGAGGAGGAGGGGATGGGACTGGGGGTGTCTCTGACAGCTCAAGCTGAGGAGGAAAATTAGAAAAGAAAGCCGACCCCACCACCATATGTGGCGAAGCTGGCCAGAACAGCTGCAAGAAATATCGCCCGACCCGAGTCCCCGGCCAGGATTGTGATACGTGCCTGCATACGGCTATCAATAACCCTGCATGATTAATGCTAATGATTTATGTTAATTTTGCCATAAGCTTCTTTTGTGCCAGTGCTGAACTTAAGGATGTCAAATCATTCCTTAGGAGGTTGTTAGATATTTTTAAAAGCAAAGTCTAAAATCTAACGGCTGACATTCCATAGATCAGGGCCCCAGCCTCCCCAGCATTCTCTGGAAGACAAGGGTCACCATCCCCTGTGTAATTGCCTCTCATTCAGCAATAAGTCCTTGGAAAGGGATTCAGCATCCCAAGAAGGATGGCTCCTCAGGACCTCCAGGTTCCCCTTTTATTGGGGGGTGGAGGTATGGATTTCAGAGCAGCTAAGAAGGCCAAGTCCATCCCTGGCACCCCAGCTGCCATCCATGGGCCACGGTCCACCCCAGAGGTAGAGCAGGCAGATGGGCTCAGCAGGCCTCATCCCGGGTGGCGGTCACTGAGCAGTCACTGTACTTTGGGGAGTGGTGTGTCAACAGGGCAGGGGGAATGCCCAGCCCACGTCGCAGGAACGCTGGGGGGTTCAAACACAGTACCGCCATGGAAGCGCTTTGTTCACCGTGATCCTCCAACACACCATGTCCTTCTGTCTCCAAGGAGGCTCCGAGTTCCAGCTGCTTTCCCAGGACTCAGGTGTGGGAGCTGGAGGTGTAGGCGGATGTGGCTCTGCAGGCGGTCACCTGCCCACCTCACTCTGTCCGCACAACAGTCATTGATCCAGGCCCCTTTGATACCTCCTCTGTTCACTCCCAGACACTGGGGACACCCTCTGTGTGACCGGCCCTGCACAAGATGAACAAGAAAGATGGGGCGGGCAGACAGCAACTTGAACCTCTCAGGCAGGGGAAACGCAGCCCTCGAAACTGACCAAACGGCAGAGCATAGCGCCCGGTGGTGAGGAAGCAGCGAAAGGAGTTGACAAGAGGGTGTCAACTGCTAAGCCAGCGCAGAGCCACTGGACATGGCAACCGTCCATCGGCGCAGTTTCCTCAGTCCGGGAGCTCAGACCTTACACGCTGCCCTGTCTGCCCCGAGCCCAGCTGGGCATCGCACCCCCAGAGACTGGTGTCGCTCTCCGCAGCCCACCTCCAGCCATCAGAGTTCCCTCCAGGGCCCATCGACAGCTCGGGGGGCAGTAGCTTCTTCCACCTGTAAACCAGTCACCCCATCAGTGGTTGCCGTGCCTTCAGAGTAAAGCCCTTCACGTTCTCCCCTATCAGAGCCCCAATCCAAGCCAGGCCCCAGCTAAACCTCAAGCTGGGGAAGGGGGGAAATAATGCCAGGGGGTGTAAAGCCCAGATCCTTTCCATCCCCGCCCCACGCCATCTCTTGTTAGAAATTCATTATCTATAGCTTAAAAGCAACAATTTCTATATGGGTTTGTACCAAAAAAGGAAATATTCTCTCTGCTTTCCTGGCTCCCTGTGATGGGCCTCCACTAAACCGGCTTGGTCTGGGCAGTACGGCGCACACCTGTCAAAACGTATGGACCACGCCATTTATCAAATAATCTGCTCCAAGAACAGAGAGGCACTATCAGCGATCTGGTATTGATCTGAACAGGCCCCTGCTATTGTTCATCCCTGCAACCCGAATGGCAGCAGGAACTAATGAAAGAAACAAAACAGTGCATACCAATCACTCAGCCGCACAACTTTGCTGCTCTCATTAAGTTGGGCAAAGTTTCCCCAGCTCATCCAAAAGCTTGCTTGGGAGAGGTGGTCCCAGGAAGACAACCCTTGGATCTGCCCATGGACCCTCCAGCTGCTGCCTTCTCCCTCTTCCCAACAGCCATGGGGCCCTTGGGTGTTGGTGCTCCTGCATCTTTGAAACCTATGGAAATAGGCACCCTACTGGCATGAGAATGCCACCTGGGTGCAGAAGCAGCTCTCGCAGGGTCTGGGAGGAGATGGCCTTTCTCTGACTGCCCCGTGTGGTTGGGTTTAAGCTGTCCTGGCCTGCACCTTCTCCCACGTGGAGTCTGCTTACCTTCCAGGAGCGCAGACTCCAACTGGAGACCACACCCGTAGGTCACCAGGGGGAGGCGGGGCACCTCAGGGGGGAAAGAGGTAAAAACCCAGCCCCTGCCCCCAAGGGGAGAGCCCACAGAGAGACGCCCACCAACCCCCATCTCTGCCCCCCACACACAGAGACACTGCTGCCTCACCATCACTGTGTCCACACCAGAGCAGCCTTCAAGGCTCAGCTTAAATGGCACCTCCCGAAGCCTTTCCCGATCCCTCCAGCCAGACCTGATCTCTCCCTCCACTGAGCATTCCTCAGGCTTCACCTGGGCTGTAACAGATAATAAACTTTGTGTTTCATCCATCCTACAAATTCAGAAGGAGTAGGGAGACAAAACAAGCACATAGTTATGAGTCCTGCCTTCTGAAGGCAGGAACATTGATGCAGTCATCTCTGCAGCCCTACACAGTGCCTGATTGACACAGTCATCTCTGCGGCCCTGCATAGCACCTAACACTGTCAGCAATTTGATGGATGGATGGATGGATGGATGGATGGATGGATGGATGGATGGATGGATGGATGGACAAACAGACTGATGGATGGTTGGATAGATGGATGGATGGTTGGATGGATGGGTGGGTAGATGGACAAATGGATGGACACATGGATGAAAGAATAGATGGATGGATGGATGGATGGATGGATGGATGGATGGATGGATGGATGGATGGATGGATGGACAAACAGACTGATGGATGGATGGTTGGATGGGTGGGTGGGTAGATGGACAAATGGATGGATACATGGATGAACGGATGGATGCCTGGATAGATGGATAAGTGGATGGATGGATGGATGAACAGTTAGGTAGATGGGTGAGTGATGGGGAGATGGATGGATGAATCTGAACCAAATGGGACAAGAACTCCAGAGTCCCTTGGCAGTGAGCCCCCACCTGATAGCATCCTGATGATGGCCAGCACTCTGATTTCACTTTCCTTCTCAAAGTGCAAAGTATCTCCTGACACTCTACCCATAGAGCCCAGGAGCTTTCTTGCCCTGATGGAGCAAAGAGACCCTGAGGCCCAGGGAGGATGAGTATTTGCCTTGGATCACAGAGAACCAGGCTTCAAACAGCAGACCTCCTGAAAGGAAAGAAACTTGCTCACTGTCTGGTCTATAGCAGACTCCTACCTACCCTGACTCCCGGGTCAGGAAGTCTCCAAGGCCAGGGTGGGACCCAACCGCTGCCCCAGACCAGGCAAGCCAGCAACTGCTATACCTGAGTGCCCCACAGTCCTGTTCCCCTCGAAAGGCCCCCACAGGGCTGGCTTGACTGTCTGGGCGGGGGTGTATGGGGCTGTCTGTTTGTCCCTCATGCTGCAAACACTGAGGTCTTCCCTCCTCAGTGGCCTCATCCCGGCTTGGAGAAACCTCAGCAGAAAAGCCACCAAGAAGTGAGCTTTCCCCTCAGCTCCAGGCTTATCAGGAAAGGTAGCTCACCCCGGGTCCAGGAGATGAAGCAGAAACACTGCATGCTGCTGACTGGGGCCTCGCTCAGCTGCACAGGGCCTCGGGGGGTGGGGCAAGAGACAGTTCCAGTCTGGCAAAGCAGCCACCAAGGTGTTAGGCCGGGCCAGCCAGGCATGCGACATGCAATTCTCTGAGGACGGACGGCAGCTCTCCACCCGGGCAGGGCGCGTGAGGGTCGGCCCAGGTGTGGGGGCCGTTCCGCCTTCACCGCTGCCCTGAGACTCCCTACAGCATCACCCGGACATGGGACCCTCCTCAAGGGCCACATCACACATCTGCCGAGCAGGGAGGGAAGGGCAGCGGCAGCTCCTGTTTCCAGCTCAGGAAGACAAGTGTGGACGATGGGGGTGACTGGGCACTTGGCTGGGAAGAGACAGGAAGGGGGAGGACATCAGGGAGTGACAGGAGAGTAAAGCCCTGCTTCCTGCCCTTAGGGACCCCGGGACAGAGCTGGGAAGGAGAGCGGTGAGATTAGACAGCGAAGCCAGGAAACCGAACCCCAGCTCGGTTCATCTCAGGAACATCTCTTCTTCAGGAATTCCAGGGATGTCAGAATATTGGGTGAGATGCCCCAAATCCCTCCTTCCTGAACTTCCAAATATCTCCTGAAGGAGATTCAGAAGGCAGAGAGGGGGACCTCACAAGGAGGGAATGCCCCCCACAGGCAGAAGCAGAGAAAGGTGTATGGGGAGGAAGGCACTGACCATTTCCAAGGAATCCCAGCACATTCCAAGGACAGGTGAGCGGGAAAGGCCGTGGTGTGAGGTCCAGGCCCCGGGGACGTACCAGCCCGCGTCCTAGCTAGCGCTCGGAGCGTCAGGAGGACCCTGTCTGAGTCCACCTCTAATTGCACTGGGAGCTGGCAGTGGGAAAGCCAGCGCACGGCAGTGCTGCTCAGTGTTCCGGAGAAAGACACTAGGCCAGGTCCCCATGCTGTCCTCAGCCACTGAGGGCTGACACCATTAGCACGTCCTGGCCATGCAGCGACTTATGTCAGCTATGGAAGCAGAGGCCGTGGAAATGGGACAGGCCACCCTGCTCCAGGACTCCACGGGACACTGCGGGCTCAGCATCGGACCACTCACATTGACCCAGATGACGGCTCTGCCACCCCCCTGCCCACACATGCTGGCCCAGCCCCTCTGGCGTCCACATGTGCCCCCAGGACGGCACCCATTGTCCCTTGGAGCCTTCCACCCAGACAACTCTGGGCCTCAGTTCCAGCATGCTGGCCCTCTCGCTCTAGGTCAACTCCAAGAATGCTGACAGAGCAGCAGAATCGGACTTGGTGGCACCCGAGAGGCAGCGCTGGCGGCCCTGAGGCTGGCTCGGTGAGCCCGGAGCCACTGTGCCCGCAGATTGCATTCATCTCTGTGAGCAGGATATTGCTTTTCAAATGGGTTATGTTTGCTGCCTGCAACCCCCTGAATCAAATGGGATGTTGCTCAATGGGATCTTTCCAGGACTTTGAACGCCCCCACCCTCCTCTCCACGGACGGACGTCCCCCCTCACCTTGGAAATGAGCTGCCGGCTTGCTCCGCATGCTCGCCCAGGAAGGGCCAATCTGTCTCACCCCCTGTCTCTTCCTAATGCCAGCAGAGCTCATCAGCACGCACCTCCCCAGGAGAGTAGCAGCTTACACCGAATATCTGCTGGTGTACAGCCTAAGGTGAGACACTGAACAAGGAGGAAAAAAATTTTAAAGCCCTGGTTCCTGCCCTTAAGGATCTAGGATATAGTGGGGAAAGAGAGCCATGGGCTCACATAGTCAAGCAAGGACAAGAAACCACACCACAGGCCCCAGTCCCAAGAGCACCCCATCAGGAATTGCAGGGGTGCACCGAATATCAGGTGAGATGCCCCAAATCCCCTCTCTCTGAACCTCCAAATATCTCTTCCCCAGCGCTCACCCAGGCTCTGATCACCCCCGAAGACCCCACGACACCAAGCCTGGGTCTGGGAAGCCGCTGCTTAGCGGGGATGTTTGCGCAGAGCCAGATTCTGCAGCTGGAGGCGAGGATGGTGCCCATCCTTCCTGGTGGCGCTGCTGTCATGGGAATCCCCCACCTTAGCAGCTCAGATATGTCCTACTGCTCAACCCCAGACTGCTCCAAGGCCATCAGAACCCCATTCAAGGCAGGTTGGATGAGATGCTGTCCAGACAATTTTTCTCGCATCCCCTTCCCTGAAGCCAAGACTGGAGTAACACAGCAAGTCCAGGACGTGGGAGACTTCAGGGAGTGGAAAGGGACAAGTCCGTGGTCCAGCTTGCTCTGGCACCAATTATTTTTTCACTTTCGTTACCCAACACTTAAAATTCAGAAAGTTGTACCTTGTTTAACATCTGTGCTACCACTTCTATGTAAACAGTGGAGGACCTGATGATCCTGGGTCACGTTCCCACCTGGCCATGCGGGCTGGGGCAGCGCCGGCCTTTCCAGCCCAATCCACCGATGTCAGCCACCTGCCTGGCCCCAGCAGGAGTCTGGTTTGCAGTCCCGGGGTGGATGTTGGCCACAGATCCCAGCACAGCGAGGAGGACGGAAGATCACTGAGAGATCCTTGGCCGTAGTGACCCCCACCGTCGCGTAGCCCTAAAAGAGTGTGACCTTGAAGAGACAATTCTCTTTCGAAAGAGGTTCTCCTGGGCCTGGAGAGATCATCCTGGAGCCAGTAAAACTTTGCTGGTTGGAGTAGTAAATTTTTCAGAGAGGCAAGTCCAGGTCTTTATGAGTCCCTTTGAAATGAGGCTGGTACCCCAGCTCAGCAGCTATTAACAGCAAGTGGGTCCTCAGCTGGAGGCTGTTTCTAGAGCAGCAGGCCTGCTTTAAATGCAGGGAGGGCTTGTGATTGACTGCCAAGATCCACTAAACAAAGGGGGGTAAAAAATCAAGCCAGGCTTCCCGTCTGTCCTTTGCACATTAACAGCCACTGTTTGCCCGGCTTCCACATGAGTAACACGGGCGCGCTGATTTCTATTACACAGAACGTTAATAAGAGAAGGCACTGACCCTCGATTGCTGAGAACCAGGTAAATGACGGGGAGGGAAAGGGGCCGAGAAATGGTAAGCATTTTACACCGCACGACTTGAAGGGGAATGCGTTGCCTATAAAGACGACGGGTGTTGTAACACTGAGGAAAAAAACATAATTTTTCATTGAAGTACGGCAGCAGGGCTGGAAGGAACACAAATACTACAGTAGATCCATTAACTCGATGACAAGAAACAGTGTTCACATCCACTGACTAAACTGTTTTTGATTCTTTAGTACCAACATGCAAAATGATCCTTACATTATGTTGCCAGGGAAAAAACCTTAAAATGCATTTATTTCATAATGTAACTTTCTTGTATTATCATAATAGAGCCATAACGGTTGTTGCCAACACAATGGGGTCTAAAAAAAAACACCTAAGGAGAGTTACGAAATTGGAATTTTTTTTTAAAAGGGGGAAATTCGGAGCGTCTCCAAGATTATACCTGCCTGTGGGGACAGGGAGAGCGGACGTGACATCTGACCTCTGGCCTCTTCTTCTGGCTGTCTGAGCACCGGACCCTGAGCTCCACCTGTCGCAGCCAAACAGGACTGGGAGATGCGTGGGAGAGGCAAGTGGCGGCCACAGAGCCATCCTTGTCCTGTTACTCGGTGAGAAGGGGGATTTGCAGGGAGGCGTGACAATCACTTCTCCAGCTCCTCCATCCCCACTCCACACCCTTCGCTCCTCCTCATCCACTATTCCTGGCCCTGTGGCCCGCATGTCCCATCTGGACAATGGGGACGAAAGTGGCTCTTTCATGGCATGTGCTAAGCACAGTGCCTGGACACGTGCTGGGTATTCAATGGATGGTTATTAGTAGTTTGTTATTTGCCATCCACACTCTGACCAGCGTGATGAGAGCCCACAGCCGTGGAATTGGTGGAGAACAGTGTCTGAATGAGCCCATCCCAGGTTGGAACCTTGATTCTGCTATATCCTCAGGCCGTCAAACATGGAAGTTATCCTGATGGCTATTATAGCCGATACACCTTCCTCCAGGCACTGTGCTCAGGTGTGAGGCTTGCCTAGCCCCACCTGGAAGGACCCTACCTGCGGAGGGTGCAGGCGATCCAGGAAGCAACAGCGAGGCAGAAACTAAGGGTCAGAGGTAAAGGAGGCAAAAGAGGGAGTCCTGTCCAAGAGACAGCATCACGAGACCTGGGATTTAACGGACACAGAAAGTGGCGAAGACATTCTGGCGAAATGAGCAGGTAGACGCAGATGGCCTGTGCGGGTGGGGAGTGGGGTTGTCTGGGGCAGCCGGAGCCCAGCCCTGAAACCGGAGAGAGGAAGGCTGGGTTAGCAGTGGGGAGAGCCTGACTCTAAAGCCCTACTTCTGGTCATTCCCACGGCCACCATGATGAACTAGAAATGGGACCAAAAGGAAGGGACAGGAGGATTTCTTTTCTTCCTTGGACGCCTGGGTAGTTGGCATAAACGTGGGGAAGAGGAGCCAATTTGAGGGAGGTAATGAGGTCAGGAAGATAGGTGATGAGATGGAGGATGACGGACATGTAAGTCCCACAGTTCGTTTTTCAACTGAATGAGTGAACATACAAAGGGATCAGTAACAACATCAGTAACCCGAATTCACCAAGGACTCTGGGCTGGGCCATCATGGGGATGCCCACTGCACATTCATGATCTCATTCGGGCCTCACCCCACCTGGGCACGGGAGTGTAATCCCTGTTTCCACAACGAGGAGGCCCAGCCTCAGAGAGGGTTGATAAGTCATCCCACTGCACAGCTGGTTGGTAGTGGAGCATGGATTCAAACCCAGACCTCACCGGATCCAAAGTTCATTCTCTTAACTGGGACTGTTTCTTTTAACCTCAGCTTCTCTGTGGGCAATGGGGAAAGAGGTGACCACCAGGTTGGGAGCCGTGAACTTCACAATACAGCAGAACTAACAATAACATCACCATGGACAGGCCATTTGGAAAAAATAAAACGCATGCCTTAACACCACCAATAAAAAAATCATCCTAGGGCTTCCCTGGTGGCGCAGTGGTTGAGAATCCGCCTGCCAATGCAGGGGACACGGGTTCAAGCCCTGGTCTGGGAAGATCCCACATGCCACGGAGCAACTAGGCCCGTGAGCCACAATTACTGAGCCTGCGCGTCTGGAGCCTGTGCTCCGCAACAAGAGAGGCTGCGATAGTGAAAGGCCCGCGCACCGCGATGAAGAGTGGTCCCCACTTGCCACAACTAGAGAAAGCCCTCGCACAGAAACGAAGACCCAACACAGCCAAAAATAAATAAATAAATAAATAAATAAATAATTAAAAAAAAAAAAATGTTACCGTTCTTTATCTGACTCAAACTTAGCTGGGTGTCCTGTACTTTTCCTGGCAGCCCTAAAAAAAAAAAAAAAAAAAAAAAATCATCCTAGGCAGATTCAAGATTTAAATGTGGCAAAATAAAACCGAAAAATTCCAGGTGAAATTTAGATGATTGTTTTTACCGTGGTGGGGTGGGGTTTACAAAATATCACCAGATAGGGTTAGACCCGCTACCCAGATTTTCACCGTCACCTGCTCCTCCCTTTGGCTGAAAGGAGTTTGGTCTTTAAGCCTCTTTTATTAAGATGCAGATTCTCCCTGAGAGGGGGGATCACATTCTACAGAGGTAGCTTATCGGCTTTCTTTCCAACCCAACAGTACACAGGAGAAGGGACGGGCCCTGGGCAAATACAGCTTGATTGGGGTTGGGGGAGGGGAGCTGGGGCAGAGGAGAGGTTATCCTTGAAGTCCTGAGGAGGGAGGGCAGCCCATGTGATTTCCAGGTTGCAGGGGGCATTTCCCTGCAGCCCCCTATCCAGATTCTACAAATCATTACTGAGGTCCTACTGGGTGTCACGCCCTGTGTCGTAGGTAATGAAGAGGTCGTTAAGAATGCAGATGTGCTACCTTCATAGAGTTCAGTGCCTGGGGGCAGAGGCAAGACACAGAATGAAGGTCCTCTGACCCAGTGAGTCACAGAATCAACCACGTCCGGGCAGAGAGAAGACCATGGCTTTCCAGAGACAGGAGCCTCTGCAGCTGCTCTACCTGCCAACACCCCTCTTTCACCAGACTTCGCAGAAGCTGCCAATCAATATTACTTCTCCACATTTTAATGCAATCAGATCACCTAGCTTGGTACAAAAGGGAAGCACAACAGGACCTGGACAGTGTAGGTAAAAATAGTCGTAACCCGCCTAACTGCCGTAGTTCAGCTCCGGTGCTTCAAAAAGGCGATAATTTCCACAACCACGTTTCAAGCCCAAAATCCCTATTGGCTGCCTATAAAGAGATAAAAGAGTCTTCATTGCCAATAGACACTGCTGGGAGCAGACAATGTCTGTGCCCTCTTTTGGTTTTTCTTTTCTCTTTTTTTTTTTTTTTTTAATTTTCCAATGAACACGGTTTGCACTATGTGATGTTTGCACTGAATATATATGTATATATATGTGTGTATATATATATATACATATATATAAAACTAACATTACACTGTTTCTTGGTGCCATTTCCATGAATAATTCAATGTGAGAGGTACACCTCAGAAAATCATCACAGGAAATCCACAGTGAGGAGCCAGAGCAAAGTTGGAGGGTCAGCTGTGCAACTTCTTGTTATCCGTCCAGAAGCCACTGTAAATTCACTGCAAAAAGCAAGATCCTGGCTCCTGGGAGGAGAAGGTGGCTGGAAGCAAAACAGGAGGACGTGGCTTTATTTAATTGAGAACTAAATATCTCTGGGATGGTTTTCTCTCTCCGAAGGAATGTAGCTTTGTTGTACAAGCATGTCCACGCCTCCCTGGTGGTCTGTTCCCTGATTAAGCCCAGCTTCCCTCTCTGCATTATAGGTTCCTCTTCCGTGTTGCAGAGACACTACCTACAAAGCCAGTATTTGGATTTCCAACATCATTCCCTATACCCTCGAGCCCATCACGCCTCCTTCTCCCCCTCAGTCAGGTACTCAGAGGCACCCACTCAGAGTCACAGAGACTCGCACGGTATTAAGATGGCAATATCATCTTATTGGCTATTAACACAAATGTGCCAATAAACATAGTGCATAAAAGTATACATATTCCCTTGGAGTCCATAATTCCGAACTGCTATGGCATAATGCAAAACACACTTCCCCAAAAGTAGCGCTTGATGTCACGATGTACAAATTGAATTTTCAATAAATTTCCTGAAATAACACCAGTGGTTCTAGCCACATGAGCTATACATATTTGCTAAAAATAAAACACAGAGTGCCCATGCCTGCCCCAACTTCAAAGGGATGGGACAGGTGGGCATGTATCTGCCCCTCCCATTGTTTGGGGGGGAGCTCACTACACATGCATTTGGGTGCAATTATTAAAGCAATCCAATGTATTCCCCTCAAGGGTTTCCCCTAATTATCAGGGATCATCAGCTTCCAAAAAGTCAGCTTGTCTTCACTTCACTCTCTATCAAAGAGAGAGATGCTAATTGCGTTATCGCCTTGCCAACACCCTCGGAAATGCTGTAGTGATCACTAGCAGTCTACCACAGAGCCAGAGTTGGCCCAAATTCCGAACCAAACAGTGAAGTCATTCCCAATCCCACTGTGTGCAAACACAAAAACTAAAGGACAGCCACCATAGAAAAGGGGGCTCTGGGATGTTTAAAACCAGACCTGTCCTCATACAACTGGGGGTGGGCAACACTCCCATAAAATATCCAGCTGCTTGGGCTCTGGGATCCAACACTCATGCACCGATGCCCAGGCACACACACAACAAAGCAGTGAAAAACTAGCAGTCCTCCAAGCCTTGTCATTCCCCACCCCCACCCCAAAAACCTGCCTCCCTGACCAAGATGGTAGTCCAAGGGAGGAAATCAAAGTGAAGCCAAGTTGTTTTGTTTGAAGATTGTCGGCATGCCTCCTTTCTTAGATCAGTAAGTGCTTGCAGTCTTTCACATGTTATCTGCAGCAGAGACCAAGACCAAGAATAGTTTGCCCTTGTTCACTTAACTTATTTCCTTAAATGCACAAAGTGATAGTGTGGTGTTCCTAGGTGTACCTCCCATGACTCACCCAACCAGGTACCCGACTATCAAAATCCCCCAACTCTTCAAGTCCCAGCTCAAACCCCAACTTGCCTATCATCTCAGCCCCATCAGAACAGACAAGATTAACTGTTGAACAGTCGATGACTTTATGCTGTAAAGAGTTCTTTCCTTTGACAGAGTCCTTGAGGAGAACTCACTGCTCAAGGAAAAAAAAAAAAAATGGGCAAATGACCAAACAATTCCCAGGAGAAGAAATATACGCATGCAAATAGACAGATGAAAATTTATTCTACCTCAATATAGAAGAAATTCTGATTTTTAATAGTTTCATCTATCAAACAGGCAGCTTTGTATAGACCATCTCCTGTTTGGAAAGCGAGGCTGCCACTCTCCCATGTGGCTCACAGAACCAACCTTCCCTGGAGATAAATTTTTCAAAATAAAGAGGCCTCGCCATATAGGACTTCCTCTTCCAGGAGTTCACCATAAGGTAAAGCAGAGGTACACCCCATGATTAATGTTAAAGGATATTTGTCACAACTTCAGTGGTAAGATCAAAAAATTAGAAACAACTCAATGTTTCCCAAGAAGGAAATGGCTAAATGATATGGTACATTCATAAAATGCAACTTTGTGGATTCTTAAAATTAAAAAAGTAAGTTTGTGAATGCCATTAAGGACATGGGAAATGTGTACAGTATGTTAAGGGGAAAAAAGCAGGATGTAAAAACTATATGTATAGTAGAATTCCAATTTGGAAAAAATAATACTACTTTTAAATGCCCATGGGCCTGTAAAGAAATGCATCAAAAAATTTATCAATACTCATCTCTGGGTAGTGGGATTACAGGCAATTTTTATTTGCTTCTTGAAACTTCCCTGTATTTTCAAAGGTTCACAGATAAATTTGTGCTCCTCGTCATCTATTCAGAAAGCAATGTTTTGCTTGTGTTCTTTACATGTGACGGACCCCTCACAGCACTTGCTGTCAGAAAGACTTACAGCAAATTGCCCGTTGTTACTCCATTTCTATGGGCACTCGTTCTGGCTTCTCCCCAAGGCTGGGCCTCCCGCAGGAGAACTCAGTCCTCCTCTTCCCTTGCTCTTGACCCAAGGTCTATGGGCTCAGTTCCTTATTTTTGTCGTTTGTCCCCAACCTGACCACTTAGCTCGTACCAACAAATCCCAGACAAGCTGCCATGCTTCCCTGGGGCAGAGACCCAGCACTCACACACAGCGTCCATAAGATAAGGGTCAGCGTCAGCTGGACGGTCCTGCGTCTCCTGTGTGGTGTCCAGTGGAGCACAGTGGTCTTGTCCGCCCAGTGACAAAAGGAGGCAGCCATGGCCTTGATAGGCATCCTTTTGGTGTGTCACGCTCTCAGCCACATTTAGCCATGAACCCATGGTTCAACCACATTTAACCATGAACCATGAACTCAGGGTTGGAACTCCCACTGGAAGGGCCTTCTCAGTGATCTGCTCACAAAAGGAGTGGGAATTGGAGGGAAATGGGTAGAGAAAGTGGACAGATGGAAGTAAGAGGTCCAAGAAACTCTCCTTGGTCCTGCTGGAAAATTGGCTACCGTGGACTTGGTTTGTGCACATGCTTAATTCCTAGGAGTTCCTTAATATGTACTTGTCATAAGACAGAACGGGGATAATGCTGCCCCACTGTCCCATCAGTGAGCCTCTACCCTGGGGGGCCTGGAAACAGCGCAGAATCTGCCGGTCCCTCAATCAGGGTCTCAACTCTTCTGAGGCCCTCATGGTCTGATCATTTCACCAAACCAATTGTGATTCTAGGGGTCTAAGCAGAGATACAGCAATCTGTTTCATCACTAGAGTCGAACAGGCTATGTTGGACTTGGTGTCACTCTCTAATGCCGTGCCTTCCCAGCAGACTAGCAAAGGAATTGTGGCTTTCTCCTAATTTTACCTTGCACAGCACACTGTCTTTAGACCCTACCCCCTGGGTGAGAATGGGCCGTACTGTTGTGTCCTAAATTATCCACTCTCCCCATCCTGCCTGGTCCCTGGAAAGACTCTCAGAGCCCTGGATACCATGCCCCTCTCCAAAGCCCTCCCTTCCCCCTCCTGTGTCCGGCTGTGCAAGACCAGTTGCCCTAGATGGCAACACAGCCCTGCACCAAATACCGCAGGGTCCTGCCGCCACAGCCATCGTTGGCCTGAGATGGGAGGCGCCATTGTAGGAGGTTAAGAAGTGGATGACCTTTCCATTCTCTGATGTATGTGCTTGTTACATAATAAACACTCAGCAGCCGACGGCTCCTCCCCAGATGGCTGTTAAAATGGCAATTTCAGCCCCGGGAGCTCCCAGATGGGCACAGGATCTGGCCAGGCTCTATCTTTGGCTGGTTTGGTCAGGCAAATCTATCACCCATTCTGGCCTTCAAAATGCCAAGGAGACTGATCCACACAGCTGAGTTCCACTCAATGGCCTCCTCCCATCCTGAAGGAAGGAACACAGATGGCAGGTACAGGAGGACAACTCCATCCTCGCCATGCAGCCAAGCCTTCCTGCCAAAGAACTAGGAGATAACAGATCACCTCCGATGGTTGTGATAACTAATGGGAACGCCTTTCTCACCCAGCTTTCAGAGGAAGCTCACCCTGGGACAGGGTTATCGACACCCAAGGTGAGACAGGAACAGAATTTCACACCATCCCAGCAGTTTCTGACATGATGCCACCATCTTTCAACTTTCTCCACCAGCAGGGTCAGGCTGTCCCCTGGCCTCCATTGCAGTTAGCCTGACAGGCTGGAAGCCTCAAAACAAATTAAATGAGGCAGGGAGGCCGTGCAGTGATCATTCCATTACGGCCCCTCTGCTCCATTTCCACGAGTGACTCACACAATCACTTTTAGGAGGTGAGGCGTCTTGTTGAATCAACACTTAATCTCTGTGCAGTGTCATCACGGAGGAGGGGTGAGGGACAGCGGGGGCATTATCCCTGATCCTTCTATTTGCTGAGACCCTTGCTGGAGATGGTCTGCTGGGGGTGGTGGTGGGGGGGGTGATGAATTGGGGGAACTTTGACCCTGTTTCAGGTAAGCTTCTGATTTACAGTTCATTGTGCTTTCTACCGAATAATTTTTATATAATAATTCCACCAGTGAGCACCAAACCTTCTTAGAAATGCAATTAAGGGAAAAATTAGCAATAAATTGTTTTCAGTACTTAACCCAGCTCCAAATTTATGGTTGCTGCAATTTATTGTTTCAGAGGCCTGAAAAATGGCAATGAATTTTGTCCCATTGCCTGTCATTCACCCTCAAAACTGAAATGTAAATAAAGAACCGTTCACTGCCTTGGGTTTTCCTGCTCATTACAAACCTCAAAACCTTAAGTCCCTCTGGCCAGTTCCCACTGACAGCTCCCAAACCTTAGAAGCAGAGGGAAACGCTCCTCATCTGCAGGCGGGCGGCTCCTTTCCTTCTGCCGCTGCAGCTACACGCAGCCCCACGAGCTGCCCCCACGCAGGATGTGCCACACGGAGTGAGTATAAATGAGAAAACACTAAGTTAGCTCTTGACGGCCAATGCTGGATGTATCCGTCTGCCCTATAAATAAGCACTGATCACCTCCATTTTATTGAACTCATTTTCCAGGCAAGCAAAATCCACAAGATTCTTCTGCACATTTTCTGTTTACACCCTCTAGGACGGCTGCTAGTGTCAACTCCGACAGATTTACAGCCCATTCATTCATGGGAACAAAAACCCTGCCATGGCTGGTCATGGGACATGGAATAGCAGTTAGTTCAAAAGATAACAGCTGCAATACCTCACCTCTCCATTCAGCACTACAGAGCCAGCACTACTTTGGAGGTAATAAATGCTTCTGGTTGTGCGTTTGAGTCGTAATCCAGAAATCACTGTGGAGGACCTCCCCCCCACCGGCCCCGCCTCCAGGGGAACCACGTGCCCCCCACCCTACCCCAGCCTTGACTCCAGTCCCCCTCTGCCTGACAAGAGGCTGACAGGGGACTGAAGGCAGCCCCTCGTGGTACCAAAGAGAACACCCGGCCACCCCTTTCCAGTCCGTTCATCATGGACTGTGTTTGTTCTGTGCGATTCGTGCAACTATGCAAAGCTGAGAAGCCTGACTTCCACTGGCGAGTGGCAATGCAGGCACGTGCATTTATTCCCGTCTGCCAGGTGCCCTCAGCTGGCCCCAGCTTGGGCACGCATTTCCTCCTTACGTCTTCTCTCAGGCAGTCAGTAAGCCTGACTAAGGGCCTCCCCACTTTCTTAACAGACCCATAGCAGCCAAATGTGCTCTGGAGTGCAGCTGGTGAGCCTGATGGAGAATCAAAGGCAGGTTGGCTCTGACCTTGCAAACTGGTCAGAAACATCAGAGCTGGGGTGTGAGCCCCGTCCCCACGACAGAAGGAAGCTGGTCTGACTAGTTCACGTCCATCCCCAGAGCCTGGAATGAGTCAGGTACAAAGTAAACACAAAACAAGCATGTGTTGAATAAACTAATGGGTTTTGGGGTTTTTTTTTAAGCAAACAATCTGGAAAGGAATAGAGAGGATCTGTCTCGAACCCCTCTTGTGACAGATGAGGAATCTGAAGCTCAGAGTAGAGACAGTTTTGGATAAAGAAGCAGCACTGGGGTTAAACGTTCTGCCCCATTCTGAAGTCAGCTTCGACCCCTTCCGAGTCTCAGTTAATTTATCTTTAAAAATGGGGGTATTAACTATACCTAACTCAGAGCATTGTTGTTAGAATTAAGCGATAGATATAAATATAATATAAATAACATAATTTATAATATATAATATAATTTATAATATAAATGATATATATTATATAATAAATTATCATAAATGTGTTATATACATAGATATGTATATAAAAGCATATCAAAGTACTAACCAAAGAGTGTGTATTATCAAATAAGTTTAGTTTAGCTGGAGAAACAAAAGATTCACACAAGAAAATCTAAGAAAGATAAACAGAAGACAGAAGATCCTTGAGGACAAGATGATGCTTCAAGGTACATGCCTCCAGTTTTTGAAACCTCCAGCAGGACGCAGACACCTGCCTCCACCCCATCAGTGCTCTGTGGCCTGTTTTCTTTAGAGGTGTGTTATTTGTTGCTGTTATTCTAGCATTCTGACAATAACACCAAAGAAGAAGGCTGATAAGGCAGGAACCTAAGAGTCTTCCCTCAAGGGCCCGCCCACCCTGGCCTGTGAGTCACCCTCCTTGGGGTCCAAGTGAGAGGAGGGGCGTGAAGAGCGAGTGGGTCCAGGGCAAGTCACTGAGATGGAAGTTGAGAGCCCCCGGGCTATAGAAAGTGCCAGAGAGAGAAACCAAGATTAATCTCTGAATGAAAACGCAAAATTCAGAGGGCAGGGGAGCTTGTGAAATGCATAGAAAATGACACGGGGCATCAGTTGCTGTAAGTACGTTCTTTGCTAATCAATCCGCTTTTATTGTGATGCCTCCAGCTCAGCTCTCAGGAAAGCAGCTTCAGCAGCAGTTTAAAATGTTTCCAGTTTAATAATCCCTGCTAATTGAAAGCAGCTCAGAAACAGGGGTAAGCTGGGAGGTGGTGGCAGTGGTTGGGGACACTCCAGCATGGTTGATGGCAACAGAGCTGTTCCTACAGGGAACAAAATAACCTTTGATGCTGGAGGGGAAACCTGCTTCCCTAGCCCTAAACGACTAACTCCTACAACTGTCTGCTTTGGCGCTGGATTCTTTTCTTCTTCTGTTTTAATTGTGGAACATTATGGCTACAGAACTGTCGTGAAACCTGTTTTTATCTATGGAAAATTAACCACCCCCTGCTGCAAAAACTGGATTTCTTTTCTTCAACAGAGAATTAGATTCATTTTTATAATTGTTCTTTCCTTTCAAATCACCTAATATGACAAATGCTGGGCGACGTTATAGTTCATCTGCTAAAGAGTGCCTTTATGAGTTGAGGCGTCAATGCTTTAATGGAGAAATTGCCTGATTTAAGTAAATCATGTCACCTTCACCCTTGCAATCATATTTGTTGCATACATCTGCTGACCTAACTGCAGAGCAAAAACAAAAACACATTTACATTTCCCAGCTGAGATATTTGGTTCACATGATGTACAAATAGGTCATAATGGAAAGTAATTTTAGCACACGGCAAAAGTACAGTTTAAGAATACTTTTGACAGTTTTTACACATACATAATTATTCAGTATTGTAATTCAAACAGGTAAAAGACAGATTTTTAGCACAAAAATCCTCCAGTTCCTCAGCCCGCCTCTCTTTGACTTCCGAGGCAGAGAGCTACACTTGGGGATGTAGGTACAGCAGAGGGACGTCATCTGTTTGATGTGTCAAGAATCAGCTGGGTCCGTCCCTCTTCCCTTGGGTACACACAAATCGATCCTAGAATGTGGATTCTGGTACCCAGATCTTGATGCCTCCTCCTGCTCTCCATGACACCAGTTCTTCCCTTCATACAGTAGGGAATCAAAACACATTTGTTCAGTGAATGAATAAGAGTATCCAAAATTTGGGAAAAGATCTTTTAAAAAATCAACCAATACACAAGTGTAAACGTGAATGTGCATTTCTCTAATGAAGGCAATTAACAAATATCACAGGAAGCAGATACTCCCATCACGGAGAACTCAGACCTTGGTCCTCCTTAAACCTGATTCTACTCAGCAAACATTTATTCAGCCAGTTTTGTGGGTGGGGGTAGGGAGAGGGGTTCCCCTCATTTTCCCCCTGCTCCTTCTCAACCCCATGGAGGTCTCTGAGTAGTAAAAACATAATCACATCCCTTGCTTTTCTTCGAAGCCAATCAAGCTTTTCAAGTGTGCTTCTTGTAACTGTCAGAAATCTAAAAGAGGCTGGAGGTCTTACCGGGCAGCAAGTCCCTTTAGTAACAAAATTTAAATGCTACATGTTAACTTAATTGGTAAAACTTTATGTATTGCCTAAATAAACTATACCTTTATATTTAGCTGAATTTTGCCATATACTAGCAATCAATCTACAAGACACCATAAAATTACGAGGCATTACAACTGTTATGCTACTCTAAACAAGGAGACCTTAAATTTATAGTCAGTGCCTCTAAAATAGTATACATACTTCATTCTCAAAATTCCATCTACCACCACCACTACCCAAGATGATTTGGGGGGTTTCAGTGTGTATTTTTCTTTTTTATTTAAAGGATCCCCAGGGGGGATCCCCTTCTTTTTTTATAAATTTATTTATTTTATTTATTATTTTTGGCTGTGTTGGGTCTTCATTGCTGCGTGTGGGCTTTCTCTAGTTGCAGCGAGTGGGGCTACTCTTCGTTGCGGTGCGCGGGCTTCTCATTGTGGTGGTGTCTCTTGTTGCGGAGCACGGGCTCTAGGCATGCAGGCTTCAGTAGTTGCAGAATGTGGACTTCAGTAGTTGTGGCATGTGGGCTCAGTTGTTGTGGCTTGCGGGCTTAGTTGATCCGCGGCATGTGGGATCTTCCCGGACGAGGGCTCAAACCCGTGTCCCCTGTATTGGCAGGCGGATTCTTAACCACTGCGCCACCAGGGAAGCCCGTGTGTATTTTTCTTATAATTTCAAAACATTTGGGATATTTACATTTTTTCCTCAGTCAAGGACTAGGCTTAGAGAAGTAGATTTCTTTCCTGGCAAAACAGGTTTATTTCTCAGGAAAATGGTGCTGGCACCACATCATCTGTTCTCTACTTACAATCATGGTAAGAGGTGGGCTGACTAGGCCAAAATCAGAGACCCCCTAAAACTGGACACACTTTGGTGTTCAAGGTAGAGTCCGTGAAACAGAGAAGCAGTGCCCGGTCCCAGCTCCCAGCCAGACCTCCGAGCCCCAAGCCATCCCTGGGAAGCCCTCCATTCCATTCAGGCCAGAAAGAAGATGCTCTAGAAAGTGGTTCACCAATCATGGTGGCAGGGTTAAAAAGAAGAGCATCCATTTCCATAATGAGAAACTGTGTTGTGTCCATACACACACCCTGGGATTCTGGTGGCCAGGAGGCCCTTCACAGATCATCACAGTCTCTGGAAGAACATATTGCACGTGACATGGGCATATCGTGAGACACATGCTTGTTTAATCTTCTGGTTCCAGAGTTTTAAAGAGTTCTCTAAATTCACCCTGAAGATGCAACATAAAAGAGAAGCAGGACAACTTAAGCAAGAAAATAAATAATAGTAACATAATGTAACCCTTAGAATAAAACATATATCCATAAATCCATACTGATATCTGTAAATAACTGAATAAATAAGTAAATGGGGAAAGCGGACAGCTTTTCCTTGCTACAGAATTTTCATTCACAAGTACAGATGGAATAATGGAAATAGAAAGTCACCATTAAGCAAACATCATGGTAATATTTTTTTTTCACTTAAAAACGCACTTTATTTCATACCAAGTGGGTATCACATTTATGAACTTTGTTGTTACAAGTGTTTATATACTCTTCTCTAAAAGCATTACTAAAGAGCTCTAACATCCATTCCCTGAAATAACTTTCTACTCAATGTATCCTATAAGTACCCCACTCATAAACATCTTTAATACAGGTGCTTTTATTTTGCGGTTGTTGTTATTTTTTATTATTGAATAAATTTGACGTGTAACATTGTGTAAATTTAAAGTGTATAGGGTGTTACTTTGATACGTTTATACACTGTAATATGACTGCCGTTGTAGCGGTATTTATCACATTATGTAATTATAGTACAATATTATTATCTATATTCATTATACTGTGCATTAGATCTCTGTGGCTTATTTACTACTCATTACAAATTTGTACCCTTAAACACTACCAATTCTTTCCCCTCACCCCCCACCCCCTGATAACCACCATTTTACTCTCAGGTTTTTTTAGATAAAGGTCCAATTTCATTGTTCTGAATGTGAATATCCAGCTTTCCTAATACCATTTGTTGAAGAAACTGTCCTTTCCTCATTGGGTATTCTTGGCTCCCTTGCCAAATATTAGTTGACCCTATATGCCAAAATTTTATTATGGGCTCTCTATTCTGTCCCATTGGTTTATCTGTCTATTTTTGTGCCAGTACCATACTGTCTTTATTACTATGGCTTTGTAGTATAATTTGAAATCAGGAAGCATGATACCTCCAGCTTTGTTCTTTTTTCTCAAAATTGCTTTGGCTATTTGAGGTCTTTTGTGGTTCCACACAAATTTTAGGATTGTTTCTTCTATTTCTGTGAAGAATGCCTTTGGAATTTTGATCCACAGTAATAATTGTTGCAGGTAAGAATTGGCAATGGATGGTAAAATTAGCAGGCAAAAGTATGGTAAGAAACAGAAGAGTCCTGCAGGAATTAATTACAAAGGGGAAAGCAGCAATTTTATAGCAGAGAACCTGGTAGACAGCACCTTAACCAAGCAATCAAACTTAACATCACTTGTAATATGATAGGCATCCTTTATTGCCTGATATAATACCATGAGATACTAAAATACAAATCTTTTTCCTTCAAAAAATTCTGTTACTTATAAGATGTAATAGGTGTACTACAAGTACATGAGTAACAACATGACTTACAAATTGCAAAAAAAAATTTGTGTCATAATTTTATATAATACAATAAATAATACTTTATTAATATGATATTTTGATTGATCACAAGATTTCTGGCTCTCTTTTCTGCAAATTTCTGAAAATTCATTTATTAGGTTATCAAAATTTATACTTTTAGCAGTTTCATCTTCAGCTGATACAAGTGAAAGTGATATCAAAATCAACCTTGGCAAATGCAAGATTGCAAATAATATTTGATCATTTTTAATTTGAGAATGATCTTTCTGGTGATGTAACTGTTACTGGAGCTCCTAAGAATATTTTACAGGCTGTGACAGCATTGGTATAAATTTCTGATAAATCATTTCAAAATACAAATTTTAGTACATCTAGAGCTGATGATTCCCATGAAACAATTTTTCTAAAAAGATTTAACTGTTCAGTCTGAATTTAATTTTCAATGTAAATTTATACAATGGCATTTTCATGCTTCCTCTGCCATTTCCTGTAACTTGAGGAGGTCATACAAGAAACTGAAAGTGGCTTCATCATTTATATTGAATTCAAAATACTTTTTTCTGCATTCTGTCACTGTGTCTTCAATTACAAGGAAAAATTAATTTTAAAATTGTCCCCTTCATTAATTGTTTTTTTTTTCTGAAGCTTCATATGAAAATAACTTCATACGAAAATTCCCATTGACATATATCCAGAGAAAAACCATACTTCAAAAAGACACATGCACCCCCAATGTTCATTGCAGCACCATTTACAATAGCCAAGGTGTGGAAGAAACCTAAATGTCCATTGACAGAAAAATGGATAAAGAAGATGTGGTACATATATACAACAGAATACTACTCAGCCATAGAAAAGAATGAACTAATGCCACTTGCAGCAACATGGATGAACCTAGAGATTATCATACTAAGTGAATTAAGTCAGACAGAGAAAGACAAATATCATATGATACCACTTATATGTGGAATCTAAAAAAATGATACAAATGAACTTATTTATGAAACAGAAACAGACTCACAGACATAGAAAACAAAATTATGGCTACCAAATGGGAAAGGTGGGGGGGAAGGATAAATTAAAAGTTTGGGATTAACATATACTCACTACTGTTACATATAAAATAGATAATCAACAAGGATCTACAATATAGCACAGGGAACTCTACTCAGTACTCTGCAATAACCTATACGGGAGAAGAATCTGAAAAAGAATAGATACTATATGTATATGTATAACTGACTCACTTTGGTGTACACTTGAAACTAACACAACATTGTAAATCAGTTATACTCCAGTATAAAAGAAAAATTTAAAAAAAGAAAATTACCCATCGAATTGGACATTTGAGCCTGTGAATATGTGCTTTTCAATGTGGTCGCAATTGATAAAAACAAAAATTCTGAAGTCTGTGTTCCCAAACAAATCAAACTTCATGCTTTCACCTTGGTACCCTGCAATCCTGGAGTTTTCCAAACTTGAACTTCAGACACAGATAAGAACAAATGGAACAAAAGAGAACACCTTTTGGTTGAGTTGGTTGGATGCTGATCCATGCAGTGGAGCTAATCTGCGCGGGTGGGACAAGCTGGGGTCCAGAGAGGGGAGACGGTGGTGTCTAATCCTCTGTGTAGAGCTACCCTCCATCCCTGGGAATTCTCTGCTACAGTCTTTAAACCTAGTTTCTCTCTTATGTATTATGAAGACAGTACGAGCACACACACGTTTGGAGGGCTGAGACCATTAAACACCTCTCAACCTCTGTCATCCTGGCTAATAGAGAAGGAGGGCATCATTCTCCTAACTCAGTGCTGCCACAACCAACAGGAAACAAACACTCTTCAACAGAGAGGAGAAGCCCGCTGCCTGGGGACCTCTGGCTGTGGCTCATTGAAGCTAATTCGGCAAAGGAAAACCACGGTAAATCTAAACTTTTCCCTCTTCCCTTTTACCTGGGCCTGAAAGATTTAAACAGGAGCCCTTAAACTCTCTCAAAACCCCCTACTCGATAACATTCTGACGGCCCCGTATGGGAGAGAAAACAGAGAAATCATGAGCCATATGGAAGTATTTAGCCATTCAAATACAGACATACAGCGGAGCAATTAGAGCAAATGTCACATTACATGGCAGAGTTAGTGCAAGAAACAGGAGAAAAGGGTAAAGATTCTCAAGGTATTCTTCCTAGAGAACATTTCAACTATGAAAGTATGGGAGTCAGTATTAAAAGGAAAAATCTGAAAAGACTGCTTTTGGGGTGAGAAATATGATTGACAGGTTTTTACATGGAGAATTAAAAGACCAGCTCAAAAAATATTAGAAGGACTCAAAAAAGGTCAACAAATGAAAAATGAAAAAGAAAGAAGAAAAAGAGGGCCCTTAAACTGGATATAAAAGTAGTTCAAAAGGAAATAGAGTAGAGAAGCAATAATTAAAAAGAAAACGTCTTCCTTAGGCTGCATGAATATGGAAGGTCTTCAGGGTAAAAGGACCACAGCGATCCTCACCCAGAAAGAACTACATAGGAAACGCTTTAATTTCACATAAAGGGAAAAAAGGCCTAAAAGGAACTAAGCATAAAATGTAAATGAGTTAAATTTCTCTATTAAAAGAAAAGAAAGAAAGAAAAGTATGGGTCAAAAACAAAATCCAGCTTTGTGCTATTATAAAGGAGTACACCTATAATAATATGTCCCAGAAAGTTTAAAAAATTCATTCACACACTTATTCATTGAACAAATAAATATTGAGTTCTTTCTACATGCCAAATAAAGTGATGGGCAAAGACTTACCATGCAAACACAAACAAAAATAAATCAGGGGTGCTAATATTAATATTTAACAAGGTAGAGATTGAAGCAAAATGGTCAATGTGAACATTTTTCTCTCTATCCTTGCCAGATACACAAAGAAAATAGAGAGGATTTGACCAATATTATTAATAAACGTGAAAATATATGTCATGTAAAATTATATAGATCCAATATGATATTTGAACAAAATGGATTTGAATATTAATAAACTTGAATATATATACATATATATGTGCGTTTCAAATAAGATATATATACATCTATATTATATATGTATATATATACATACATCTTTCAAATCTTACACCCCAAAATTTAATATGGTAGCTACGAAACACAAGTGGCTATTTAAATTCAAATTTTAACAAATTAAAATTAAATAAAATGAAGAATCAAGTCTTTAGTCTTACTAACCACATTTTGTGTGTCTAGTGGATCCCATATTAAATAGTGCAGATACATTTCTTTCACTGCAAAAAGTTCTATTGGATAATGCTGCTATACAGAATGCAGCTTTTAAAATGCTTTTACAAAATTCCCCTATAATATAACATGCAAAAAAGAAGGATAAACTTTTTAAAAATTTAATTGAGATTAATAATTAAAAATCAAGATCTTAGTACTAGGTAGGCTCATTGCTACTGGCATGTCATTGCTTGTAGTTCCTCTCAGCAGACAGAGCTGGGAAATAGGTGCATGCATATACACACACACACACACACACACACACACACACACACACACACACATTACCTAGGCATCAGTATTTATTTCTGTATCTATAGATCTAAAGATGGATAGATACATAGATGATAGATAGATAGATAGATAGATATAGATAGATAGATATTAAAAATCATGAGTTCATCTGCTACCTTCCATCTCAATCCAGCACAATAGGGTACATTTCTAATCTCTTCCTTTTCATATCTCCCCAAGAATGAGAAACTCGGTTCCCATTGTCCTCAGTATATGTATTCATTTGCTCAAGCCTAGAACTCACAGAAGGAAAATTCAAAATTCTAACTCAATACCATTGCAAAAAGGAAACCAACTAGATTCACCACCAACTAGGGATCAGTATTTGCTTACAGTTTGTTTTAGGTAAGTCGCCTTGGAGAAATAACTGAGTCTAGAGCCAGGGCACAGAAAGTACAGGATGAGCCTGAAACATCTTTCTGTGTCAGGAAGTAGAGTCATGAGGACAAGAAGCAGATTGAAGAGATTCCCAATTGCCAAATCTGGGGAAATTTCAACATCAAAATATGTTTTTATATAATAACAGCACAGGATTATAACCCACTGAATAAATTGAATCCATGAGTCTATATGATATTAATTAATTAGTTAATTTTAAATTAAGAAGGTGGGGAGAGGGCTTCCCTGGTGGCGCAGTGGTTGAGAATCTGCCTGCCAATGCAGGGGACACGGGTTCGAGCCCTGGTCTGGGAAGATCCCACATGCCATGGAGCGACTACGCCCGTGTGCCACAGTTACTGAGCCTGCGCGTCTGGAGCCTGTGCTCCGCAACAAGAGAGGCCGCGATAGTGAGAGGCCCGCGCACCGCGATGAAGAGTGGCCCCCGCTTGCCACAACTAGAGAAAGCCCTCGCACAGAAACGAAGACCCAACACAGCCATAAATAAATAAATAAATAAATAACATCTGATTGTTTAAAAAAAAAAGAAGGTGGGGAGAAAAAACTCTTCCTTACAGTAGAACGCCAATTGATAATATAGACTGAATGATGGGGTTAGAAAACCATCAGCATGTACTAAAACTAGTAGGTAAAAATTTGATGAGGAAGTGAATGTTTACATAGTATGAAAGTATCTCCCCACAAAGGGGGAAATGGCAACTTTACAATGGAGAAACCAGATAAACACCATCTAATCAAGTGATCAAAGTTAACATCACCAGTATTGGAACAACAATAGCATATGGCTCACAGTAAGATGCACTGAGAAGAACACAACATCACTCGTGTGGCATTCCTGCCAAAAGTGCATAACCCTCATCTATACAAGAGGAATCATGAAACAAACCCCAAAGAGAGACATTTTGTGAAATAACTGGCCTGTGCTCTTTTAAAATGTCAAGATCAAGAAACACAGTTAAAGGCTGAGTTCCAGATTAAAGAAGGCTAAAGAGGCTTGACAGCTAAATACAATACTTGATCCTGGATTCATCTCCATCCTGCAAAGAAAAAAAACAACAGCCATAAAATACAGTATTGGGACAACTGACAAAATTTGAATATGGATTGTGGGTTAGATAATAGTATGGTATCAATGTTAAATTTCCTGATTTTTCTGGTGCTATGGTTATATTTTTTAAAAAGGCCTCATTCTTAGGAAATAAAATT
Organism: Balaenoptera physalus; assembly: GCF_965194825.1. Classification (NCBI taxonomy): domain Eukaryota; kingdom Metazoa; phylum Chordata; class Mammalia; order Artiodactyla; family Balaenopteridae; genus Balaenoptera; species Balaenoptera physalus. The sequence goes on along the minus strand of NC_138900.1, from coordinate 19,510,997 downwards.
GAAGTATTTAAGTATAAAAAAGAATGATGTCTCCAACCTATTCTCAAATGATTTAGAAAAAACATTATTATAAATACTCATGTATACACTGAATATTAGTGCATGCATACTAATTAGTATGTGTAAAAGGAAGAGAGAGAGTAAATGGGACAGACTCAAACAATTTATAAAGAATATGTGAGAGTCCCCTGAACTATTTTTGTAACTTTTATGTAAGTTGGAAGTAATAACAAAAGGATAGCAAAAATTAAAAATAACTGACAATTTAATTTTTTAAGTTAAACTACTATATAAATTCAAGAATGAGCTCCTAAAAACAAACAAATCCCTGCCAGGTTTGAGCAAGAAAAAAGTTTTAAAAGAACAAACAATTTTAAGAGTAGAAAAGGAAAATAATCACTGCTATGGGGGTGGCGCTGTGACAACTCCATACCAATAATTTTTTAATGAAATCCAGACTTTATTTGGATTTCACCCATTTTTCCACTTGTGTCCTTTTTCTGTACCAGAATCCTACTCAGGATAGCACATGGCATCAGTTATCACATCTCCTTGGTCCCTCTGGCCTGTGGCGGTTCTCAGTCTTTCCTTGTTTGTCATGACCTTGACCGCTTAGAGGTGTTCTAGTCAGGTAATTTGTAGAACGTCCCTCAATTTCACATCAGTAGTTTTTAAAATCTCAATAAGATTTATAAATTTCTTGAAAATATACTGATTACCAAAACTGTCAATGAAAGAAATATTGAAAAAACAATTTTTTTGTAAGAAAAGGGGAGGAGGGGCGCAGTGGTTGGGAATCTGCCTGCCAATGCAGGGGACACGGGTTCGAGCCCTGGTCTGGGAAGATCCCACATGCCATGGAGCGACTAGGCCCGTGAGCCACAATTGCTGAGCCTGCGCATCTGGAGCCTGTGCTCCGCAACGGGAGAGGCCACGATAGTGAGAGGCCCGCGCACCGCGATGAAGAGTGGTCCCCACTTGCCGCAACTAGAGAAAGCCCTCACACAGAAACGAAGACCCAACACAGCCATAAATAAATAAATAAATAAATAAATAAATAAATAAATAAATAAATAAAATTTAAAAAAAAAAAGAAAAGGGGAGGAGGGATAAAGTTAGAAGAACTGGAAAAAAATGTCAAAGAACTGAGTCCAAAAACAAGGTGTTGAATTAAGTTTTAAGGGCAATTTCTTCCAAACATGAAGCCATTTAAGTTGCTTCAGAGGAAAGAGAAACTTAGGAATTCTCCCAGTTCATTGTTCAAAGCAAGCATGATGTTGATACCAAAACTTGCTGAAGATGGAACAAAAAGTAAAAATCTATGAACCAATCTCATTTATAAACACAGATGCAAACATCCTAACTAAAATATTGCAATTCAAATCCAACAAGCTCAAGAAGGTTTTCTTGCCAAAATGCAAAGATGCCTCGACATTAAAAATGTTTATTAACCATAATTCAACTCGTTGGAAAGTCAAAGAGGAAAAACCATGCAGTCATCTTGACAAAACTTGAAAGACATGGTATGAATCCAAATATCTTCCTGATGAAAGCTCAATAAATTTGGAAAAGAAGCATCCAATCTTAGAATGATACAAAATATCTACCTCTAACTACAGGCAGGATCACACATGTCAGTGGAAAACTAGCATCATTTTCACTCACGTTAGCAATGGGACAAGGATGTTCCTAATCATCATTAACAGCATTCTGCCTGTTCTAGGCAATTCAATACGACAACGACAAGATTTAAAATGTATGACTATTGGAAGGGCGAAGGCACTTTTTCAGTCTTTCGTATTATGTTTGTTGACCTGGAAAACCCAAGAGAACCAAGTGAAAATAAAAATTAGAACAACTAAGACGGTTCAATCTGGTGGTCAGTTACAGGGTAAATATATAATTTTAAAAATACACTTTTCTATTTATCTGTATGATCAGTAAAAACTAATGATACAAAATAATATCCTCCACAATAGCAATATAAAATGTGAATACATAGGAATAAAGTAAACAATAAATATGGGGAGTTCCCTGGCAGCCCAGTGGTTAGGGCACACTCACCACCATGGCCTGGGTTCAGTCCCTTGTTGGGGAACTAAGATCCCGCAGTGTGGCCTAAGTAAGGAAATAAATAAATAAATAAATCCCTAGAAATAGAAATATTTTTTAAAAAACAATAAATATGAAGGGTCCCTATGAGTAAAACAAAAAATTCTGAATACATGGTGACATAAGCTATGTTTTGACAATATTGTAAAGATAGTACTTTTTCAATTGATTTATAAATATAATGCAATTTCAATCAAAATCTTCATAAAAGTAAAATGTTCCTAAAAATTTTGAAAAAATGGGAATTATAAGGGTATGTCCTATCAGATAATAAAATACATTACAGAACTATGATTTTAAAACCGTGTGAAATTGACCCAGAAAAAGACAGATGTGAACAAGATGTTTATCTAAGAAGAAATAAAATGATCAATGACAATATTTAAAGGATGTTTGGCCCATCAGTTACCAAAGACATGCAAATCAATACCAAATAACCAGTTTTGGCTTTAAATGGATAAAGATTGGGAAGGACTTAGAAAACATTGGAAAGGACTTAGAAAACACAGTGCTAATAAAAAGGTAGGGACCGAATACTCTCCATATACACTGAATACAAGGGCAAATTTCTCTAACCTTTAAGGGAACAGTTTGGAAACATGTAAGAAGAACTTTAAAATTTAGTGCACACTTTGACTCAGGAATTTTATGTTTAAAATTAGAAACAATTATCAACTTGCCCTCATGGAATACTATGCAGCCATTTAAAATTGTATCCCTGAAGAATATACTATTAAGTGGAAAGATGCTTACAATATAGTAAGTGCAAAATGCAGGTTAAGATTGACTTTGCGGGCTTCCCTGGTGGCGCAGTGGTTGAGAATCTGCCTGCCAATGCAGGGGACACGGGTTCGAGCCCTGGTCTGGGAAGATCCCACATGCCGCGGAGCAACTGGGCCCGTGTGCCGCAACTACTGAGCCTGCACGTCTGGAGCCTGTGCTCCGCAACAAGAGAGGCCGCGATAGTGAGAGGCCCGCGCACCGCGATGAAGAGTGGCCCCCGCTTGCCGCAACTAGAGAAAGCCCTCGCACAGAAACGAAGACCCAACACAAGCCATAAATAAATAAACAAATAAATAAAAATTTAAAAAAAAAAATTTGTTGAAAAGATTGACTTTGCATAGTAGGATCCCATGTGGATAACGGGACGGGCATCCAGCTGAGTCTCTGTGTCCCGTCTGCTTGCCTGCAGGGTTTCTGTTGTCAGTCTTCCGTGTTGCTATTCATCTTTCCCACCTCAGCTGTATCTCTGCCTTGACTTTGTTCAGCTTCTGGATGGCAGGGTCGTAATTCATTCATCCACTCGTTTATTGTATGAGTCAAGTGTGGAAATAAATGAAGACCAACCAAACCAGAACAAGAAAGGCTGTTTATTCGGAGCTTGCCCTAGCAAAGGAGTCAAAGACTCAAAGGCAAGCAGGGGAGGGGTAAAGCTTTATGGTAGAAAAAAGGAAAGCCTTCAGGTACCCCCTGTTGGCACAGGGAAGCTGTAGGCAGGCTAAGTAGAAAGAGGGCATCCTTGGTAATTGGCTGGGGGTGGGAGGGGGGCATATTTGGCTTTCTAAAATTGGTCCTAGATTGGAAGCTGGGGCAAAAATTAAGTACACTGTCAGTTATTAATCAAGTCCTGAGCATTTGGGAACAAAGGTTACAGGGGTTACTGTTTGGCTTCCTGAACTGGTTACTAAGGATAATACTTTGACTTCCTAGACTGGTTACTATAGATAACGGGTTGGTTTCCTGGGATGGATGTTGCAGATTGTGGGTCAGAGTTCAATTTTTATATCTGGCCTGGCTTATCTGCATATTCAGTCTCTCATAAGCACTGAGAAAAATGCTGGGTTTACAAAGATACATGAAATATATTGTGCTGAAGGAGATGATGGTCTGATGAAAAAGACATCCCACTCTTTTGTAATTTCCTGGTTACTTGTTCACGTTCTATGGTAGGGATGTCTATCTGGTACTGTGAGAGCACATTGCACTTAAGATGAAAGCCACACTCCATCACCGTGGCCTGCAAGACCCCTGAGTACTTGGCTCTTGCCAGCCCGTTCAACCCCATTTCTCCCTCCCCTGCCCTTACTCACTGCTCTCCAAGCAGCACTGGCCATCCTGCCAGTGGAAAACCGGCCACTCCAGACACAAGCAGAAACAGAGTGCATTGTCTGTGCACATTTTTATCACCATGTACCAGCAACTCTAAACAATGTCGGTGATAAAATACTCCTATCCCCCAAAATCTTTTGTTGGTCTAGGCTCTAAACAACTGCTACCGTTACTTTGAGTTTTAATAATATATATGCAAGCTTCAAATTAACACATATTTATCATTTGAACATTTTAATACACATTGATTTCTACATGGAAATTAATTCAAATAATTCCCGGTTATATGGAAGTCCCTCCCTATATGGAGACACACGAACTCAACTATATGCATTTGTTTTAAGAGTAAGTGACTAGCAGCTCAGGATAGTTCAAGTTCACTTTGGGCACAGACCCTGTCTGTCCAATCCCTGTGGAACTACATATACATCCTGCACTTAAATGGTAGATTCCAAATAAACTGTGATACCCTCATGATTGCAACAGAGAAACAGAACTTATATGACGTCAGTGCTGTCATCCTGAGGGATCATTTGCAAGTTCATTTGTGTTTAAAGCTTAAAACAGAGTGTAAAGTACGTGGAGTTACCTTGTTTCATAAGTTGAAATTAAAGAGTGTCTTTAATATTGAAATTCATTATTTTCCACTGTTAATTGTTTTTTAAACTAAAAGAGAATCAAGAAAATAAACTCTTACAACAATGGTTCAATTTAGTAATTTTTACCCTAGTGTGAATTTATAGATGAGGTTAATCAGTCACAAAAATATTTGACATCAGCCAAAACCTGCCTTGAACAATGTACAGTGATACATCAAACTTTAAAACTGTTCCTTGAATGGGAGGGGGGAGGGATAAATTAGGAGTTTGAGATTAACATAAACACACTACTATATATAAAATAGATAAACAACAAGGACTAACTGTATAGCACAGAGAACTATATTCAATATCTTGTAATGACCTATAATGGAAAAGAAACTGAAAAGGAATATATACATGCATGTGTGCATATATATATACCTATATGTGTACAATTGAATCACTTTGCTGTACACCTGAAACTAACACAATGTTGTAAGTCAACTACACTTCTATTTATTTATTTATTTATTTTTGGCTGCATTGGGTCTTTGTTGCTGTGCGCGGGCTTTCTCTAGTTGTGGTGAGTGGGGGCTACTCTTTGTTGTGGTGCGCGGGCTTCTCATGGTGGTGGCTTCTCTTGTTGCAGAGCATAGGCTCTAGGTGCGTGGGCTTCAGTAGTTGTGGCATGAGGGCTCAGTAGTTGTGGCGCACAGGCTTAGTTGCTCCGCAGCATGTGGGATCTTCCCGGTCCAGGGCTTGATCCTGTGTCCCCTGCATTGACAGGCAGATTCTTAACCACTGCGCCACCAGGGAAGTCCTATACTTCTATTTTAAAAAACTGTCCCTTGAAGATCTATGCCCAGAGATTGTAGAGAAGGCCATTAACTGCAGCCAACAAATGCAAGGAAAAGTATAATTAAATAGAAAAAGAATCAAATTTTAAAGAATGCCAGGAAAAATGACAAAAGATACTGCTCTAAAAGTGCCAGAAAATATTGAAGGAATAAAGTTTGAAGGCCTTGATCCTTCTACACCAAGAACTGGACACTCAGTTCTAAAGCAGTGGATCCAATAATGTCATGTCACTCTCATTTAACCATCTTTCTGATTTTTGTAAAAGAAGAAAAACTTGGAAAGTTTTTACTGAATAAAATAGAGATTTGTGACAAACTTTCTGGTGACGACACTTTAGTGATTTTTCAACTAGGGGAGACATTTGAAATGAAATTTCTATAAATCTATGCCAAAAGTATCCTCATATTTAAGACTTTTCATAACTATTTGTATATCTGTTGTTTCATGTGCAAAAAAACTCTTTGAAATTAAAATTAATAAAGAAGTTTTCTTCAACCAAGTGTGGGCGAAGACAGACTGACCAATCTGGCTGCAGTGAATCCTGAACATGAATATATGAAAAAGTTGGCAAAGCCATTGGCAAATTTGCAGGAGTCAGGGCTTAAAATGAGAAACCATAATGTTATTATTCACCACTACTACAGACCAGTATCTAGGAATGTTTTTCCACATTAATGTAATTTAATAGTATTAGTCTATTACGTATTTTTCTTTTTCGTACTGTAATTTTTTTCTGGCATGATTATACATACAACGTTCAATGAAAGAAAATGCCTTCACTGTCTATATTTATTTTCTGGTCACTATTTTTATTATTTGTTTCATTTCTGAATTATTGCTGAAAATCATTTTGGTGCTCAGAGCATAGACGGTGTTGGAAACAATCCCCTCTGTGTCCAGTGCACCAGGCTTGCCTCTGCTCCTGGGCACCTTCGGACACATCAAGCCTTTGCCCAGCTCTGAGCCTTTGAAACTGCTCTTTTCCCTGCCTGGATCACAAGCCTTCCAGACCTTCAAGGGGTGGGGCTGTCACCTCTCACAGGGCCTCGCCTGCTTCCCCCACTCAGGTCTCCCAGTCTCTTTTTTTTTTATTTTTTTTATTTACAATGTTGATTTACAATATGGTGTTCGTTTCCGGTGTACAGCAGAGTGATTCAGATATATATATATATATATATATATATATATATATATATATATATATATATATATATTCTTTTTCAGATTCTTTTCTCTTATAGATTATTACAAAATATCAAGTAGAGTTCCCTGTGCTACACAGTAGGTCCTTATTAGTTATCTATTTTATATATAGCAGTGGGTATATGTCAATCTCAATCTTCCAGTTTATCCCTCCCCACTCCTTGCCCCCTGGTAACCAGAAGTTTGTTTTCTACATCTGTAACTCCATTTCTGTTTTGTAGATAAGTTCATCTGCATCCTTTTTTTCCTTGGATTCTACATATAAGCAGTATCATATGATATTTGTCCTGCCCAGTCTTGTGCTATCCTACTTACCATTTGCTTGTTCATTGCCAGTATCCTGTCTCCAGCATGGAGACCCCAGAGGGCAGGACTGTGCCCCCCTACTTCCCTGCCTCGCCTCAGCACAGCATTTAAGAGGCTGGCAGGAGATGCCTGAGGTTGACCCCTGACCTCTGGGGAGCAGTACCTGACCCGGAGGGGCGGGGGAGTGGGGTCAGATCCACCAAGTGCAGCCGCCTACCGTGTGGCTGAAACTAGAAGAATGAGCAAGTAAATCAGAGCCAGCGCTGATTGGGCTGATTGGGGAGGCAGCGCTGTCAGGGACTGGGAAGTGGGCGTGGGTCTGTAGGGCACAAAAGTGGCCTCGAGACGTTCATCCTGACCCGGATCCAGCTGATAAGGGACTTTAAGGTGTTTGGGCTTTATGCTCAAGAAAAGAAGGAGCTGTTTTAAGCAAGGGAGTTACAGGATGTGATTTGCCCTTTGGATGGCAGACAGGGAAAGTGGTAGAGGTCAAGAATAAGAAAGGGAAAACGGGTCAGGGCTGCCCTCTCTGGATCTTCCGGAAAAGCACAGGGGCTGAGGTGACCCCACCACCTCTAAATTACCTCCACCCTGTCCTCCAACAACTGGGATTTCCACTGATCCTGGAGCAGGTCCTGAGGGAGAAAAGATGGCGGCGCCGGTGAGCCAGGCAAGGAGGGGGAGGGGCGTCCTCCGCAGCAGGCACGGGGGAGGTTTGCGCAGAGGTGTCCTGAATGGCATGCTGGTGTGGATTTGAGACTAGGGGCAGCCGGAGGTTCCACCGACGCAGAATTCAACGCGCTTTCCACTCTCCTCACCCCCAGAGAGCTTTGGGTGCAGGAGGCCCCAGAGGGTTCCCTGGGGACTGACACAAATACAGAATTTCCAAGAAGCAACCACTGAAAGATGAGGGGGCCACTGGGTCTCCTTTATTAAAATCCAGTTTGGCAAGGAAGCCTCTGCAAAGGCTGCCCTGCTCTCACCCTGCAGAACCTCGCTCAGCTCCCATGCACAGGGACAGACAGACAGACAGACAGACAGACAGGGCTGGCAGATGCTTCAGGGACCCTCCCCCCCACACGGGTGGCCAGCGCTCGCCTGGTCCCCTCCCGACTCAGCTGCCGAGGTAGGAACCCTCCTGGGACAAGGAGCAAGGGGCACGCTTTAAATCTTTACATGCCACAAGGAAGAAAATCAATTTCAATGCCCAAAGGAGGGAATTAACGGCAGCAGAAGGTCACCAACCACTGCAAGTCGCTGTATTGTTTGGCAGACTTGAGGGAAAAATGCCTCAACATGAGGTAAGGATGCTCCAAGGTCTGAAGCAAACCCCTCTCCCCAAGAATCATGTGAGAGAGTCCCGGGGGGGCCAGACCCCTCAAAGGAAGAGGCCTCTTTGTGCATGCAACACTGTGGCCAAATTCCAGATTCTGGCGTCTGCCACTTCAGGCAAGTCATCAGTGTTAGCGGCAGGGTTCTGACTCATGTTGAATCTTGGAAGAACCGGCTGACATTTGAACATGATTGTTACAGTAGCAGCAAAACCAGTGGCAATGACCACTTCACTTGGGTGGGAGAGATATGCTGCCTCAGCCCAGCCTCGGGGCTCCAGAGCGCTCTGGCTAAGGCCGGACTTCCTGAGCACTGATACACGAACGCCAGGCTTGAACTTCAGATGTGACTTCTAGATCCACTCCAGCAAAGCTGGAGAGACCCCACTTATGGCCAAGTGCCATGTCTTTTGGGGGAGCCAGTGCAACAGAGCACACTCAGGGTAGAGGACAAATGAGAAGGCCTCTGAACTGGACACTTAAAGTCCCATTTCTGGGAGTACAGACCACAAGCACCTGGAGCCCACCTTCTCCATCAGGCGATACAGAGGTGAGCGCAGGGTCAGTTTCCTGGGATTTTGCAGCTCTGTCAAGGATGCCACTCCCTGAGCCATTTGCATGAAGTCCCAAATCCTTTCGGAGGATAAGGGGCAGCATCTCAGCTTGTTTTCTGATATCAGAGTTAAAGAAACCCACAGGGTGGGCTGTAGTGGCCCCAGCCAAGACCAGGGCCATGAAAAGCCATGAAGCTTCTGGAATGAAGACACCATAGAAAATGAGAATCTAGCTAGGGGACCAGGCCCACCCTGGGAGCACAGAGAGATAGCCTCAGTGACTTCCTTCTAAAGACACTTCCCACTGGGGTTTCTGAGAGATGACATCTGTGGACCAGTGTTCCTCCTGATAGAAGTTCTAGCTGGTGACCACATGACCAAGAGGGAACTGGAGAGGGACAGACAGAGCAGGAAGTGGGGCAAAGCAGGAGCCCGCGCCCTGCACAGGCACAGCCTGAAAGCCACACCCGAACACTGCCCATAGTCTGAAGAGAATTAAAATAAAATTAAAAACTGCTGGGATGACACCAAAAGCACAATCCATGAAAGAAAAGAATGATAAATTGGACTTCATCAAAATTAAAAACTTCTGCTCTGCAAAGGACACTGTTAAGAGAATGAAAATACAAACCACAGACTGGTAGAAAAATATTTCCAAATCGCATCTCCAACAAAGGCCTCCAATCCAGATTATATTAAAAATTCTTAAGAGTAGGAAAACAAACAACCTAATAAAAAATGGGCAAAACTTTTAGCAAACATTTAACCAAAGAAGATAGACAAATATCAAATAAACACACAGAAAAAGTGCTCAGCACCATTAGCCATCAAGGAAAATGCAAATTAAAACCACAGTGAGATCCCTAGCAGATGCTTTTTTTTTTTCCCCCTTTGGTTGATAACATCCAGAGATACCTGCTTTATGTCTTACTAGGTGATTGCATTTCAGGCTGATGACATCAAATTACAGTCTAATTACCAACTAATTTTGTACCTCTGAACACCTAGTAGATTAGCTAAAATACTAACCAAAAAAAAAAAAAAAAGTGACCATACTAAGGGTTGGTAAGGATGCAGAGCGAATGGAATTCTCATACAGTGTTCGTTCAAAATGGTACAGCCACTTTGGAAAACAGTTTGGCAGTTTCTTAGAAATTATAACCCTAAAGAAGTGAACGATGTTCCCACAAAAACCTAAATCCAATGTTTAGAGTGAATTTGTCACCATCTCCAGAAACTTGGAAACAACCCAAATGTCCTTCAACTAGTGAATGGATAAACAAACTGAAACGATGGACCACTACTCAGTAATAAAAAGGAACACACTCTTGAGACACACGTGAACACAGGAGGGTCTGAACTGTGCAATGCTGAGTGAAAGTCAGACACAAAAGACCACATCCTGTGCGGTTCCATCAATAGGACATTCAGGAAAAGCAAACACCATGGTTCAGTATCTCATGGTCGTGGTGATTATATGACGGTCACTTTTGTGCAAGCTCATTTACTGCATAGGAATGTTTAAAAAGTGAATAAATTTGCTAGAAGGGCGTTTAAAAGAAACTGGTGGAGTGAAACTTCTTTTCCAAACAGATTGCCCTCCCCCTCATTCAATGAACATTACAAGGAGACCCTTTCCTTTGGGTTTAACAGACATAGACCCAGCATCTGGGTGAAGCCCCTGTGTGGCCAGGGGGTCTGGGAGTACTTAGATGCTGCCACTTCTGCCTTCAGGGGATAACCTGGGAGCAAAGCAGGAGCAGAGAGAACACCCAGCTGGAGTCTGGGGGCTTCTGTGGAGGAGGGAAGGCAGGCAGGAGTGGGTGCACTTGGACGAGGCCGATTCCAAAACGGGAGGTAGGGGTGAGGTGTCAGATGGGGTGGAGGGGGGAGGAGGGGGGAACTCAGCCAGAGTCTGGACAACACAGCCCCCAGGACCCTGTGGTGACTTGTTTGGGAGCCAGATGGAACATAAATAAACACCCAAATCAGGCCCAGTTAGATCAAATGGTAAAAGAGGGTGGAGAAAGGCTTTCTTACAAGACTGTAAATAGCCCATCGGAAGAGAAAGTATCCAGGAGAGGTCATAATGACCACGTGAGCTGATTGATGGGGTGCCTACCCTATGCCAGGCTCTGTTTCAAGTGCTGGGTAGGTACTGACTCATTTAATCTGCCCACAACTCTGTGAGATTCTTCTGCTCCTCCCATTTTGCAGGTGAGAAAATTCAAGGTGCAGAGAGATAAAGTAATGTGCACAGCACCACACACAGGTGTGCACAGGTGCACAGGGAAAGTGGCAGAGCTGGGGTTCAAACCCAGGCAGTTGGCTCCGAGCACACCGCCTTAGCTATATGCTGAGCTGCTGTTTGATCTGGGTGGTTCTAACTGCATAGAAAGCTGACGTGTATTTTCCCAAGCATCTTGTCTTTCCTCATGTGCCACCCGTCCACCACACCCAGCCTCTCAGGCTTTCTCGAGTTCAGGTTTACACCTGCGTGGCATTGCTCAGCACACAAGTACACGCAGACACACACAGACGCATGCTCCAGGGTGGACACGGCCCCACCTCTCACCCCCAGGAAACCAAGGGAATCAATACAGTCAAATGCCAAGGACGAATCATGAGACACTGGTCCTTAAAAATAATAAGGCTTTTCCAAAAGAAGCCAGCACATACAAGTAGCAGCAGGAGCCAAACGACATCTGAGCACTACAGCCAGTAAATTAATTTCATGTGCAAAAAAAAAACCCGGTTGGCCCTGAGTTAATAAAGATCCCGCCGACATAAAGATCTCATTACGAAACAGACTTCCCTGGCAAGGGTCTCCTTTACTGAAGCTGTTTTGGATTCGAGCTTCTCCTGGATGCCCTACAAAGATTCCACATCAAATGCAGAAAAGATGGAGCTGTCTAGACATCCCCCTGCATGTAAAAACCACACAGCCCTCACCTCAGGCGCACAGAAATGCGCCCTGTATGGAGTTCACCCCACTCCCAGCCGCTAGCAACTGACAAAACTGGGGAAGGGCCCACCTTCCTGCACAAAGAAGGGCCTTGGCTGTTCTGACTCAGACATAATATTCAGGCTTGTTGTAGGAATTGGTTGTTGAGCTTCTAGAAGATCCTGAGGGCTCTTAATGAAAACTAAAGGGGGAAGGTTTTGTTGTAGAGCCAGCAATCCCCTGGAAGAAGTGGAGAAACATAAAGGCTCCTTGATGAAATGCAGACTGCTCCAAATCCAACTTTGTAGTAATTCAGCCAGGGCTGAGCCGACGTCTCCCTTTGGCACGGCCGGAAGAGAAAGGGCTCAGTAAGGACACAGGTAATGTAAACAGGAAGGGGGGTGGAGTGCTAGTTAATCTCACTGATAACAACAGTATTTATTCTGTGTTCATAAATATTTATCCAGCACCTACACTGGGGCAGGCACTCCCTAGGAGCTGGGTGCAACAGAGGTGGTGAAAGTAGGTGAGCATCTTATGCAAAACCAGACAAGGCCCCCAAGAAAACACAGGACCAACTCCAGACTGCAGGCTAGCCCTGCCCACCTCTCCATCCTCATCCTCTACCACCCTCACTGGGCCACAGCCCCAGGGTTCACCTGCCTTTGGAACACAGCCCAGCACCTCTCTGCTTTCTGTGCCTTCCTCCCTCAGGAAGGCCCTTCTCCTGGCCTCTGTTCAGCTGGCTGTTCACACTTCAGTTCTCAACTCAGATATCACCTCCTCAGGGGCCCAACCCGCACCTATAGAAACTCACCCGCTTTCCCTCCCTGCCATGAGGTGACACGTTTACCCTGTTTACTTCCTTCATGTAATTTACTAAAGTTTTGTTCACTTATTTTTACTACTGTCTCTTTTTTTTTTTTTTTTTTTTTTTTAATTTATGGCTGTGTTGGGTCTTCGTTTCTGTGCGAGGGCTTTCTCTAGTTGTGGCAAGTAGGGGCCACTCTTCATTGCGGTGTGCGGGCCTCTCACTATCGCGGCCTCTCTTGTTGCGGAGCACGGGCTCCAGACGCGCAGGCTCAGTAATTGTGGCGCACGGGCTCAGCTGCTCCGTGGCATGTGGAATCTTCCCAGACCAGGGCTCGAACCCATGTCCCCCGCATTGGCAGGCAGACTCTCAACCACTGCGCCACCAGGGAAGCCCTACTACTGTCTCTTGAGCTAGATTGCCAGCAACGTGAGGACAGGAAACTTAACTGTCTCGTAAGCCACTAAAAACCCAGGGTGCAGAGAGTGCCTGGCAGGTGGTCAGCATCTGGAAGGTTTCTTAAAACTGTGAAAGAAACACTAAGGTTCTGAGATAAACTTTGAGGTAGGGAGGGCTAATCTAAAGGGGTTGGGGGCAAAGCTGGCTCTGAGAAGGTGACAGGTAAGCCAAGACCAGAAGCCCCACTTCCCACTGGGGCTCACCAGGCACATGCAAGAAAAAAGCTCCCCAGGCAGAGGAGAAGACATTCCAAGTCTCCAAGACAGGAAAGCCCTGTGTTAGAGGAATTGAAGGAAGGGCATCACGGCTAAGATACAGATGATAGCGTGTGTGGCTGGAGAAGGAGGCAGGGATGTGTGAAGGAAGGCAGCAGGGAGGCTCCAAAGGGTTTAAAGCAGATGCGGGACTGCTTTATTTATTTAAAAATTGATATTTGAAAGAGATCACTATGAGGAGAAAACCCAGATGACCTTGCGATGGCAATGACCTTTCAGATACAACACCAAAGGCGCAATCCATGAAAGAAATAATTGTTAAGGCGGACTGATTTAAAATTAAAAATTTCTACTCTGTGCAAGACGCAGTCAAGAGAATGAGAAGACAAGCCACAGAGCGGGAGAAAATATTTGCAAAAGACACATCTGATAAAGGACTGTTATGCAAAATATATTAAGCACTCTTAAAACTCAACAATAAAAAAACAACCTGATTTTAAAATGGCCCAAAGATCTTAACAGACACCACACCAAAGAAGATATACAAATGACAAATAAGCGTATAAAAAGATGTTCCACATCCTATGTCATCAGGGAAATGCAAATTAAAACAAACATGGGATAGTTCTATACAACCATTAGAATGGCCAAAATCCAGAACACTGACAACACCAAATGCTGGTGAGGATGTGGAGCCACAGGAACTCTCATTCACTGCTGGCCTACAAAATGGTGCAGCCATTCTGGAAGACAGTTTGGAGGTTTCTCACAAAACTAAAAATACTCTTACCATACAAAACAACAATTGCACCCCTTGATATTTACCCAAAGGATCTGAAAACTTATGTCCACACAAAAACCTACCTGCCGATGTTTATAGCACTTTTATTTGTAATTGCCAAAACTTGAGAATAAGGATGTCCTACAGCAGGCGCATGAATAAATAAACTGTGTTACATTCAGACAATGGAATATTATTCAGTGCTAAAAAGAAATGAGCTATCAAGCCACGAAAAGACATGAAGGAACCTTAAATGCATATTACTAAGTGAAAAAACTCCAATCTGAAATGGCTACATTCTGTGTGATTACAACAGAAAAGAAAAAACTATAGAGACAATAAAAATATCAGTGGTTGCACAGATGAGGGCGGGGGATGAATAGGCAGAGAACAGAGGATTTTCAGGGTCAATACTCAGTATGATATTATGATGATGGATACACTTGTTCAAGTCCACAGAATGTACAACACCAAGAGTGAACCCTAAGGTAAGCTATGAACTTCAAGTGATTATGATGTGTTACTGTAGGTTCATCCTTAGTTAAAATAAAAAAAAAAGAAAAAACCATTCTGGTGAGAGATGTTGACACTGGAGACTATGCATATGTGGGGACAGGAAGTATGTGGGAAATCTCTGTACCTCCCTCTCAATTTTGTTGTAAACCTTAAACATCTCTAAAAAAATAAAGTCAAAAAAAAAAAGAAATTATTATGGCTGTTGAGTAGAGAATAGATTATAAGGGGAAAAGAGTAGAGGTGAAGAGACAAATTAGAAACTACAGCATTAGTCAGGGGAGAAATAAAATGTGTTGGGGGAGGGGGACCAGTGGGATGAGGGTAAAGATGGAGAGCAGTGGATGGATTAGGGTATAGCCTAAGGTAGATCCTGCAGGCTGGGCAAGTGTGAGTCTGAGAAAGTGCAGGGGTTAAGAATAACAACCAGGGGCTTCCCTGGTGGCGCAGTGGTTGAGAATCCACCTGCTAATGGAGGGGACACGGGTTCGAGCCCTGGTCTGGGAAGATCCCACATGTCGCGGAGCAACTGGGCCCGTGAGCCACAACTACTGAGCCTGTGCATCTGGAGCCTGTGCTCCGCAACAAGAGAGGCCGTGACAGTGAGAGGCCCGCGCACCGCGATGAAGAGTAGATCCCGCTCGCCGCAACTAGAGAAAGCCCTCGCACAGAAATGAAGACCCAACACAGCCATAAATTAATTAATTAATTAATTTTTTTAAAATAAATAAATAATGAACATACTCATCGACCCCAAAAGTTTACTCAGGCCCCTGTTATAAAGAAAAAAAAAAAAAGAACAACAACCAGTGATTGTTTCAGTCACATGATTTGCAAATCATACGTCTGTAAGAATACTTACAACTCAACAATGAAAAGACAAACAACCAGATTAAAAAATGGACAAAGGACTTGAATAGACATTTCTCCAAAGAAAATATACAGATGACCAACAAGCACGTGGAAAGATGCTCAATATTACTGGCCAGTAGGAAAATGCAAATCAAAACCATAATGACTTCAAACCCACAAAGATGGCTATAATTTTCAAAATTTAATTGAAAAAATAATAATAACAATTGTTGATGAGGATGTGGAGAAATTGAAACCCTTGTACTTCGCCGCTGGGGATATGAAATGGTGCAGCCACTGTACAGAAAACTTAAACATAGAATTATCTTATGACCCAGCAATTTCACTCCTAGGTATATACCCAAAATAATTGAAAACACGTACTCATATAAACATATGGACACGCGTGGTCATAATAGCACTATTCACATTACGCAAAAGGTGAAAAACAACCCAAATGTCCATCGGTAACAGACGAATGGATAAACAAATTGTGACATATACACCCAAAGGAATATTATTCAGCCATAAAACAGAGTGAAGGACTGATACACTCTACGTGGATGAACCTCAAAACATTATACTCAGTAAAAGAAGCCAGACATAAACAAATCACACATTGTGTTTCCATTTATATCAAATGTCCAGAATAGGTAAATCCATAGGGATAAAACTCTGGTTGGCAATTGCTGGGGCTGGGAATAGGGAGGAATGGTTTGTTTTGCTGTATGGGAATGTCTCGGTGCTGCATAGAAGGGGCGGCTGCACAGCCCTGAAAATGCACTGAGTGTCACCAAAGTGTTTACAATGCTTAATGTTATGCTTTGGAAATTACACCTCAGTAAATGAATTAAAAAACAAAACAAAACAAAAAATAGCAGCTAGGTTTAGGGATTGAGCAATGGGTGGATATAGGTGCTGCTTTCTGAGGTGGGGAAGACTGGGGGAAAGTATTTGGGGGATAAAGATTAAGAGTTTAAGTATTGGACATGTTACCCTGAGATGCCCATGAGTCTGAAGAGTGTTTCCAGGGAAACATTTGGAGATGAGAGAGTCCAGAACTCAGATGGGAGATCTTAGCTAGAGGTAAAAATATGTACATCAGTTTATACATAAAAAAAATTTTTAAACCAAAGATACACATGAGATCAGCTGGGACCACAGTATAGAAGAGAAGAGGATCCAGTATTAAGTTCCTGAAAAAGTCCAACATTTAGTGGCTGGGTAAGAGAAGATGCACCAGCACGGGAGGCCAGAAGATACAGAGGTGAAATGGGACCTTAGTAAGAGAGGGAATATGGGTGCCATACAGTGCGACAAAATGGACAAGAGAGGTCAACTGTGTTGTTGCACAGAGAGAGAGAGAGACAGAGACAGAGAGAGATGAAACTAGGAAAAAAAAAAAAAAAACCCAAGTGTGGCAGCATGGCAACCACCGGGAGGGACAGGAGCAGAAGCGAGTCCCTAGGAGTTAAAAAAAGAAAATGGAAGTAAAGATACGTGTAGACAATTCTATGTAAGCTTTTATAAGCTCCTACCCCTTTTAAGGGGATTTTAAAAATAAGGAAATGACTGGGGGAGATATGAGGTCAAGAAGGACACTTTCAAAAGTATGGGAGCTGGGAATTCCCTGGCAGTCCAGTGGTTAGAACTCAGCGCTTTCACTGCCAGGGCCTGGGTTCAATCTCTGGTCAGGGAACGAAGATCCCACAAGCTGGGTAACTTGGCCAAAAAATATACATATATATGTATATATAAATATATATGTATAGGAGCTATTACAGCCTATTGAGAAACCAACCTGGACCACTCAGTCAAGAAGGGGAGGTAAGAAATGCAGGGAAGAGGAGCTGCATGAAAGTGAACAAGCACAGTCCTTGAGAAGTTTAGAAAGAAGGGGAAGAGGACAGAGGGAAAGGAGGGGCTAACCTAAGCAGGTAGATTTGTAGAGCGTTGGAGGTGAAAAGCTGAGGGCATTTCTGACCAACAGCTTCTATCTTCTTGATGAAAGAGGAAGCAAGGTCCTAGGGCACCTGCAGGCAGCCCAGGCAGTTTGAGGAGGATGGACGAGACATCAGATGGTAAGTGAGGCGTAGAGGCAAACATGGCCGCTAGAGAAACAGCTGAATAATAACAACTTTCCTTTTATAAAGCCTCCATCCTATTTGATTTCCACAGGAGCCTCAGAAAGCAGATCAAACAGGTTTTAAAAGCCCATTTCACAGACTAAAGAACTCAGAAGGGCTAGAATGAGAACATAAACGTGAGCTCTCTAGATGAAGCCTAAGCTCTTCACTGCCCAGAGTAAACTTGTGCAGAGCCTCCGTTTCTTCCAACAATCGGCGTGGCCATTACAGCTGTCACGTTAAAACGCCCTCCCTAAGGGCCACACCACCAGACATTCGCCGCCTCTGGAACAGATGTATGGGAGGAGAACCAGAACTCCTCAAAAATGCTCGCATAAACTCAAGTCAACCCTCTCCTCTTTTTGCCAACAAGCCACCTCATGAGGGTGGATACCACTCTGCACGCCGCCGGCTTCCAAAAACGGAACCCAGCATCCATCAGCAACACTCAAGGTTCTGCTCCCTATCCAAATCCAACGCTGAAAAAACAGATCAGTGAATTACCCTGAAGGAGACTGTCCATATGGAGCCAAAAACTCAACCCAAACCAAACAAACAAAGCCAAAAACAGAAACAACACAGAAACAGAAGCCTAAAGAGCAGAATCTATCAGGGTTTGTCTAGCATCGTCCTGCAGAGGAAGCAGATCTGAGTCTGGGAGAAGCAGTATTGGTCTCCAGCGATACGTACTCTGTAATGCGACAGGAACTCATTGTCATGCCCATGATAACCTGGCTGAGTTCTTCCTGAAAATTCTTCTCCCATGGCTTGAATGCCAAGCTCAACAAACAACCTTCTCTTTCCTAATTATATTGTTTTGGCACCTTCAAACCTCAGTTTGGAGGACCCCAATGGATCCCATTAGTTATTTCACTGTAAAGGTAGAGCCCCAACTAGCACTTTATAATATGTCTGGAAAGAGTGAGGAAAAAAAAAAGAAAAGAAAACCAGATCACAGGGTTTCGCTGTTGTTGTTGTTGAACTAGAAAAAAGATCCCATGCTAATGAGTTAAATCCTGTTTCTTGCTGTTAGCACATGTTGGGAGTCCCGTAGTATTTACATGCTGGTGAAAGTCTGCTCTGACTTACAGAAATTCCAGAGATTTCAGGGGGAAAGGTAGATCTGAATCTGCAAAGTGAAGCAAGACAGCTCTGGGGTAGGATGGACACCAGCCCTTCTCCTCCTTCAGATCTTTGCTCAAACGTCATTCCTTTCAACAAGGCTCAGGCTGATCACCCAGTTTTAAATTGCAAACCACCCCACCCCAGCTGCCAGGCCCCCTCACCCTGCTTCTTTTAAATAGTACTTACACCTTCCAATATACTGTATAATTTATTATATCATTCACTGGTGTATCCCAAGTCCTTGGAACATGGTAGGTGCTCAATAAATATCTATTGAGTGAATGAGTGAATGAACAAAATAAAATAGCTTCCTCAAGTTTCACGAGTGTCTCAGCTTTTGTTACTCTGGGTACTTTTATCTGAATGGGTGGTCTTGTCCTAATCATGAAGGAGGAACCCAAAATTTACTGATCACACAGACGTGTCAGTAAAAAATCTGGCCATGCACTCCAGTACATGAATAATTTATTCACATCTTTGGTTAATTCTATATGTGTTACTACATGTGTAATACACCATGCATATTTTTAACTACCCAACATTTTTTAATTAAATATAAAGTAAAATAATACTAATAGTTTATATTTTCTTTGAGTACCAAAATGAAGCAGCTTCTACTAGAGGTTAGACGCTAGACACTACCCTACACCATAAATGAGTATCATGTGCCAAACACACGCACGTGTCACAGTTACCACACTAATCCCCCGCATCCATTAGTATTCCCATTTAATGGCTGGGAAAACTGAGGCTCAGGTAAATTAAGGAACTTGATTCGTGTCACAGTTACCAAGCGGCAGAGCTAGGATAAAAACCTAGGGGAGCCTAACCCCACACCCCCATGGGCTGCAGGGTTGGCACAGAGACCCCACCCTGGAGGTAGCAAGTCAAAGGGAAGCAAATCAGGATCACCCAGCATTCATCCCCAACTCACTTTCCACCCAGGTGGACACAGCCAACATGACGGGATCCCCAGCTGGATCCCAGAACAAGCCATCGGCCAGTCCAGACAGAGACCATTTGAATACCCTGCAGACCCACGTATGCTTCAAGGCCCTCCATGCTCATGCAGGCACCAGAATCTAAAAATTCCCAAGATCTGGGCAGCAGGAGTGATCAAATTAAAGATTGAGCTATGTCAAAATCATCTATTCCCAAGGCAACATTTTGTCCCAGTTTGATAGGAACGGTCTCCATTTAATAATCAATACACCCCCCTTCCACTCTCAAAATTTTGTCACATCTCCCTTTACTCTCAAAAGTGCCCTGGTTTGGACAATAAATTATACGGTCACCCAGTCTATACTCTGGCTCAGTGCACACAAGACTGCTCTGATTAGAACGGAAAATGCTGTGATTTCTGATATTCAGAGAGTACCCCACCTCCTCACCCCACGCTGAGGTCAAAGCAGCAGGTTTGCCATTAGCAGTGACTCACCCCCAGCAAGCCGGTTGCCCCTGCATGGAATTCCCATCCGGAACCCGGGACACTGTGAGCTGGCTGGGCCTGCTGTTCCGTAGATCACCCCCACATCGGACGCCTCACCTGGCCTCCAGCCCCCGTCAGGTCTCACCGCGATAGGAAAGCATCATCACAGACATTGATGGAAGGTTTGCCTGGGGCACTGACACAGGTGATCAGAGCCTCGTTGTATTAGTCAAGTTCACGTGACGAACAGAACCAGACAACCAGTCACCTGCTTGGACCCCTATAGGTGACACCACACCTGGGAAACAATAAGGGGAGGGATGTGTTGGGTCAGCCAGGGTCAGATCCACCTGCAATGGAGCCTCCATCATGGGAATCTTCCCTGGCATCATCAGGTGGCTCAGGTGTCCTTCCTGGGGTCCCTTCCCAGCCAACATTGACCCTGAAGGTCCACGATTTGCTCCAGCCCCCTCCCACTGTCCGCCCCTCCCCACTGGCCACGCCTTTGCTACAAAGCCCAGCCTTCAAGAGCCACCCCTGGGAAGTGAGTTGGAGTCTCGTGCTCCTGGGCAAGCAGAAGGGCCTGGAATCCCACCCAGGTGGGCCAGACAGGACCAAACGGTCCACAGTGAGGTACACCTGTCTGGAGGCTACAGTTTCCCCAGCCAAAAATTAGCATCACTCACTGTCAGAAGCACCCCTAGACCTTTCCCAAATTACCTGGGCCCTGAGAAGGGCCAAGATGCACGTTCAAGCTTTTTTTATTTTCTCTGCCTCTTGGCTGTGACCTCTGTCCTGAGACAGCTGAGGCACAGGCAGTGTGGGGGGTTGGAGGTGGGGCAGCCAGACAAATAAAGGGATTTCTATCCCTTTCTGAGTCTGCTTGTGGGGGAGGGGGCACAGAGTTGACTCTCGACTCTAGCAAGAGTGGATTCCCCTCCTTAAAGCACAAGTCCTGAGCCAGGGAAAACAGAATGATCTAAGATCAAACATTATTTGGCATGATAGTTCTTTTTTTTTAATTTTTTTATTGTGGTAAAAGTCACATAATATAAAACCTACTATTTTAACCATATTTAACTATACAGTTCAGCAGCACTAAGTACATTCGCATTGCTGTGCAACTCATCATCACCCATCTCCTGAATTCTTTACCTTCCCAAACTGAAACTCTGTCCCCATTAAACACTAACTCCCCATTTCGCCTCCCCACCCATCCACCCTTCTGCCCCTGGCATCTACCAATGTACTTTCTGACTCTATGAATTTGACTATTCTAGGTACCTGGTGTAAGTAGAATCAAACAGTATTTGTCTGTACCTACTGTATATTGGAATGGCATGATACTTCTTAAAACCGTAGGAAACTTTTCCATGATAAAAAAAAAAAAACAAAAAAACCTAGTCTCTGTTCTTGGTGTGGCTGGTTCCCCCCAACACCGGCAGACTGGAGGCTCTGCGTCTCATTAGCTGTGGGGTCTTGGGCAAAGCTGTGCCCTCTGTAGGCCTGGGTTTCCCCATATGTGTGCTCGAGATGACTCTGCAAGCCTGACAGGGGCTGCTGCCCAGGGAAGAGCGACCGCGGCTTCCTATCAGGGGACAGCCTGTCTAATCCCACCTGGATTTGCTTCAGTGCTTGGGGGAGAGTGAGGATGGTGGTAGCTTTCTCTGTGGTTCCTCAGCAGCCTAGACCAGGCCTCAAGCTTTTCCTCTTTGATCAGAAAGAGCCAGCTCACTGGCAGGCAGTCCCCAGGGACTCAAGGATCAAGACTTGATAGAATTGACCTGGACGGTTTTAGAGGGCAATGCGGGCCCGGCTGAGATGCCCAGTTTATCTCTGTGTCCTGGCCTCGGGCTCACCTGTGAGGGTCTCCAAGATCAGCTGCTGCATCCCCCTGAGCAGCATTAAAGAAAACAGTGGGTGATGGGGAAGGGATGCTCTCCAGGAAACCCACTGGCTTCACCCCTGACCCTGAATGGTTTGGAGTTGGAGGGTCCCTGTGCCAGCAGCACTCATGCCCACCCTGGGTGGCTTGGGTACCTGTGCTGACACTACCCTAGCAGACAAGATGTGCAGCAGCTCCCGGGCATGGTGAGTTTTGCCCACAAGCAGAAGGAGGAGGTGGGTGCCAGGGAGAGCCTCAGGCCACAGGCTCTCTGACCCCCCAGGCTGTGGACTCGATGAGAAACCGAATCATCCCACCCTGCAACCATCCCTCAACCAACACTAAACGGTGCGAATCCCTTCGCTGATTTTTCTTTACCAAATGCTTTGGCTCACATGTGGGTCCAAAGAGGGCCCACTGTCTATGATCTTAATTTTTAAAAGCTGAGGGTGTTTGCTCCTGGATTTTCTCGCAGCCTAGCGTAGAAAATAAGAAAAAGAGGAATGGAAAAATCTTCGAAGAGAAGATTTGAGACTTGTGATTCACCATGTAATCTATCAGAAGGTAGCCATCCCCACCCCTCGGCGGTTCAGTCCGTGCACTAGTAAATGTTCGGGGATGGAGGGTAAAGGCAGCAAACCCAGGCTCGGGATTCCCAGGAATAACCAGCCATCAGCCACTGGCCTGTCCCAGCCAATGGAAGAAGTGGTCCTCAGGCCCACTGAAGCCGCCCAGGTACTGAAAACCTAAAAGAATGCATCCCCCAGGCGTTAACCAACACCTTCAGCAAGCATTTATCCTCTCCTCCCTCAAGAAGTTTATGGACACAGAAGAAATCAATTGAAAACAGTTATTAACATTAAACAACAATATGATCAATATCAAATTACAACAGTACAACACCTTCAGCAAGTATTCGTCATCTCTTCCCTCAAGAAGTTCATAGAGGGACTTCCCTGGTGGCTCAGTGGTTAAGAATCCGCCTGCCAATGCAAGGGACATGGGTTCAAGCCCTGGTCTGGGAAGATCCCACATGCCAGGGAGCAACTAAGCCTGCGAGCCACAACTACTGAGCCCATGTTCCACAACTACTGAAGCTCTTGCGCCTAGAGCCTGTGCTACGCAACAAAGAGAAGCCACTGCAATGAAAAGCCCGCGCACCGCAACAAAGAGTAGCCCCCGCTTGCCGCAACTAGAGAAAAGCGCGCACACAGCAACAAAGACCCAACCAACGCAGCCAAAAATTAATTAATTTTAAAAAAATCCATAGACACAGAAGAAATAAATTGAAAACAGTTATTAACATTAAACAACAATATGATCATATCAAATAATAATAGTAGCTACTAATCTACCCTCTGAGATTAAAAGATTAATTCCATTCTATTGATAAGAAAGCTTTATAACTAACATTCATTGGATGCTGATTATAAGTCAGACATATTCTATGTATGATCATCTCACACATAAACCTCATGGCATCATTTGTGGTAGGTTCTACTATCAAGTTCATTTTACAAATGAGGACACTGGAGCCCAGAGAGGTTAAGAAACTTGCCCAAGGTCACACAGCTCATAGGTGGTAGAGTACACATTTGAACCCAAGCCATCTGACTCAGCCTCTACATTTTACTGCCTCAGGTAATGATCAGAAGGTGTAAATGGTTTTCCGTTCACATAGCTGCTACGCTGGGGCCCAGACTGCACCCCAGGCCCTTGGACTTTTAACCTCACAGACAAGTGCGGTATCCACAGTGCATCCTGGACACAGAAGCCCTGGGTGGTGCGTGGTGAGGAGAGGGCTGTGCTGCAGCCCCGACAGGATGGACACCCGCCAGTCTCAGGCCCTGCAACATTCTCTGCCATTAGGCGCTTTGGAGACTTGGAGTCCAGAGGTGGGAACAGCTGGGCTGGTGCTGCATCTCTGACAACCAGCATATCAGGAAAAGCCCAGCTGCCCACCCTGCACTCCTGGTCTCAACCCAGTCCAGCCCCTTCATGAAAAACCACAATCCCGTCTCTCTCCCAATTCCTCAACCCAGAGCACTGTCTGCCGTCTCCTCTCATCCCTCACACCTTCACAGGGACCGTGGGACATGAATCACTTCCCTCTGTCAAGGTTATATTTTCTTGTTTTAAAAAGAGCACCTATTCTTCTTATTATTCTGAGGATGAAAAAAATTTGCCTCTTTTTTTGGCTTAGAAGGTAGCTGAATTTTTCAATATATTCATGCAAACGAGATATTTCATCTCATGGATTTTATCCCAGTTCTGTCTATGCACATTTTAAATAAATTAAGATGAAATAAATCCATTTTATTATATTACCCAGTGCCATCTCCATGAAATAATGCCCATATTTGTATTTCCTAAGGAATGTTGACGTGGCTAAAAATGTTGCAGCAAGTGTAATCTTTGAGGATTGTGCTGCCAGAAAAAAAATAAATCTAGGCCTTTGTTTAGAGCCTAGAGTGGCACCACTTTTGATTGAAATGGCTTGAAATATCCATCCCCAAAACATGGACAAGGCAGTAAAGTATACAGAATTGATCACCATTGGCTCAGACACAAAAGTGGTGTGTCTTCCTTTGTTTTCTTAACATCTGTTCTCTCCCTCCCAGCATAAACCACCCCGCAGAAATAAATTACGCAGGCTCCCTTTTTCCCGGAAGGAGAGGTGAGGGTTTGCAGGGGGCTGGTCCTGAGGTGCCCCGGGCTCTCCCCACTACCCACGCAGCAACCGTGGAGTCTCCAGACCATCTTTTCCTGGTTCCCCTCAGTACTGGCGCTGACCACAAAAACTGCAGCCTCTCCACTTTCTACTTCCTTCACGAAAGGGAGGGACCCGTGTGGATCCTGGGAGAAGAAACCTTACTCTCTTAGCATCTTATTTGCTTTGAAAGGCAGGTGGACAAGCATTGGTGACCCTGTGAAGTCAGCATTGCTGCCAAGCCAATCTCTGAAGCCGGCTGGCACTCAGGGACAAGAAGGGCTCCCTTTCGTCTAGGAGGTAAACTGGGATCACAAAGAACAGATGAGACTGAATAACAGCCCAGCCTGTCAACAACCAGAGCCACACCAAATCCTCCTGACTGGGGCCATGGTTTGCCTAGAACTCAAAGGATAAGGTGGAGGTGAAAAAAAAAAAGGCAAACAAACAAAGACAAAAATAAAACAAAAAAACAGCGTGAGGGCGGGCAACTGCGGGCTCCAGTCTAAAGCCCTGGGCCAGCTCTCCCACTCCTCCTCCTCCTTCTCCACCACGCCTGACATTTTTCACTCTCCACCTGGTATTACACGCAACATATGCTGGATGGATGGACAGGAAAACAGATTATTCAATTGTACCCAGATCCTTCTAAACAACCACTCCGGGTATAGTAAACAACGGTAATAGTTGCTGGCCCGCTACACAACAGGCAGGGGCCTCACCCATTAGCACGCCTGTGATACATCAGCCCTCAAGGCCAGAACAGATGTCCCCATGTGCCTGAGCATCACAGCTAAGGAACTTTGGCTCTTTCTGTGACTGTGCTTGCGGGTATGATTCCCATGCTTTCTGGCAAAAATAAGATGCCTCATCAGAGCAGCCTGCCAGGTTCCCCAGCAAGAACCCAACGCAAATGTACAGCAGCCTCCCTACTAGGAGCCTGTTTCCCATCTCCGGGGGCTCCAGAACAGGCAAGTGCTTGTGCTTGCCAGAGTCTCCAACAGCTGGAAGGATACATACAACCGTGCAGGAAAAATGTTCCCTTGCGGTGGCAGGTGTTGTATCAGGCGCTGATTGTGATACCAGCCAGGGTTCTTGGCCTTCCCCAACCAATACAGAAATTGATTAGAGGCCAGACAAGGAATTCAGGCAAGGCTTTATCGGGGCCCCTGCTGCAGCAGGGGTGAGCGAAAACAAGTAACAAGTTCCTTTGTTCACTTGCTCCCCAAGGTGGGTTGAGCTGGTTTCTTATATGGAGTGAGGGTAGGGATGTGTCCAGGGATAGGGCCAGAGGGGTGGCTTAGGTGTTTTGCCCACCGCTTTGGCGGTGTTGAGCGCAGGGGGCATGCTCAGCACCCTGCTTTTGCTCCCACCCTTTTTTTTACTGCTGGCTCTTCAGAAGTGGCAGTTGGGTTTTTTTGTTCTTTTTGTATCTTGTTGTCCAGAATTTGCCCCAACATGCACGCAGTTATTTTCAGTCCCTTATAGTTTCTTTGTATTTTGTTGCTCAACGAGATGTTTGTCCAGGTGCAAGCACTGCAGCACTGCAGCACAGGGTCCCAGGTCCCAGCCTGTCTCAGTTGAAGAAAAGGCCTCCAGACCCTTTTGTGGGCACATTCATCAAGGCGACCTGTACTTCCTTTTCCCCGGGGACTTTCTCAGGGAGGCCTGATAGCAAATCCCCAAACCTCCAGTGTCTGCAGGCCCAAGTGATATTCTGGGCTGGCTCCTCCTCCCTCCACTGCTATTAGTGTCAATTAAGTTCAGCCTGACAGGCCACCTTTGACAAAATGCTGTAGGCACAAGGACATAAACAACGCCAAAGCCTTTGGAGTTGATATATGGTTGCATTTAATAAACATTTGTTTGCATATTTTTTATCATGCTAATGAATATAATTACTTTAATTTATGTCATCAAGCTAGGATTCTGTTCTGATCTATACGTCACTTGAATGTTTGGTGTTAGCATTTTGCACACATTGGCAATTTGAAGAAAGGGAAGGATCAGCCCCTCCTACAAGAACTTGGAGCAACCTTCCACAGATGAAAGCACCCTTGTGGCAGCTAAACACAGGTCTGCAGCTGGGGGTCCCGGCTGAGCACACCCAGAAGAGTGGATAGGCTTTCCACTTCCCAGAAACCCTTCTCCAGAAAACACACATTTTTACTTCCCTGTAATCTCCCCGAATGGAGGCCTCTGAGCACTTACCCCAGCACAACGTCCAACACACGGCTGTGGGAAAAAAAAGTTTTAATCATGGTTTTACTGATTATAAAAGTAATGCACGTTTATTTTAGAAAATTTGAAAAAACATAGACCACAAAGAGATTGGCTGAAGTTGATGAGCTTAACTTCTATTCTCAAAATACTTAGGAAAAAATAAAAAATAAAATATATATATATATCTCCATCCTTCTAAACTGCACTGGATACAGGAAGGGATATTCTTGGTAGATCAGAAGGCATGAGAATTCCCTGAAATGTAAAATATAGGATGGGATCTGGTAAGCAAAATATATGCTTAGAAAAGAACCACAGCAAATGGTGCAAAGGTGCCAGGGATGTGTCAAGCTTGGGGCTGGGTTGGGGGTGGGGTGGTGGGCACCCCTGGACCACCTACAGAGCATTGGTTGAGAACTGCATTAAGAGAGGTCAAGCGGGTCACCCTTAACCACTTCCTTCCCATGGCCAATGTCAAGCATCACTCTGGATGGACACTAGCCTGCAGGAGAGGCAATGTTCCCGAGTCCCTCCTCCAGAGAAGCAGGACTGTGCCTGGGTAACCAGAGCCTTCACTCAGTAGCATGGGCCAGCCGCCTCTCATACACACAATACATGGGGGCAAGCTACAGAAAAAGATGAAAAATTAACTGAAGCACCAGGCCTGAGACTTCTGCCCCCACCCAGAGACACCATGCAGCCAGAAGCACTGGAGAGAGGGATCACACCACAACAGCCGTACCAGACCAACAAGTAATCTCCTTCCACATGGGGCCTGAGGGTCCCCTTCCTCACTCAGAGATACCATGAAGCCAGAGGACCTCTGGCAAAAGGGACCCTGCCACAACAATCACATGGTCCAGGACACATTTTCCATCCCCCACAGGCAGGGGGCAACCTGCCACACAGCACCCATCCTGGGAAGTGTTCTTTGTCTCTGGGGAAGATCCTGTCCCAGCAAGATTTACCAGATAGTCCAGCCTGGGGAAGATTCTTCTCATTCAAAGAGCACCAGTGGAGACCAGTGGGAGCCCCTATGGGAGGAAATAAATCAAGCAGAGCAAAATAACACCATATAGGCTCTGAAAATCAGACTGACATTGAAACTGTAGCCCACAAAAGTTGGCCAGAGCCTGCATGCCAAGCCTAAACAAGGTGACCGCCTGCTAAAATGTTTAGGATATAATAATCCAAAGACATCCATCATACCAAGAACCAGGAAAATAACAACTTGAATGAAAAAAGGCAATCCATAGATGCCAACACTGAGATGACTCAGATATTGGAATTAACTGACAAGGATTTTAAAGCAACTATCACAAAAGTGGTTCAATAAGCAATTATGCATTCTCTTGAAACAAATGAAAAATTAGAAAAAAAATCTCAGTAAAGAAATATAACTTATTAAAAAGAACTAAATGGAAATTATAGAAATGAAAAAGTTAATAATGGAATTTTAAAATTTGCTGGATAGGCTCAATATTGAATGGAAATGACAGAGAATAAAATCAATAAACTCGAAGATAGACCAAGAGAATTTGCCCAATCTGAACAACAGGCAGAAAATAGATTGAAAAAAATGAACAGAGATTCAACTATCTGTGCACAAAAGCAAAAGATGCAAGATTTGTATCACTGGAAGAGGAGAAAGAGAGTAGGGCTGAAAGAGTATTCAAAGAAATATGGCTGAAAATTTCCCAGATTTGGCAAAATATATAAACCCACAGATTCAAAAAAGTGAGTAAACTTCAAATAAGATAAATCCTCCCCCTCAAAAAAGATCCATGCTAAGATGCATTATAATTAAATTTCTGAAAACTAAAGACAAAGGAAAATCTTAAAAGCAGCAAGAGAAAAACAGCACATTACCTATGGAGAATACCAAATCAAATGACCAGATTTCTCATCTAAAACCATGGAGTCCAGAAGGAAGCAGCTGAAAGAAAAGAATTCTCAAATGAGAATTCTGTATCCAGCAAAACTATCCTTTGGGAATGAAGGGAAACAAACACAAAAAATCCTCAGACAAAGGAAAAACTAAAAGAACTTATCACTAGCAGACCTACCCATAAAGAATGATTAAATGAAGTTCTTCAAATAGAAAGGAAAAAAATAAAAGGAGATATCATGAAAGATTGAGAAGGAAAAAAGAATAATGGAAAGAGTAGAAATGTGGATAAATGCAATAGACTGTCCTCCTCCTCATGAGTTTTCTAAATCACATGTGATGATTGAAGCAAATACTATAACATCATCTGCTATCCAAGAAAATATTTAAAGTTGGGGATATTTTTCAAAAGGGAGGACTGAAATATAAGTAAAGTTTCCACACATTACTCAAAATGGTAAAATGTTGATATTAGTAGACTATGATAAATCACATATCGATATTGTGATATCCACTGTAACAACTAAGAAAACTATACAAAATGATAACTCAAAAACACTATAAATAGATAACCAACAAGAACCTACTGTATAGCACATGGAACTATACTCAGTGTTTTGTAATGACTATAAGGGAAAAGAATCTGAAAAAAACAAAGATATATATGTATTTATAACTGAATCACTTTGCTGTACACCTGAAACTAACACAACATTGTAAATCAACTATACTTCAATTTAAAAAAAAACACTGTAACTAAATCAAGATTAAATCTTTTAAAATCTTCAAGTGACCCATAGACAGGCAAGAATGGAGAAACAGAGGAAAAAAATAGAAAACAAAATAAAAGAAAATGGCACACTTAAGCCCTAACACACCTTAAATGTAAATGACTTAAATATATCAAATAAAGTCAGAGATTGGAAGCGTGGATAAAAATAATAACCCAAATATATGCTGTTTACAAGCAACTCACTTCAAATTCAAAGACATAAGTATGTTAAAAAAAATAAGAGGATAGTAAAAATATACCATGATAGTATATTAATTTCTAAAAAGTGGGAGTGGCTATATTAATATCCAGTGAAGTAGACTTCAGAGACAAGAAAATTACTATAGACAAAGAGGGACATTACACAGTGACAAAAGGATCAATTCACCAGGAGGACAAAATAATCCCAAATTTGTACACAGACAACAAAATTTCAAATACCTGAAACAAAAATTGATAGTGCTTAAGAGAAAAGAGAAATAAATAAATACACAATTATAGTTGGGGACTTCAATATGTCTTTGGCAACTGATAAACTACCAGACAAAAATTTAGCAAGGATAGAAAAGATCTGAACAACAAAATAAACCAACAAGTTCTTTCTTACATACAGAAAGTCCGCTACATTCAAACGAGTTCCATTCCGAGAGTGTGTTCGTAAATCCAATTTGTTTGTAAGTCTAACAAAGTTAGCCTAGGTACCCAACTAACACAATTGGCTATATAGTACTGTACTGTAATAGGTTTATGATACTTTTCACACAAGTAATACATAAAAAACAAACATAAAGAAAACATTTTTAATCTTACAGTACAGTACCTTGAAAAGTACAGTAATACAGTACAACAGCTGGCATACAGGGGCTGGTGTCGAGTGAACAGGCAAGAAGAGTTACTGACTGGAGGAGGGAGAGGAGGTGGGAATTGGTAGAGCTGAAAGATCATCAGCAATAGGAGACGGAGGGCAAGCTGCAGTTTCACTCACGCCTGACGTTGATGGCACCGGTTCTGGTTCCTTGATAGGTTCAATTCTATCTACCCTCTTGAAAAAATGATCCAGTGATGTCTGGGTAGTAGCTTTTTTTTTCTCATCATAGATGACACTGTAGCACTGGATTGCATTCTGAACAGCTGCTGCAGTCTTCATGTACCATTCAACGTTCGAGTCCTGTGCCTCAAAAACTAACAGTGCCTCCTCAGATAAAGAACATCCCCTTGCCATTTCCTGCATCATGAATCTCTTTGGTTCTTTAGTTACTTCTTCTTCTTCTTGTCTCTCTTCATCCTTTCTCTGGGCCTCCTATTCCATCAGGTCTTCATTAGTAAGCTCCTCGTGTTGCACAGCAAGGAATTCAGTGAAGTCGTCTTCTTGCAGATCTAGCTCCAGCTTCTCACTGAGGGTCACTAAGTTGCTGAAGACCTCTTTGGATTCCTCATCCACCTCAAATCCACGAAAATCATGAACAAACCACAGGCAAAGTTTCTTCCAAACTCCATTCATGGTGATGGCCATAACCTCATGCCAAGCAAAGTCAATGTTTTTTATGACCTTGTAGATGTTATAGTCCTTCCAAAATTGTCACAAGGTTGTTCCTGATTCACCACTTGCCTTTACTGCCTGACCAAAAATGTGATGTAAATAATATTTCTTGAAAGTATTCAGTAGCAGATGTACTACTTTGATGTTGGAATGAAAGTCGTCCATGAATGGGGGGTGGCCCAGAGCATTGTTGAGCAGTAAAAGAATGTTGAATGGGACATACTTCTCCAAGCAATATTTCTCTACCACTGGGATAAAGTGGTGGAAAAACCAGTCCTGAAAGATGGCCTGTGTAACCCAGGCTTTGGCGTTACTCTTCCACACAACAGGAAGAGAGCTCTTGGCTATGTTTTTAAGGGCTCTTGGGTTCTCTGAATGATAAACAAATAGAGCCTTCGGCTTCATATTACCAGAAGCATTGCCACCAAACAACATGAGTTAACCTATTCTTTGCTGCTTTATACTCTGGCATCAATTATTCCTCCTTACTGATATAACTTTGGTCTGGCATCTGCTTCCAGTACAGACCTGTCTCATCCACATTAAAAAGCGGCTTGGGTAAATACACGCCTTCATCAATAATTTCTCAAAGCATTTCAGGAAATTCCCAGACAGATACCGTATCTGCACTTGCTGCCTCACCACTTACTTTTATGTTGTAAAGGTTGGCTCTAGCCTTGAACCAATGAAACCAGCCATGGCTGGCATTAAAAGATGCACCCTCTGATTCTTCTCCATGATTCTTCTGCAAGTCTTCATAAAATCTTTTAGCTTTCTCTTTAATCAGCATTAAGCTGAGCGGGACTCGATGCTGATGCTGATCCTGCATCCACACACTGAGAAGTTTCTCCATCTCCTCCATCATTTTCCACACTTCTTGGATATTATTGTCGACATCATTGGCACAGCAGACTTCACATGTTCCACGATCTTGTCCTGTTCTTTAGAATCATGCCAATGGCTGAACAATTCATGTTATAAGAGCAAGCGACGTCTACCATCTTTTCGCCTCACTCCACTCTCTCAATTATTTTCACTTTTTTTTCCATCGTTATCGCTTGGCACATCTTAGCAGTACAAGCTACATCACTGCTGCTTTTACGCTTGCATCGGAACACCCTGGGCTTGAAATAAAGATACTGTACTACTGTACCCTATACAGTACTATAAAGTACACAAAAGCACACCACTTGTAGAGGATGCACACACGTGACAATGTACGCCAGATATGTGAACTAACTTACGTGATTGGACATGCGAACGCACATTTGCATCTTTGAAAGTTTACAACTTGAAGGTTTGTATGTAGGGGACTTACTGTATATAAAATACTCCACACAACAACAGCAGCATACACATTTTTTCAAAGGGCTCATGGAATATTCACCATAAACCAAATAATGGGACCATAAAACAAACCTCAACAAATATAAAACAATTTATGTTATACAAAGTATGTTTTCTGACCATATCAGAATCAAACTAGAAATCAAATAATGAAAAAGGAAGGAAGGAAGGATGACACAAATTCCATACAATCTACTCCAGAAAAAAAGAATAAGAGGAAACACTTCCAAACTCGTTTTGCAAGGTCAGTATTACCCTTATACCAAAACCAGACAAAAATAGTAAAAAAAAAAGAAAGAGAAAATTACAGACTAACAAACTTAGACACAAAAATGCTCAACAAAATATTAGCAAATCAAATCTAGCAATGTATTAAAATAATTACCCACCATGACAAAATGAAATCTGTTCCAGATATGTAAAGCTGGTTCACCATTCAAAAATCAGTCAATGTAATCAACCATATCAATAAGCTAAAGAAGAAAAACTGTGTGATCATATCAATCAAAGAAAAACATATGACAAAATATAATACCCATTTAGGATAAAAACTCTCAGCAAGTTAGGACTAGAGGGGAACTATCTCAACTTGATAAATACCATCTACAAAAACACTACAGCTAACATCAAACTTAATGGCAAAAGACTGAGTGCTTTCTCTCTAATATCAAGAACAAGGCAAGAATGTCACTCTCTCCACATTTATTCAACATATTACTGGGAGTTCTAGCCACTGCAAAAGGAAATGAAAAGA
Source organism: Balaenoptera physalus (assembly GCF_965194825.1). Classification (NCBI taxonomy): domain Eukaryota; kingdom Metazoa; phylum Chordata; class Mammalia; order Artiodactyla; family Balaenopteridae; genus Balaenoptera; species Balaenoptera physalus. Next base: position 19,477,569 of record NC_138900.1, on the reverse strand, counting down.
AACAAAAGGCATACAGATTGGAAAGGAAGAAATAAACCATCCTTATTTGAAAATGATATGCTTATCTACAGAGAAAGGGTTTTACAAAAACATTCCAAGAACAAATAAATGAGTTTAGTAAGGTCACAGGATAAAAGATCAACACAAAAATCAATTGCATTTCTATATATCAACAATAAACATGTAGAGACCAAAATTTAAAACGCAATACCACATAAAATCACTCCAAGGAAAATGATATATTTAGGTATAAATTTACAAAAGATATCCATGATCCAAATGCTGAAAATTACAAAACGCTAGTAATGAAATCAAAGACCTACATACATGTAAAGATATACCACATTCACGGATTATAAGACTCAAGATAGCAAAGATATCAATTCTCTCCAAACTGATTTATAGTTTTAATGCAATTTCTATCAATTTATACAGAAAAAATAAATTCTAAAATTTATATGGAAAGGCATAAAACTTAGAATGACTAAAACAATCTTGAAAAAGAATAAAGATAACAAATAAAAGACTAAATAAGGAATTACTCTACCTGATAACAAAGCTTACTATAGAGCTACAGCAATCAAGACAGTGTGTTACTGGTGGAGGGGATAGACACACAGACAGAACACAACAGAGAACCCAAAAATAGACCCACACAAATATGCACAAATGATTTTTAACACCACCATTCAGTGGTGCTGGAACAAGTAAAATTTCATAGGCAAAAACCAAGCCCTTCACACTTTAAAAAAAAAAAGACTCAAAATAGATTATGGACTTAAACATAAAAGACAAAACTATAAACCTTTCAGAAAAAATATAGGAGAAAATTTGGAGGATCTACGGCTAGGCAAAACATTCTTTGACTTGACACCAAAAGCATGATCATAAAAGGAAAAATTTATATATTGGACTTCAGAAAAATTTTAAATTTTTGCTCTGCAAAAGCCCATGTGAAGAGGATGAAAAGATATGCTATAGATAGGGAGAAAATATTTTCAAACTATATATCCAACAAAGTACTAGTTTCTAGTATATAGAAAGAACTCTCAAAACTCAACAGTAAAAATACAAATAATTGAATTAGAAAATGAGCAAAAGGCATAGCATCATTTCACTGAAGAGTACACACAGCTGTCAAATAAGCACACGAAAATTCAGTCAACATCATTAGCCATTAGGGAAATGTAAATTAAAAGCGCAATGAGATATTACTACACACCTATCAAAGTGGCCAAAATAAAAAATAGTGGCAATACCAAATGCAAGTGAGGATGCACAGAAACTGGGTCACTCATACATTGCTGATGGGAATACAAAATGGTAAGCCACTCTGGAAAACTCTTTGGCAGTTTCTTAAAGAACTAAAGATGCAACTACCATATGACCCAACAACTGTACTCATAGGTATTCATCCCAAAGAAAGAAAATTTATGTTCACATAAAAACCTGTACATAAATGTTTATAGCAGATTTATTTGTAATAGCCAACACAGGAAACAGCCCAGATGCCCTTCAACAAATAAATGGTTAAGCAAACTGTGGTACATTCATACCCTAGAATACTACCCAACAGTAAAAAAGGAATGAGTATTGATTACATGCAACACCTTTGATACATCTCTAGGGAATTAAGCTGAGTGAAAAAAGGTCAATCCCAAAGGGTTACATACTAGGTATATAGTTCCATTGATATAACATTCTTAAATAGCAAAATTATAGAAATGGAGAACAGATTCTTGATTGTCAGGGCTATAGCCAGCCAGCTGGCTGTGGGGACGTGGAAGAGCAGGGTAAGGGATCTTTACAGTGTAGAACTGTTATGTATCTTTTGAGTAGTTCAATGTCAATATCTTGGTTGTTATATTACACTGTAGTTTTACCAGATGTTACTATCAGAAAAACTAGGTAAAGAGTACATGTGATCTCTCTTTTATTTCTTACAACTGCATATGAATCTACGATTATCCCAACATTCTTAAGTCATAGCCACTTGGAAAACATTTTGACAGTTTCTTGTAAAGTTCAGCATATAATTACCATGTGACCTAGCCATCCTACTTCAAGGTATTCACCCAAGAGAAATGAAGACATAGGTCTACACACAAAAAAAACTTATATGTAATTTTTCATGATCACCGGCATTTAGAAACCACCCAACTGTTCATCAACCAGTAGCACAACCATACAATGGAATTCTACTTAGCAATACAAAGGAAGAAGCAATGGGCATATTGCAACAACATGGATGAAGCCCAAAAGCCTTGTGCTGAGTGAATGAAGCCAGACTTGAAAGGATACATATTGTACGATTCATTTTATGTCACATTCTGGAAAGGCAAGACTCTACAGATGGAAAATAAATCGGTAGTTGTCAGGGTAGGGGGAGCAGAATGACTGAAAAGGAGCCCAAGGGAGTTTTGGGTTAAAAGAAATAATGTATATGTAGATCATGGTGGTATTCACACACTGTCTACACTTGTCAAAATTCATTAAACTGTAAGTCTAAAAAGTATGAAAAAATTAACTGAGGATCCTAATTATGAGATAATGATGGAGCCAAAAAACACCAAACATTTGAGGAAACCTAGCCAAACAATGAGGGGCACCAAATTCAATAAACAGAAAAATCATAAGTGTAAATTGAGTCAACAGACAAGTAGAAACCAACTTTAAATGAAGTATTAACAAAATACTATATCTTCAGAGTAACTATGAAAATGGCTATTTCAAACAATCACCTTGAGATCTTGTAAAGAAAAACATAACAGTTAAAATTTAAAAGAAGAAACTCAACAACAGGTTAAATAGAGAATAGACACACGTGAAAAGCAAATTAATGCACTGAAATACTGATTCCCCAGAATAAAACACAGGACAAAATGATAGCAAAAAAGGAAGGAAGGAAGTGGTGGAGGGAGAGAGGGAGGAAGGAAGGGAGGGATGGTGAGAGATAGACTTTGAAGGTAGATCCAGAAGTCCTGAGATCTTCTTAATTCCAGAGGCGAAACAGAGAGAATGGTATGGAAGAAAAAGGCAGAGAAATAATATGTGAAAAATCTCCTGAAGAAAAAGAATCAAGTCTTTAAATTGAAACGGTCCATAAATACTGAACAGAATAAAAGGAAAAACTGTAATTAAAATTACATCTGTGAAATTCAGAGAGCCAAGTAAAAGCCCTAAATTCTCCCAGAAAAAAAAAAATGTTACCTGTAAAAGAAAAAGGACCAAAAAGCAAAACAAAACAAAACAAAAAACAACAAGGATCACACTGGCAACTGATTTCTTTTCAGCAATTCAGAATACTGAAGAGCAACATTATAAAATTTCTGAGAAAATAATTATATTGAATTTACATTTCTATATCCAGCCAAAATATCAGTCAAGCATTTTAAATCATTCAATGACTCGAAGTTTACCACACACAAATCCTTCCTGGAAGAATTACAAGGAGTATTGAAGCAAGATAAAATGAAGTAAGACTCAAGACTATTGGAAGATAAAAATAGTGCACAAAGAAATTGGTAAAATTTATAGTTCAGTCTAAATAATCGAAAGAAAATTATACAACAAACGGGGAATAAAACTTCAACGGATAACTATACAGGAGGTGGCAGGGGACAGTGGGAGAAGAAGTAGGGAAACAAATAGGGAGAAGATCTCAATTAAATCTAGAGATGAAAATAAAATCTAATCAATATTTTCAGAGTAAATACAAACAAAATTTTTTAATGATTTAACTGCCAAAATATTGGAGAGAAAACATGTATGTAAATGTGTAGGAAAAGTTGTAGAGGGACAGGTGCTGGTAATGTTGAGTCCCTGTGGGGGAGATACAGGGGAGGGGTGAGGGGTTGGTCTGAGGGATTTCAGCTTTATCTGTAGTACGCTCATTTTTACAAGAATGTGTTTGTGTACTTTTGTGATGTTTAACAAAATAAAGTAAATAAATATAAAGCACAGAGAGAATGATAAATGTCATCACTGCCCAGAGATAATAAATTTTAACTCTGTAGTGCTTTTCTATCTAGGTTTATTTACTCACACATACAGTATTTAGAGATAAATAGAGATAAAGTTAGAGATAACTTTATATGTATTCACATACAGTGGGGTTTCCTATCTTTTTATAAAATTAAGCCTTTATATTTATTGACGTTTTGCAGTTCTTCCATACATAACATATTTCCATACCAGTAAATAGTCTTCAACAGCATTATTTTTAATGGCTGAATAATATTCCATACTTTATGCACCATGATTTATTTAACAATTTATTGGATCAAGATGGTGGAGGAGTAGGACGTGGAGCTCACCTTCTCCCACAGAAACATTAAAAATACATCTACAGGTGGAACGATTCACACAGAACAGCTACTGAATATTACAAAAGGGTATTCAGACTCCTGAAAAGACATGAAAACCTCCATGTAACCGGGTAGGACTAAAGGAAAAAGAAAAAGAAGGAATAGAGATAGAGCCTGCGCCCCAGGGAGGGAGCTGTGAAGGAGGAGAGGTTCCCGCACCCAGGGAAGTCTCCTCACCGGCAGGGAGGATGGAGGGGGAGCTTCGGAGCCTAGGAGGAGAGCACAGCAATGGGTTTGTGGAAGGCAACACGGAGAGAGACCTGCACAGAGGGTCGGCACTGCTTCCTTGCACGCCCCAGCCTGAGACACTCCTCTGTCAGTGTGGGTGGGGGCTGAGTGCTGAAGCTCTGGCTTCAGAGGATGGACCCAGGGAGAGGACCAGGGCTGGCTGTGGGGAAACAGCCTGAAGAGGCTGGGCTGTGGCAACTAAGGGTGTACGCGGGAGAAGCCTGGGCCTGCCGGGGAGGCAAGGCTCTATATTGGGGGACACATGAGGAAAGGGGCAGGACTACCATAAGAGCTTCTTTTCCTGTGAGCGCTCCCAGGGAACAGGGCACCGCCTACAGGAGCTCCCAGGGCAGGCGCAAGTCACCACCACCATCATGGGCTCCAGAGGCGGGCATGGGCCGGCACTACCAGACCCCAGGCCCTGATCCTGCTGTCCTGGGAGGACACAGATGGCACCTGCCCCTAGGGAATCCATGAGCAAGCGCCAAGCCCTGCCCCCAGTGCCCCAGGAGAGGTCAAGGGCCGTTGTACCTGCACACCCCATATCAAGGGGATAATGGTCAGCACACACTGAGGGAAGAGGCAGCAAGCATGCAAACTAAAAGCAGCCCCTCGATTCCAGAAAAGAGGGCTGAGTAGAAGAACTTGAGCTCACCTCCTCTCATGAAAACACCAAAATCACAACTAACTGCTGAACAACCATCCACAAAAAAGACTGGAACCTACCAAAAAGGATATTTTACATTCAAAGACAAAGAAGAAGCCACAATGAGGCAGCAGGAGGGGCACTTTCATGACATAATCAAATCCCATAACCGCCGGATGGGCGACCCACAAACTGGAAAATAATTATATTGCAGAGGTTCTCCCACATTGATCAGTGTGAGCTCCCCCAAAGGTTGCCATTTTGGCATCAAGGCCCAGCCCTACCCAACAACCTACAGGCTCCAGTTCTGGGAAGCCCCAGGACAAACAGCCATCCGGATAGGAACACGGCCCCACTCATCAGCAGACAGGGTGCTTGAAGCCATACTGAACTCACAGCCACCTATGAACACACCATTTGACACGGCCCTGCCCACCAGATGGACAAGACCCAGATCCACCCACCAGTGGGCAGGCACCCAATCCCTCGCACCAGGAAGCCTGAACGAGCCTCGGAACCAACCTTACCCACCAGACGGCAGATACCAGAAGCAAGAGGAGCTACAGCGCTCCAGCCGGCAGAAAGGAGAACACAAACACAGAAAGTTAGATGAAATGAGGTGGCAGAGAAGTATGTTTCAGATGAAGGAACAACATAAAAACCCACAATAACAACTAAATGCAGAGGAGATATTTAACAATTTATTATTGGATATTTAAGTAGTTTTCAATTTTTTTGCTAATTTAAATAACACCACAATGGACATCATTATATAGGGATCTGTGTGCCCATCTGTGATTATTCCACTTGAATTTCTAGAAAATCAATCAGAATATACACATTTTTAAGACATTTAATGCTTATGGCAAAACTATCTTGCATAAAATATATCTCATCTAATATGGAATAAAATCATCTTCATCAAACTTCCTTCAGCATTTATAATATTTTTTCTAAATTTCTGACAATAAGTTAAGACTGTTCAAAGCTGCACATCTTTGATTACTACTAAAGTAATAAGGTTAAACAATTTTTGCCTGTATTTATTGTCCAGTTATATTTCTAATTTTGGTAATTGCCTGTTTATTCTCTTCTATCTTTTTTCTACTTCATATTAATCTATAAAATCTATTAATATTATAAATAATAGCTTTATCCCTTTGATATGTATATTTACCCTTTAATTTCATTTGTGACATTATTTGAAAAACAATTTATATTTTTATGCCATCTAATGAATCAGTTTTTTCCTGCCTTTGATGTCATGTTAATGAGACTGTCCTCACTATTACATCAACATTTACCTTATTCTTATTCTATTTTGGTTTCATTTTTGTGGTCTAATCCCTAATACATCTGGGACTATCTAGCTTTATGGTAAGGCTCTATCTTTACTTTTTCCAAATGATTAAATGGTTGTCCCAATATCATTTCTACTGTCCCCACTGATTTTTTAATAAATACCATTTATCTTAATTCCAAAAGAAATAATAGTATATATCCTTATTATAAACAATCCAGACAAAGCAAAAATTCTCTTTGACCAAACCCTTATTCAACCTCCAGTTGCATTCTCTCATCAGAAATAACTGTTGCTATCAGCTTGATATGTGGAAACCCAGAGTTTTTTTCATAGTAAAAATAGCTAACTTATGAGTGCTTACCACATGCCAGGCAATGCTCTAAGTGCTTTACATATATTAACTTGTATAATCGTCCCAACAGCCTACAAAGTAGATGCAACAGCTATTTTACCATTTTATGCAAAAGAGGAAACTGAGACAGGAAGTTGGAGGGGGCGGGGACTGAGGAACTTTCCCAGGGACACCCAGGTGGCAGAATCCGAATTTGAACCCCAGGGAATCCAGCTTCAGAATTAGCCAGAACATTAATCAATGTCCTGCTGTCTCACAATACACTTACCTACACATCAGTGAAAAATACACAACATTATTTACTTTTAAAAAGAGAGTTTGGGGATTTGATATGATACAATACATATTGTGCTGCAACTTACTTTTTCCAAATGTCAACTTATCTGGGTTGTTTTTCCATATCAATTCATATAAATCAACTTCATTTTTTTACAACTGCTATTCAGTATGATTTACCATAGTTTATTTAACCATTCTATCATGTACATGTATATTTTGGTTGTTTCCAGTCTTTTGTCATTGACAAGGCTGCAAAGAACAGCCATCTGAGCTTGATGTTCTCTAGAAGAGTATATCTTTGACTAGCTTTCTAATTTCTTCAATAAAAATTAACATATTTATATTTTCTATGACTTCTTGAGCTAAGTTTGGTAATTTGGTTTTCTTAAACAAAATCATTCATTTCATCTACTTTTTAAAAGTTATTAATATAAAGGAAGTATCTTATAAAACTTAATTCCCTCTGTATCTGTAGTTACTGCCCCTTATCTTATTCACGATGCTGTTTATTTATACTCTCTCTTTTTTCTTAATTACATTTGAAGATTTTTATTGATCAATTCTAATGGCTTTGTTTCTCTTGTTTGTTTTATTAATGTCAGTTTTTATCTTTATTACTTTCTTTTACTTTCTAGAGATCTGATAAATTTTTTGTTCTTTTTCTGGTATCCTGAATATTACACTTGGTCCATTTGATTTCAGTTCCCCTCATTTTCTAATGTGTGCATTTAAGTCCATAAATTTTCCTCTAATTGCTGCTTTGGCCACATCTCACAGGTTTTAATATTTAATGCTCTGTTGCTTATTTTTAAATAGTTTGTAGCTTGCACTTTTTATTTCCTTATTAACACAAGAATTTTTATAAGTATTTTTATATTTATGATCATAGGGATCTATTTCCTCTCTCCTTGAGTTGTTATTTCCTCATTTGGTCAGTGAATAAGTCTATACGATCTCTACTTTTTAGAAGTTGCTGAGATTTCCTGTGTCGTCAAGTATTTTTTCAATTTGTCTGAGTGGTTTATACATGTTTGAAAAGAATGAGTATTAGATGTTTCTTAGTACCAGGTTGTTCATTGTGCCAATTAAATTCTATTTTTAAAATAGTTATTTATTTAAAAAGTATGCAATTTGTCCTCCTATGATTGCAGATTTCTTAGTTTGTCTTTGTTTTTCTATTTGTTTTTGTTTTATATTTTCCGAAGCTACATTTTTAAGGGCACAGGTACATAATTGTTACATCATCTTGGTGGATTTTTTTTAACAATATGAATCCCTGTGCATACTCTTTAATGTGTCCCCTCTGACTTAAATAAAATGGCACCTAAATTACATTAAAAATTTTTTAATACAGTTAGGCTTATTTCTTAACTCTCTGCTTCTCTCCATTGATTTAACTTATTATTTGGGGGCCACTATCATCTTTTGTCCATTGTGGCTTTATAAATTAATTTATTAGATAGATAAATTATTGGTTGCTCTAGTATATTCATTCATCCATATTAACTTTAGATTTATTTCGTAAAATTCCCAAAAAATCCAATTAAAATTTTTTCTAGAATAGAATTATTTATAACCAATTTGGGGAGATCTCAATGTACTTAAGTCTTCCCACACAAGCCTCGGGAAAATTTTATTTCTTTCATATGTGTCTGACCCACTTCTTAATTATTTTCTTTTTTTCAGATATTTTCTATTTTGTGTCATCTATATAAATAAAATATTTTTCTTTCTCTTTTATCTCTGTTATTACTGTTTTTATTTTATATAGGACATCTTTTGACTTCTACTATGTGTTTTATAATTGGACATATTATTGAATATGGTATTGGAATATTTCAGACAATGCTCTTAGGGTTTTTTAATACTGTCATAAAATAGCAATAATTTTATTTGACCATTCCAATCTTTATTCCACAATTTTTTATTACTTTGACTATAATGTTCATTGTGTAACTATCTTAGGCTTTGTTTGTTACTATTACAAGAATTCCTTTAAGTTTTCTATTTTGAGTATGGTATAGGCTGTCATTTTCAGATAGAGTACCTTTATCATGCAAAGCAGGATTTCTCAACCTTGGCACTTTTGATATTTCAAGTAGTATAATTCTTTGGGGGGGTGGGATGGGGGAAGGAAGCTGTCCTGTGCATAGTAGGATGTTTAATAGCATCCCTGACCTGTACCAAATAGATACTAGTAACACCAACCCCAAATCACGACTATTAAAAATGTATCCAGATGTTGTTAAATGTCCCCTTGGTGGCAAAATTTTCCCTGGTTGAGAACTACTAGTGTAATGATTTTTCCTTCTATTACTATTTTAATCATAACCTTCGGAAAGATTGGATGTTGAACTTTATCAAATATCTTTTTGACATATGATTACATATTTTTCTCCAATGGCCTATGGATATGACAAATTTTTAATTACATATTTCCTAATTTGGTCCATTTTTATAACACTGGAATAAGGTCTTATTGGTCAAGGTATATATATTTTTTTTTAACAAGTTCTGGAAATTTGATGTACAACTAATAGGAGTTCCAGAATTTTTTTTTTAATTTATTTATGGCTGTGTTGGGTCTTCGTTTCTGTGCAAGGGCTTTCTCCAGCTGCGGCAAGCAGGGGCCACTCTTCATCGCGGTGCGCGGGCCTCTCACTATTGCGGCCTCTCTTGTTGCGGAGCACAGGCTCCAGACACGCAGGCTCAGTAACTGTGGCTCACGGGCCCAGTTGCTCCTTGGCATGTGGGATCTTCCCAGACCAGGGCTCGAACCCATGTCCCCTGCATTGGCAGGCAGATTCTTAACCACTGCGCCACCAGGGAAGCCCATATTATTTTTTAATAGTGTTCTTCTTTCTGAAGATCATTTTGGCTATTTGGGGTCTTTTGTGGTTCCATGTGAATTTTAGAATTGTCTTTCTATTTCTGTAAAAAAATGCCATTGAAATTTTTATAGAGATTGCACTGAATCTGTAGATCACTTTGGGTAGTATGGATATTTAAACAATATTAATTCTTCTAATCTATGAACATGGGATGTCTTTCCATTTATTTGTGTCTGCTTTAATTTTTTTCATCAATATTTTATACTTTTCAATGTACAAGTTTTTCATCTCCTTGGTTAAGTTTATTTCTAAATATTTTATCCTTTTTGGTGCAATTGTAAATGGGATTGTTTTCTTAATTTCCTTTTCAGAGAGTTCACTTTTAGTGTATAGAAACGCAACTGATTTTTGTGAAAATAAATAAGGAAATACAAGTTTTAAATGATACATTAAACAAGATGGACTTACTGATATTTATAGGACATTCCATCCAAATACAACAGAATACACCTTCGTCTCAAGTGCTCATGGAACATTCGCCAGGAGAGACCATATCTTGGGTCACAAATCAAGCCTTGGTAAATTTAAGAAAATTGAAATCATATCAAGTATCTTTTCTGACCACAACACTATGAGACTAGATATCAATTACAGGAAAAAAATCTGGAAAAATTACAAACACATGGAGGCTAAACAATACACTACTTAATAACCAAGAGATCACTGAAGAAATCAAAGAGGGAATCAAAAAATACCTAGAGAAAAATGGCAATGAAAACACGATGACCCAAAACCACTGGGATGCAGAAAAAGCAGTTCTAAGAGGGAAGTTTATAGCAATACAATCCTACCTCAAGAAACAAGAAAAATCTCAAATAAACAACCTGACCTTACACCTAAAGCAATTAGAGAAAGATGAACAAAAAAATCCCAAAGTTAGCAGAAGGAAAGAAATCATAAAAATCAGATCAGAAATAAATGAAAAAGAAATGAAAGAAACAATAGCAAAGATGAATAAAACTAAAAGCTGGTTGTTTGAGAAGATAAACAAAATGGATAAACCATTAGCCAGACTCATCAAGAAAAAAAGGGAGAAGACTCAAATCAATAGAATTAGAAATAAAAAAGGAGAAGTAACAACTGACACTGCAGAAATACAAAGGATCATGAGAGATTACTACAAGCAACTATATGCCAATAAAATGGACAACCTGGAAGAAATGGACACATTCATAGAAAAGCACAACCCTCTGAGACTGAACCAGGAAGAAATAGAAAACTATAAACAGACCAATCACAAGCACTGAAATTGAGACTATGATTAAAAATCTTCCAACAAACAAAAACCCAAGACCAGATGGCTTCACAGGTGAATTCTATCAAACATTTAGAGAAGAGCTAACAGCTATCCTTCACAAACTTCCAAAATATAGCAAACTCATTCTATGAGGCCACTAGCACCCTGATACCAAAACCAGACAAAGATGTCACAAAGAAAGAAAACTACAGGCCAATATCACTGATGAACATAGATGCAAAAATCCTCAACAAAATACTAGCAAACAGAATCCAACCGCACATTAAAAGGATCATACACCATGATCAAGTGGGGTTTATCCCAGGAATGCAAGGATTCTTAAATATATGCAAATCAATCAATGTGATACACCATATTAACAAACTGAAGGATAAAAACCATATGATCATCTCAATAGATGCAGAAAAAGCTTTCGACAAAATTCAACACCCATTTATGATAAAAACCCTCCAGAAGGTAGGCATAGAGGGAACTTACCTCAACATAATAAAGGCCATATATGACAATCCCACAGCCAACATCATTCTCAATGGTGAAATACTGAAACCATTTCCTCTAAGATCAGGAACAAGACAAGGTTGTCCACTCTCACTACTATTATTGAACATAGTTTTGGAAGTTTTAGCCACAGCAATCAGAGAAGAAAAAGAAATAAAAGACATCCAAATCGGAAAAGAAGAAGTAAAGCTGTCACTGTTTGCAGATGACATGGTACTATACATAGAGAATCCTAAAGATGTTACCAGAAAACTACTAGAGCTAATCAATGAATTTGGTAAAATAGCAGTATACAAAATTAATGCACAGAAATCTCTTGCATTTCAATACACTAATGATGAAAAACCTGAAAGAGAAATTAAGGAAACACTCCCATTTACCATTGCAACAAAAAGAATAAAATACCTAAGAATAAATCTACATAAGGAGACAAAAGACCTGTATGCAGAAAACTATAAGACACTGATGAAAGAAATTAAAGATGATACAAACAGATGGAGAGATATACCATGTTCTTGGATTGGAAGAATCAACATTGTAAAAATGACTATACTACCCAAAGCAATCTACAGATTTAATGCAATCCCTATCAAACTACCAATGGCATTTCTCACAGAACTAGAACCAAAAAATTCACAATTTGTATGGAAAAACAGAAGACGTTGAATAGCCAAAGCAATCTTGAGAAAGAAAAACGGAGCTGGAAGAATCAGGCTCCCTGACTTCAGACAATACTACAAAGCTACAGTAATCAAGACAGTATGGTACTGGCACAGAAACAGAAATATAGATCAACGGAACAGGATAGAAAGCCCAGATATAAACCCACGCACATATGGTCAGCTTATTTTTCATAAAGGAGGCAAGACTATACAATGGAGAAAAGACAGCCTCTTCAGTAAGTGGTGCTGGGAAAACTGGACAGCTACATGTAAAAGAATGAAATTAGAACACTCACTAACACCATACACAAAAATAAACCCAAAATGGGTTAAAGACCTAAATGTAAGGCCAGACTCTATAAAACTCTTAGAGGAAAACATAGGCAGAACACTCTATGACATAAATCACAGCAAGATCCTTTTTGACCCCCCTCCTAGAGGAATGGAGATAAAAACAAAAATAAACAAATGGGACTTAATGAAATTTAAAAGCTTTTGCACAGCAAAGGAAACCATAAACAAGACGAAAAGACAGCCCTCAGAATGGGAGAAAATATTTGCAAATGAAGCAACTGACAAAGGATTAATCTCCAAAATTTACAAGCAGCTCATGCAGCTCAATATTAAAAAAACAAACAACCCAATCCAAAAATGGGCAGAAGATCAAAATAGACACTTCTCCAAAGAAGATATACAGACTGCCAACAAACACATGAAAGAATGCTCAGCATCACTAATCATTAGAGAAATGCAAATCAAAACTACAATGAGGTATCACCTCACACCAGTCAGAATGGTCATCATGAAAAAATCTACAAACAATAAATGCTGGAGAGGGTGTGGAGAAAAGGGAACCCTCTTGCACTGTTGGTGGAAATGTAAATTGATACAGCCACTATAGAGAACAGTTTGGAGGTTCCTTAAAAAACTAAAAGTAGGGTTTCCCTGGTGGCGCAGTGGTTGAGAGTCTGCCTGCCAATGCAGGGGACACGGGTTCGGGCCCTGGTCTGGGAAGATCCCACATGCCAAGGAGCAACTGGGCCCGTGAGCCACAGCTACTGAGCCTGCGTGTCTGGAGCCTGTGCTCCGCAACAAGAGAGGCCACGATAGTGAGAGGCCCGCGCACCGCGATGAAGAGTGGCCCCCGCTTGCCGCAACTAGAGAAAGCCCTTGCACAGAAACGAAGACCCAACACAGCCAAAAGTAAATTAATAAATTTTAAAAAAATAATAAATAAATAAATAAATAAATAAATAAAAAACTAAAAGTAGAACTACCATACGACCCAGCAATCCCACTACTGGACATATACCCTGAGAAAACCATAATTCAAAAAGAGTCATGTACCACAGCGTTCACTGCAGCTCTATATACAATAGCCAGGATATGGAAGCAACCTAAGTATGCATAGACAGATGAATGGATAAAGAAGATGTGGCACATATATACAATGGAATATTACTCAGCCATAAAAAGAAAGAAATTGAGTTATTTGTAGTGAGGTGGATGGACCTAGAGTCTGTCATACAGAGTGAAGTAAGTCAGAAAGAGAAAAACAAATACCGTATGCTAACACATATATACGGAATCTAAAAAAACAAAAGTTTCTGAAGAACCTAGGGGCAGGACAGAAATAAAGATGCAGACGTAGAAAATGGACTTGAGGACATGGGGAGGGGGAAGGGTAAGCTGGGATGAAGTGAGAGAGTGGCATGGACTTATATATACTACCAAATGTAAAATAGATAGCTAGTGGGAAGCAGCTGCATAGCACAGGGAGATCACCTTGGTGCTTTGTGACCTCCTAGACGGGTGGAATAGGGAGGGTGAAAGGGAGACACAAGAGGGAAGAGATATGGGGATATATGTTTATGTATAGCTGATGCACTTTGTTATAAAGCAGAAACTAACACACCATTGTAAAGCAATTATATTCCAATAAAAATGTTTAAAAATTAATTAAATTAAATTTTTAAAAAAAGAACAGAACAAAAAAAAAAAAAAGAAATGCAACTGATTTTTGTATGTTGATTTTTTTATCCTGCAACTTTGCTGAATTTGCTTATTAATTCTAACAGTTTTTTGTGGAGTCTTTAGGGTTTTCTATATATAAGATCATATCATCTGCAAACAAGGACAATTTTACTTCTTCCTTTCTGACTTAGATGCCTTTTATTTCCTTTTCTTGCCTAATTGCTGTGGCTAAGAAATCCAGTATTATGTCAAGTAAAAGTGACAAGAGTGGGAATCAAATCCTTGTCCTGTTCCTGATCTCAGAGGAAAAGCTTTCAGTTTTCACTGTTGAGTACGATGTTAGTGGTGGGGTTGTACTATATGGCCTTTATTATGTTGAGGTATATTCCTACTATACCTAATGTGTTGAGTGATTTTTTTTATTGTGAAAAGGTGCTGAATTTTGTCAGATGCTTTTTCTGCATCTATTGAGATGATCATATAAATTTTACCCTTCTTTCATTCATTAATTTTCATATGTTAAGCCACCCTGCATCCCAGGGATAAATCTCATTTGATCATGATGTGTGATCCTTTTAATGTGCTGTTAAGTTATGTTTGCTAGAATTTTGTAGAGGAATTTTGCATCTATGTCCACCATGGATAGTGGCCTGAAAATGCTGGAGGCATCACACTTTCTGGTTTCAAAATACATCGCAAAAGCTATAGTAATTAAAACAGTATGATACTAGCATAAAGAAGATATATAGACCAATGGAACAGAATAGAGAACCCAGAAATAAACTCACGCATATATAGTTGACTGATCTTCGACAAAGGTGCCAAGAACATAGAATGGGGAAAGGATTTCTCTTCAACAAATAGTGCCAGAAAAATTGTATATTCACAGGCAAAAGAATGAGATTTGACCCCTTTCTTACACTATACGCAAAAATCAACTCCAAATGGATGAAAGACTTAAAAATAAGACCTGAAACTGAAAAACTCCTTGAAGAAAGGAGGAAAAAGCTTCTTGACATTGGTCTTGGCAATGATTTCTTGGATTTGACATCAAAAGTATAAGCAACAAAACCAAAAATACACAAGTGGAACTATATCAAACTAAAAAGCTCCTGCACCAGAAGGAAACAATCAACAGAATGAAAAGGCAGCCTACAGAATAGGATAAAGAATTTGCAAACCATCTGTCTAGTAAGAAGTTAATATCCAAAATATATAATAATCTCCTACAACTCAATAGCAAAACAAAAACAAAAATAACCCAAGTAAAATATTGGCAAAACACTTGATATTTCATTAAAGAAGATATACAAAAGGCAACCAGGTATACAAAAAGATACTCAACATCACTAATCATCAGAGAAATGCAGATAAATACCACAACGAGATAGCACCTCACACTTGTTAGGATGGCTATTATCAAAAAAACAAAAGATACATGTTGGTGAGGACATAGAGAAATTGGGACCCTTATACACTGCTGGTGAGAATGTAGAATGGTACAGCCACTACAGAAAACATTATAGAGATTTCTCAAAAAATTAAAAACAGAGCTACCATATGATCCAGCAATCCTGCTTCTGGGTATATATCGAAAAGAATTGAAATCCAGATCTCAAAGTGGTATCTGTAACCCCATGTTCATTGTAGCACCATTCACAATAGCCAAGATATGGAAACAACCCAAATGCCCAGCAACAGAAGAATGGATAAAGAAAATGTAGTATATATGTACAATGAAATATTATTCAGCCTTTAAAAAAAAAAAGAAATCCTGCCATTTATGACAATATGGATTAACCTAGAGGACATTATGCTAAGTGAAATATGCCAGTTACAGGAGGACAAATACGGTATGACTCCATTTGTATGAGGTATTTAAAATGGTCAAACTCATGGAAGCAGAAAATATAATGATGGTTGCCAGAGCTGGGAGGCAAGGAAAATAGGGAGGTGTTGTTCAATGGCTGTAAAATTTCAGTTATGCAAGATGAATAAGTTCTAGAGATCTGCTGTACTATATAGTACTTACAGTTACCAATACAGTATTGTGTACTTTAAAATATATTAAGAGGATAGAATTTATATTAAATGTTCTTTAATATAAACCAAACACACATACACACACACACACACACACACACAGACACGCACACACACAAGAACACAAGGAAATTTTTGGAGCTGATGGATATGTTTAGTACCTTAATTGTGGTGATAGTATCATAGGTATATGCGTATGTCTAATCTCATCAAGATGTATTGATAAATACTAAATGTGCATAAATTTTTGTATATCAATTATACCTCAATAAAGTTCAGCTATAGATATAGTGTTCTTTTTTTATTACTTTTACATTTATGCTTACATGTAAGGTTGACCTATAGGTTTTGTTTGTTTGCTTACTATTTTTGTTGGGTTTGGTATAAGATTATGCTTGTAAGGTGAATTGGGAAGTTTTCCATCTATAATTATTAGCATAATGATCCCCTATCTCTAAGGAGGTTTAAGTGGATTTCCTACACAACCATCTGTTTTAACATTCTTTTCCTTTCTTCCTTTGTTATTCAACTATTCTACAATTAAAATTTGTAATTTAAGGGGGGGAAGGGCTAATTGGGAGATTGGGATGGACATATACACACTACTATATATACAATAAAACAGATAACTAATAGGGTCCTACTGTATAGCACAGGGAACTCTACTCAATATTCTGTAATAACCTATATGGGAAAAGAATCTAAAAAAGAGTGGATATATGTATATGTATAACTGATTCACTTTGCTGTACACCTGAAACTAACATAACATTGTAAATCAACTATACTCCAATAAAAATTTTTTTTAAAAAGGAAAAATTTTTCGTAATTTAAAATTTCCTAGAAAATCATCCAACAAAATTTTCTATGTTAATATATACTATATTTTCTACCATTTTTTTTAACTTTTTGGAATACATGAATATTTCTTCTTTTTTATTTCTAATGTTTTATATGTTTTCTCACTCTATTTTACTTGAATATTTACTCAAATATCTTTACCTAGTTCACAGTCTTAGATTTGACAATCTACTATCTGTTTCCTGATTCACTAACATGCTTTGTCTTTATCAATATCTTCCTAGGTTTATTTTGTTGTTGTCTTTCTAATGTATTGACTTTAATACTTAATTAATTTATTTTTATTCTATGTTAATAATGTTGATATTTAAAGCTATGTATGTGTTTTACCTTGAGTACGTCTTTGACCAAACATCATAAGTTTTGATATATGGAATTCTCATTGCCATTATTTTCTAATTGGTCCCTAAGTATAGCTTTGATTTCTTCATTAGCCTAAGAATTATTTCAGAGAGGCTTTAATAGTTATTTTAGAATTGGTAATTAATATTTTAATGACTTTTTTGTAAAATATGATATCTGTATACTTTTTGATTATTGGTATGTATTCATTATTTTATAGCCAGTGTAAGCTGTGTATTTTGTGACTATTTCATGGGCCCTAATGTAATCTTTCATTTTAGGAAACATGTCAATTTAAGAATCAACTTTGTTATTTGAAATCATCTGAATCCTTAGAATCTTTGCCTACAAAATCTGCCAAATACCAAAAGAGAGGACTTAAGGTTTTTTTTTTTTTAATACAGCTGTGAATCTCTCCATTTCTTCTTGTACTCCTAACAATTTGCTTACTGGATTTCACTGTAATGTTATTTGACAGGACCATGACTAGTTCAGTCTACTAGACTGTAAGCCTAATGAAAATAGGAATCTCATCTGCCTTTTTTAACATTGAATTACAGGCCCCTGGCCCAGTATTTATTGAATAAATGTAAGAAAGTATATGCCCTTCATCAATAAAAATAGTTTCTCTGTTATAACTAATATTTTTACCCTCAGTTCAAATTTTTCTGATGCCATTATTCTGTACCCATATTTTCTTGGTTTGTTTTGCCTCTTAATATCTTGTATATCTTGTTTTTGCTTTTTTTTTTTCCTTTTTATGTTTCTTTTTCTGGCCTATCCTTGATCTATGAAATCTATTTTGTTTGTGACTGTATTCAATAAACAGTCATCCAGGTTAGAATTCAGTTATTAAATGGTTTTAAGTGTCATAAAAGTATTATTTAACCCCTCTATTTAACTCCTGTATTAACACATCATAGTTAACGTATTTTTATTCTCCTCCCCCAGACCCTGTGTCTTCTTTGTCTCATGCTTAGACACTTATTAAATAAACTGGGATCTTACATTTGGATTATTATTAATTTTTACTTAATATGACTTCTCTTCAAAAGTTTTTTTGGGGTTTTTTTTGGAGGGTTTAGTTTTTTAATTGAAGTATACTTGGCTTACAATATTATATTAGCTTCAGGTGTACAACATAGTAATTCAATATTTTTATAGCTTATACTCCATGTAAAGTCAGTATAAAATATTGGCTATATTGCCTATGCTGTACAGTACATCCTTGTAACTTTTCTACTTTGTAGTTTGTAGCTCTTAATCCCCCTCACCCATTTTGCCCATTCCCCCCCCAACTCTGTCCCCTCTGGCAACCACCAGTCTGTTCTCTGTATCTGTTAGTCTTTTTCTGTTTTGCTATATTTGTTCATTTGTTTTATTTTTTAGACTCCACATATAAGTGAAAACAACAGTATTTGTCTTTCTCTGTCTGACTTACTTCACTAAGCACAATACCCTCCAGCTCCATCTATGTTGCCACAAATGAAAAAATTTTATTCTTTTTTATGGCTGAGTAATATTCCAGTGTGTGTGTGTGTGTGTGTGTGTGTGTGTGTGTGTGTGTGCGCGCGCACGTGTGTGTGTATCACATCTTCTTTATCCATTCATCTGTTAATGGACATTTAGTTTTTTACATTTAAATTTAGTTTTTCAAACAATGTCTCAGTTATTTAGACCAACACTTCCTAAACAAAAATTATGCCTTAAAGTTTGTCCTCCCTCTTCCATGCAAAGACCTGGGCCTTTTTCCTCCTACACTGACCATCCTTGGCTATGGGCCACACCAGGTGCTGGGAGATGACAGAATTCCCTCAGGCAGTTCCAAATCTCCTTACAGGCCAGGAGGCTTCAGTGCCAAAAAGGCACTGAAAGGGGTGATGGTGAACGGGGGAGCTAAGAGCAAAACACACAGAAGCTGCTAAAAAGAGGAGAGGGGTCCGGACAGAGCACCAGTGGTGTCTGCCACACCAACACCTCAGTGCAGACAGCAGGTGGGAGCAGCGGTCCCTTGGGGGAATGAACCAGCTGTATTTTCTGCAGGCGACCCCTCACCCCACCCTCCTCACCTGGCCTTCACTCTCTGTCGCCCCTCCTATGAGAAGTGGAGGCGCTGAAGAGGTCACACTTGGACTTACCATCACTGCCAGGCTTTGCATCAACTGCATTTGGGCAGAAGCTTCGATTAATGTGTAATTCTATCGCCTGCGAACCAGAGGGAAGGAGGGCTCTTCTAAACTTCGCAAGTGAAAAGTGAGGGTGTCAGATGCAGGATGTGCGGCCACGGGGTTTACCACTTTATTAAAACTGTGATTGTCCACGTAAAGACTCAACCAGGTCATATATTAATAATTACCACTGACAATCTTTAACATCAGCCGAAGCCCACAAGTGAAGCAATATTACATCTCTCGGTCTCATTTATCTTACTGCTTATGGCCCCTCTGCGGTCAGCACGCCATGAGCTTCGTGGACATTTAATTATGAGCACATCATAAATGTAGCTGACAAGGCAGGGGCTGCCTGGGGAGGCTCCTGGCAAGGGGGTCAGTGTGGAAAGTAGTGACTTGATGCCCCCCACGACAGGGAGAGGTGCGAGCGCTTCTCTGCAATGTCCCTCTGCGGCGTCCTGTTGCCCGCTGGCTGGACAGGGGCACCGGGTGGGATGAGGCCGGGCTCTCATCAGCCCCTTGAACGTTCAGGTGCATCAGTCGTATAGTCTTAAAACTTAAGGCCGGTTTTTTGTTTTGGAGTGTTTTTTGCAGATTATATTCCATTATAGGTTGTTGCAAGACATTGGGTATAAATCCCCGTGCTATACGGTAAGTCCTTGCTACTTATCTGTTTTATATACAGTCATTTTTATCTGTTATTCCCATACTCCTACTTTGTCCCTCCCCCCTCTCCCTTTCGCTTTTGGTAACCATAGTTTGTTCAATTTAAAAAAACAAAACCCCAAAAAAACCTAAGGCCAGCTGTGTTCTCTCCTGTCCACTCAGCTCTGAGAGTACCTTGACCCTCTTTTGCTGTTGTCCCTGACCTTTACCTATCCTCTGTGGGTTAAGCCTCCACCCCAGAGCCCAAGGATCTAGGAAGCCCACCTGGACCACCTTCTACCCAAACCACTCAGTTCTAATAGGGGCAAAGGCCAGTGATGGTGCTGAGAACACCCGACCAGCCAGCCCTACTCCAGCAATAGCTTTCCACTCAATCAGACAGAGAGGCCCCCTGCAAGACAGGCCTGGCATTTGTGTCTAATTAGCCTCCACTCTGCCATGAGGGCCACTGCGGGGCACCCATGAGTCTGGCGTGGCGTGGGTCAGAGCCTGTCCCCGTCCTCAGAGAGGGTGAGGGCTCCCCCAGCATCCCCACCACCCGGCAGGCTCGGGCAGACCAGACAAAGCGTATAATCAGGGGGCGCAATGGAGGAGCTCCTAGGAGAATGCTGAAAAGTAGCTATCATGTTGGCAGATAAATTCTACACACAATTATTCATTCCTAGCCTCTTGACATGTAGATTAATGAGTTTGATAACCCAGGCTTCTAAGAAGTAGATTTCACTCTGTTCGCAGGCTTTCTCCCCCTCTACCTACAAACAGCACACGGGTCTATGGAGAAAAAACAAATCGATACATTTGCAGTAGCCATCACGGCTTTTTGTGATTGGAGCCCTACGTCAAAAAGATGATGTGTGTTCTCAAAATGGCCTCTCCTTCTCGGCCTGGGAAATGCTGGCAGTGGCCGGGCAGACGCTGGAGGGGACAGGGGACCTCCGACCTTGACCTCGCTTGCGCCCTGGACCATCTGTGGTGGGCTGGGCAGGGAGCATTTCCCACGCTGACCCCGAGGGGAAAGGGCTGTTTGTTGACACAGCAGTATATAACCTGCAGTCACAACTTGGGTCGGAGTCCCGCTGGACGTGGCACTGCCCATCCCTGCTGGGCACCAAGACACCCTTGCCAAGAAGGAGTTTTGTGCGAGAAAAGGGCACACAGGAGTGAGACATGTACCTGCAGCCTCTCTGGGCATTTCATTGTGGATGGGTGAACCTCCCCGAGCTTTGTTTTCTATTCCTTCCAACTCCAATGTAAGGAGTTCAAATCCTGGCAAAGACGAATTGGGTCCACATTTATCATCATGATTTGGTTTTTATGCCGTGATTGCACCACCATCCCCAACCAGGAGTGGGTAAAAGTCTGAAGATGTATTTGGAGTGTCAGGAGAGTGTTCCCTTGGCCATTGGGCAAAAGCATTTCTTGATCATCAATGGTGTTTATATTCTAAAAATAACACATGCTTTTTGCAACAAATTCAAACGATATGGAAGGAAACAAAATATTGGGTTGGCCAAAAATTCGTTCCGGTTTTTCCATAAGATGTTATGGAAAAACCCTGACGAAACTTTTAGCCAACCCAATAATAAAGGTAAATGTTTCTCCACTCACCCTCGACCCCACTCACAAGGGACAATCATGGGTTAAAAGGCTGGTGTGTACCCCTCAGGACATTTCCCTACACCTTGGCCTGTGCTGAAAGAGGGTGAGTGGGGCTATGGTGCTGGGTATGGGGAAGGTAAAAGGAATACAGAGGAAGGCCCCTCACCTGCTAATCTGCTACCTGCTAGGAGGCTTTGCCACCACCTTCCCCTGCCAGGCAAGCCCTGTGGGGACCAGAGCAGACATCAACAACCTGGACAGAGCTCTCCCTGGGTACCGGGTGAGCATATTTCATGTCTGTGGGATCTCTGTGGGTGCTGGGGGACACAGGGCTACAGGTGGCATTCTGCAGGCACCTTCCTGTATCCTACAGAAATAGGAATTAGTGCAGCAGAAATCCACCCAGCTCACAAAAACCCAACGTGAGCTTTGATTAGCAACATGGACTAGTTTAAGCATTCCTGGAGAGACAACAGAATTTCAGCATAACCTCCATCCTGCCTCTAAACAGACGGCCATAAGCTATGCAAAAAGGATCAAGAGTTCCTCCCTATCCAAGCAGCCGTAAGGAGCAGGGTCATGGTGTCTCCAGCGCACAGAGTCTCGGGGTTAGCACTGCCAGGTTTCACAAGTAAAAATTCAGGAAGCTGGTGAAATTTGAATTTCGGATAAACAACAAATAAATTTTTAGTATCAGTGTCGCAAATATGCATGAGACACACGTATGCTAAAAAAGTTCCACTATATACTAAATACTAAAATAATACACTAAAAAAATAATTGTTAGTATTAGTATGTCTATAGTATATTAGTATGTATATTAGTATTATATTTGAGACATAGGTATGCTAAAAAATGATTAGTTAGGGACTTTGGGATTGACATGTACACACTGCTATATTTTAAATGGATAACCAACAAGGACTTACTGCATAGCACAGGGAACTCTGTTCAGTATTATATAACAACCTAAATGGGAAAAGAATTCGAAAAAAAATAGATACATGTATATGTATAACTGAATCACTTTACTGTACACCTGAAACTAACATAACATTGTTAATCACCTATACTCCAATATAAAATAAAAAGTTTTAAAAAATAGCATCTATCTCATGGAGTTTTATGAGAATTAAATGAGATAATCCATGTAAAGTACTTACTTTGTAAGTACTCAATAAATGCTAGCATGTAAGTACTCAATAAATGCTAGCATAGATCTTTGGGGGAAAAAAAATGATGAGTTATCTGAAATTCAGATTTAACCAGGCATCCTATCTTTCATCTGGCAATCTTAGTCAGGGCGTCCCTGTGAAAGTACTCAGGGCAGAACCTGAGTGGGACCAGGGAGAAGAAAGCAAAAACAGTTCAGCTACACACAGAAGCCCCGTCCACCCTCCATCCAGCCCCTCCTCAAACTCCCAGCCTCCTGAGCCCAGAGCCCAGATCACTGGAGGAAGCTTTGGACCTCAGGTCCTGAGCAGGTGAGAAGCCCCCATGTCTGGATTCTGGGGCACTGTATATGGCAGCCTAAATGGGAGGTGGAGGGAGTTGGGGAGGTATATCTCAGGCTGGATACCAAGGCAGCAGCACAAGGGACCATGGCCCAGGGGATTCTGGACAAATCTCTTCCCGCTCCCAGAACACAGAACATCAGCACCTGCCCACAACCTGGCTGGGGCTTCTTCTAGAAGACGGTGGAAGTTTGGAGGTCCTAGTCTCCACCTGGCTAGGCAGCCATCCCCGAACAGAAAAACATAATGCACTTGGGGGGAGGTGGGGAGAATAGCCAGCTCTGTTTCTTTTTCAAGTCAACTATGGCCAGACTGACTCATCTTCTCTCATAGACCAGAAAGTCTCACATCTTGCTGCTTCTTAATCATATGGAAACCTAAATATAGATACGTCTGCAGAAGGACAAGCCTGAGAAAACTGGTGTCCTTGTTCTCCCGGGGGAAAGCTCGAGTATCACGATTTTCTCCTGAATTGTGAGTGCTGGGCTGCCAGCGAGACTGGGTTTGGGACACTCAGCAGTGATTCTATCCCGGTGGGTGGAGCGGGGGCCTGTCAGAGCCACAGCAGTAACTCAGACCTGGCTCCAAGGCAGCTGCTGTGCGGGGGTCCCACACACCCCGCTTACTCACTCCCCTCTGGACAAATCTCCAGCTTCACCCTGCCATGATAGTGACATAGTGACAAGGACGCAGGCATCTTGGTTGTGTCACAGCAAATGCCTGGGCCAGAGGAACCCTCACTGCCATCTGCCCTGGAGCATCAGCCCAGGGCTGCAGGCTGCAGAGAAGATTCCTGCAGCAGAATCGCACTGAGAACCCAGCTGCTTAGGACCCAGTGTAGCCCAGCACCCAGGAACCAGCAGGACCCCCGCAGCACCAGGCTTTCCTACGTTCTGCATCTGAGTCCAATTCACTTCACTCAATTCTGTGAAATAGCACAAAAGATGCACCTTTTTTGAGAAATAGCTCAAGATCCTTCAGGAAGTTTCTCTAGGCCTCGAGGTTCCACAAGCTAGGGTACAGTAGCAAAGAGAGCTGTGTCGACAAGAACACAGATACGAATGAGATAGCCATCACCACAGTCCCACCAAACATCGATTGGTCCAGAGAAAAATTGTAGAAGGGAGAAACGTCCTATCAGATTAGCCACTAAAGGCCTTTCCAAAACACAGTGGTCAAGTTAAGCAGTGAGAATAATGAGACCTGAGAGCCAGGCCAACAGCCTGGTATTCCAAGACTTCACTGGCCAGCCCGGTGCAGGAGGGCCCGGGATAACCTTCCTCTGTCTCCACTGCACGTCCAGAACACCACACGCATGTCCTCTCAGCGTCCCTCGACCAGACACCAAAACCTGGCAGCTCACGGTCCTCAGTGCAGGCCACGGCCTTGCTAGGTTTGCACAGTAGTTCATAAATGTTTGAATTAATTGCCAATATTTAAAAATCAGGATATTTCCCAGGAAAATCCTGATTTCCAGGTTCCCTTGAAAAATCAGAAGCTCTGACAATACTGGGCTTGGGTCTGTCCAGTTGGCGGGAACCGGGGAATAGCTGCTCCCCTTCGATGGGGCACCAGGCTTAAAGATGGCTGCCAGCTCTCTGCAGTCCCCAGACACCCTACAGAGGGGCACCATGGAGGCCCCACCCATGGCCTGAGGACCAAAACAGGACACGGACAACCACCACCCTCCACCGTGGTCCCTCCCACCTCTCAGAAGAACCATCATCTAAACACCTTCCCTCCCATAACCACAGGTTCACTCCCCTTTAGATTCCCCAATTATAGATTTACCATCTGTAATCTCAATAGCAGCATCAATTAACAAGACAAACAACTCCAGAGTCTTGGAAACCATCTAGAAAATAATTTAAATTGAAGAAGAATCGCTTTTGCCAAAACCAGAACAGTCATGCCCAGGGCCCAAGGCAACAGTGACAGCATAGCTTATGTGCCCATTTCACAGACTGTGGCAACGGAGGTCACAGTCCTATTTCCCCCAACTCTATTCCTCTTAACTTCCGGGATGAATGGCCCACCAATGGGGGTGGAGGGGAGGGAGGCTTCTTCAGTATGTTGTGTTGAAGGGGAAAAAAAGCTCTGATTGGCTGATTCAGGAATTGGGATTCTGGGCAGAGCTTTACAAAAGGATAATGTATCTTTAAGCCTAGGTGCCCTTCAGGGAATGTACTGGATAAATGTCTTCTGAAAAGCCTGTAAATATTCCATCGCCTCACTGTCATTACTACCATGAAATGATAATGAAGCATGAAAGAAATATAATTCCATATTCAGATGACAGCATTAGCCTCCATAAGCAAACTGAAATATTTATTAGTAAAATGTTCAGTATCTACGCCTGTAATCTAAAAAAAGGACAAAAATGTTTTATAATAAAAAAGAGATTGAATGCAGAGGTAAAATCTGGTTGGCTGATTTTATTGCTTATTATTAAATCCTGGCAAAACAATTATTTTTTTCTTTTCATTAGTAAGACACCCAAATTAAAACTATGCCCTCTGGCTGCAAGGTTTACAGTAGTGATTAAAAACAAGGAATTGTGATGCATGGGGCTTTTGACAATGGCATAATCAAATTCATTCATATTGTTCAATCTTTCACTGACAAATATTTTTACAGTGAAATATACCAAACAAAGACTCACATACAACAACTATCAATACAGAGAAATTAGGAAACCTTGTTATTATTTAAATAGTGAAGTGATACAATGTTGCCATAATCTTGAATACAAACATTATAGTGTAGTTAATTAGGGTAATTATTGCCTAAATTGTGCTTAATTGTCTTATACTGAATAGGATGTGTGAATGAAGCTTTTTGAGCTTTTTATAATACGTTAAGTGCTTCTGAACTACTTAGTTATAATTTAATAAGTTTTGATGGTATTTCCTATAAATCAGGAAATACATCTGAATACAAACTGGGAGATAAACAGGAGCCATAGGCCTTGACCTCTGTTTCACCTTACTGAAAAAGAGGCATAAGAGAGTCGTTTAGTAGACCAGCATCACAGAACGTTCTGTAGCTAGAGCACATTCCTTTAAGGAAAGGGGAAAGAAAAAACTCAGGGTCTTTGAAGTGAATGAAAAATTAGAAATTCAAGTGACCACGATCAATTCTGAAACACTGCACAAAATTAATTACAGTTTTGCATCAGAAGCAAGAATGTAGATTTCAGACAGTCGGTGTCATTTATCTCAAGCTGCACAATATACAAGGCGATTAAAAAGCCAAATCTGTCCCCACCTCCCAAGTCTAAGGCCTCTCAGAAGCTGTGAAGTACAAATGATTAACTCCAAATTATGCAAGGGATTGTGCGGACGCTTCAGCTTGAATGGAGTGTGTGGCAAGTCGCAGAAGCTGGAGAGGGACAGATTTTGCGGCTCTTTATCAAAATCCAGTCTGGCCACCAATGATGGAATTCAGATAAATTGCACAGAGATCTGACAGTGGCTGTAGAAAGCTTGCTCGGCAAAATCCAAATCTCTAATTTCTAACTGTTTTTAATTGCTTGCCTTAAATTTGCATTTTTCTACAATTGGTTTAAAGGATTGATTCTATTCCATAGGCTACTCTGACCAAATTGCTTCCCATTTCACATGGAGTTGCAGGACCCTGTCTTGGGGGCTGGGGGTGGAAATTTGGCTTGGTACTCACCTTTCACAAGCAAGCTCAGTGTCCAAAATACACCTCAACTAGGGAGGTGCCCTGCCCTCTCTGACACTCAGGACTAGCCCAAGGAGCCATGGGCATCCAGAAGGCGCACAGATGCCCCAAGCCTTTATCCCCAGAAGAAGCCCAATGAGCAGATACCCCACAAAGAAACCCAGCTGCACCCTCCTCCTTCCTCTGGGGCCCCGTTCTCATTAGCCCCCCTTTGGAAAAGGCAGGACGGACATGTGTTCAAAATACATCTTATTCTGTTGTCAAAACGAACTCAATATTAGAAAGGCTGACAGATTTTCCCCGACTCCAAGAAACCACACATGGTGTGTCACACACACCCGCACAAGCACACACAAGCTGGGTGCCTGCTTCATTTAACCCTGCATTCATAACCGACTTATTAACACATTAGCATTGCCAAATGAAAAACTGCCATTTTAAGATTTGGAAATTGAGCCTCACCTAATGAACTCTTTGACTCTGAGCAATTGATTCTGGGTCCTGTTGAAACCCCAGCTGCCCTCAACCAGCTGTACCTTAATAAGCTCTACCTGACTTAACCCAGGTCTTCCCAGGTCCTCCCCTGGTGCCTCTGCCGAATCCCCTCAAACCTGTCCCCAGGGGTTTCTTGGACACATCTGGAGACATCACATCACAGAAGCATCTCTTCATCCCACTCTTTCATCTAAGGAAGTCTGTTTATCCCCATGTTCTCGGAAGCAAATGGCTGCTGGGTCCAGGGAGGTCACACAGTGGGGAAGAAGACTGGTTGTGAGAAAAGACCATTTCCCATTTCCCCTTTGGGTAGAGACATGGAAACAGAGAGTTCTTCATCTCCTGTCAGAAAATCAACAATGTAGGCACAATATAAACAGCGACGGACACCCTGCCCCAATGCCAGGGATACTAGGGAGGGGTGAGGACCGTGGCTAACTTTAAACACACGATCCCTCTGAAGGGGCAACTGCACCTCTGCTCAAATAGATGTTGCCATGAAGACAAGCCGCTCTATATGGCAAGATATTTCGAATTTTTTACGGAATCTGGACTGTTTCGGAGAATTCCTTCATTTTTTTCATGTTGATTCACATTTTTAAAGTAAATAAAAGAACCATTCCAAATAAAAGCACTTGATGGCCAAATCTATCATGGTCCCCAACTTGTGATTTTAGGTCCACACCTTTGACGGATATATGCGTTTTCATTGCTGAATGGTTGTAAAGGACACACCTCAAGATTCTAAAGGGCAGATCATCCCCTTAACCCTCATGATAGTCAGAAAGACACTGTAACAGGGGCCCCTGAATTCCTCCCTGTGCTGCACTAACCACTGCCTAAGAGCCCCACCCTGTGGTGACCACCACTGCTCATAACACTTGTGGGCTTTGGCCCAGCTCAGGGTTCATCCCCAAGTGGCTTTCAGGTTCTAGAACCAGCCTTGATTCACCTTTTTTTTTTTTTTTTTTCCAATCCTTGGACTTTTAGAGAAGTTAAATAAATGCCTAAAAGCACGAGCCCAAGACTTGTACTCAAGTGTGCTGGCCTGGCCACCCCTGATCCCTGCTGCTGCAGGCTGGGCCCTTCCCCGCTATGTGCAAGCCGGGGCTTCCACCCCTCTGTTCCCCCTGGCTGGGATGTGTTCCCTCTCTAGATGGACTTTCCCACGGCCTCAAGCAGCTCAACAGAGCCTCCTAGAGAGAGAAAGATGTGCTCCTCTCCTGCGGAGTGCCCTCAAGCTGCCCCCTGCCGGTGCCCATCACCCTTACAGAGTGAGGTGTAGAAGGCACTGCGCCGGGTGCCCAACCAAATGCCTCCCCAAAGCAACCGATAACTCACTGCGGATCACTGGCGGAGAAAAAACTCAGCGCCCACACTCTGGCTTCTCCCTGCCCCGGCTCTCCTGACTGTCGAGGCCATGACAGAGACCACATGAACCCAGGAATCTCTGGATAACGCCCTGTTCTTGCACTGAATTATTTACGCTCCACCTTGTGGCTGAGGAGGTGTGGCCTGAATGTAGCTTCCGAAGCATGTGGTAGCTGTAGCGCCTTGGGCAAGTCACGTGAGCTCAGAGCTTCTGTTGGCGCATCCAGAGAGTTTATACCGCCTGCCTTGCAGGTGCTGGAAGAATTAAATTTGCTGTTCAAAGACTTCATATCATCATGTAAACACCAGGGTGAGTCTTTTCTCTTTTTTTAGGATTACATGGCAGTGGGGACAATGCACAGGGACTGGGTTCAGCCTTGAGTCACAAAACTTCCACTTTAGGGGCTTCCCTGGTGGCGCAGTGGTTGGGAATCCACCTGCCAATACAGGAGACACGGGTTCGAGCCCTGGTCCGGGAGGATCCCACATGCCGCAGAGCAACTAAGCCCGTGAGCCCTAGAGCCCGTGCTCTGCAGCAAGAGAAGCCACTGCAATGAGAAGCCTGCGCACCGCAGCGAGGGGTGGCCCCTGCTCACCGCAACTAGAGAAAGCCCGCACGCAGCAATGAAGACCCAACACAGCCAAAAATAAATAAATAAATTTATTTTTAAAAAACTTCCACTTTAGGACAGTAGTGCAATGCACCTTGGAAATGAAATTGGTAAAAATATATTTTTCTAAGAAACTCACTCTGTAATAATTTTAAGATGCATTTAGGAAGCCCTGGGAAGAACCTAATAAAATAAGAGTGCATGATTACCACCCTCAAGGAGCTTCTAACCTCTTTTCAGGGCAGAGATGGTGGTGGGATAAAGTGGCTGTGAGGTCCAGGCACCTGAACTCAGGCCCCACTGGCTGGGGCTGCTGTCTTTACTTCCCAAGCTCTGGGAAACAGCTTACCAAAGGCCCATACCAGAGCTGAAAAGGGAGAACTATTATTTTTGATGTTTATATCATTTGAATCTCCTGAAAATAAACACTCACCTTCCTAAAGGCAGGGAGAGGCCCAGGCAGAGGTCTTTTTGCCTTTGCTCCCCAAGGTGGCTAGATGAGGAAGGAATCCAGGCCGGTTTGCTGCTCCAAGTCAAGTCCATCACCAGGATTTGAATAAATGAGACGACATTTGAGAAAGGGTCTTACAAACGATTCTAGTCATTTAAAATATTCCAATATTGTCTTCATCAAAGGGATTATAGTGTATAAGCTCAGAGTATTAAAGAGAAAAGAGAAGTGTTGGCTTTGGGAAATCTATGAATCAGAGATCTCAGGGTTTAACAATTTAGGACATCAATTTTTGTAATATCACAAGTTTGAGTCTGTTCAGGCAATATTTACCTATTTTATTCACTCTGCCTCATGATTTAAGCTGTAAGAATTTACTATGAAATTAACAGAATGTCTGTCTTGCCATTGATTACATGAAATTAGAACCACCGACATTCATGTTAATACCTCCCAATTACCACTCCTGGTAATTTGGTCTAGGATGCCTCAAATTTACTTGAATAACCAAATTCTCTTCAAGGCAGAAAAAGACAACGTGCCCTGCAGAAGAGACCAGCACCTGGTTCACCCTCTCAAGCTTTGGTTTTCAGAATCAGGGAGCGGCCTTACAATGAGGAAATGAAGGATCAGAGAGGTGGAATGACTTACAGAAAGCCTCACAGCAAGTTGGTGACCTAAGACTAGAATGCCCATTTAGAGCTCACTCTCTGCTCCCCCAGGGTAAGGGAGCCCCTCTACTGACACTTGAATATCCCCATGTTCACAGGGGATTGTCTTAGACCTTGGGGAAGGGAAAGGTCATCCATCCTCCAGCCTGAGGGCAGTCCTTACTTGACTGCAATTCCTGAGTTCCACATCAGCTTCACGCTATGGATGGGTGCTGTCAGAGAGGAACTGCACATCAAAGGCAGTCCAAGTCATCTGCAGGGCTGGAAGGGGTAAACCATGTGGAATATTCTCAAGGCCTTCAGGAAAACATGGGTGAAACAAATCTCAAATTACAGGAAAATTTTCCTGAGCATAGCTGTTGAGAGGGTATGTGTGTGGTTGTCTCTGAAAATTTCCAGAAAAAGGGAGAGCCCAATTAAATTAGAAAGAGATGCACAGAGACAAAGTTCATGGGCTATTTTTCATTGACTCTGTCCTTGGCAATGTACCTTAGAGAGATTCTGACAATGACAATGCAAATAAGATGATTTTCATTTCAAATTAGCTATTGGATACCTCACAACCCAAAACTTAGTCTTCTAAGAGAATATCTGTACCCAAAAGCAATGCATCACACTATTAAATAAGAGCCAAATAAGTTTCACTAGAAAAGAGAACGATCCAGGGGTCATAGTGGGCCACTACTGATGATGAGTCAGGATTGTGAAGCAAAAGGGAAAAACAATGAAACTTAGAGTCAGAGTTCCCTACTCTGCAACTGACCTTGGACATTCCTCTCCTCATGTCTCAGTTTTTTCAACCATAAAGTGAGGGTTATATGATACCCCTCCTACCTTTCTCACAATGCTGGTTTGGAGGCTCAAGAGAGAATGCAGATGACAGCATTTGGAAAGCCTAAGGTGACACACATGCATCAGGCTTTACTGCTGAGATGCTGGCTGGCCCTGGGGACTAGCAAAGTTACAGACTTGATCCTCCTTAACGTGATTTTTTTACATTTTTTAAGAAGAAAATTAATACATATATACAATGGAATATTACTGAGCCATAAAAAAGAAGAAAATAATGCCGTTTGCAGCAACATTGTCATTCTGAGTGAAATAAGTCAGACAGAGAAGGACAAATATCGTATATCGCTTATATGTGGGATCTAAAAAATGGTACAAATGAACTTACTACAAAACAGAAATAGAGTCATGAATATAGAAAACAATCTTATGGTTACCAGAGGGGGAAGGGAGGGAGGGATAAATTGGGAGATTGGGATTGACATATACACACTACTATATATAAAATAGATAACTAATAAGGACCTACTGTATAGCACAGGGAACTCTATTCAATACTCTGTAATGACCTATATGGGAAAAGAATCTATAAAAGTTAATATATGTATATGTATAATTGATGCATTTGCTGCACAGCAGAAAGTAACACAACATTGTAAACCAACTATACTCCAATTAAAAAAAAAAAGAAGAAGAAAATTAAGAATGTCCCCAACATGGAATTTGTCCTTGTGTTGTTTCTTTTCCACTTTAACACAGGAACTTCATGAATAACTGTGGTGTCAGTAATAATATCTATTATTATTAGAGAGTTCACTCCAAGCCCACACATGGAGAGAGATTACTTCTGCATGTCAGCATAAATTAAAGGGTTAGATCAGAGGCCCAGCCAATGGCAGAAGTGGGGAAAAGAGAGGGCAGTGCACACTGTCTGACCCATAGCCCACTCCTACCCCGGAGGATGAGAGCCCATGTAGAGGAGAACAGAGGTGCCCTAGCCAAGCACTGGTCCACCTCCAGACACTCGAGTGAGGCCAACCTAGACCATCAGCTGCCCAGTAACCTGCCAGCTCACTGTGAATGTACAAGGAAGCCCAGCAGGCCCAGACCAACCAGGCTGGCCCAGACAGTACAATTGCCCAGCAATCCACAGAATGGTAGTTCCCTGAAACCACTGTTTTGAAGTGCTTTGTTATGCAGCTGAGACACCAAACAACCTCATTGTTATAGATGAAGCAATAGGGCCCAGGAGAACTTCCTCCTCTCCTCTCTGCAGCCCCAGCCAGTCCGATCCACCCCTCTCTCAGCCTCCAGAGTGTCATTTCCAAATTCAAAACGTACCATGTCTCTGCCTCCCAGGAGCCTTGCATTTCAAAGGATTGCCCCAACTCCTCCCCACCCAGCTGGCTGTCCTGGGCCCAACCTTCCACCCATGTCTCTCCAGACTGATTTCTCCAGCAGAGGGTCCTCAGCCACTTCCAGTGGTTCTTGAAGAACAATCCCCCCCAAGCCTGGTGCTTTCTCAGGGGATCAAAGCTCCAGAGAGACCAAGGTGGCTGACTTCCAGGACCCAAGAGTGGGCTCTTGTCTAACACTCGGAAATAAGTTGCAGAGGAGACACACGTACTGACAAAGCCAAAGACTTTATTGGGAAGGGGTGCTCAAGCGGAGAGCAACAGGGTCAGGGAACCCAGGAGAACTGCTCTGCCACATGGCTCGCAGTCTCAGGGTTTATGGTGGTGGAGTTGGCTTTCCAGTTTGTCTCTGGCCAGTCATCTTGCTTGTGCCCGTATTTGGTCTGACTCAGGGCCCTTCCTGGTGGCGTGCATCTCTCAGCCAAGATGGATTCCAGCATGAGGGTTTCTGCAAGGTTGGCCAGACATATTATGGGCTGGCATCTCCTCCCTCATTTTGACCTCTCCCGAATTCTCTGGGCTAGTTTTCAGCAGCAGCACAGGGCTCCTTATCCCGACCTCCTGTTGTGAGACAGCTCATGCTAGGGGTTATTGTCGTGCCTGGCCAAGGCGGGCGGTTTCAGTCAATGGTTTCCTAACAACCCTGCTCTGGGCTGGTGGCTCCCTTCTCCTCGGACTAGGAGGCTTGTCCTGCATCCACCTCTGCCCTGCTCTCACTGCTTCTTGTACTGTCGCTCAGCATCTGCCCTGTCCTCAGAGCTCAGTCCCCAAAGATCCGGGGCCTCTGCCTCCCCTCGAACACCCCACAGCGCCTGGCATGGGGTCTCAGATTCCCTGGACGCTGCTAAGAGTTTGCTGTGGCTACTGCAGCTGCTGGTGGCGGTGATGCTTACTAACCCTAGCAGGTGTGACACAGGGAGGATTCCAAATGTGTGACGAAATGGAAAGAGCCCCGGGCTCAAGTCGTGTCCCTTGCCACCTTGTGATCAAGGGGCAGGTTGCCAAAGAGCTCTGGTTTCCTCGTTTGCAAAAGGAAGCGTTTGAATCTTGTCCAATCCACAGGGACACAGACTTGAGTTGAACGTAACGCAGGTTCGTCCGTAACACGGTTCACCTGACCAGCTGACCCCGTAGCATGCTCCCCGCCCCTTCCACTGAGCGACGGCAATGCCCAACCTTCACATCCCCTCCCCGAGCCACCTCCGCCACCTACCACGATGAAAGTCGTGACGCGCATGCGTAAATGCACCCTCTCATCTCCCTGCGCTTTCCCTTCCGGCTGGGAAAGGCCACCCTAGCATCCTTAGTCGGACAAAGACGACCTGTCTGTCTGCTTATTGGATTTTGTTTCGGAAATCTGCAGGAGGCAGCTCCCAGAACGGAGGCGGCTTCTCTTACACACCCTGTTTTGTCTCTCCCGGCCCCAAGCAGTGAGTCTGGGGGCAGCCAACGTTCTGTCGAATTGACCCATTTTACAGATTCCCAACAGTCCTTAAAAACCACAACTCCGGTCGTTGGCAACATGCATAGTAATCCTTAAAAACAGATGGCCTGCCCTAGACACAGCCTGCCGATCGGGGTGGCACAGATGACAGTGCCACCCAGAAAGTGGGGGTTAAAAGCAGCGCCTCCCCGCCCTGCCTGCACTACGCGTGCAGCCCTTGCCCCCAGGCTCCATTCCCTAGACCTTGCACCACATGCTTGGTGGGCACACAGGAACTATGAGGGGCTGCTTTAGAGAAATGAAAACGCAATTGTCTGAGCAATAAAAGCCATCCCTGTATGTAATCCCTGTACTAGATTTTTAAATTCTCGGTGCTGGCACACTGTTATGTGTTCACGGTTATTATCTGTCCACTTCCAAACCTTAAGAGGTTAGATTGTTTAAAGATTTGTTAGCTATGAACTACTTAAGGAAGGCAAAGTAGAAAACTCCTGGCTAATTGAAAAATAACATTTTATCAGATTCTCCTCTGATATTTGCAATGGTCGTACTTAGAGTACTCTCAATACTTCAATAAGTGGTGAAATTTTAAAAATAACATCTTCAGGGCTTTGCAGAAAATGTGCTGTTACCCATTTATACTGCTTTTTTTAACCATTATTTTCTTATATTTCCCACAATGCCTCGGATCAGAAGCAAACAGAAACTGAGTGATTACCCCAAAGTGTGCTAGATGAACTGGAAAAAGTCTATTCAAACAAAGCTCATTAGTTCTGATACCTCCAGGGCTATGACAAATTAAGCGGCTGGTGAGTGTGCTTGCAGACAAAAGGAGGATGCCGAAACGAGGGCTGAGCTAGGCACGGTGTCAATAAATTCCCCTGAAAAAGGTAAAAATTACAATTGGAGCTAAAATGGAATCCCTTTAAGGAGCATGTACAAAATAGATCATCCCTTCTTTCTTAAGTACATTTGTGAACCCGCCTGTGATGAATTATTGCAGCCTGGGAAGTGGCCACTCCAGAAGGGCTGCCAGGCCAGGTGTGCATCCAAGGCACTGGCTGTTCCAGCGCATCCACCCTCTCGCCTCTGCAAAGACTTGGCCCTGCCCAGAGGAAACGGGTTCCAAACTCAACAAGCAGAGTGCGGACTTTCAAAGCCACAGGGCAGGGATTGGGCTTGCCTGCCGGGTTCCAGGAGGCAGCTGCCCAGCTTCGAAGGGCTCCACGACCTTAAGATAACCTTGGCCAAAAAAGGAGTAGCCGTAGAACCACGGCTCTCCTTTTCCTGATTTGTGAATCCATCGATATGAAGAATCTTAGAAAATTCTAAAATGTCCACTGAACTTGCAACGGATCTGGCACCAAGAAGCTCTGATAATTATTTGTTGAATAAATGAATGAAGGATGAACAAGCCAGGCCTTCAGGTAGGGCCACCTAATGAGGAAGTGGGGGTATCAGGACTGGGCCCAGATTCTTGAGACTGTCCTTGGGGTTTCTGGTGCACCTACATGTGGCCACATATGCCCACCTGGTTTGTGGGAGCCCCACAATGCATTTTTACCTCATTGGCAGGGTTTCTGTGCCACAGAGACTCGTGGTCTAACAGTAATTCTCAGACCAACAGAGTGGGGAAAACCCACAGAGAGCTCCCAGCGCCCTGGTCAAAAACTAGAAGACCTGGGACCAAATCTGACCCACAGACTTTTTGCCTCGTGCAGTGCTGCCTTTCCTTTTTATTTGAAATACTTGCCACTTAAAAATTTGGAGATTTCTCACAAACGTTCATATTCCCAGCTTCTTTGGAAACTTGAAAGATCTGGCCAAACTGGGCCCATATTGCCACATGGCACAGATGACCAGGATGGAATTGCAGTTTCCCCATTTAACAATGATGCCCACCCCAGTGTGCCAGCCTCTCCCAGCGCCCTGCACCCAGATATTTTACCAACTGGCCCCTGCAGGCATCTGAGTTAACAGCCTCTGGTCTAATCAATCATCAGTCTAGTAGACACAGGGAAAATAAGACCCAGAAACTGGGAGTGGTTTCTAGGACCGACAGAGTGCCCGTGGCAGTGCCAGGAGTAGATGCCAAGTCTGAGTATTCTCAATGCCAGGCTCACTAGAGCCCCCTACCCCACCACCCCCCTGCCCCATCCCCAGCAGAGTGAATTTTTCCCTCTTTTGGTTTTACTCCTGTACTTTGTTCATGTCTCTCTCAATGTCCTATCCAGCCATCCAGCCACGCAGGCAAGAGCTAGACTTTGGGCTATCGTGCACTCACCTGTTTGTAGTTCTGTCTCCACCACTAGATTGGGAGCCATTAAAGGGCAGGGGGTTGGTGATAACTGTCTCCATCTCAGTGCCTGATACGCAGGAGATCGTCAGCAAAATCTTGTTTCCCTTTCATCATACAGTCTCATGGCATCCTTCAGGTCCTGGGTCCCAAATCTTGATGGATGCGTATAGTAACTTGGGCAGGTAGCCCAAGACCACCATAACCACCAGTCTCTTCTTCAACCCTAGACTCGTCACCCATTTCCAGCCCCACTTCTGAGGCAGACCTCCACATTCTGGCTTTCCTTAGCTCTACTGAGGCTACCAAGAGAAGCCCCTGGTGGCCCCCGAAGGTTCATTCCATCCACACAGGCAGGGAATAACTCCCTTCTTTGTGATCCTCCTGCTTTATTTACGTTTTACTTACATTTTCAGAACCAAAGATATTGAGAGGCAATTCTTCTCAAGCTGATGCATACTCTCACCTACACGTGAACTTGCCATTGTTTTGGTAATCCTGCCTCAGCATGGCTGTGGCTTGGAGGCTTGTGGCATGTGATCATGGGGCCTGAGAACCACAAGGGAAGCAAGGAGCAGGACCTATGGGCACCCGTGATGAGGAAACACCAACCCCGTGAAATACGGACCCCTGTGCTCCCCCCATACCACCTTCCACTGCATAGGCAGCTCAGTGCAACACATCTGTTGTTGTAGAGAAGTTAAAAACTAAGGCATGGACAAGAGAGAAAATGAAGAACAGAACACGCTAAATAAGCAGCATCTTTGTACATAAAAGCCAAGAAAAGGGGATGAAGACTTGGGATTTCACAATACAATTAGATCCCTTCTGCTGGTTTCTTTTTGTAAAAATACTTTCAATAAACTAAAGAAAAGTTTTCAGAAAAAAATTTTTTTTTTACTTTTGTCTTTCGAATGTTGACAAAATGGGTGGGAAAAAATGAGGAGTAATGTGCAATCCAGGTGTTCCCCTCACCTAGTCAAAATTGGTCTAGGGGAGAGGAGAGAGTCAGAGGAGGCAACAGTACAGAGCCCACGGCCCACGTGGGCATCTGAGCAAGACCCTGGGTCCCACCTAGCTCAGTCTAAGCACGACCCAACAGACTGCTCAACTCCCTGGAGCAGCAACGAGAAGGATGGGACAGAGATGGGCTTGTGAGGCTGGAGCCGGCAGGTCTCCATCAGCCCCTCCCAGTTCCCAGGGGCTCCGGAGCAGCTCTGGAAGGCCACCCACCTTTCCCACGCACCGGGGAAGAAAGTGCAATTAGCTGGGAGAGAAAGCAAACAGCACGGGGGCAACTTCTGCAGGATGAGGCACTGGCAGGTGTGGGCACATCACGGACCAGTGAGAAATCTCTAGGCAGCAGCATCGAAGGCTATCTGACTATCCCCACTGCCTGCGAGCAAGCCAGCTCCTCTGTCCCCTA
This sequence comes from Balaenoptera physalus, assembly GCF_965194825.1. Lineage (NCBI taxonomy): Eukaryota > Metazoa > Chordata > Mammalia > Artiodactyla > Balaenopteridae > Balaenoptera > Balaenoptera physalus. The sequence continues at coordinate 19,439,259 of NC_138900.1, read as the reverse complement.
GATAGGAAGGCGGGAAATCCCTGACTTGACTGAGGAACTCCAAATTAACTGCTTCTCCAGAATTGATTAGCTTGAGTTTCTACCACTGGCACGATGTTTATAGCAACATAAAAAAGTTAGAGTATGTCCCCCCTTTGGTACATCTGACTTGGTGGGCTGAGAACTCGTCCCCATCACCTACAGGTTCACCACCATTTACGCTTGCTGCCAACCATGAGGCATGTTGGAAAGCATCTCTCCCAGGAGGAGTCCCCGGGCCTGGGGAAAGGAGGAGACCAGGTCCAGCTGCTGCCTGATGACTGCAGGGAGGACAGGGAGGACTGCCGAGGGGAGGGCACCTGAGGGCGGGCGGCAGGTCACTTGAGTCCAACAGGGAGAGGATGTCTTCCACCTGGTGTGCAGGTGAGGCAGAAAGACTCTAGCACTGAGGCCAGCCCACAGGGCTTTGCAGGTGGCCAGGATGGTGGCCTGGGTGCTGGGCCAGTGGGAAGTCCTCCGCAGCCCACCATGGAACCCGAGTATCCCTTCTTCCCAGAAGGGCAGAGTCCACATCTGCCCCCAGCCAGAGACTCCCGGGAGCAGGCCAGGCATGACCGCTGACGTTCCCAAAGGGTCTCCCCCACCTGCCACCAAGAGGGAACAGGAGGACAAGCCTGTCACACGTGGGCTCTGCTCAGCGCAGCTCCACGGGCCTCCCCCAGGGCGGCTCCAAGCCTAGGAACACTGCACAGAGGAGGCAGGCACACAGCTCAGCGGGGCCCTGCCTGTCCTTCTGTCCCCAGGCCCTCCCCCAGCCCCTTGGCAGCTCAGCTCCTCTTGTCTTTGGAGTTGAGGGGTCCTTCTCCCCCTGCTTCACCCTGCTCCTCCCCCGCCTCCCTGACCGTCCCTTCCCGGGCCTCCTAAATGTAAGGATGCCCTGAGATTCTGACCTCCTCGCTCTCGTGTCTCTGCCTGGTGGCCTCGTGCCCACACCTCCGTGGGAGCAGCCTCCGCGTGTCCATTCCCGCCCCCGCCCCTCCCCTGGACGCAGCCTCCTGCCCCTGTCGCCCACCGGGTGTGCCCGCTGAGGGCTTCCATTCAGACTCACAGTGGCCGTTTCTCCAACCTCCCATCCATGTGTTTCTCCAGCATATTATCACCATTTCAACATGGCACCCTTCCAAAGCTGGCGAACAGGGGTCTCTCTTGTAGGAAGTGCTCAGGGAGGGCACCACCCCTCCTGGCCAACCACATCCTGCTCACCCTTCCTTCTTCACATCCCTGCTTCAATGCCACCCCCTCCAGGAAGCCTGCCCTGACCACCAAGACGGGTGAGTCTCTCACCATATGTTCTCTTTCTTCAAAATATTTATCAAGATTCTGATCAATAAATGGTCTGTGCAATAATTAATCTAATATGACTCTTCTCCCTGCTAGATGGTAGATTTCACAGCAGCAAGCAATGGGTGATCTCTTGCTTGCACGGTACCTGTATGCAATAAGTACTCAATAAATGCTTGAATGGGAGAGAGTCAGGCACATTTATTCATTCAAGCATTTATAATGCTTGGTGAAAACTAGCCACATGCAAATTGGAATTTGTATTACATATCCTTATTTGTGATAAATTTGTACCAACAGCACTTATTTAGGAATCTAGCAGGCTAGACCTACAGGACCCACATCTTCTAGATATTTCTTCATCACAAGTTTTTGCATTAATTTTGACTTTTTCAATACTGCATTCAAATATAATTTAGCCTGATTGCCGTTTGTTTTCACTCCCTTAAATTTTGCTCCTGTGGTGAGAACCTCCTGTGCCTGAACCCAGCCCCTGACCCCCGCCTTGGTCACCACCGTGCAGCCAGCAGCCAAGCCACATACCTCGTGTTTCCGGCATCTCCGGCCACTTGCAGACTTGCAGACTTGCAGGAGACACCTCACCTCTGGGTATGGGGCTGGTGCGGTGAGAAGCTGCCAAAGGTGCAACCCAGAAGCTGCATCGTGGAAATGCAGAGGAGATATCACCCAGGGGATGAACTGCGACCAGAGGAAAACAGGAGATGGGAGGGAGCCAGGCACACAAATTCCCTCTTCGCCTTCACTCCCAGCTGCTCAGAGTCGGAGTTTCTGCGGGCACAGCCCATCTGGAGAAGAACACAGAGCCAAGCAAAGCCACCTACCGAGACACCTGCTGTGTCTGTCCGTCACCACGCAGGACCGCACGTGGCTTCCCGTCCCTCCTTGCCTTGCTTCCCCCCGCCTCACTCTCTCTGCCCAGCTTGCGCCTCCCAAATAAAACATCGGCACTTTCATCCTTGCCTCAAGCCCTATTTTCTAGACAGCCTGGGCTATGACAAGTCTGCGTTTGGATTTTATGTTTTGTTATCTTGATCTATTTTGTGGCTTTAAAATGCGTTTCAATATCTAATACAAATTCTCCACCTCTCTTTTTCCCCCAAAAAATGCCCTTGCCTATTATTAATCATTTAATCATCCAAATGAACTTTCCCAGAAGTTGAATTCTGGGGAAAAGAAATGCCTTTCTATTTTTTAAATCATCTTCACATTTATTATCTGTTTTCTAAATCCAACACAAATATTTATTAACAGCTTGGATGAAAGCACAGTGGGCTCTATGGCTCTACGGGATCCCAAGGGAACTGTATTCTAACCGGGGCACGAAAGGGAATGATAAACAACCTTTGTGTAAGCCCTCAGTGTAGATGGCAGTATCCCTGGTTTGCATGGAGCCGGACCCAGAAGTTCCAGAACTGCCTGAGAGGAACAGTGGGGGGAGCCCCGGTTAAGGCTAGAGCCCTGGTCCCCCGACCCCCAAGTCTCTGGTTTGTACACTCGCCAGCCGGGAAGAGTGATGAATGCAAAGGCAGTGAGACTCAGGAGGGTGGGGGGGATGTCACAGGAGGCTTCACGAAGGACAGATAAGATTCAAGGAAATGAGGAAACATCCTTCCAAGGAAAGAGAACATCTGTGGAAGATTCCAAAAGCAATTGGAATTGGATTCCAGAGAGGACCCAGAAGCATCCAGACCCCAGTGAACAAGGCACACATACGGCAGGCACGCATACGTCCTGGGGGTGCACAGCTGCTGGTCAGCCACGGCTTCCTGTCCGGAGTGCTTACTCCTGTCCCCTGAGAATTTTCCTCTGAACCCCCTCCCCTTGGCCCCAGAAGAGGCAGAGCCCTCAGCTTGTCCCTCACCCTGTTGGGTGGCCTGTGTCTCCCAGCCAGAACTTTCCAGGGAGATGGTCCAAAGCCAGGACAGCAATGCCCCACCCTTGTTTTGCAGGATTTTTCAAATTATCTTCAAATGTTCGATTTTCTTGAGCCTCTCAAAACAAAATTTGACTTGAAACTAATACCTCTTATTATGGTGGTGGTCTGCGTGCTTCTTAAAAATTCTTCAATCGAAAATCAATTCACACAACAATGTGATGACAACGTCTCACCCATCCAGGCCCATGCACAGGACTCATCATGGGCACCGCCTCCAAGAAATGCAGGACCCGGCTCCCCTTTGTGGGCGGAGACGTCTCCCTGCATCCTGAACAGTTATCACGGTACCCGGCACATCGTGGACGCCTCAGTGAGTGAAAGGATGAGTAAACTAATATGAACAACGGAGCAGACTCTGAGCCCCTGGTGCCGTGTGAACAAAGTGCCAGGGAAACGCAGGAGAGGGAACAGCCACACATGCAGGGGACACTGTTGAAGCACCAGCCTCTTCACCCAATTCCTGCTCAGCTGCCGGGGGACCGGGACGGCCCGTATCATCCAAGGAGCAGTGTGGAATGATGAACCAACCTCGGTTCCTCAGAAGGCAAATGCCACCTTAGGGGATGGGAGTGAGTATGGGTACGGGGAAGGGACAGATTCCTGCAACAGGACTTTTTTCGAACCCTCTGGAAGATCCTGATTTGGATATTTCAGGGAGCTGGGAAGGCCTTTGCAAAAGCATGCGGCTAGAGCCGTGAGTGCGCTTGGAGCCTGCAAAGTGGTCCGAGGTAACTGGAGCCAGTGACTGCAAAGCATGGGGCCGGGAGGGAGGGACGGAGGGGCGGGGGAGCCAAGGAGGAAAGCATGAGCGGAAGAATGGATGACCTTGAATGCTGGCGGAGCGGGAGGGGGGACTCTGAAGGTACTCTGAGTGCCCCTACACTATCTCCAAGAGCAAGGCTCCGAGAGGTACGTTCATCCATCAGATATTGGCGGTGCACTTCCTATGGGCCAGGCGCTGCTCTGGTGCTGCGGATGTGACACTGGGCAAGAGAAATGAGATGCCTGCCCTCATGGAGCTGACGTTCTAACAAGAAGATGAAGCCTTCTGGACGTAAGAGCTCTGAAGAAATGCAACAGCTGTGGTGTGACAGAGAGATAGCCATCAGGAAGTCAAGACCCAAGTGACAAATTGCATTTCGCGAGCAGAGGGAACGGCAAATGTTAAGGCTCCAGTTTAAGGAACCAAAAGGTCAGTGGCCAGAGGCTCCCAGGCATCAGAGGAAGTGGCGTGGGGTCAGAGGTCAGGCCTGTCCGAATCACGCAGGTCTGTGGAGGCTGTGATGAGAGGTAGGGGGTCATTCTAATGCAATGGGGAGCTATTGGAAGCGTTTATGCAGGGTAGTGGCAGGACCAGATTTCTGTTTTAATGATCATTCTCTCTCCCATGTGAAAACACAGGGAGAAGGTGGTGTCTGCAAGCCACAAGGAGCGGAGCGCTCTCACCAGACCCTGACCATGCTGGCACCCTGATCTCAGACTTCCAGCCTCCACAACTGCAAGAAAATTCACTTCTGTTGTTTAAGCCTCCCAGTCTGCGGTATTTTGTTGTGGGAACTTGAGCTGACTAATATAGGGGTCCTACTGCCATATGGCACTCTGCCCTGCTCCGCTCTCTTTCCAGAGCATGCCATGGAGTGCTGGCATTGAGGAGAGTCCAATTTTCAGAGTGTCAAACTCCACAGAAGCCAACAGCCCCAGCCCGCACTGTACGCCCTGTAGCGGGGGAACTTCTCACCCTTCCCAGCTCTAGTGCCAACTCGTTCATGTGTTTCATTATAATCCCCATCATTATGGGGGATCCAAGAGCTCCCATAAGCTTCTTCCCTAAACACAGAAAAAAGAGAAAGAAAAAACACCTCCACCAAAGATCTCAGAAGAATGTATAAGTGGTCTCAGATACTCCAAATGAGCTCAAGCAGGGCGGTGTCGAGACCTTAACTCTTGCAACTTTGAGTCACAAGATCTGGCCGTGCACACCAGGCCGATTGCTGGGCTGTTGTTTTTGTCCTTTGATATGGCAATCCACCAACATACATACGCACGTGTATAGGGCACATGAATACAAGATGAAAGACGAAACAACTGCGTAGGGAGTAAATCTGCTTCACCGTTTAGACTACGTTGATTGCTATGACTGCAGCCCACAATGCCAATGCAAGACCCAGAAATTTCCACACTGTTTTTTCCAGGACTCTGCAAGATGCAGAGCTTCACTATATCTTGCTACTTGGATCTGATACCTTGTCCCAGGTGGGCATGTGGACAAGATGGCTAAGGAGGGAGGGTTGACCAGCTGTCCCCAGGGGGCACCTCCACTTCCATTTCCTTTCCCTTCTGTGTCCTTGCCAGCTCCTGGGAGCAAGAATCGCCATTGACTCAGACACTGCCTTGCCTCTGAGGAGCCTCAAGTTGTGAGAAGGACAGATGAAAAGATAAAACACAGCTAAACAGAGGAGCAAGAAGTCTGGGGACCCAAATGAAGAAAAGATTAGTAAGGGGAACACAAGAAGGCCTCATGGAGGGGATAGTTTATGCACTGGCTCTAGAACATCAGGCTGGGTTTCCGCAGGCAGAGAATTACCTTCTGTCCCTTTTCTCTGCCCCATTCCTTCCTTCGCTGCATGGATGGCTCCGGGCCTACCTGATGGACAGTAGCCGTGGTCACTTGAACCCTTGACCTTCTCGATAGTTGTCTCCACGCATGTGCTCATAGGTGTCGGTGCCAGGCTCTCCCCACCAGGTGTACCCAAAGCCCTGGGTGCCCCTCTCCACACGTGAAACTGTGGTCACTCCCTCTGCTATTCCAGGGGCCAGGCCTCCCTCCTGTCCTGCTAACTCCATAGCAGCTTTGTACGGTTACAGCACCAGCCTTCTCCCCGCTGTGGCCCTGGGTACCAGTGCCCACGCAGGCCACCATGAGGAGACACAGCAGAGAGACGGAACGTGGGGAGTCCAGGCTTCCTCCCCACTGCCCAAGGGAAGGGACATCCCTGGGCGGGGCAGGCAGATGGGGGCAGGCGTAGCTGACACTTGTATGGAGGGCTCTGAATTCGAGGGCTTCATTGTCTCGGGGCCTCAGAAGAACTCTATGAGGCAGGCTCATTTTTATCTTCCCCATTTTACCAGGAGAAAACCACAGCTCAAAGGGTCCACACAAATTCCCAAAGAGGTCACACAGTGATGACATGTCTGAGTCTATATTTGACTCCAAGCTCCACGTGGTTTCCAGGCAGCCGGTGAAGAAGAGAGGCTTCTTGGGCTCCACGTGCAGACCCCGACGTTCATTCAACGCGTGCGTACTGACCACCCGCTCCGTGCCAGGGGGCTGGTGGAGGGACATGCCCCATCCTTGTCACAACCCCTGGAGTTAGGATGAGCGGAGGGTGCTGCAGGGGGACAAGATTCCAACAAGGAGACGAGCTGCTTCCGAGACCACCGTCTCCAAAAATGTCACCAATTTCCCACGAGGTGGAGAGGTTCTCGTGCAGGCTGTAGAGCCTGACAGCCAGGATCCAAAGCCCAACTCCACGCATACTGACCCTGGGCAAGTGCCAGGCCAGTTTGCTCCTCTAGGAGGTGAGGAGAGTAAGGTCCCCCACCTCCTGGAGGTGGCAGGACGACCAACCTCATTAACAGGGTACACGAGCAAGCCCAGAAGCCAGCACACACACCCACTCGTTCAACATCAGCTGCCACCATGACTAGAAAAGCCATCTTGACACAGCTGCTGTCACAATGGGGACCTCATGTGCATATTCTGTGTTGCATGTGCATGTGTACAATGATGTCACAAGGTTGCCTATGCAGGGAAAGTGTAGGACATGCATGAAGCATCTGTCAAAGGCAACTACCTCTTCTACAGGCATGTCCTCACATCTGGACCACCCCCACCCAGCCCGGATTTTACCCCCTAATCACCCTTCTGGCTCCCGGACCGTGCCCAGGCAGGGTGATCAACCATCCGGTTTGCGTGGAACCGAGGGGCTCCCTGGATGTGGACGTTCAGTAGCAAAACCCAGAAAGTCCTGGGCAAACCGGGATCAGTTTGTCAAAGCCCAAGGGCCCGGGAGAAGAACAGCCCACAGTCCAAGGCCTGGGGCCTCCAGGACAGAGTGGAGCTGCCTTGCCCTGCTGGGCTCCCCTCTTGCCTGAGGGCCGGGCAGTGATGGCCAGTCCCCCATCAGGGCCGAGGTGCTCTGTGGAGCTTTTTGGCTTCATAGGGTTTCTCAGCCTCCCTCAGGACCCCTTTCTTGCTGGAGAGTTGCTCAAACTGTCAAACACCTCACTAACCTGGTGGTTTCCACTCAGAGCCATGGAGGCAGGCAGGTGTGGACGGTGATTTCTTGCAGGCTCTGACTTACGGAGGGACCCGGGCCACAGAAGAGAGGCCAGCAGGCAGGCGATGCCACAGCTCCCGGGTCTGCAGGAGAGGCACAAGGGAGCCCTGGGCCGGCTCAGGCACTTGTGTGCTTTTGGAAACCCAAGCCCTGACCGTGGACAAAGGGTACCATCCCAGAGTCTGGGTAGGAAGGTCCCAGACCCACGTGGCTGGCATTTCAAGGTCAGTGTATGTCCTTCCCCAGCAGGCCACCTGCCGCCTCCCCAATCCACTTGACCTTCAGACGGAATGGCTTTCTTCAGCCTGGTTTTCCATATGGCAACCTTTCTGAGAATCAGGACAGAGTCTCCAAAGGAAATGACGTAACAGATCAAGAGAATTTCTTCTCAGCGATATGGGGGACCCTTCTAGAGTTTAACTCCGGGGCACCCCTGGTAATGCAGCAAGTTGGCAACCGAAGCCTATTCTCAGGTGACACTTATACCCCCAGACTTCCCCCTCCCAAGTGAAGGCCACAAGTGGGTCCCAGAATGCAAGGACATCCCTGAGACAGGCGGTCACATTGCATAAACCCAGCTCCAGAAACTCTCAGCAAAGGGACCCTCTGTACCTGGTGCAGCTAAACTCCAATCCACCACACGGCGGTGGGGGGTGCTTTCTGGAAAGCAGTGGCCCTGGGCTGTGTGCAAAGCAACATTTAACCTGATGCTGAAGGCTGCATATTCCCACTACTGCATACATTACCCTTTATCTAATTCAACTGGGCCCCAGTCTACCGAACGGCCAATTAATAAGGTAATATTGGAAAGGTGGGTTGTTCCCTCAGTTGGACATTGTGGCAGCCCCCTGCCCTTGCTTTCACCATCTTCCTATGAATATGAAAACTTTGTCCCTGCCTCGCCAGAATGTCAAGGCAAGCCAACAGCTGCTGGGAAGCAGAGACGGCGCCCTGTAGAATGGCCTGAGGGACAAAGAGAGTTTGTGGGAGGCACAGCCTTCTTCATGGGCTCAAGGACAAGAAGCAGTCATAAGCAAGAGGCTCCTGGGCCTTGACTTTGTCTCTCGACTCTTGGACCTATGGATGTCCTACAGGGCATAGGTCCCGTCGAGGCAGCCACAGCGGCCAGCTCAGCTGCCCTTCCTCAGTGGAGGTCACTCAGAAAACATCCCTGCCTTCCAGCCTCCCCCCAGCCAGGGAGGCAGGCCTCGGGCAGAGCGTGAGCTGGGCTCCGGGAAGCGGCTGCTGCGTGGAGCTGAGGCTTCATCCATTCTGAAGGGTCCAGGTGTGCCCTGTTACAAGCTGCTCCAGCTGCCAATCATGGGAACAGGCGGAGGAGAGGAACACAGTTTAGGGAGCGTGCTTTTCAAAGATAAGATCATAATGATGCAAGTTCATGTTTCAGCAAGTAGGGGCCAAGGGCAGTCAGCAAAATCTCTGTCCACTGTCCCCTCTCCGTCCCCCTTCTCTCTCTGCCCCCACTCTGCTCTCAATAAGCAATAAGAAACGTCTAGACTCATAACTTGATCATCAGCATAAGTCAAGCACTTCCACAGATCACAGGGAAGGGGTGGGAATACATGGTGTGGACACTTCCTCCCCATCTATGCCCTTCTACACCCCCCGTCACTGGGCCATCTATGATCAGCAAAGCACCACCAGAAGCTTCTAAATGAGGAGAAAAGAGGCAAAACGCCTATGGGAGCCAGGCAGGCAACCCAAAGGAGTGATGCCAGCCAGGAGTAAGAAATACAGCAGTGCAAATCCAACTCTGTGTGGACCACCACCCACAGCAGGGCTGGGAGAAGGTACAGAGCTGTGGGGACCAAGGCAAACTACAGAGCATGGCCTCGTCTGAAAGGAGCAGCCCTATTCGGCACCCCAGTCACGTTCATGGGGGAATCTCTGGATTTTTTTTCAAGAGAAGTCAGAAATTTGGATTTTACGTGCAAACTTGTGATTTGTAAAGGCTGGAACCTAATTCAGGTTTTGCTAAAAGAATGCAGAGGGAAAGAAAGAAAGAAAGGAAGGAAGGAAGGAAGGAAGGAAGGAAGGAAGGAAGGAAGGAAGAAAGAAAGAAAGAAAGAAAGAAAGAAAGAAAGAAAGAAAGAAAGAAAGAAAGAAAGAAAGAAAGAAAGAGAGAGATGGAGAGAGGGAGAAAGGGAGGGAGGAAGGGAGAGAGGGAGAGAAGGAGAGAGGGAGGGAGGGAGGGAGGAAGAAAGAAAGAAAGAAAGGAAGGAAGAAAGAAAGAGAAAAGAGAAAGAAAGAAAGAAAGAAAGAAGGGAGGGAGGGAGGAAGGAAGGAGGAAAGAAAGAAAGGAAGGAAGGAAAGAAGGAAGGAAGGAAGGAAGGAAGGAAGGAAGGTAGGAAGGAGGGAAGAAAGAAAGGAAGGAAGGAAGGAAGGAAGGGAGGGAGGAAGGGAGGAAGGAAGGAAGGAAGGAAGGAAGGAAGGAAGGAAGGAAGGAAGGAAGGAAGGAAGGATGGAGGAAACTATCTCGACCTGAAGACAGCCCATGGACCATCTGTTTGCAACCTCTGTAGTCCCCAGGGAAAGCCAACTAGTAAGGGATCCTGGGCAGGCTAAAACCCCAGTGCAAGCCCTGACTCAGGGCTCTGCCCTCCCGGGAATTGGCATGCCCAGCCCCCCTCTTCTGGTCTGTAAGTGATGCTGAGACTTGATCTTGGAGAACAATAGAGAGACCAGGGAGAGAGGGCCTTGTCCAGCTCAGGCGGCTCACTGCTGGCACACTCTACACAGTGACCTCTGCGGGGGTGGTGGGGGGTGGATGGAGGGGCCCATCCACATGCAGCAGGAGCAGGATGAGGGTGTGAGTTCCCTTCTCCACGGCCCGGCTGTCAACCCAGTTGAAAAAGGTATTTGAACGAATTAAATTCCACGAAAAAGTTCTGTTTCCCTGTCAAGGCAGCACCTATTTCCAAGTGTCTATGATTGACATGACTCTTAATGTGCATTTTTAAATGAGACCATTTTGTGTGCAAATATGGCAGGAAAAGGAATTCCTTGGTCCAGCGATCCTGAGGCTTCCTCTCCTGGTGAGACGCCCAGAGATGAAATTGCCCTTGAATGTTATCCTCTTCTTCTATTATTTTTATCTTAGGTTCCAGACCACAAATGAAACACATTGGGGAAATAAGATTCTGTCACCACTTCTGGAAGCCTGTCGAAGGTGCTTGCATCCTGGCTGATCCAGTGGCCTTCCCCGCGCCCCGTCAAGCTGTCCTGGCCACAGCTGAGGTAGAAGAGGACCAGTGCTGTTACCGGGGGGACCCCAGGCTCCAACTTTGTGTCTCTTCTCTCTAGCCATGGACAGAGGCTGCCACCTGTGCAATGCACAGGGTCCCTCACTCAGAAGGGCTCTGTACTGGGTTTAAGAATCTGCGGCTGTGTCTTGAAATTCTTAATTTTGTTAACAAGGGGCCCTGAATTTTCATCTGACCCTGGTCCCCACAAATCATGCAGCCAGTCCCGCCCTGAAGGGCGTACACCGTGACAGCTGCTCTGCTATGGGACTCAGCTCTTGAGGGAATTCCCTACCCCAGAAGGTGAAGGTACACTCTGAACTGGGGGCCACCATCACAGCCAAGGAAGCCTCATCTAAAGCTGTTTTCATGTGGTTGTGTAAGGAGCCCAGAAGCCTGAAGAGGGGGAAAAAGTATGCGTAGACACAGCGTTGGAAAAGCAGAGCTCGCTGTGGGCTTCCTGGAGGAGGGGGCCCGGAACAGGGACTGACTTGGACAGATAGGCAGGGTCTGGAGGAGCCATGAGGATGGAAGGTGGGGTGTGTGGTGCACAGGAAGCAGGAGTGGGTTCAGCAAGCCGGGGCCCTTGATTGTGGGGGAGGTCTCGGAACCCCTGTCCCCAGCCACCCCAGCCACTGAGCAGTGACTTCACTCATCCTCCCAGGGTCACAGCACCTGCCACCCCCCAAGCACCCACAGCCCCTCATCTCTCTGCACAAAGGCTGCTCTAATTCTCCTTGCAGCCCGGGTGAGAGGCAGTCAGGGAACAATGCTATCTGCGCGTGGTGGCGCCCAAAATACGACTGTCATTTATTTCGTTATATGAAATTAGAGCACGCCTTGTAGCCATAATGAATCATTTCCTTCTTGCCTCGGCCATGATGTCAGGCAGGAGCTCGGCATCTCCCATTCAGGGCCTTTCACTTCATCGCAGGCTAATAATAACCCACCCGGGTGAGCACACATCTTCCCGAGACAATGCAGGGCCCGGACGGGCATCGTGGGCAGGAGAGCAGTGCCCACAGGGGAGGGGAAAGATCAGGGTGGGGGTGTCATGGCAGGAGGAAGACAATGCCCATGGGGAGGGGAGGGAAAGCCTTAGGGCGGTGGCTCTGGTGGGAACCTGGGTCCCCCAGGTCCCTTTTCCGGCTGCTCCACCTGATGGGGGCAGGGAATAGAGCCTACTCCTAGGCTGCCCTTCTACGAGCATTCTTTTCAATCATTGCCCAGGTCCAGCCCAGAAGCCTCCTTCTTGAGGAAGCCATATCCTGATCCGCCACCACCACTAGCACCCGCATCTTCCATTCGAGGGTGAGCTTTCAAGGCATTAACTGTTTCCACAGCCTTGTCCCAGCCCTGCCCAGGCCTGGAGCTGCCAGGAGTTGGCCTCACCTCTCTCATCTCACATCCCTGCCCAGTGTGGGCTCAGCAGTGGCAGACGCTCAGTACATGAGTAAGTGTGTCCTGATGGGACCAAAACTCCAGTTGTCTCCCACTGGGACTGTGACCGGGAGCCCCATCTCATCCTGGGCAGGAGAAGCAAGGCCCAGACCCTGTCCTCTAGAATCTCCTCCTCCAGGACAAGGCAAGGCCAGCCAGGGGAAATCATAGGGTCTTCTCAGACACTGTGATTACTGTCTCTTCCACTAACTATAACTTAAGATCTTTTAGTCACCATATCTGCAGGAATAGGCACACAGCCAGTTTTGCTGAATGAAAGAATAAATGAATAAATAAATGAATGAGCACCAAAGGCCATGTGCCAAATGACAGAGAACAAACCGCAGGGGTAAAGTGATCAGAGAAGCGAGGCTGCTCACCGGTCCCAGAGGCAGACTGGGTTAGGACCTCAAGACACAAGAAATGTAGTCAGTTCCCTTGGTTTTCCTTTTGCTTCATATATGTTAGACTTGGAACAGAAGAAGCCAGAAATCTGGAAGCTACAACAGGCACAGACACAAAACAAAAGCCCCAACAAAAGCCTGATCTCTCTAGTCAAAGGACAAAGAAAGGAGCAGCTTAGTAAGACCAAAAACTTTTATACAATAACCAGTCTACTCCACCCAAACAGTAGAAGAAAAGAAAACAAAAAACTCTGGTCCCACTCATACCCATATCCACAAAGACCAAATGGGGGAGCCTAGACTTCCATCCTCAAGAGGCTATAACAAGGAACCCCAGAGTCCCCACTGAGGTAATGTCAGAGAAGGACAGGTATGGAAACAGGATCTTCACCCCCACTGGGCTCCCTCTCCCAGCAGTGTCAGTGGAGGCCGTGGGGAGCCTGAACTTCACCTCTCTCTTGCCAGTAACAAAAACACCCCTCCCATTCTTGATGGAGTCAAAGCAGGCCTAGTGGAGAATCAAGACTTTCATCATCGTCCAGCAAACAAGGCCACGTCATCATTTTATCAGTGGTGCCCACATGGGGAGCCAGTTTTCCTACCCACACCCAAAAGTAGTAAGGATCCTATTCCCTCCAAAGGCAACAGAGTGGGGAACCTGGAGGTAGACTATATTTATATCAGATAAAATAGACTTCAGAGCAAAGAAAATTATCAGAGACAGAGACATTACATCACAATAAAAACGTTGATTCACCAAGAAGATATATCAATCCTAAATGTGTATGCACCAAACAGAACTGCAAAATATGTGAACTCAGAACTAATGGGCAGCATCCCCCCCTCCCCTACTAGAGCAGTGGCAGAGAAAACCATCTAAAACAAAAGGTTTAAGTAAGATCCAGAATCTCCGAAGATAATGCAAATTCCCAGGTTTCAATAAAAAGTCATCATCATACCACAAAAAAGAAAGGTCTCAAACTGAATTTAAAATGACAATCAGATGCCAACAACAATATGAAAATGATGTTAGAATTATCTGACAAAGATTTTAAAGCACTCATCACTTTTTAAATGCTTCAATGAGCAATTACAACCCCATTTGAAACAAATGAGGGGAAAAGAGAGTCTCAACAAAGAAACAGAAGATATAAAGAAGAACCAAAGGGCAATTTTAGAACTGAAAAATACAGTACCAAAAAAAAAAACTCAGTAGTTGGGCTTAAGAGCAGAATGTAGAAGAAAGAGGAAATAATTAGTGCACTGGAAGAAAGGCCAATAGGCATTACCCAATCTGAACAATAGAGAGAAAAATAGACTGAAAAAAATAGTAGAGCCTCAGGGTCCTGTGGGATTATAACAAAAGACCTAACATTCATTTCACCAAAGTCCTGGAAGGAGAGGAGAAAGAGGACAGGACTGAAAAGTGTTCAAAGAATGACACGGCAACCTAAGACAGCAGGCCACATCAGCCAGGCATGGCAGCATGAAGCCCAGCCTTGGCAGCACCTCTGCTCTGTGGAACCTGCCGGCTTCCTCTTCTCCAACTGTGCCCAGTGCATGTTTGCCTCGCAGACTGAGGGGGAGCTCAAAGTGACCCAAATTCTCAAAGAAAAGTTTCCTCGAGCTACAGCTATCAAAGTCACTGACATTTCAGGAGGCTGTGGGGCAATGTATGAAATTCAAATCAAATTGGAAGAATTTAAGGAGAAGAGAACCGTCCAGCAGCACCAGATGGTACATCAGGCACTAAAAGAAGAAATCAAATGTATGCATGGATTGCGGATATTTACCTCTGTCCCCAAACACTGACCACGCCCTGGCTGCATAGATATTGCTGCTGAAACCTTGGATGAATCTTATTGCCACCATTCTTTCCTAGACATATGACAAAAAATTTATCTATTTTATTCATAGACATTTCCATATTGTAATTATAGAAGAATATGGTATCTATTTAGATGTTAATTAAAGGCAACAGACAACTAAAATTTTATTTCATTACAAAAAAAAAAAAGTATTCAAAGGAAGAGTGGTTGAAAACTTCCCAGGTTTGACAAAAGACATAAACCTTCAGATTCTAGGAGCTAATTTTACCCAAACAGTATAAATACAGAAAAAGCCATACAAGACACACCATAAATAAACTTCTGAAAGTGAAAGACAAAGACAAAATCTTGAAAGCAGCCAGAGAAAAACAATATTCTAATACTGGGGGAAAGCAATGAGAATAATAGTAGATTTCTCATCAGAAACTATGGAGGCCAGTGGAAGTGACACAATGTTCTTCAAGTGCTGAAAAAAAGGCTGCCTAACCCAAAATTTTATACCCAGCAAAAATGCCCTTCATTAATTAAAGGGAAATGAAGACATTCTCCAGTGAAAATAAACTAAGAGAACTTGTCCCCAGCAGACCTACCCTAAAAGAAAGGCTTAAAAATTTCTGTAAACAGAAAGGATGCTATTAAAGAAAAAAAACCTTCGAACATGAGGAAAGAAGAAAGAATACAATGAGCAAAAATGTGGATAAATACTATAAGTTTCCCTTCTCTTGAGTTTTCCAAACATGTTTGATGATCAAAGCAAAAATTACAACACTGTTTGATGTAGTTCTAAATGTACATAGAGAAAATATTTTAAACAACAATATTATAAGTGGGGAAAATAAAGGTAGTTAAAGGGAGGTAATGTTTCTATACTTTATTCAAACTGGTGAAATGATGATACCAGTAGACTCTGATAAGTTATATATCAAGAATGTAATGCCTAGAGCAACCACTAAAAAAGTTACACAAAAAGATACACTCAAAAAGATTACACATAAATCAAAGTGGAATTTTTTAAATGTTCAAAGTAACCCACAGGCACACAGGAAAAAGAAAACAGAGAAACAAACCACAGAAAACAAATGAAAGACAATGGCGGAATTAAGCTCTAATATATCAATAATTATATTAAATATAAATGGTCTAAGTATACCAATTAAAAGAGGTGGCAGAAATGGATTAACAAACATGACCCAACTACATGTTGTCAACAAGAAACTCATTTCAAATACAACAACATAGGCAGGTTGAAAGCAAAGGGATGGAAAAAAATATATCATGCAAACATTAAATAAATAAAAGGAGAATATTAATATCAGATTACATAGACTTCAGAGAAAATTACTATAGAGAGAAAAGGATAATAGTGATAAAATGATCAGTCCACCAAGAATGCATTCTTTTTTTTTTTTTTTTTTGGCCGTTTTGCACAGCATGTGGGACTCTAGTTCCTTGACCAGGGATTGAACCAGTGGGCTCTGCAGTGGAAGAGTGGAATCTTAACCACTGGACCACCAGGGAAGTCCCAAGAATGCATTCTTATATACATTATTCTTGTATACTTGTGTATACACTTAGAATATGTATATATCCTAAATGTGTTTATACCAAGCAAAAGAGCTGCAAAATATAAGAAGTAAAAACTGACAAAACTGAAAGGAAAAAGATATAAATCCACAATTATAGTTGAGTGCTTTAAGTCTCCTCTCTCAGAAACTAGACAGAAAAGCAACAAGGATATGGAAGAGCTCAACACCATCAACCAAGAATGAATTGACATTTAAAGAGCAAACCACACAACAGCAGAATACACATTTCTTTCAAGTGTCCATGGAACATATACAAAAATAAGGTATATCCTAGGCCATGAAAAATATCTCAACAAATTTGAAGGAATTTAAGTCATTCAGAGTGTGCTATTCAACCACAATAAAGCCAAATGGAAATCAATAACAGAAAGATAACAGAAAATTTTCCAAACACTTGGAAACTAAACAACACACTTCTAAATAACCCATGGATTAAGAAAAGAGTCTCAAGGGAAATTTTTTTAATGAAACAATGAAAATGAGAATACAACAATCAGAAGTTGTAGGACACAGCTAAAGCAGTGCTGAGAGGGAAATTTATAGTACTACATGCATACATTAGAAAAGAGGAAAGGTCTCAAATAAATAATCTAAGCCCCCACATATAAAAGAAGAGCAGAATAAACCCAGAGGAAACATACAGATGGAAGGAAATAATAAGATAAGAACAGAAATAAATGAAATTAAAACAGAAAAACAATAGAGAAGATCAATGAAACAAAAAACTACTTCTTTGGAAAGATAAATAAAATTGACAAATCTCTGGCAAACTGACCAAAAAAAAAAAAAAAAAAAAAAAAATTAGGAAAACACAAATTGTCCTAATAGGAATAAAACAGAGGATATCACCACAAACTCTGCAGATATAAAAAGAATGATAAGGCAATACTGTAAATAACTCTATACCCATAAATATGACAACTAAAACAAAGTGTGTTGATTCCTCAAAAAACGCAAGCTACCATAATTCACCCAATATGAAAACAAGAATGTGAATAGCCCTATAATGATTAAGAAATTTGAATTTGTTATTTAAAATTTCCAAAAAGGAAACCTCCAGGCCCAGATAGTGTTACTGATGAATCCTATCAAGTGTTTAAAGAAAAATTAATGCTATTCTATAGGATTTCTTCCAGAAAATAAAGAGAAGGGAACACTTCCCAATTCATATGATGAAGCTTGTATTACTCTGATGCCAAAACCAAAGACTGTGAAAGAAAGAAAGAGAGGAGGGAGGGAGGGAGAGAGGGGGGGAGGGAGGGAGAGAGAGGGGAAAGGAGGGAGTAAGAAGGGGAGAGAGGGAGAGAGGGAGGAAGGAAAGAAAGAAACTACATGAATGTAGATGCAAAAGTCCTTCACAAATATTAGCAAATAGAATTCAGCAATATATATAAAGAATTACACACAGTAACCAAGTGGGATATGTTCCATGGATGCAAAGCTGGTTCAGTATTAACAAGCTAAAAAATAAAAATCATATGATGATATTAATTGATGTTGAAAGAGTATTTGATAAAATTCAACATCTATTTATGATATTTTAAAAAAGAATGATGCTCTCAAAAAACTAGGAATAGTGGGGAACTTACTTGACTTGATAAAGGGCATCTATAAACAACCTACAGCTAACATTGCAGTTAATGGTGAAAGACTGAATGTTTTTCCCCTGAGATCTGGAACAAGGCAAGGTGTCACTCTCACCACTCTTATTTAACATCTTGGTGAAAGTTCTAGCTAGTGCAATAATGTAACAAAAAGGGAAATAAAAGACTGCAAATCAGAAGAGAAGAAACAAAACTGTTTCTATTAGTATTTGTAGATGACATGATTATCTATGTAGAAATCTACAAAAATTCTCTTAAAAATGACAAGTGAATTCAGCAAGGTTGCAAGATACAAGAAAACATGCAAAAATTAGCTGCATTTCTATATACTAGCAGTAAACATGTGAACACCAAAATTTTTAATATAATACATTTATAATTGCTCAGAAATAACATATTAAGATGTAAATCAAACAAAACATGTGCAAGGCTTGTGCAGACAACTACACAACGCTGATGAAAGAAATCAAAGAAGATCTAAATAATCGTTCAAGGATTAAAAGACTCAACAAAGAGATCAATTCTCCTCAAATTGATACACAGTTTTAATGCAATTTCTATCAAAATTCTAGAAAGACAAAGACATATATAATACACACACAATGGTATTCTAAAATTAATTTCAAAAGCAAAGGAATTAGCATAGCTAAAACAATTTTGGAAAAAAGGAATAAAGTGAATGGAATTGGTCTACCCAAGTTCAACATTATTATACAGCTACAGTGATAAATATGGTGTATTGGCAGAGAGATAGAACTGTATATCAATGGAATAGAATAGAGAGTCCAAAAGTAACTCACACAAATATGCCCAGCTGATTTTTTTTATTGAAATATAGTTGATGCACAATATTATATGTTACAGGTTTTCAATGTGGTGACTCGCAATTATTAAAGGTTATACTCCATTTATAGCTATTATAAAATATTGGCTGTATTCCCTATATTGTACAATATATCATTGTAGCTTATTTTATACATAATAGTTTGTAATTCTTAATCCGTTACCCCAGAGTCCCTCTCCCATTCCCTCTTCCCACTAATTAGTGGTGACCACTAATTTGTTCTCCGTATCTGTGAGTCTGTTTCTTTTTTGTTATATTCACTAGTTTGTTGTATTTTTTAGATTCCACATATAAGTGATAACATACGGTATTTGTCTTTCTCTGTCTGACTTATTTCACTTAGCATAATACCATCCAAGTCCATCCATTGTTGCAAATGGCAAGGTTTCATTCTTTTTTATTGCTGAGTAGTATTCCATTGCATATATATATACCACATCTTCTTTTTCCATTCATCTGTTGATGGGCACCTAGGTTGCTTCCATATCTTGTATGTGCAGCTGATTTTTTACAAAGGCACAAAAGCAATCTAATGAAGGAAAGATACAGCCTTTTCAATCAGTGGTTCTGGAGCAACTGGACATCCATCGGCAAAAACAAAAAACAACAAAAAAAAGAACATTGATCTAAGTTTAACACTTATAAAATAAACTCAAATTGATCACAGACTTAAATGTAAAATGTAAAACTACAAAACTAGTAAAAGGCATGGGGAAAAAAATCTTAGAATCTAGGGCTAGGCAGAGAGTCCTTAGACTTGATAGGAAATCATAATCCATAAAAGGAAAAATTGATAAAGTATACTTCATCAAAATTAAAAGGTTTTGCTCTTCAAAAGACCATGTGAAGAAGATGAAAAGACAAGTTCCAGAAAATATTGTATATCTTAAAAAAGACTAGTATCTAGACTATAGAAAGAACTCTCAAAACTCATCAGTTTAAAAAAAAAATCAGTCGAATTTTTTAAATGGGCAAAACCCAAAATATCATTATATGTGCATATTCATTTGCTTATCAAATAACAAGGTCTAATGGCAGATCCAATAATTTCTAAATAGAGATGAATAATACAAATTATAGTTCGAGACACCTACAATAGCCATAATGGTACATGGAAATATCTCTGGTTTCTATTGGTGACAAAGTCACAGGATATGCAAGAGACATAGGAACATAAGTGACCCAAAAACAAAGCAATCAGCAAAATCAAGTCTGTAGGAAATAGTACAATTCATCCAGCTCCTTCAATAAATTCCAAGGGTAAAAAAATAAAAATAAAAATAAATTCCAAGGAAAAAAGAGAAAGAGAAGGTGGGGACTTAGAGATGAAAAAAGATGAGTTATGTCAACCAATTGCAATGGATGGAAACTATCTGATTCAAACCCCCCAAAAAACAGCTTAAAAGAAAAAAAAAAGATTATGAGACAAAACTGACCATTGCCTGGATGTTTGACAATATGAAGGAATTTTTGTTAAAGTGAGATAAAGTTATTGTGCTTATGTTTTTCTAAGGAGTCCTTATCTGTTAGAGATGCATTCTGAATCATCGATGGAGGAAGTAACACGGTACCTGAGATTTGCTTCAGTAAACCAGGGGACAGGAGGGGGCCCGGGAGTTGGATCTGGGAAATGGGTACATGGGGGTCTGTTTTTCTGTTCATGCTACTTTTGTACATTTTTTAGTTTTCTATAATAAAAAGTCAAAAGTAAAGTTGCAGTAAACATCATTGTACATGATTCTTTGTTTTCATTTAAGATTATTCCCCGCAGACATTTCCTAAAAGTAGAATTGTGGCATTCAAGGCTGTGCACACCAAAATGCTTTTGAAATGCACTGCTTGAGTGAATTAGCGGAACATGAAAAACCAGGAGTAGCCCAGAACCACTCCCTGCAGGGAACCAGGGAACAATCTCAGAGCTGAGGATTGCCTTCCTCCGCCCTACCTCTCCTCCTTGCCCGGATGTGTGCTTTCTGTATGAAAGAAACCAAATTTTAGTCAGCTCTTGACTCCTGGTTCTCACCATTCCAGCTTCCCTGGCTCTTGCACCCATCTGCTGCATTTAAATCATTCATTCATCTAGTCTGATGGTTAAACATATATGTTTCATCAGTACCTTTCTTTTATACTAGATGCTGTAACAACACACCTATAGTAAATTGCTATGCTCATTTGTAATAATGTCCTCAGGATAAACCCCTAGAGGGGTCTCCCTAGGTCAGAAGAAAGCGTACTTTACCCTCCTGGTAACTTCTCCTGTTCCTCCCCCACCCCCGGCAGCCGGCAGTGCTGCTGGTTCCTTGCCTCTGACAAGTCCACAAACAACACTGACAAATTTGGTGGGTTAAAATAAGACCACTTTGCTGTTAACATTAGCATCTTTTATTACTGGGAGGTTGAATCTTCTAATTGTGGTAAACCCTTAGGGGCACCGGAGAGAATTTAATTCCTTAGACTCCCGAGGAAAATAAGGTCTAGCATGGATCCTTCCTCTGGAGAGTGGATTTTCTGTTACCAACCCCTCCACAGCCAAAGCCCCCATGTTCCCTGAGCTGTGATCCCAGCGTGGGCCCCCAGCCCCTGGCATGGGAACCGCTGGAGAGGAGGTCCCCAGGGAAAACTCCAGGAGCAGAGCCTCTGGGAGTGGAGACCAAGCACCACTGAGGAACTCTGATGAAGACTTCTGACCAGCGCTGCATCCCTAAAAACTTAGCGGGGCGCTCTTTCCCAGGAGGCAGCCAGAAACACTTCTTACTAAATGAACCAACAAGGAATTAGAGAAGGAAGGAAGGGAGGGAGGGAGGGAGGGAGGGAGGGAATTGCTAAATTAACTGACCAATAAATTCATTAATGAACAAATGAGTTGATTCATTAACAAATGAATAAATGAGGGAGTTGGTGGGCTAATAAATGAATGTCTATGAGAGAGTTGGGGAACCCGGCAGAGATGGAAGTCTGCCAGCCTGCCCTCTGTCACAGGCAGCCAGGTTGGAGGAAGAGCCAACAGCCCACCACCAACCTCCCTTTAGGCACCCGGGGATGCCTACTGGTGCGCCCCAGGACCAGAGCACCAAACTGCACCCATGATGCTTCTCATAAAATGACAGAGTTTTACGTTTTCTACACACTTTTTCAAGGAAATTTTGTATGTGTCCTCACTACTAATGAAATAATTATTTTGGGGCGAGGGGGGAGGAAAACTTTCAATATCTGAAATAAAATAACACAAGCTGCTGAGAAAATGAACACTTGCCTTCTGAGTAAGCAGAATGGATTTTCCAAATTTCCACCAGGGAAAAGAGATCTGAGCAGCTTGGGAGCTGGAAGCTCCTCTCTCCCTTCTCTCCTTCCTACCCCCACCTCCACCTTTTCCTTCTTTGTCTTCCTAAGAAGGATTAGCACAGGTGAGAATAAAGCTGCTCAACTTCCCCTAGGGCTCCCCGATCCCCTCCATGCAGCGTGAAAGAGGCAGGCCTGCACCCCTTGCCAATCCCCACCCAGAGGCCAGAGGAACAAGGACATGTCTGGGGTCCCAGGGCAGCTCACAGGCACTGAGGTCTGGGGTCTCTGCTGTCTGTGTTCAAACCCTGACCCCAGCTTCTTCAGGGACCCACAGGCACCTGGGGTGGGGTGAGACCCCAGACTCGGGAATGAGGGATAGGCCAATGGCCACGGGCCGGCAGGGCATACACTGCTTCATGTTTTCAGCAGCCCTTGGCTAGAGCAGACTGCTCTCCATAGAAAACCCAGGAATTACTCATTTTTATTGCTTGTTCCTCCAAGTTCTTGAAAATGAGTGGCCCAAAACTTGGGCAGGTTTTCCCAAGGGGTTTCTTTTGCTCCTCTGCTCTGCCTTCTGGAATACACCTCCCCCTCCTAGCAAAGCAGTGGGGCCTCTGCACCCTGGGAAAGCAAGAAAGGCTCAGCCAGTGCTTCATTGCTATTTCCATAGTCTGAGCACCACCACCTTTGGGTGCGTCACTGTCTACTTCTGTGGCAAAGACTACACCTGCCCCTGTCTCCACCCCAGGAGGCGAGCCAGGGTGGCAAAGGTGAGGCTCTCCCCCTCAGCACCCAGGATGCTCATCGCCTCTCAGCCCGGCTGTCCCCACTCCAGCCTCTGCCTTTGCTGCCAGCCTATCCTCCTCCCTCACCTTCAGGGGACCCGTCCGGCCATGCACCTCTTCCCTCCAATGTTACTTCAACTTCTCGTCATAAAACGAAATGATTCCACTGTTTGTGCTGTTAGCTACATTTATCTCTAAGAGCAAAATGTTGAGTTTAGTTTAATGACGAAAAAAACCTTTCAAAGGATAACTCATTGGAACTCATTATGTACCATAAAGGCCACTATTGAAAGATTCAGTAATTCCAGTGATGATCTTTTTTAAAGCAGATTTATAGCAGAAAATAGTTAGATTCTTTGACTTCGGTTATAATTTTCCATTTTGTAATTTAATACTCCTTTAGTTTATATTTGCACATTAAAAATATAGCATCTAAAAGTCCATCATTAAATACTTTTAATAAGTTCAATAAATAAGTTTTACAGTGTGCATAAATCTAAAAACAAAACCCAACATAAATTGTTAATCTTACACTTTTTCTCATTAATTGCAATACGTAAACATATGTTTTATACAAAGATATTTGCTACAAAATAAGTATAATAAATACAGTTTACCACATGTATTAATCTTAATAGTTACAAGCTGTTAATCTTATATATTAGGTAATAATTTGCAATAAATAATTGTTTATTATCTTGATGTTTGCTTGTCTTGGGTTTTAGCAAGATGCAATAAAGAAATGCAATTTTGAATAATTTGATTGTAAGACTGCTGGGGAAATACTGTATGTTATAATTAGCTGGGAGACGATTCTGTTCACAAGAAGAACAGTGGAAATGGGGTGAAATAACCAAAACATACGTTAGTGAGTCCATAAATAATTTAAGAAAAGTTCAGTTTCAAATAATATATTATTTTGAACACTTACATGTAAATGCAATTAGTGAAACATGTCACATTCTTTCGTGCTTTCATCCTTACATATTCAAGGAAGATGGAGAAAGTGGTAAGCCTCATGGAAACTGCCCAGTTCCAAGCTGGGATGCAAGTACGGCTGCCTTTGGTGAAAAGAGTGAACTGCCCGCCCCAGCGGCCAGAGGCTCCCCACAGCCTGTAAATGCAGCTTCTGGAACAGCCCGCAGAGCATGCACAGATGCAGCACCCTCCAGACCCAACCTTCCACCAGCACTTGTCCAATTCCACGTGAAAACCACACACCCATTTTCAGGGAGGGGTTGTCACCTTTACCAAACTTAATAGAAATGGTTCATCTTATATGTAAAGGTAATAATTTGTCATAAATAATTGTTCATTATCTGGGTATTTGCTTATCTTGGAGTTTAGCAATGTGCCATAAAGCTGTGCAATTTTGAGTAATTTGATTGTAAGACTGCTGGGAAAATGAGGTGGATTGTAATGAGCTGAGGGAGGGTCCTGTGGGTGAGAGACATCAAGACAGAACCAGACCACTGTCTACCAGCGAATGTAAAATCAGGGTCCTCGCCGATGACAACCTGGGGTCTTTGCATATTCGCTCAAAGACAGAGAGTGAATCAGTTTCCCTTTCTTCCCTTTTGGAGGCAACCAGCTCTGGCTGAATGAAGACTTGATCCCTCAGTGATGATGCAGAGATAGCCCCAGGGATGCTCAGGTCCTACTTATGGGTGCTGGGCGTGCAGCTGCAGAGGTATGCCTTGGCCAAGGCCCCACAAGGCCCTTGTGCTGGCCAGTTGGTGTCAAAGGCTCACCTGTTGGTCTGATGCTTCTCACTGCAGCACCCACACACTGTCACACCCCTGCAGGCACAGAGCCGGAGGGGTCCCAGCCACGAGGAGGCTGTACTGGCCGGGCACTAAGACCCTGCGAGCTCTGCCCTCATGGGATCGCAAGGGCACAGTCACTTTAGGAAAACCTCCCGAAGCCAAGAAAGGAAAGGAGGAAGGGAGGAGGGAAGGGAGGGAGGAAGGGAGGAAAGAAGGGAGGGAGGGAGGAAACGGAGAAAAAGAAACAGAATCCCAGATCCCTTATAACCATGAACAACTTTTCCAACTGTAGACAATATTAGCAACCCCACAAAGACACACACACACACACGCACACGCACACGCACACACGTGCATCAAGTGATGCAAAAGTCTCCACATCAAAGCTCACTAGTAATGTGCTCATGTCAGTAGTTCCTGTGGCTTTAACACCTCCTTCTTCTACGCTTCTGTTACTACGCGTCCCTGGTCCAGCCAGCCTGGCTTCTTTTTTTACACCCAGCTCCTTGGACAGCCCTCCCGGCCTCACCTGGAGGGCAAGCCCCTGGCACCCTCTGGCCAGGCTGGGTGTGGCCCACAGGCTGCGAGGAGGCTATTCATCAGGGCGACAGATCAGCTCAGTCCCTGGACGTTCCTGCCTCGGGTAGGGCTTCAGGCAGAGCTGGTTCCAGGTTCCTAGGAGCAAGTTCCATGAGCCTGAGGCTCAAGGGATCTGAAGACATCACAGACTCACTGACTTGTCCTCTCCTTGGTCACAGCCAGCAGCTTCCATCCCGCCGCCCTGCTCTCTGCTGGACAGGGAGGAAGCCCACCCCACCCCCAACCGTCCCACCTCCGCCCAGGCACAGTCCTCAGTTCTCAGGTGTCACTACCCCAGGCTCCCCAGCCTCCACCCTGGATATGAGATAACAGGTCTCAGGATGCAGCTAGCACTATGGGGGCAGGGACTGGCCCACTCCCACCCCATCCCCCCATACCATGACTTTGGAGAGGCTTCCTAAGGTTCGTGAGGGGTCGGCAGAGCCGCACCCCAGCTCGTTGAGGGGAAGGAATTTTAGAACACCCCTGGATAGTCGGAAAATCTTGACTAATCTGGACTTCTGGTGGAGGGCCCGGCTTGAAGTGGGGACCACTCTGATACCCCAGAAGATGATGTGAGAGCCCCAAAGGGGGGAACCTTGGGCTCCTCTCAAACTCAAGGGGAAGGAAAAGGAGTCAGGAAAAGTCTGCTGCTCAGAGGCAACTGCCTTTAAAACCCAAGATGACGAACACTAAAGCTCGTTTCGGCAGATGGAAACGCGCCTGCCTCCTCGCCTGAAGATGCGAAAAGCAATCCGAGTCCCTGGGCGGCGCAGGGCAACTGCGGAAATCTCGCAGCCAGATGAAGCTCATAAATTTCCCCTATGAACAATTGTTTTCATTTCCCTCCCATGCCACTAGATATTATAAGTGGAAAGCAAAACACAAGTAAATATGTTCATTCCACTCTTGTGATCAGTGATAAACGAGAGGCCGCCGAGGCTGACAAAGGTCAGCGGGCCGCGCGGTGGGTCTGCGGGCAGACACTGCCACCCCCCGGCCGCGTAAGGAACTGCACTTGTCGGCGCCGCCCGACTCGCCTGCCTGCCCGCCAGAGCCGCAAGCGCGGTCTGCAGGCTCACTTCCCATAAACGTTCATTTTGCTCGTTAGGGCATCAATACATACGAAGTGCAGAAAAGTGAGAAAGTACAGAAAACCCCAAATTAAAAATAGACATCATCCATAACCCTTCTCCTAAATCTAACCGCTCCTATTAACATTTTAGTACATTTTTCTCTTATTCTGTGACCATCCTACAATGCATGTAGAAGGTATACATATAACATTTTAAAGTGTCCATATAATGTTCATTCCTGATTTTCTATGTAACGTTTCAACTAGAACAATTTCCATAAATATCTCATGAATATCTTTTTAGGGGCTGCATAGTATTTCAACTTGTGACTGTATGAAAAGTTATTTAACCATCCCCCAATTATTGCTCATTTTAAATGTTTCTGATTTTAAATCTTTGTAGATAATGCTGTGACTGAAATCTTTATGCATAGACTTTTGTTCACATTGTTAAGACTGATCACTAAAGGTGGAATCATTAAGGGAATTAATTTTTAAGGCTCTTAATGACATTATTTCTAGATGTGTAATACCTGTATGAAGAATATTACAGGAAATGATGGGTGAGCATAAAACAGTGTCCAAGTGAATAATGAAAGGTGATACACTAGCTCCTGGACAGAAAGGCTCTGTACTGTCAACATGTCGATCTTCCCCCACCTAATCTTGCAATTTAATGCAAGTCCAATCCAAATTCCATCAAAACTTTTTTGAGATTTTGTCACAATGATTTCCAATTTCATTTGAAAGCATGAATAAGTAAAAAAACTGTCCAGGAAACATTTTTTTAAAAAAAAGGAAAAGAGAGATGGAGAAATGAAAAGAAAGTTTCTCAACCAGGTATTAAAATATGTTGCAGGAAACAACAATAATTAAAATAGCGAACAAATATGCGTACATTTATAAAGGTATTTATATCAGTGAGAAAAGGATGGCTAATTGATGAAGTTGTAAGTACATTCTACCACTCATTCAAAAATCAAACTAAATCAGTGCCCTGCTTCACACCACATATCAAAACAAATCCTATAAGAATTAAAAATTTTAATTTTTAAGTGAAACTACAGAAGTACCATTTATATACATTGTAATGGGGAAGCTCTTTCTAAGACCAATTCCAAAGGCAGAAACTAGAAAGATAAAAGATAGCTAGATTTGAATTGTGCATTTAAAATATCCATATGTGAAAAATGCAACTTTGAAATTGAAAGGTAAACCAAAACCAGGAAAAAAATATTTTCAACATATATAACAGAGAGAAGGTTAATGATGCCCCTAATGTAGAAAGCTTTCTCACAAATGAATAACAAAGACCAATATTTCAACAGGAAAAAAATGTATGGAGGACATGAGCAGCAATTCACAAAAGAATAAATACAAATGACAAACACATAAAAGATATTCAGCCTTATTAGTAATCAAAGACATTGCATATTGAAACAAAAATGAGAGATCATTTTTGCTCCTATATTGGTAAAGATAAAAACAATTGATAATATATGGTGTTTTCAACGAGGGAAGAAATGACTCGTTTCAACACCACTGATGACAGGGTAAATTGGGTAACCTTTATGAAGGGTAATTTGGTAATACTATCAAAATCCTTAAAAATGCATGACCCAAAGATTCTACTTCCAAGGGAGTCAATTATGGATGTGTATAAAGATTTAGCTGTAAGTTGTTCATTGCTATTGGAAACAAATCCAACGCCCAACAATGGACGAGTAGAGAATTATATATATTCTCCATACAATAGAGTGCTTAAAAATAATGTTATACAAATGTACCTAATAACATTTAGGGATGTTCATAACATAATGCTAAGTAATAAAAAGCAAGTTACAAACAATGTAACTATGTTTTCTACACACATAGGAAAACAACTATAGGGGTGTACCTCCAAAAAATAATGGCAGGTGAGACTACAAGTAATTTTTTTTTGCATCCATAGTACTGAATTTGTGTGGATAATCGATACAGATAAACAGGTATACCTCATATACAGTTACCAATACCTTTTTTTTGTTTTATTGAAGTATAGTTCATTTACAATGTTGTGTTAATGTCTGCTGTACAGCAAAGTGATTCAGTTATACATATATATATTCTTGTTCATATTCTTTTCCATTATGGTTTATCACAGGATATTGAATATAGTTCCCTTTGCTATACAGGAGGACCTTGTTGTTTATCCATCCTATACATACTAGTTTGCATCTGCTAGTTTGAGAGTTTGAGATTAGCAGATGCAAACCAATACTTCCTTATACAGTTCATGTTTCAGTACTTCGACACTATTCTATTCACACTCTGTTTATGCACGTCAGAGTCTTTCTAAAGTCAGTGCATTGTCAACACATTTTATACAGTAATTTATGAGGCAAATGTAGTTAATAGTTAATTTCATATATAAGTAATTTTTAATATTTTTTGCTGATTGGTATTTGCTAATTTTCTCCATTTAACGATTTCTTATCGATTGTTAATGAGAAAAACAGTTTTTAGGGGTTTCTAGAAAGGTCAGAGAAGAATCTGTGATCTCCATCATCCTCACCCAAAGTTGGATCTGCCTGCTCTGTATCTAGAGGACCATGTGCTCGGGATAGGGGCAGGGGGGTTCTTTTGTGCAAGGCAGATCAGGAGTTCAATCAGCGCCCTAATGCCCAGAGGCATCACCTGGTTGAGTAGATGCAAAGGCACCAGAGAAGGAGGTGCCTGTGTGGATACAGATACTGGGACTCTAGTTTGGGGTCCCCTCAACCACTTAACTGTAATCCATCTGTCCCAAGTAAGGTATGTGCTAAGAGAAAGGCATCCCCCAAAGAGTCCCCTGGGCACAGTGCTATGAGAACCCACTGCATTGGCATGGAAAGGTCTCCTAGGAAGTGACACACAGAGCCCACCATGGACATCTTAGGACCAGCAGTCTCTGACATGTCCCAAGGTATCACAATTGACCAAAAGCCATAGCCCAGCCTGGACGACATCACCACACCCAGGCAGCCACGGCATGAAGTCAGAAGGCCTTTCCTTTCCACTCTGGCTGCATCAACAAAGGAGCTCACCTAAAAGACGCCTTAAGAATACACGTTTCATCTGTGAGCATCTCAATCCACTGCTCGGCCCTGGCGCTCAGTGCAATGCCTGGCACATGGTAGACGCTGAACAAGTGTTTACTAAACATAGGAAGGCACAGGGGAGAGTGGAAGGGAGGTGCAAACACAATCCAATGGCTTGTTTCTCTCCCAGTTTCGTATCCAAAGGCAACACTGCACTTCCGGGTCGAATTCAAGTGCCGTCATCAATTTCATACTGAGCATCTGCTGTGGGAGAGAAGACCATGCCCACAGTCTGGGTGGCTCTTACCTCCATGACAAATCACCTTGCGAAAGACACTCCCCAAGTGCTGCTGGGGAAAAACATGACAGAGTCAGAGGCTGCCCTCGGGGACGGCTGCAGCGCAGAGGCAGGTGGGCGGGAAGTTGAGCACATGCTACTCACCTGGCAGCGGGGAAACTTGGACAAAGCTGGGTCTCTGCTTCCCCATCTGTGAGAGGGTGTTAATTACCCAGGCTTGTCCCAAGACTCTAATGACGTAATGAGCACAGAAGCCCCTCATTAACCAGGGCTAAAGACATCGCTGTGCCCTGCTTGAGAGAAGCCCTGTTTGCCGCTGGCCAGAGCAGGAAGGGGGACGAAGGGGTGGGTACCCCTATCTGCAACACACTGAGCCCAGAATTTTAGCCCTGGGGCTCCTGCCCCTCCTCTTGGGGACCAGAACTGCCTGATGGCCGAGTCCCT
This sequence comes from Balaenoptera physalus, assembly GCF_965194825.1. Lineage (NCBI taxonomy): Eukaryota > Metazoa > Chordata > Mammalia > Artiodactyla > Balaenopteridae > Balaenoptera > Balaenoptera physalus. The sequence goes on along the minus strand of NC_138900.1, from coordinate 19,409,387 downwards.
GCTGAATGCTCAGGCGTACGTCGCTCTGCCCTGGAGGATGGGGAGGGCTCACGGTTGGGGGGCAAGGGAAGGCAGCCCCCCATTTAAGGGTCTGTGCTCCAAGTACCTCCTTTCCCTTGTGCAAGGAGGCGGGGGTGGGAGCATAGGGTGGGTACAAGGCTGCCCCCAGTTCAAAAGGCCTCTCCACTGACTCATCCCAGGGTCCTTGCAGGGAGCCCACGGGTCCCCACACAGCACTCAGGCGGCTCCACCCTCACCGGACGTGGCAATAGAATGTCCAGCAGGTAGGATGGATAAACAACAGGGACCTACTGTATAGCACAGGGAACTATATTCAATATCCTAGGATAAACCATAATGGAAAAGAATATTAAAAAAAGAATGTCTGTATGTGCATAACTGGGTCACTTTGCTGTACAGCAGAGATTGGCACACCACTGTAAATCAACTATATTTCAATTAAAAAATTAAATAAAATTTTAAAAAAAAAGAATGTCCAGCAAGGACTCCTCAACTCTCTCTGTCTCAAAATGGCTAAGGGATGAGAGGTGACACAGATTAGGAAGCAGATAAGCACATTTAATAGACACTGAGATGATAGACTCATATTTTTTTTTACCCCGGCGTGAGATTCCTAAGCCGACACAGCCACGCCCACTCCCCAGGATTAGTGTAGGATGTTCCCACCAGGCCACGTGCTCTGGGAAGGGTCTGCGTCCTGCTGCTTCCACGACCAGGGACGAGACCCCAAGCTGGAAACACAAGGATGAGGCCTGCACCAACACGAAGCCTGCCAAAACACGACAAAGGCAGTGCCCCTCCTGCAGCCGCTGCCATGAGGGTGCCCCTGCAGTGACCTTCACCACACTCGGGCTCACCGAGGAGACACGCACGTTTTAATCCAGAACGCCCCCCTTCAAGCTGTTCCACTAAAGGACCCAAGGACAAAACGGGGAAGCTGGAGATTGGCAGGTGTATCCAGACAGCCTGCAGCACCCTCGCCCTCCTCAGGCCTGAGGAGGTCACCAGAAAAGGAAGAGAGGCAGTTCCGGCCCGGGGAGTTCACAGTGCGCCCAGGGAAGAAGACCCGAACTAGGAAGCAACACCGGAGGATGCAGCAAGCAGGGCACCACCCCGCGCTGTGTAGCTCCACGCAGACCAGCGGAGCTGAGCGGGCAGCAGAGGCCCGCCCAGGCTGGGCAGTCAGGGCCTCTCCCAAGCAGTGTCAGGTCAAAAGTGGCCTTGGAGGAACGTGCTTAATTGGACTCCCTGGCCTGGACGTGCCTGGTGGCCCAGAGGAGCTGGCTGGGCCTCTCCGTGTCTGTCCTCGCATGGGGACCACAGAGCAGATCTTGTTTTCTGCAAGGCCACACCTGCTGCCCAGCACGTTCTACTCATACCTCCAAAGACCAGGCATCGGTGAGGGACGAGGGGCAGTGTGTCACTCACAGGAAGCCACGGACGGAGGGCACAGGGCATTTTGCTGGGAGGTAAGTACCCTGAAAGTCTGGGGGCTCACCCAGCCCCCCGTTCTGCCTTTGCTTCCACCTCACATTGAGCACACCAAGCCCTCTTCCATCTACAACTGAGTGCATGTGTCCCGTCTCTCTGGAATGTTCTCCTTGGTCACGTGATAGCCATGCGTCTGGTTGCAGGTCAACCCCCCTTCCTCGGGGGCACCTTCTCCACCCACCCCAGGCCTGGTCTAGTCGCCCCGATTCACAGGGACAGGGACAGGGTGAGGAGAGTAAGGCACTCACCTCAGAGTTTAAGGGGGCACCGAAACATGCAACAATTAGGGTAAGTACAATATGTTGAAAAATCAAAATTAATGCGAGAAAATCCATATGAGCACAATCTCAAATTCTAAAATAAAGATGACCCCGCCTCAGCGGCCTCCCCCTGGCCCCAGCCCTGCCGTTTCACATGTCACAATGCCCAGTGCTTTGTCCTCATTGCCCTCACCACGGCCATAAATCAGTATTCACAGGGTGACAGCTGGATTCATCTCTGATCCCACAAGGGCAAGGGCAGCATGCTTCACCAACCCTGGTGTCCCGGGCACCCAGCTGAGAGCTTGGCACATAGTAAAGACGTACCTGGGAATCCCAGAGTGAACATCACAGGTGGAAAAGACCCCTGACAGCTGTGTGGCATCTGCTCAGATGCCACGACCCGCTAGAGGCTTCGTCCCCCAGCCCTGGGAGACTCGCCCGCTGGACCAGTCACTGCCACCCAACAAGCCCCTATCTTCCCGCAGGAAGGAGCCAGGGCTGGGCTCTGACAACCCCTTTGCTGTCGTTTGTGAAATGACACATTAAGGGCAGAGCCGATGGGATGCACAAGCCGGTAAGACTCGCAAAACAATCAGGCAGATCCTGAGAAAATGGATCACCTATTCATTTCCTACGGATCCTGTGACTTTTTTCCACCTTTCTCCCGAGGGCCACCACGAAATGGCGTAGGAGGGTGTGTCCTGCTGGTCCAGGCGCTTGGGTACCTGGGCTTCCGCTGCTGGGGACCCAGGTTGGCTCCATTCCAAGGCAGTTGCTCCCTGTCCTCTTCTTCACAGAGAACATTTCTATTCTGAAGAAGTGTAATTTGAGGCCGGCCGGAATCACAGTGGATAGGTTTGCCTGAAACATGCTAAAATGCAGGCAACTGCTAAATAAAAATCCCCAAATAACCATGCTCTATTTTTGTGCTTTTATAAATTCTTTGAAAGGAAAAAGAGAAAGATATTAAGAAATGCAGCATTTTTCCATTTTCTTACCTGATGTCCCAGTTGCAGGAAAAATCGGAAGTGGGGGAGGGGGGGGCGAAAGCAGGGGAGGTCCCACATGGGCCGGCACTCCTGCTCTGCGGGTGGGCACTGCCTCAGCCCTCCGGATGCACCTGCCTTGTCCCTCTGGTTGGGAGGGGCGACTGTGCTGAGGATAGAAAAGGGGAGAAGAACCCCAATTTTTATCATTCGCTCCCAAGTTCCTCAAAAGATGCCCAGCTGGAGAGGTGCCCGTGCACAGCCCCCAATGCCAGCTCCTGGGGACCCAGGCCAAGCCAGAGACCAGCCTGGGCTCATCGTTGAGGAGACATGGATGAAGAGGGAAAAGCAACACGCTGTTTTGATTCTTTGTTAAAAACTCACAAGCCCTGGCGAAGGGTCAGTCTCGCTTTCAGAAAGGACATTAGGTGCCGTTTTCCTCCTGGAAGCCGCATAAATCCCCACGTCTCCTCAATATACAATGCAAAAAAGGCCTCAGAACTGCCACTGCTGTCATGCTAAGCACTGGAAAGTTCTGCTTGACCTTTTATTAACATTTTTCTAAACCAATATGCTTTTTTTTTTTTTTGCTACAAGCACCCTGAGGAATTATGAAAAATACTTTTTTCTGTAGTTTATCCCATATGCACTTAATAGGCTCACAAATATAATACCATTATAAAAAAGAAAAACTGCCAACTCTGCTAAAAAAATTGTCATAACACTAAATTATTATATAAATATAAAAAGAGTGTGTCTGTAAAATATTCACTCAATGAACATCCCAAGGTGATGGTTTTGCTATGTTGTTTTTATTCCTGAGAGATCCATAACGCATTTGGATATGCCACATGTCACCACATGAATCAGGCAGTTAATGCATGTGCTTTTTAGAAGCAGGGATGTCTTCCCAATAGAATGTGCTATAAAAAAATGTAGAGATCCGGCTGCTTTGTCTGATAGGCATAATTTAATGTCTTGCTTATAATACTGCATCTTAAGGAAAAATACACACTGTCCTATGTAGTTATTTACAATATATTGCTAAGTCTATGCAAATATGTTTCCCTGAGCCCGGGATTATATAACAAAGGTCAACAATGTTTGAAATATTTTGAAGCATATTCCCAATATGCTTAGTGTATGGTGCTAATGTCCAATATATGCACATATATCTTAATATATTTCCAGATATTTCTGTTCATTGTTCTCGCCGTAGATTCCCACAGAATACTATTAGAGGAAGGTTTTCTTCTGAAGAAAGCCAAACATCGCCTATCCATCTTGGAAAAATTTATTAAGGTGGCTAATTATGCGGTCCTTAATATTGCATTAGTATGGAGGTTGCTCAGTGCCACTGCGGGAGAGAAAAAGAAGCCAGTTCGATAATTCTGGAACCAGAGATTCAACGTATGCAGAACAATCACACACCTATGTGATCCTATTTTTCTGTCACAAATTTCCAAATCTGGCAATTACACAGAGCCATCACACTCATGCATACACACATACAAACACACACACAAACACACACACACACATTCGTGTTTGTGATTTGGTGTACACAAAACAAAGATAACAAGTCACACAGTCTAAATCTCATTTCTAAATATTGCAAATTCTGTCCTTATTTTTCTGAGGGGAATTTTGTGATCACATGTAAATTTCATTCAGATCACTTTCGTAAGGAAAGAAAGTCTGATTAGTTGCACAAAGGTAAGGGAAGGAGTTGTAAAAACCATACTTCCAGTATCCAAGCTATGCCCAGAAGAGATTTGTATCAAAGGTATCTGAGATCTGGGCCCTCAACTCCATCCTCCGTTCCAAACATGCTGTTCTCTTACCATTCCCCAATCACTGGGGGGTTTTTTTCGGCCACGCCCATGTCTTTTCGGGATCTTAGTTCCCCAACCAGGGATTGAACCCGGGCCACGGCAATGAAAGCCCTGAGTCCTAGCCACTGGACTGCCAGGGAACTCCCTGGACCAAATTTTAAAAACCTACACAGTCACCCAGACACCAAAACAAGCAGCTGGTGTCTTTAAGAAGAAGTCAATTCTAGGAAGTCCTCATCCCCTGTGTCAGTGGGCTTCTCATTTCTATGCTGTTGTGACACTGTGCAGCTGTCACCAACCCTGGGCCACGTCACTGCAGAGGTTCACTCTGCCAGCTTCACACCCCCTTAGTCCTTAAGGTCCTCAAAATCCCCAAGGTAAAACCCTTCCAAACAATCCACCATTTAAGAAACTACAAACATTACCTGCTTCCAAGGACTATGAAATATGTCTAAGATGCTTTATTAGAATCCTTTTCCATATGATCAATCCAGCCAACCACACAGCCCACCTGATGAGGCCTCCGAAAAGGGCCAAAGCTATGAAATTAGCTTTCCTCCACCCAATGCTTTGCATCCCCACCATCAGCAGAAATGAGTAACCCAGAGTGGCCTTGAGCATGGAGTTCTCACAGGAGCTCAATCACAGACACAGTGCAGGCTCCTGATGAGAAGGCACTCTCTCCTTTTTCTCCAGAAGGAAACTTCATTAACAGACTTTGTTCCAGATGACCTTCTTGTCTGACTCTGGCCATGGGATCCCCTGAACCCCAGTAGTGATCCCACTTGTGTGGGGGAGATTGGAAGATAGGACAACATGCAAACACATGTGTGCCAAGGACAGCCCCTAGTCCTGCTAAACCGTACACTGGTTTCACGGAGCATTCCAGAAGGTTTTCAGGAAGAGTCTCACAAAGGCCAAGAGAGCTGTGAGCGTCTTTGTTCTCCCACTGGAAGCTCAACTGTATATAAGGAAGAGCAAATGTTAAATCATTTAAAGAGAGCTATTTTTCATAGTTTCCAGTACATAAATGTGTTTCAGGACATGTTATTGTAAAATAGTGTTTCTACTTACGTTCTTATATATCTGTTGTGTTTACTCATCCTCTAGTTCTGACTTTTAGAAATAGCAATAAATCTATTTTTTAATCCCCTCTCCTGATGACTGATTATTCATCGCTGAAAGGGATGGAGGGAGGCCCGTGTGAGGAGTGGTCCACCCTCTGGAGCAAGCTCCACTTTCGCAAGATAAACAGGGTCCAGGGAGATTCCTCTTCTGTCCTGGGTAGTTTATGCAAACGAAATAAGGAGTTGGTGGCAGCTCACATAAATATAAATTACCCTCTGGTGGGAACTCCAACCACTTGCTACAGTCAATTTCAGCAAGGAGGAGCCAATGGTGACATCTACACAAGCAATACAATTCATTTTTATACCGCGTCCCTAATACAAAGATCACAAATGGCTTCGTGGAAAGTCAGTCATCCCTGAGCGAAAGCGAAGAGGATGGGAAGCCAACCAGGTAGAGGCAGGAGGAAGGGGAGCCTCCACTTCTGCGCCCTGAGAAGAGGGGAGGAGTTGCCAAAGCCAGTGCCTAGAGAGCTCTGTAAGCCAGGATAGGATAGGCTTGTGCTGCTGTAACAAACAACCCACAAAGCTCAGTAGCTTAACACAACAATGGTACTTTCTTGCTCTCACAAAACCCTCTGAGCTTCTGGGAGGCTCACAGGACAGCTGTCTACATTCCACGTGACTCAGGGATCCAGGCTGTATTGATCCTGTGGCTCCCACCTCTTAAGAGAGGCCTACGTGAGCAGAGGAAGTGAGCCATGGGTAGCCAGACAGGCACTTCGATGCTTTCACCTGGAAGATGCCCTTTGACCAGAATAAGGCGCACCCTCTGTATTTGCAAGGGAGCTGGGAAATTTGGCAGAACAGAGGGGAATGTTTGGTGAACATCCCTATCTCTGCCACTGGTGACAAACCATTCCACAGAGAGTCAATCATGGCAGAAGGAAGTCAGTTCCCAAGCAGGACACATAATAAAGGATGTTCCAAGCACTTTTGCTAAAAAACTGTTTTCTCCCTTTGTCTCTAACTAAACTGTGCTTTGTTTAACTGGATCTCTTGGGCTAAGAGATCAAAGAAATGTAATTTCCTCATCTGTAAAATGCGGGTACCAATGCCAGTCTAACAGGTTATTATAAAGATATAAGACTTCATGCATTTGTAAAGCTCACTCTGTTAGTGTACACATGTGGGTTAGTAGAAGTAACAACTATAGCCATTTGGCCAGCATTTCAGCATGTTGGAACATGCTCTGGTTCAATGGCTAGAACCGTGGCATCCAGAGTGGTCACCAAATGGTGATACCCATGTGGTTCCATGTGATGTTTAGCCTTCTGCTTTCCATGCCTTTCATTGTCATATTTGCTTTAACACCTCTGCCAAGAATATACACTTGCATATTTTTTGTATACACATTCCTGTCAAGTGTCAGAAGTTCACGGTTCCATGTACTTGATCCCACAGCAGAATGCCTAGATTACTGGCTAGAATTTTGTTTTTTTAAATGAATTCCTAATATGTCCCAGGATATCTAGCAGGTTCCTGGGTTTGCACTTAGTACATGCTTAATCTTGTCAGTTTTCCCACGCTGGAAATTTAATTCTAATGGGTATATGAGGGGGTCGTGGACCAAGGTATTTTTCCAATGGTCTCATACTGATTTTCTTGGTTTTTGGTTAGATATATATTGCAAACTATTCTTCCTAAAAGCTTCTTGACACCTTCTCCTCTCTGAGTCACATATGAAATGACCAACTGCAAACAAAACCGCCTTGAGACTTGACAAGAGGGAAGAGACGAGGTGGAACCTTTCTCACTGGGCTCAGTGGAGATGGCATGGCATGGCAAAGTGGAAGAATCTTGACCCTGAACTTGGGTTCCAATCTCAACTCTGCCATTTGCTAACTTGGCCTTGAGCAGATGGGATCCTCTCTTTGGCCTCTGCTGGCAGGAGAGGAGGGCAATACAAGGTGGATTCAATAAGACAACATGCCCAAGACTGTGGTTTGGGGAGTGCTGAGTGCTCAGGGAAGTCTAGTCCTTTCCCTCAAACCTCTGGTGACACCTCTGGTGAAACCTCTCTCAAGTAATGGCTGAGAGAAAGTATATAGCCTGTCACTTCTGATTAGAGAACTGTGCCTCTGTGCTTTGAATGAGGGTCATGTCTGGTAATAGGAAGTGCAGATATTAAAGTTAATAAAATAATGTGGAATACGATATATATGAAACTTGACCAAGTATAGCACAGAATATAGCATACATTACCCATCACTGGGCATCCAAAGTGCAGTAAGACTCTGGCCACGTAGGTGTCATGAGCACACTGGTTCAGGGAGTGCATGGGAATAGTCTCCTCTTTATAACTCTGTTGGTAAAATGGAGCCACTTCCAGAAAGTAGCCCCTGAGACCCTCCTTGTGGCTTGAACTGGGACCCCCTAGAAGCCCCCAATAATGGGGCCATCCACCCATGGGTTTTCCTACTCAAACTCACAGGGCAGAGTCTAACCTTTGCCATTGCCGCCACCTCCAACATCATGGATTGGAATTCGCGTTGAAATTATCTGTCCGTTCTCAGACTGCACCAACCCATGCCCAGTTCAGCTTTCTTAACCAATCTATTGGCTATTTCAACCAGATTACCAAAACACAAAGATAAAATAATCAGAAATGCTAATTCGTTGCTGAAAATCTGGCCAGCAGGGCCTAGATGGTGCGAGCAGTTTTAATATTATACTTTTGTGCTTTCCTAAACTAATTTAGCCTACTAATTTTCTATAATTACCTGAACGCTCTTAGGTTCCGGTGGTCAGATGAGTTCTGAGACACTTATATAACCAGCATTAAAAAGATGCATTTAGCAGCTCGGATTGTTAAAGTAACAAAGCCTATAGAATCCGGAGGTTATTGTATTCTCCCAAAAGTACTTAAATAATAGCCTAAAATCTGAAGAATTACTTTAATACTTCAATAAAAATAACCCAATTCAAAACATTTTCAAGGAAACAGAGTTCTTTGCTCTAGGCTACCAAGTAATGGCTGAGAGAAAGTATATAGCCTGTCACTTCTGATTAGAGAACTGTGCCTCTGTGCTTTGAATGAGGGGCATGTCTGGTAATAGGAAGTGCAGATATTAAAGTTAATAAAATAATGTGGAATACGATATATATGAAACTTGACCAAGTATAGCACAGAATATAACATACATTACCCTGTTCAGTCAACTCCTGTGGCCCGGCATCTAATGACAAGCTTAATTTCTGTTTCCAGTGAGAGTACAGCTAAAAATACAATTTCCAGATTAGACAAATATTTTATCCGACTCCCTAACAAATGTAACCAAGGATGGCTGACATGTCTACACAGATGCCCGGCGACCATGAGAGGGAATTACTAGGATTGCAAACTGCTCAGCCTGAAAAGTCCATGAAACCTCATCAACTTTGAGGTCATTGTAAATAATTAGTTGCAAACCTGGCAACGTCGAAGCTTCACCGCTGGAAAAGGACTGGGGCGCCTCCATTTCTCTCCTACCCTGCGAGACTCCCGGCTCCCTCTCGGCACAATTAGGCCTCCCCGGACAACTCGGCATCAAGGCCCCTGCACACCCATTATTGCATCTTTAATCTAAAACCCCAACGCCAACCGTAATGGTTTTGTTTTTCGATACATTAACCTTCAACTCGTATTTTCACTATTAAATAACCAGCTTGAGAACCTCCTAGAATTTTTTTTTTCCCCAGTCACCTACATGAAACCATACGGTACCCATGATGTGACCCTCTTAAGGGATTTAAAAGCAATTCAATGAGCTAATCTCGGTAAGCCCAGAATCAAAGTTCTTGTTTCCATATTTCACTTTCAAAATATTTAGAACTTTGACAGATATGACATTATGTTTTCATTAAAACAGCTGATTTCAAAATGCTGCACTGTGCAGAAACGCCATAAACAGTTTATGATGAACTGCCACGCTCTTAATTAAAACAATAAATCCAGCACACAATATTTGTGCAGCCTCCGGTCTGACCTTTGCCTCGTGCCATCCACCACCAAGCCGCGGCTGCGTTCCCAACGCCAGACGGGGAAGGTTTTAAAACATGATCTGAAAGGCACTAAAGATAAAATAAGAGAAAACGTACCATTAGTCTTCGCCGTTATGATTAATTCAGTTCATATTTTACAATCTGGTTATGGAGTAAAACTGCAGACTTTACATCAAGTATTTGCCATTCACTATACCTAATGTATAAAAACGCTTGATATCTTAGAAAATGGCACCAAGCTAATTCACCACAACCCCACGAAGGACAGGAATTGAAATCATAGACACAAAGAGTGATTAGCTGTCCGTCTGAAGTGACGAGCAGAACTCGCTCTTTGGATGGTCAGCCTCGGACGATAAATATGTCAATTGCAGCCCAGCCTCACCACGCCACTCTTATCTCTCTGCCGCTAGATTTCAGATTAAAATATTCCCTTAAATCTCTCTCACGTCGGCTGCTGGAGCAGGCAGCAAGAGTGTTAATTACCAATCAGGAATAACAGTAAATTTGTTGTACTGGCCCAGAGTCACCTAGTTAACCTGGGTCCCTGCCAGCTTGGGGTGGAAACTGTTCTGAGCTGGGTCTCACATGCACCCCGCATTAAGAAGGCAGCTGGTGGCTAGAAGAGTCCATTCTGCAGCCTCTGACTTAATGGACAGACAGACAGACAGCAGCTGTGCTCTGGAAGAAACTGCTCCAGCCATAGGAGAAGCAGACTTCCTGCAGGAAGGGGAGAGGGTGGCCAAGCTCCTTTGGGGGAATGGGAACCAACTCCACGGTGCCTGCAGCAGACTGGTCCCCAGGTACCTCCCATCACACCTGATGTGAGCATATGTGTCCAGGCCTTTCCTCTGGGCTTGGTCCCAGCTCCAATTTCCTGTCTTTCCAACCCTCCATCATCCCCCTCCCGCCCACTGCACATTCACGCGACATGCTCACAGCACTTGGCCATGCTGACAGCTGCGGACAGCAAAGTCTCAGAGGCTGGAGAACAGGAGAGTGACAGCGAGAGGCGGGACACTCCCTTCAGGTCCTTGTTGGAGCTGCAGGCAGAGCCCACCAGAGTTCCAGAAGACGGAGGAGGGGGAAGAAGTGCCCGTCACAGGAGGCCAGGCAGGCTCTCAGTCCAGGACCTGCATCCCTCCTATCCACGCTGGGAAGAGTGGAACGCGAGGGGACCACCTCCCACTGTGAGGGCAAGACCCCCACCTTAGCCTACCTGGCTCTGGCCTTCACTCATCTCTGCAGCCTCATCTTGCCTTGTTCGCTCCCCACTCCAGGCACCTGACTTAACTCCAAGGGCCCCTCCCAACCCACGCAGCTGTGAACTCACAGCTCTCACCCGTGTCCAGGTCCTGGAGGACACTGCTTACCCTTGCGTGTCATGGGGCCTCCAAAGGTGGCCTCCAGGGAGCGATGCGTAGCTAAGCCCCTGGAGCCTTCCTTCTGCCCTAAAGACAGGCTTCAACCCTTGTTTAGTTGGGGAATTCTGTCCCAGGTTATCCTAGCAAGGAACGCCCCCTCCAGGAAGGCTGGGCTCTGGGGTCCCTGAGCACCACGCAGGCTTCCTGTGCCCCAACGGGAGTCAGATCCCCTGCCCCCTCCAGCTGTTCCCCTTGCCAGGCCCTGGGACGGGAGGACCAGCCCCCGACACTGCACACCTGTGGTCCCCTCCACAGTGCCCCGTACCACACCGTCCACTGGTGTCGCCCATCCTGGCTGACAAAGGTCACTCTAATGTGTCCTTGGGGTCACATTTGCCCCCTCTCCGCCATTTTGTGCGCACCGCTATTTTTCAGAAAACTGAGAACCAGAGGATTGAAGTTTCAATCCTGAAGTCACCCAGCCAGTGAACGGCCCCACGAAATTAAAATCCACTCCCTCTATCTTTGAGGCTAGTGTTCCCTCATGGTAACGACCCTCCTTTAGGCAAACTCTGAGACTCCCAAACTGAGGTCTGTGGATATAGTCTCAGGGGTCCATAACTCTTTTTGGTAATTTTTATTTATTTATTTATTTATTTATTAGTATTTTCACACCAGCGAAAATCCATCTAAAAGACACAATGAAAATATCCTATGATAAACCATAATGGAAAAGAATATTTTATTTTTTAACACTTTTATTTTATACTATTTATCACAGAAATAATTTTTAGTTTTGTTAACATTGTTATTGTCTGGAGACTGTAAACTTTTTTTTTTTTTTGGCCACACCACGTGGCATGTGGGACTTAGTTCTCCGACCAGGGATGGAATCCGTGCCCCCTGCAGTGGAAGTGTGGAAGCTTGACCACTGGACAGCCAGGGAATTCCCAGGAATGTATATAGATGTATAACTGAATCACTTTGCTGTACAGCAGTAATTAACACAACACTGTAAATCAACCATATTTCAATTAAACAAAAAAAGACACGATGAATACATATTCTGGATCATCTGGGGAACCAACTATCATATGATTTCCATCCCAAGTTTGTGTTTTCCATTGTGGGTGTAGAAAAGCACACTCTTCAAATCAGCAAAGACTAAAAAGTGGGGGCAGAGTGAATGGGTCCTGGGGCTGAGGGAAGGCCAAAAAGAATTATAGGATTCTGTTCATGGAGGCGTCAGCCTTGTGTTACTCCAAACACGGAGTGGGGAGGGGGGCGTGTGCCCTGAAAGACTGACCTGGGACCCATCAGAAGAGTAGAGAAGATAGCATATTACACGTCCACTCTTTTCTCCACTGAGTCACCCCTCAGTCCATACGGCGTCCACCCAGGTGGACACCTGGAGTCTTCACCTTCTGTTCTTCTCTCTTCTCTCCTACTTTCTTGGTCTCTTTCCATCCCTATCTCTTCCCTCTGGATCCACATCCCATGCTGGAGGAGCGGGGTCACATCTTCAGATTCCGTATTGCCGTGAAATTTTAGATATCTCAGGTTCTTCAGACTGTATCAATGACATTTTCTTGTTAAGCTCGACAGCTCGTCAAGCTTAACTTTCATGTGTTGTTGTGAAATTATCTTGTCTTCACTGGTTCTTTAGCAAGGAATGAGGGAGGTCGAGGAAGAAGGGAGCAAGGAAAGAAGAACCCCCTGACCAGTCACCAGTGATGCTTCAAGCAGAACACAAGTGGTAGAAAAACTGAATCAGCGATGTCCCCAGCCCACCCCACCCTCAATATATGTAATCTTAACAATTTGGGAAAAATCTGGGTCACATTTTCAGTTCCATAATCATGTTATAAGCTGTGATTTCATTTCAGCAAAACAATATTATCCTTTCCATTAAAGAATATTTCTATTTTAAAATTTATTGGTTTTATAATTTTGTTTGTATTTAATTTGTAAATGAGACCTGGTTTTAGAGTTGTCTAAAAGCTATAAGGACGAGGAGTTTAAATCTACTTTTGTAAGATCTTTAGTCAAGAATATTACTATCTTTCTCCTTGAGTGGTTATAAGGATAAAAGAAATCATGCAGGGAACATGGTTACTGCAGTGCCTGGCAAATGGGAAGAACTCAGTGTTATTAAATTTTTTAATTGAAGTATCGTTGATGTATAATACTGTATTATGTAAATTACAGGTGTACAGTATAGTGATTCGCAATTTTTAAAGGTTATACTCCATTTATAGTTATCATAAAACATTTGCTTTGTTCCCAGTGTTGTACAATATATCCTTGTAGCTTATTTTATCCCTAATAGTTTGTACCTCTTACTCCCCTACCCCTATATTGCCCCTCCCCACTCCCCACTGGTAACCACTAGTTTGTTCTCTATATCTGTGAGTCTGCTTCTTTTTTGTTATATTCACTAGATTTTGTATTTTTTAGATTCCACATGTAAGTGATATCATACAATATTTTTCTTCCTTTGTCTGACTTATTTCAGTAAGCATAATGCCCTCCAGACCCATCCATGTTGCTGCAAATGGCAAAATGTCATTCTTTTTTATGGCTGAGTACTATTCCATTGTGTATATATAGACCACATCTTCTTTATCATTCATCTGTTGATGGACACTTAGGTTGCTTCCATATCTTAGCAATTGTAAATAATGCTGCTATGAACATGGGAGTGCATGTATCTTTTCAAATTAGTGTTTTTGGTTTTTTCAGATATATACCCAGCAGTGGAATTGCTGGATCATATGGTAGTTCTATTTTTACTTTTTTAAGAAACCTCCATACTGTTTCCCACAGTGGCTGCACGAATTTACATTCCCACCAACAGAGTACAAGGGTTCCCTTTTCTCCACATAAGTGTTAATAAATTTTATTATTTTATAGTAATAAATATTACAGCAAAAATTAATCAAGTTACTATTAAGGGTTTCCAATATTTTTTTCTTAATAAGCTACATCAATCAAGCTTTTTGTACCTCTCAAAATTCATATGTTGAAGTCCTAACCCCCAGTACCTCAGAATGTGACTATTTAGAGAAAGGGCCTTTACAGAGGTAATTAAGTTAAAATGAGCTCATTAGGGTGGACCCTAATCCAATATGACTGGAATCCTTATAGGAAGAGATTAGGACTCAGATACACACTGAGGGAAGATCATGTGAGGACACAGGGAGAGGATGACCATCTACAAGCCAAGGAGAGAGGCCTCAGAAGAAACCAACCCCTTGTTGTTGGACTTCCAGCCTCCAGAATTGTGAGGAAATAAATTTCTGTTGTTTAAGCCCCCTAGTCAGTGATATTTTATTATGGCAGCCCAAGCGAACTAATAGACATTTGAACGTCGGAAGTCAGGAACAGACTTACATTTCCCTGTGCTCTGCTGGGCCACCACTTCCACAAGAAGAATCCTGTCCAGTCAGTGTGAAGAAGGTGGGGAAAACGATGAATATGAGAGCTTGATTCCACACCCCAGCCGCCATCCCCCCCCCCACTAGGCTTGCCTGCCAGGCCATGAGACCCTGAGCCGAGCTATGTCTTGTCCACCGGGGTCTCCCTTCAGGGCTAGTGTCAGCAGGAAGGACCCTGTGGTCCCCCCACCATCTGCACCAAATTGGACACTTCTTGGCATGCATCTCACTGGCCCTGTGCCTCCTGGCGGCAGGGTGGGGAGTGGAGAGCGGCAGGGAGCAGTGCTGGGGGATGGCCCCTGGGTGGATGCAAGTTCATACAGGGTGGCCGCCCCCAGGCTCTGGGGCCCCGGGAGCAGCCTGGCATGCTTCTCACTGCTCCCCATCCATCCTAGGGGCACCCCGCAGGGCAGGAGGGCCAGAGGCACAGGCAGGACCACAGAGGGCTCCCAGGACTCAACTCAGCTTTACAAGGGGACAAATGGACTGTTTCATTTCTCAAAATAGCTTTCCAGGAACACTTCCATCCAGGGCGATAAAAGAAGATTTCGAACCAAGAACTTTCACAGGTTTGTTTTTTTTTTTATCTCCGTGAGTGTCTATTGAGTTTTACACCCCTTCAGGGTATCCGTTGGCTGTGGGCAGAGTAGGAAAAGGCCTTTCGTTAAGTGCAGGAAGGAAGGACAGTCAGAAACAAGTTGGACTCTTCGCTCTCTGGTTTTAAGGTAATTCTTTTAAAACCCCACGTTCACGCCTGAGCTCGCCTCTGAGAGCAGCCCGCGGACTGAAAGGTAGCGCCCTCTGGTGGTTGGTTGCATCCTGCGTCCTAGCCTGAGGTCCAGTGGAGCCATGGTCAAGGGCTAGCTCAGCATGAAAGCCTCCTGAGGGTGACCAGGGCCAGGGATCATGAGGGACAGCTGACCCGCCAGACAGGGAGTGTCCAGGTACCCACGTCCACTGGGCCCTGGAGCAGAGGGGCAGCCAGCTACACGATGTGCCCAAGGAGTCCTCAGGTCTCCCTGCATATCATGACCCACCTCAGAACATCCCATCCTGCCGTCGGGAATCTCAGCGCTGCAGGGTTAGCCTGTGCGTTAGAGACAAACTGTGGGCTCCAAGGCCCCAGGTGAAGGAAGCAAGGAAAGGCTTAAAGAGGCAAGGGCAAGCCAAGGAGTCACCAGGTCTGCAGGCCCCCCATCACACCTGCTAGAGCAAGGAATAGAGCATGCTGTTGGTAACACGGGCTTGAGAGGTCTTACGCCAGCTCCAGCACTGCTGGCTAACTGAATCTAAGCCTCAGCTTCCCCATCTGTACAATGGGAGATTCACAGAACTTGTTCCAAGAGTAAAGGACACACTGCACAGAAATGCTGAGCACCAGCCTGGCCCAGAACATGGCTCTCAATGTAAACCGTACTCATCTTTACCAAGATCATGGCCATTACCTTCTTACTAACACTACATAGCCTAGCCAATATAAACAACGGCCCGGAGACCCACAAGGGACCCAGACCTTCCCCAGAGGCAACACTCTATATTTTCCACCAACTCGTGGAGAAAGGGGGTGGCAGAAACTTTGGCCTAGGATCACCTACATATCCCCCAGTCCCAGGACTCAAGCAGCATCAGACACTGGCCCCTGTCTCTCTGTGAGTCTCACCTGTTCCTTCTCTCACTCCAAACACCTGCTGCCCAGCTTCACCGTCAGATAACAATGGAGGCCAAGACAGCCAGAGCTGAGCTCAAGGAAAAGTTCAAGGGTGACTAGGAAGGACACTGGCGTCCCCAAGTCTATTTCCATCTCGAGACTCAAAAATTCTCCAGACACACTTGGATCTGCCGTGAAGGCAGGTCTCTGCCAGAACTGCACCCACATCCACTGCTCCCCAAACCCTACGTCCAAAGCACCCAGCAAACGCAGGTTGTAACTTTAAAAGTATGAAAATCAGGAAACAGAACATTGCTAATTCTCACGGCAGCATTAACTCATTCGCTTGCACATATGGGGTATTTGGATCCCAGTAGGTCTTCTATATATATAACTTATTATACAGTAGGTGCAACTTGGAGAATTAATGTTGCTATAGGAACATTCGGATCAAGGCTGGCTTCCAGAGTGAAGAGAGAAAAAATAAGTTTTCCTCCACAGTGTACTTCTCTGTTTTGAGTTTCAAAGAGGAAGAAGCAATGTAATCGAGTCAAATGAGGCGAGGAGGGGCTTCCCCTAGTGGTTTGGGGAAGGTGAGAATTCCTGGAAGCAGCTCACTGAGGAGAGAAGGGGGAGGCTCAGGCTGGGCCCAGTGCCCACGTGGCTGGGAGGGCTGGAGAGAGAGACACCTGGGGGGTGGGGGGCGGGGGGGGGGGAACGAGGTAAACACCTGCTCTGGCCAGGAGCAAGACCGGTGCCAAAGCTGGAGCATTGCCTTGGGGTGATTCCAGAAACTCCCTTGAGGAAGGTAGAAAGCCCTATAAACCCCGGAACATGATGTGCTCGCCTCCCCCAGCCCCATGCCCCTGTGTCCTATTCCTACAACTTTCCATCCTTCCAGGGGATAAGGTCAAGCGAAAGGGGAGATCATGGGTGAGCTTAGTGGTCTGCACTGGTCCCTGCATGGACACTGCAGAGACCCACCTCTGGCTGAACTATGCTGGAAGTTTGTGTCAACCATGGTATGAGAACTCCGATCTCTTGTTTGCACCTTGTGTCCACCCGCAAATCCCCTTCCTAAACTAAACTCTATCTGTTAAAAATCTGAGCCTTTGGCTCACCCGTTACAGGTTTTCCTGACTAGTAAAGCTGGATGTGCACTGAATGCCCTAAGTGCTCCAAAATGTGTAAGCCTACTGTCTCCTATGGGGAGAGGCAGGGGTCCTAAATATCCCTCCCCACTACCTTTCCTACCCTATCTGGGGGTCTCAGCAGCCCACAGCCACAGAGACACAGCCAGAAATTCTACCCATGGTGAGGGCAGCCCCAGGACACCCCAACACACACACCCAGGTTGACCGCATCACCCAGCCTCAGCATCTGGCAACGTGCTGGGCACAGAGGGGCAGCCCAGAAATGCGCTGGCTGAGGAGTAGATGCTGAGTCCAAGATGGCAGCAAAGCAAAGAGGGAAAGAGGAAAGAAAAGAGGTCAGCATTCCCAACATCACTTCCAACTCCATGTTCTGCAGGTGCCCACAGATAGTGCCAGGCACTAAATTATGCCCAGGGGATACCCAGGTAAATAAGACATTACCTCTGCCCTCAAGATGCTCACAGCCCACCTAGGGGAGGGTGACAGAGAGGCATAGAAATAAACAGCAAAGAACCATGTCTCACTTCTGGTCTCCCCTGGAACTGTGCACAGGCACTTGCAAATGCCCGTGGGATGAACGTGGAGATGGCAGAGTGGCAGGGACCCGCCCTAGGAGAAGCATCAAGTGTCCAAAGGGGCCCAGAGTGAGGGAGATTCATTCCAGACAAGGAGGTAGCAGTCCACAGGCTGATAAAACCCTCCAAGTCCACTGGTGACTAAGGCCTCTCTTTCCATTAGGTATTTCAGACACGTTCCAAATACTGGGACAGGGAAAAGAGGCTGCCGCTACCCTGAGCTGCTGTTTTGCATTTCATTTGAAGCTGTGTCTACTTTTAAATATATATGTAAGAGTCAAGTGGAATATCTAAATGCTTCCCGGTCCACTCCACTTGGAACTTCGTGCTGAACATCTTAACCAGTGGGAGGGCCTGAGTCCTAGAGACGAAGGGGAAACCGGAGCACCTCCGTCCTCAGGGAAGGCAGGTGGAACAGGCAACAGCATTCCCCTCCCTGCCCTCTCACATCTTCTACACAGTTAAAATAAATGTGGATTTGCAGCATCCCCGAGTCAACAATTGGCCAAATTTCACATGACAGACCAGCAAGGGAAAAGATGAGTAAAATATACCCGAAGATATTGGTTACTCTAAGATGGGGATGGGCAAGTGGTTAAGGGTTATCTGTTTGTTTAATAGACCCAGTAGGCCTCCCGGGCATCACTGAGAGAGACCCTGTTCCAGGGATCCCAGGGCCCACAGAGCATCCTACATATTGTCACTCTGTTCTGTGTCGAAAATGCTTCTCTTTGTTCCTTTAGCTCACTTTAACTCAAGTGTCGTGTTTTTAATTCTGTCTGTGGCATGATTCTGAAATTAAGCAGTTTGGGTGCTGACAGCTGGTGTTACAACTGGCCTATTCCTTTCCACCCCCATAAGAGCCAACTCAGTGGGTGTGCAGTCTCGGAGGAGCTCACACACGTCCCAATACCCACCTTCTCTCTCAGGGAGGGGGGAGGGCGCTGGGGACCCAAAATGCCAACAACCTCGCACAGCCCTGGGTGCATCCTGGGGCGGCACGGGACGCACCCCTAAAACATTACCCCCACTTTCCAACACAGCTTTGGGACACTGTCAGGGTCCAAAACACGCGCTACAACAACAGAGGCCTTCCAGCACCTCACAGGTCAGGCCACAGGCCCAGGCTAAGTGTCTGTGCCACTAAAGCATAGGAAGGTGTACGTCCCCCGCCTGTTACAGGTGAGAATTTTGGGCACACGGTATGCCTTGAGAGCCCTTTATATTCGTTACTCTTGTCCTTTTGTCTCGACACAGCCCTAAGACTGCTATTAGCCAGGCTACCCGAGACAGGTGGGGGGAGCGAGTTCCCAGGAGGTGGGCGTTTGCAAAATTTTGCTTAGTTCAAGGTGCTAAGAAATGGTCCCCAAACACAGAAGCAAATTTGAGAAGGCGACCCCACAAAGACCCAGTAACCATGTGCACTTCCAAACCTCATCTGTGCCACCTGCTGTCCACAGCCAGACCCCCTTCCCACACTCCACCTCCCACCTCAGCCTTAACCCTCCCCCATGTGCACAGCAGGTCCTAGCATTAGACATCAACCAACAGAAGCAGTCCAACCCCTGATTCCTGTGCCCACGAAACCTCAGGCCTCGGCCATCCTTGACGTCATCTAACTTATAGGAGGCTGCCAGAGCTGCTTTTTCATTTTCCTCCAGGCATCTGTATCTCCCTCATAACTTAGACCATTTTGCATAACATGAAATTATTATTTTTTTTTTTAAACTTATTTATTTATTTATTTATTTTTGGCTGTGTTGGGTCTTCGTTTCTGTGTGAGGGCTTTCTCCCGTTGTGGAGAGCGGGGGGGCCACTCTTCATCGCGGTGCGCGGGCCTCTCACTATCGTGGCCTCTCTTGTTGTGGAGCACAGGCTCCAGACGCGCAGGCTCAGTAGTTGTGGCTCACGGGCTTAGTTGCTCCGCGGCATGTGGGATCTTCCCAGACCAGGGCTCGAACCCGTGTCCCCTGCATTGGCAGGCAGATTCTTAACCACTGCGCCACCAGGGAAGCCCAACATGAAATTATTAACCTCTAGAAAGTGAAATTTCTAGAGTGATTTTTTTAAGTACGGAGTATTCTAGACCTCAGGATCTGTAAATAAGTCAACAGCTAATCTAAGTATCCAACTTCCTCTTCACATGAATGCAGAGTTGAGATTTCTGTAAAACAAAGAATGTGATGCTGTTCCTTGCAAAGTTCAGTAAGTGGTTCACAAGGTCCTTCATCCTCTGAAACCTTTCACTGGCCCCTGCCGTTCTCAGGATAAAGTCCCAACTGCCACCAAGACCCACAAAGCCTGCCTGCTTGGTCCATACCTCCCACCAGCCACGTCTGCTGTCCCAGGCCTCAAACACGCCAAGCGCCTTCCACTCCAAGGCTGGTCCCCGAGCCCATGCCTCTTTCTCTGTCTGGCCAACTCTTCCTCATTCTTCTCATTCTATGTAAATGATGCTTTTATCAGAGAAGCAGGTCTTTTCAGACTCTGTTTCATCCTCTCCGAATCCCTACTCTTTTTTTTTTTTTGAGAGCATTTTTCCCCAGTACAATTATATAAGTACTTGTGAAATTATATTTTTACTATATATCTAACTGCATACAAGCAAGAACAGTACATTTTTCTCACCACAGTATCTCCCACCCTAAACAAGTGTTTGGGGCTTAGTAGGTCCTCAGGAAATATATATATTTTAATGAAGCATTGATTCTCATTATTAAGTCACGCATACAGTTAGGCTTAAAAGAAAAGTACTTGAAATTGACAAATTGGACCTCATCAAAATTAAAAACTTTGGAGTCTGCAAAAGCCATGTGAAAGAGGATTAAAAAGAGAAGCTACACATTAGGAGAAAAATAGTTGCCAACCACATACCCAACAAAGGACTAGGATCTAGAATATATAAAGAATCCTCAAAACCCAACAGTTAAAAGAATAAAATCCAATCTGAAAATGGGCAAAAAACAAACAAACAAACAAAAAACATTAGCAGACACTTCACTGACAAGAACATACAAATGGCAAATAATCACATGAAAAGTAAAGTGGATGTGTCAACAGGCTTTGAAGGGCCCCTTTCCTTATGTCCAGAGAGTCTACTTCTAGGGATTTCTCCAAAGGAAATAGAAATGTGCAAAGGATGTCAGGATCCAGAATGCTGGTTGCAGCATTATTTACTTACAATAACAAAAAAATTTGAACCTTGTAAATCTCCAACCACAAAGGATTAGTTGAATGATTGTGCTTCTTCCAAACGTATCAGAATGTAAACTCCTCCAGGCTGGGGTGTTTGTTTGAGCACCAGCATATCTCAAATGCATAGAATGAGCTTCAATAAATAGTATCAGACTGACTTGAACTCCATGGTGAAACACCTGGCACCACAGAAAATTGTGACATAGGAAAATGTAAGTGAAAAAAGAGAAACAGATTGACAGACTATACATACATTGTAACCATAGTTTTGTTTAAAGGAAAAGAAATTTATGTATGTTTGCATGCCTAAAGACAAAAGGAAAATAAAGCAAGACATTAGCAATGGCTATCTCTGGCAAATGGGCTCTCAGGGGATTTTTCCTTTCCTTACTTTCCCTTCTTTTATTTCCTTTGTATTTTGTGTGTGTGTTTTCTATATATTCCAAATTTTCTACAAAGAATATTGATTCCTTTTTCAAACAGAAAATAAGACAGTGGTATTTTTAAAGTAGTTTTGAATCTGCACTGAGTTACAGTGAATTCTGGTGCAATGATAGAGTTCCAGGGGGGCGGTACCCCGCCCTTTTGCCACCAGCACCTCACAGTAATATGGCAGTTTCCCAGACTACTACCATTCACATGACACCTTCATGATATTCCCCATAAACCAGCATCACTTGGATTCATATATACTTAATATAATTCTTGAATAAACTCTTGTTATTTAAAGAAACATATTTAGAAGGAATCTTTATCATTACCACAAATGGAAATCAGTATCTTTTGTCACGCATAGAACATAACTATAAAATAAATAACATTTTTTTCAAAGTGGCATTTTTTTAGCTGCAGCTGGATACTGTCCCATGAAGAATTTTCTGAGTCCAAGGCCTGTTCTCCTTTTTTTCGTAAAAGGAGGTTAGCAAATATAAGAGAGTCAGGTACTAAAGACATTTTCACACCAAATAAGACTTTCTCTTTGACATAATCAGAAACCTTGAAAATGGGTTGAAAGAGGAATGACATTTGGTTCAATATCAGTTACTGCCATGTCTCTGTAGCAACCAAAATATGTCACATACCACTAGCGGGCCCCATCCCACTCCGGAGGGCACTGGGCTTCGTGGATGAGCCCAAACGAAGCCCTGGAGCAACCCAGCTCTGTTAACCCTTTGGGCTCCAAGTCAGCCCTCCCCAGATGTGGGTCAGAGGAAGGAGAGCAGTGCAGGCCCAGAGACTAATGAGGGACCCTGGCCTTCGTCAGGCCCTGGGGGGCTCAGCAGGCCACTCTTAGACCTCAGGGAGGGTCTTCTCCCACCCAGGGAGGAGTCGTGGGTAGGGGAAGCAGGAGCGCCTCTCTCCAGCCCAGTAAATCTACGAGATGTACTCTTCTGGGACGCCAGACAGGAAGAACTGGAGTGAATGATCTGCAGTCAAGTTTGCTGGTTACAGAGCTAGGAAAAATGATCTTTTTTCTGCCCAGAGCATTATCAAGTGAACTGCACCAGCTTTATTAGTGTTGGAAGCAACCATATGAAATTATGGAACTCATGATGGCTTTGTCAGGGAAACTGTTCATTTCTGATCAGAAGTTCTATTACACATGAATTTAACTCTAAACAGTGTTACCAACAGATCTAAATGATTTACATTTTAAGCAATCTTCCTTCATTATCTCATACCTTGTCGGATAGCAAAAGATGGATTCTTATGAGCTTCTATGATGAGAAATGATGAATGCCCCTAAATGGGAGTCTTTCCCTACTCCGGCTGTTCTGGTGTGGGATCGCATCCCTCAGTCCTGCTTCAGTGGGCCCATCTGAGAACTGAGATCAAAGAAAGGGCATGCAGAAGCTGCATCCCAAACTTTCCTTAAGTTGGATCTAAACAAGGTAAATGTTTCCAGGTAGGGCATCGAACACCATTTGGTACCAAATATTCTCTTCCATTCAGAGAGAAGGAAAGAGAGAGAAAAGGAGAGGGGGGTATCCACTAGTAATGTCAAAAACTGTTACACAAGCTTGAACATTTGTAAAAGAAATAACATGGTTTTAACCTGCCAGGACATGGCTATGTGAGTGGGCAAAGTGGACATTGATTCCCAAACAGAAGCAAATGGGGAATTTTGAATCTCGTTGGTGTTTGAGTCATCTCAGTGCTAGAGGGTAAATGAGGCAAGCTGGGTCTCTCGCTTGCTTTGCATTTGCCTTTGCGTTCATTCCATCCAGGGGAGACCTGGACAACCAGCCCAGAGACACCGTGAAGATGGGATGAAGATGAGGTTGCTGAGTGAACTTTTCTAGAAACTTCTGTCCACACGCCAGATTCAGATGAGACATACCTTGAGGGGCAGATTCTCTTCCCCAGTTTCCTGCAGTTAATTCCTCCCCCACCTTTGGTCCAAGGAAGGGTCCTCTGACTCTGAATGGCTTGGGTGAGCCCTTTGGATTCAATGGTTGAATTAGAGGCGGCGTCACCTGGAAGGAAAACAGAATGAGGTATGCCTGGGGCTGCCCCACAGCTAAGTGGCAACTTCAGACTTCACCCTAATCATAGCACAAGTTTAAACCCAGAAGTTTAAAAAGTGAACAAAATAAAATGCAAGCAACTCCATGCTCTGATTTCCAAATTTTAGAAAATAGGCAAAAAAAGCCTCTGAGAAATCATCTTTGCATCTTTGGGAATCCTGCTGCCCTCTGGGCTTGGGTAACCTCAGAAGAGTACTCCAAAATGACCAACAACAAATACAGGGGCAGGAAAGCAAACTGCACGACAAAACGTGAACTGCCCTCCACTCGGGGAAGGGGTCATATCCTTGAAGCAGGACCCACGGTTACCCGGAGCCCCCTAGAAAGTCTCCCCCTCCCCCTACCATTCATGGTATCTTCAGAATCAAGGCTACACACTGCATGAATAGCGAGTAATTCAATTAACTCTATAGTCTGAGATGAAAAAAGGGCCATTTTGCTAGCTCGAGTGGAGCACAAGTTTAACCCTGGTACTCAGGAAATTCCCAGGCCAGGCAGCATATTAAACCAGCTCTTCAACTTAAGAACAATTACTGTCATTTATCAGCCTGAATAGCAATAACGCACAAATCGACAGCTTTCAGGAGGCAAGAAGCTAGCTAGATGTAATGATATGCAAAGCCACAGCACTCTACATTTTGAACTGTCTCCATCCCATCAATACATCTCCTACCACCTACAATTTATCAATACAAATGTGGTGCCCAATGAAGGCAAGACCAAGAAGATAAATATGAATGGGGTGAGGGGAAAAAAAGGCTCAGGAATGTTTGAATTTTAAAATGATGAAGTACAGATCACGTTCTTAAAGCATTTTACATGCAATGACCCGATCACATCAAGTTCTCTTCTGAAAGAGGAAAGAGAATAAGGAGATTTTTCTACTCCAAAGTTGCAGGTAGATGCAGCTTTTATCTTCTCTTTCTGTTCCCAGATCATGTCTTGAACAGAAGGGTGTGATCATTTAGGGACCTAATATTAAAAGGAATAGTGAGAATGCTAGTCACAGTGGTGAATTTGCATAGAGCCTTTTTCCTGATTCCTTTCACATCTATCATTTCAATTTTATAATATCTGTAAGAGGTAAAAAGATAAATATAATTATATCTCTTTTGAAAGAAGGGGGAACTGAGGCATGGTGTGAGTTTGAGATAGACTCCATATCACTCACTCAGGGCTAGAATCAGGGTCTGAACTCCCAGCCCACCCTTGTGAAGTCACAGCACACCCAGGGCAAGACCAGTCTGCCCAGAAGTGATGGGGAGGGTTCAAGAACTCTAGTACCCAAAGAGAGCAGATGCCGATAGAAGTGGGAGCCGTGGAGGTGAGGCAGGGTAAAGAGGAACAGAATTTCAAATTTCAAAACCAGACAAGTGGAATCCCAGGGCTGCAGCACACAGTGATTGAGCCCCTACTCTGTGCCAGGCCCCGGGGGGTGGTAAGAACAAGGCCACTGCTGACCCAGGCCTTGCTTGTGGCCCCTGCTGCCCCCACAGCCACCACACACTGATTTTTTGTTGAACAGCATCACTTAACCTGATAGAATAAATTTACCTTATGTCTAGAGAAGCCGGGGAGGGTGGTCCCCAAGGTGGAAAACATGCCTGCAAAGACGATGGGGGCCTTTTCCCCCGGGGAGCTTTGGATGCAAGTCAGGCAAGTAAGGTCCACCTAGCCCGGTGCCGGGGAAGTTCTGGGGGTTGTTTACCGCTGTAGCCACTTTCACCCTTCACTTTCCAATTATTCCACAGACGCATCCAAGCCTCCCAGTGGCCCCATCACAGGTGCTCATCATCTCAGCCCTGATATTGTGCAACGGCCTCTAACTCTGGCATGCAAACTCTTGGCCTTTAGGTAATATTTTTAACCAATTTAAAAGGGGAAAAAGTGATTGGTGATAAGATTTAAGGGATTTGTTTGCTTGGTTGTTTGTTTGAAAGGTTGGGTTTTTTATTCTGGTTATCTTTCTTTCCTAATGTAACACCTACCTAATTTAAACTCCCACTCAGAAATAAAATGATCCTCTCTTATAAAACACTGAGATAATCATTTGGTGAAATGACATATTATGTCAATTTTTAAAAGGGTGGCAAAAATCTTGAACAGTCTAATATTCTGACATCAAATAAGCATGCGGGTGCATTTCCCTCCCTTTATAAGAAATTACACCTTGCTCTTACTATTAAATTAGAATTTCCTCTCTTCTCTCTGAAATTTGGCTGCTTTACAATAAATACATAAATCAAAAAGGCATGGGATCCAGATGCCAATTTGCAGACGGCACTATGATATAAGCACCGGGACATGGGCGTGCGGAAGTGTTACAACCTGTTCCAATCTGCTCCCTGTTCTTCCTCATAACAAAAGAGGAAGAGAGTCCAAACCCTCCTACACGTGCATGTACACACACACACACACACACACACACACACACACACACACACACAGAGCAAAGTTTGGGAGGCTTAAATAGAGCTAAGCCTGCTAAGAAGAGCCACCCAACTGCTTGGGACATGGGTTTCTCACTCTTACCGCCGAGCTGCAATATTTGCCACATCTTGCCAACAGAAGATGGTGTGAACTTGCCATGTGACTGCTGAGAAGTTTGGAAAAGCCTGGGGTTTTGCCAATATTGTTATCACCATTGTCGTTGTTGTCTTCAGGCCAAAGAAATTTTCCAAGCACTTGAGTTTAGGATTGTTCTCCACAGCCATGAGAGGGTGATCAGGAGAGAACTACTGCTATCATTCTGTGACAAAACCCATCCAGAGAGAATAAGGTGGGCGTAGCAATTAGGACACCTTTGGTGGCCAGTGACAGAAAATCCAACCCAAATTGACTTGAAACAAAAGAGAATGCATTGGCTCACATGAGTGAAAAGTCCAAAGGGTGAGTTGGCTTTGGGCAGGAATGAATCAGAGACCTACCACTCCCAACTTCCACCTCTGCTTCCTGGGGTAACCTTCTTCCCCAGCTCAGTGGAGTACCCTGGCAGCCTAAGGCTCAGGTCTATATAACACAATGGCCTATAGATGAGTCCAAACCAAAGCTCAGAACTGAAACTGATTGGCCCAGATTGACTTCGGTCCTGTGCACATGCCTGAGCCAATCACTGCAGCCAGAGGGATGGAGCGCGCTGATTGGCTTAGACAGGGTCACATGCCTCTCCCTTGGCAAAAGCTTCACCAAAGCATGTGGACTCAGAGAAGCGAAGTGGGAGCCCCACCCAGTAAAACCAGGGGAAGTGGATGTTGGGAGGTAAAATGCAGCAAATGTCCACTTCAAAGCATCATGAAATTCAATCTGTGGTTGGACCAAAAATCTCCAATTCCAATGACCAAGACACTATGCCCAGAGTTCACTAACAGCTTGAGTAGAGAGTGTAGCCACTTACCTATGTCAAATACCTTGTTTCTTTCAGCATCCAGACTACATATGGCCACTGCATCTCCAGAACCTGATAGGTTCACAAAAATGATTCCTAGAGGTGAGTTTTTCATACACTAGTGTCCAGAATTTTAATAACTGCCACTCTCAAGTTATAAAGCTTACACCAGATGATTAAAAACCCCCTAGTTAAGAACTAGAGCAATGAGGTGAACTGCAGGACCAAGTCACTTGTGCTTTATATATTTTCTAAAATTTTAATTAAGATTACAAGTCAGATTAAGTAATTGCTTTCTATAAGATAGATAAACCCAGAAAGACATCTACACCAAGATTTTTTTAAAGAAACCATTTAGTTTCAACTTTGATATCTTCTTTTTTTGTGTTCATTAAACTCCCTTTGTTGAAATACAACATACATATGGGACTTCCCTGGTGGCGCAGTGGTTAAGAATCTGCCTGCCAATGCGGGGGACACGGGTTCGAGTCCTGATCCGGGAAGATCCCACGTGCCACGGAGCAACTAAGCCCATGAGCCACAACTACTGAGCCCACATGCCACAACTACTGAAGCCCACGCACCTAGAGCCCGTACTCCGCAACAAGAGAAGCCACTGCAATGAGAAGCCCGCGCACCGCAACGAAGAGTAGCCCCCGCTCGCCGCAACTAGAGAAAGCCCGCATGCAGCAACAAAGACCCAATACAGCCAAAATAAATAAATAAAATAATTTTTTTTTAAAAATGCATAAGGACAAATGCACAAGTCATCAGTGTACACCGCAATTCATTATCCCAAAGTAAACTTACATTCAAGCAACTACTACTGAGGTCAAGAAAGCCCCAGAAGCCCCGTTTGGGCCCCTTACCAGTCAGTACCTCACCCTTCCACCAAAAGGTAACTACTGTCTGATCTCTAACAACATAGATAATATTTGCCTATTTCTTGAACTTTATATAAATGGAGTCATATAGTGTGTACTCTTTTGTGCATGGATTCTTTCTTTCAAAAGAGAGTCACCCAGAAAAAGATAAATACTGTATGATATCACTTATCTGTGGAACCGAAAAAATACAACAAACTAGTGAATAAAACAAAAAAGAAGCAGACTCACAGATAGAGAGAACAAACTAGTGGTTACCAGTGGGGAGAGGGAAGCGAGATAGGGCAATATAGAGGTGGGGATTTAAAAAAGGGTTACTATGGGATTATATGAAATCAGGCTTTACTTCTGAAAATCGTAAAGCACTATAGGATTTTTTAAACATAAAATAAAATAATAAAATTAAAAATTTTTAATTAAAAAAAGCCACCCAAATTGTTAAAAGTAATAGTAGTTCATTCACTTTTCTTCCTGTTTAATAATCCATTATATGAATATTCTGCAGTCTATGTGCAATGGACTAAATGTTTATGTCCCCCCAAAACTCCTATGTTGAAATCCTAACACCCAAAGCGATGGTATTAAGAAGTGGGGACTTTCGGAGGTAATTAAGTCATGAGGTGGAACCCTCATGAATGGGATCAGTGCCTTTATAAAAGGGACTCTAGAGAGTTTTCTTGCCCTCTTTCACCATGTAAAAACATAACTGGAAGTTGGCAGTCTGCAACCTGGAAGAGGGCTCTCACCAGAACCTGACCATGCTCACACCCTGATCTCACACTTTCAGCCTCCAGAACTGTGAGAGATAAATTTTTGTTATTTATGAACCATCCAGTCTCTGGTAATTTGTTACAGCAGTTCAAACTAATATGCTATGGATTCAGTCTATTCATGGTGGTCATTTTGGTTACTGTTGTGCACGTTCTTATGCATATACAGACATTTTTGTTGGGTTTATATCTAGGAGAGGAACTGTTAGGTTACATGTTCATCTTTAGTAGATAAAGGCAAACAGTCTTCCAAAGTGGATGTACCAATTTACTCTCCCAGAAGCAGTAATACCTCCTGAACACCTTCGACCAGTCGCTATTACTGCCTTGATCAGTTCAGCTCTGTTCCTAACCATGACCCAACTAAAGGAGATCATATGTAGAGCTTGGGAGGCAGCCAGAGCTCAATTTAAATCCTGGCTTCACCACTTACTGAACAATGAGTGTTTCTTTGGAGAATTTCACTTAGCCTCGGATTCCTGATTTGTGAAGGGACCATAAGCGTGATGTTCTTGTAAAAATCAAACTGCATTTTATACACAAAATTGCTTTGCCAACTGTAAAACTATATACCTATGTTAAGGATTAGAAAGAAGCTGTGGGTTCTTTCAGCCAATATTATAGTCAACTGGTGTCAAAACAGAAATCCCCCAGTAGTATTAGGAGAGCAGTGGTTAGCAAGTTAGAAAAACCTGGGTTAAAATCCTGTCCACAGCACTTACCACGTGACCTTCAAGGAGTTGCTAAATCCCCCTGATCCTCGGGTTTTTCATCCATGAAATAAGAACAGTAAGACTTCCCTGATAGTTGTTATGAGGGAAAAAAGGACATAAAGTATCCCCAAAAAAGTGAGAGTGAGAGCAAGATTGAAAGCAAGAGAGAATCTAAGTATTGATTCCAGCTCCTGGAACACAACAGGTGCTCAAAAAATGACAACCATCACTCATTAAAGGTTTAGAAAATATGGTAGACATCTGGTTCCATGAATCCTTTTTATTGATGCTCTTATCTTTCATAATGAAGGTTGGTTTATGCAAAATTGTCAATTGATAAAATTTGGCTTTTCTACCTCAAGAGCCGCTTTTTTTGTTTTTTGCCTGTTCCAACCATTCGGGGGCTCAGTATACCCAGGATCTCTGCCATCCATCCCGCTAAGAAAAGCTTGCTATCAGGAAAGAGTGAAATTTCAGAATTCTATATGACAGTCCCAAGATATCAGAGCTAGAAGGGACCCGAAGGCATACAACTCACTCAATTCATTTTACAGATAGTCGCGCTGAGGCCAGAAATCCAAGGTAACACCTCTGGATAGTGGCAAAGCCAGGGAAAAGGCTCAGCTTTCCCGAAAACCCACCCAGGGCTCACTCTTTAATAGCTTAGTATAAATGTTAATCTGTATCTCCAGTGGTAAATAAAAGAGTTGGTTCTTTATTAAAGGCCTTTCAAGTATTAGAGAAAGAGTTAAATCACATCTAATCTATTCATAAATTAAACAGGCCCTGCTAAAATTTAAAGCACTAACATAGACAAAAATCAGCAGCATTTATATTTTAAATAACTCTTCTCTTTTAAAAAAATTGGAGAATTTCTGCTTCTAACCATGACAGAATAACTGATATGAGACATGCCCTCCTGCCAAAAAACAACTATAAAACTAGACAAATATATGAGGCAACTGTTTTCAGACATTGTACAACAGACAGTGCAGGACTGTAATTTTGAGAAAAGGCATACACACGAGGTGAATCCCATTATTTCTCTGGCTTTTTGCCTGGGAGTACCTTTCTGCCATGGCACAAGGATGAGTGGTACAAATGGAACAGTAGTTGCACTAGCCTAAGGAGGTAGAGATCAGAGTTCTAGACTGTTGAAGTGGCTGAATAGTGTAGAGCAGAATAATAGAAAAGAGGGTGCTTCACAAAGAGAGGTCCTGTAAATCTAGTGGAGGGTTCACCATGGGACCTTGGCTGAGGGCTGTAATGTGCTTGCACAGGGTGACATTCCAGGAAGCCTAGCAGATGTCTCCTGTTATGGAGCTGAGAGTGGTATGGTGATACTAGAAGTTGTGCACCGCTGTAGGATATTAAAGTTTCAGCCAAGCCAAGGTAGAGAAACTTCACTGAATACTCCAAGCCTCCAGCTGAGATCTTTCAAAGCTCATGTCTTTCAATTAAGGAACACAATCCAAAGTGAAGGCAAGTTCAAAATTAAACTAGATCCTAATAACAAATTAAACCAACTCTAATGGGCAGAAAGGATCCACTTGCAATGTTACTACCTGACAGAAAAAGCTAAAACTCTTTAACAAAAGATGACATAATCTGGAATCCCAACAGTGCACCATTCACAATGTCCACTATTCACTCAAAAATTACTAGACATGGAAAGAAGCAGCAAAATGTGTCCATAATTTAAAAATAATACTACTAATAATAATTCAATAGAAACTGACCCAAGGATGACACACAGGTTAAAATTAACAGGAAAAAGTCTTTCAAGAAACTTTATACATATGTGTTCAGGAACTTAAAAGAAAGGATAATCATAATGAGTGAATAGCAGATATATCCCCCCAAAATTATATGTGTGTTTGTGTGTGTGTGTGTGTGTGTGTGTGTGTGTGTGTGTACCAAAACAAGCCAAATGAAAATTCTGGAAATGAAAAATACAATGACTGAAATGAAAGCTCTGTTGGTATAAGCTTAACAGAAAATTGGAGGTTGCAGACAAGTTAGTAAACTTGAAGACAGATCAATAGAAAGTATTCAATCTGAGAAGAGAGAGAAAAGTACTTGGGGGAAAAATGAATGAAGCTTCGAGGACTTGTTGCAAAAATGTCAAGTAGTGCAACATATATGTAATCAGAGTCCAAGGTGGAAAGGCAGGGGATAGAAAACTGTATGAAAGAATAACAACCAAATTTTTCACAAATTTTGTGGCAAGTGTGAGCTTATAGAGCCAAGAAGCTCAGTGAATCCCAAATGGCATAAATATAAGGAGAACTACACCTAGATCAGATCAAAGTCAAACTGCTAAAAACTAAAGATAAAGAGTCAGTCTTAAAGCAGCCAATTAATAAAGGCTCACGGCATACAGAGGAGCAACAATATATATGAATGACAGCTGACTTCTCATCAGATTGGAATTCAGATCTACAAGAAGGAATGAACAACATCAGAATGGTAAATATGTGGGTAAATATAAAAGACTTTTTGTTCCTCTTTTAATTTATTTGTAAGAAAACTCTCTAAGCAAAAAAAAATAGTAACACAAGGTTGGGGGTTTATTAAGTATTATTAAAAATATGACACTAGGATTTCCCTGTCTGTCCAGTGGTTAAGACTCCAAGCTTCCACAGCAGGGGGCATAGGTTTGATCCCTGGTCTGGGAACTAAGATCCCACATGCTGTGGCGCAGCCAAAAAAATATATATATATATATATAAATGATATTAATAGCACAAAGGATGGTGGAGTAAGTGGACTTTACTGTTATTAAAGTCTTACACTTCACATGAAGAGGTACAAGATTAACTCAAAATAGACTGTGGTGAGTTAAGAATGCACAGTGTAATCGCTAGCTTGGTCAATTAAAACAAAACAAAACAAACAAAGAGCGAGGTTTCTTTGTATTAAAATGTATAAAAAGAAGAATTAAAATGGAATGCTAAAAAATAGTACAATAATGCAAAGTTATCCGGGAAAGAAAGAACAAATAAATACAAATTAGACGGAACAACTAGAAAACAAATTGCAAGATGGCAGACTTGCAGACTACTGATCATTAAATTAAATATAATGGACTAAACTCTCTAATCAAAAAGAACAGATGGGATTCAAAAATCAAGATCCAGCTATATACTATCTATAAGAGACATTGTCAATGAAAAGAAATAGGTTAAATGTGAAAGGATGGGAAAATGACAACAAATCAACTGGAAAGGTAATTTGACTATATTAATATCAGTCAAATAGACCTCAAAATAAAGAATATAACCACAGATAAGGATCTTTCACAGTGATAAAGAGACAATTTATCAGAAAAACATAACAATCCAAAGTATGAGGGAATTCCCTCATGGTCCAGTGGTTAGGACTCGGCACTTTCACTGCCATGGCCTAAGTTCAATCCCTGGTTGGCAAACTAAGATCCCACAAGCTGCATGGCGTGGCCAAAAAAAACCAAAAAACCAAAAAAACTGAGTGTAATAAATACCAGGGCTTCAAAATACATGAAGCAAAACTCAACTAAACTAAAAGAAGAGTAGAGAAATCCATAATCATTACTGGAGATTTGAACATCCATTTTTTTGGTAATTGATAAAACAACTAGACAAAAAAAATCAACAAATATTTAGAATATGTGAAAAACAATTATCAACAAACTTAACCTAATTGACATTTTTAGAACATGGTGCCCAACAACTGTAGAATGCACATCGTTTTCAAGTGTACCTGGAATGTTCACCAAGATAAATCATATGTTAGGTCAAATTCAGGTGTCAATACATTTCAAAATATTGAAATTTTAAACAGTGTATTTTCTGACCACAGTGGAAAAGCTGCAAATATTTGGAAATTCACAACACACATCTAAATAATCCTTGGGTTAAAGAAAAAATTAAAACAGAAATTGCAAACTATTTTAAACTAAATGATAATAAAAACACAATGTATCAGAATTTGTGGGATGCAGCTAGAGCAGTACTTTGAGAGGATTTTTAGCTTTTAATGGGTATGTTAGAAGGAAAAATGACTTAAAATCAATGATTAAAGTTTCCATCTTAAGAGGCTAGAAAAATTAAATCAAATTTAACCTAATGTAATTATAAGGAAGGCAGTAATAAAGATGAGACATTGATGAAATAAAAAACAGGCAAATAATTGGGAAACTAACAAAACCAAAATTTATATTTTAAGAAGATTAACAAAGTTGATGGTAGAAAGACTAAGAAAGAAAAAACAGAGTAAAACACAAGTTATCAATATCAGAAGTAAAAAGGGGGACATCACTACAGTTTCTACAGACACTAAAATGATAACAAGGCAGTATTATGAACAATTTTACTGCAAGAAAATTTGACAACTTATATGAAATGGACAAATTCCTTGAAAGCTTCTACTTACCAAAACTGATATTAGAAGAAATAGAAAATCTGGAAAGTCTTACTCCCATTAAAGAAGTTGAATTCATAATGAAAAACAAACTTGAGGCCCAAATGGTTTCACTGTGAATTCTATCCGATATTTAAGACAAGGACAATAATCAACCTTACATAAACTCTCTCAGAAAACAGAGGATAAGAGAATATCTCATAACTAGTTTTATAAAGACAGAAAAACACTGATTCTAAATCTGAAAGAGAAAAGAAGGAAAATTACCAACCAATATCCTTCATGAACTAACACAAAAACTGTTCACAAAATATTATCAAATAAAATCCAGTAATATATTAAAAAATAATACATCATGACCAAGTAGAGCTTTTCAAAGAATGCTGTTCGGTTCAATAGTCATAAATAAATCAGTATAATGCACTATATTAACAGAAAAAGGGAACTAAAACTATCATCTAAGTACATACGCAAAAAAAATTTATGAAGATTCTACACCCATTTTTACAAGAAAAAATTTTAAACCAGGAATAAAAAGGAACTTCATCAATCTGGTAAAAGACCTCTATGAAAAATCTACAGCTAACATCATACTTACTGGTAAAATATTTAATGCTTCCCCCTAATATTGGAAACAAGGCAAGGAAGTCCTCTCTCAGCATATCTATTCAGCATCCTGGATATCCTAGCCAATATAATAAGACGAAAAAAGCAGAGATCAAAGAAGAAGGAATAAAATTGGATGCATTTAGAGATAGTAGGGTGGTTTATACCATAAATCCTAAGGAATCTACAGAGAAATTGCTAGAACATAAGTAAATTTAGCAAGGTTGCAGTATAAGTCAGTATACAAAAATAAATGGTATTTCTGTATACTGGCAGCAGCAAAAAATTGGAAATAAAAAATTTTAAATGCTATTTAAAATATAAACAGCATCAAAAATATAAAACACTTAGAAATACATTAACAGAGCACATGCAAGATCCTTTCTCTGAAAACCTCTACAACAGAAATTAAAGACATAAGTAAATGGAAAGGTATACCATGTTCATGGGTTGAAAGATTCAATACTGATTGATTTCTAATACCAAAAGACTCAATATTGAAGACTAGGTATTGATCCATAGATTCAATACAGTCTCATTCAAAATCCACACTCTTTGTAGGACTTTATAAATTCTAAAAATTTTATGGGAAAGAAAAGAACCTATAAAAAGCCAAAACAATATTAAAAAAGAAGAACAATGTTGGAAAACTCATGTTACCTAACTAATGGTTAAGCTAGAGTAATCAAGACCTAATTTGATTTTAATTAGGATCATAATCGACAATTAGACCAATGAGACAGAATAGAGTCCAAAAATAGACCCACACATATTGATTTTCAATAAAGGCACCAATGTAATTCAGTTGGGGAAATAAAATCCTTTCCAACAAATAGTGCTGGAAGAACTGAATAAACATATGGGGGGAAATGAACCTCAATTCCTATCTCAAGCTATACAAAAAATTAACTTGACGTAGATCATAGACCTAACTATAAAAGCTAACACTATAAAACTTCCAGAAGAAAACATAGAAGAATATCTTCATGACCTCTGGTAGGTAAAGGTCTCTACAAAAAGCACTCTCTCTGAAAGAAAAATGATTGATAAATTGGGCTTCATCAAAGTTAAAAATTCCCACTCATCAAAAGTCACCGTTAAGAAAATGAAAAGACAAGCTACACACTGGAAGAAAATATTCACAATTCATATGTCTGACAAAGTACTTGTATACAAAATACATAAAGAACTCATATAAATCAACAATGAAAAATTAAATAATTCCATTTTTAGAATGAACAAAAGACTTGAATAGACTTTTCACAAAAGACTGGCCAAAAAAAACACATGTGAGGGGGGCTTCCCTGGTGGTGCAGTGGCTGAGAATCTGCCTGCCAATGCAGGGGACACGGGTTCGAGCCCTGGTCTGGGAGGATCCCACATGCCGCGGAGCGACTGAGCCCGTGAGCCGCAATTGCTGAGCCTGCGCGTCTGGAGCCTGTGCTCCGCAACAAGAGAGGCCGCGACGGTGAGAGGCCCGCGCACCGCGATGAAGAGTGGCCCCCGCTTGCCACGACTAGAGAAAGCCCTCGCACAGAAACGAAGACCCAACACAGCCATAAAAAAATAAATAAATAAAATTCTAGAGAAAGCCCTCGCACAGAAACGAAGACCCAACACAGCCATAAATAAATAAATAAATAAAATATTTAAAAAAAAAAAAAAAAAAACACATGTGAGGTACTCAAAACCATGAACCATCAGGAAACACAAATTAAAATCACAATGAGATACCACTTCACAACAAATAGAGTAGCTACAGTTTAGAAAACTAACACCACCAAATGCTGGTGAGGATGTAAAACAACATACATTGCTTGTGGGGGTTAAAAAGGTACAATCACTTCTGAAAACTAGCAGTTTCATAGGAATGTAAACATACACTTTCTATATGACCCAGCAACTCCACTTTCAGATTTTTACCTAAGAGAAATGAAATTTATGTCCACACAAAACTTGTCCACAAATGTTCATAGCATCTTTATTCATAATAGCTAAAAGCTAAGTGCAACCCCAAATATTCACCAACAGAAGAATGGATAAACGAACTGTTTACACAATGTTATACAATGGAATACTAATTCACCAACACATACAATAAAGTGAATGAATCTCAAAAACATGTTGAATGAAAGATGCCAGACACAAAAGTGCACATTCTATATGATTTTTTTTTTGAAGTGTAAGATCAAATTAATCTACAGTGATAGAAATCCGAGCAATATTTGGCTATGAATGGTGAAGATTCACTGCAATGGGACACAAGGGAACTTTCTGGGGTAATGGAAATGTTCCATATCTTGACTGTGGTGTTGGTTCCAGGTGTATATTTTTGTCAAAACTTACAGAATGGTACACTGAAGACACGTGCATTTCACTGAATGCAAGTCTTACCCCAATTTTTTTGATGTAAATAGAGATACCATTTTCACTGAATCTTGCTAATGTAGTATTCCAGAACCTTCCTAAGTCTCCCCAACTTTTTCTGAAGTTCCCACAGAGTATGTGTGCTCAGCAACAAGTCTGTTTGGCTTCCTTGCAGCACCTGCTAACCGTTATTGTGGTTTTGCGGGCTCTGGGGCTCCCCAAGCATCCCTGCCTGTCCTGGGTTTGCTCTCTTTCCCTCCCTCCCACTGCGGTCTCCCACTGTGTGTTGGATCCCTACATACTGCCTGGCCCCTCGAGCTGTGAAAACTGTGTGGTTATCTGTGGTGATGACCCCTATCTGGTAACTCATCAGTAGAAGGCTCCAGAACAGTGCTGCCTGGGGAGTGCTACCACAATGTCCTCTGAGGTTTCTTTGTTGTTTAGGCCCCAGTGATTTTGCTCTTTTACAGGTTTCGCCATTGTTAGTGCTGTTTTCCTGAAAAACTCTTCTTTCTGGTCTTGCTTAGATCCACCTTCCTCCCTACAACGTATGGGAGCTGGACCAGGACCAAATCTGAGCAGGAGATAATCTACTGTCCTTGGGAGCACATCTCCCTCCAGAGACTACAAGAGCTCATGTGACCTTGTTCTCAGCCTTCCAAGGTCTTCCTTTGCTATGATATCCATGCCCTGCCCCCATCTCATGAGAAGTCAGGCAATCCTGGATCCTTCCCTCCTCCCATGTTAGGCTGTGGACATCCAGGGAGAGCTGACATGTTCTTATCTGGTGTTTGTTGCCTTTTCCACTGGCCATTGCCATGAGCTTCTCTGTTCTTGCCTAAGGAACTCTTATATTCCCTCCTATTGTCCCCAGTTTTTACTAGTTTATTAAACACTAAGTCCAGGTTGGTAGGGCCTCGGGAGATGAAGGAAGGGCTGGAGTCCCTTCAGTCTCAGTCCATTTTGCCCCAGGTGTGGACTCCAGCCCTCGCCTCATTCTCAAAGCTCTACTCACCGGAACTTAGTGTTTAACAAACTTTCTAAGGACTGGAGATAACAGGAAGAAATGGAAGGAAGAAAAAAAAAATTTAACCCTGGAATCTCTTAATTCCCTCAGCCAAATCCCTTCCCTAGGAGCCCCTGGCTCCCAGACTGATGGCACACTGCTAAGACTCTCTGTAATCCTCTCTCTCCCCTGCCCCTAGGTCCGGTTAGAGGGATCAGAAAGTAATAATTTTATAAATAAATAAATAAGTAAAAAAGTAAATATATTAAATATATATATGTAAATAAATCATTTACTCTCGCGGTAATCTCAGTAAGAGGGGTCCCAGTCTGAAGTCGGTGCATCTCAGTTAAACTCAGTGCTTAGAACCACCTCCTGGACAAATCTCTGCCTTGGTGTCACAGATGCAAGCTGCTAGGAGGCGTACATAGACACACACACACTGAGTCTCCTCCCCACTTCTCTAAGTCCTCACCTCAACAGCAGGGTGGGGGACCAGGGTCCTCTCAGACCCCACTCCCAACCTACCACCTGCACTTAGTTCCCCAAGTCAGACAGGCAGGCAGAGCTGCACTCCCTCCCCTCTCAGTGATTCTTCTCCAGGGGAACCCCTCACTCCAAGCTGCCCAGACTTCTTCAGCTCAACCTCGGACAACCAGCGTCCAATTACAATAACCAGTTGGTCGGTAGTTGGGCTATTCTTGCTGTTTTCATTCTCAATCCACTTAAGATAATTGCAGCGCCGGAACCAAAGCAAATGATTTTTTTTTTTTTTTTGGCTGTGCCGCGGGCGTGCGGGATCTTAGTTCCCCGACCAGAGATCGAACCCGTGCCCCCTGCAGTGGGAACGTGGAGTCTTAACCCCTGGACCACCAGGGAAGTCCCCCAAAGCAAATGATTTGAACTAGACTCAGAGTTAGAAACTTGCTTTGGGTTCTGGAATTATCATCAATAGTTGGGTTTCCACTTAATAGCTAGGTGACCTTGGGCAAGTTACCTTGACATTACTTGGACAGGTGAGACCTCTCTGTGCCTCATTTTTCTCTTTGAAAAATAGGGTTAATAACAGGACCTACATGGGAAAGGCTTAGAACAGTGCCTGGACCAAAGTAAGTACTACTGAAATGTTAAACCAGTTATAAACAATTATATAAAATTGTCCTCATGGACTTCAAAAGGAGGACATTACCTAGGGGGAGAAAATTAGTCGAAGAAGCCAAAACTCATGCACATTTCTTTAAAGTACACCACTCGTGCAACATTTTTAATTCAGCTGAGGGGAAAACTATATACATACATACAAAGGTTGGTTTTAGCTTAGTCAACAAGGGCAGAATCTTCAACATGGCAACATAAAATAACTTCAAAGATAATATTGAAAGAAAGGTGGATGATAAAATTGGGGTCAAGCAGTCTTAAATTGAGGGCAATTTCTTGGCTCAACTTCCCTCACAGTAAGAAATACAGCTGGAGGACGTTGGCCCCGGAGCTGCCTGAGTGGTCCAAGCAAAGACACTGCCAAGGCTGGCTTGTAGGCAGCTGCTCTGCGGTCTGCACAGGGCAGGGCAGGAGAGGGACCTTCGTTGGTGTCATCTCATGAGGCAGAGAGGACCAGACTATCCATCACAGAATCATAATGCAGCATGAAGTCATCAAGTCAGCTGCTGCCACCAGCTCACACTCTCCCTCCACTTCCCCCAATTGCTCCCAGCTCATTGACGGAGGCAGGAGGCCCTGTGTTCTTCAGATCTTTACTCTTTAGCCCTGTCACTAGCAGGAGAAACCTCCTGTGGATGGGCTGTCTATCTTGCCTGCCTGACAAGGCTACAAGGGCCAGAGCACGGCAGTGTTATTCATTCATTCATTCATTCATTCATTCAACAAACATTGAGTACCTACCACGTGTTGAGCCCTGCCCTAGGCACTGCAGACATCAGAGGATCAAACCAAGGAAGATCGCTGCCATAGTGGTGTTGACTTTCCAGTGAAGGGAGCCAGACAAGAGCAATAAATATAATAAATATTATATAGTCTGCTAAAAGGTGCTGAGTGCTTTGGAAAACACAGAGCTGAGGAAGGGGAGCAGGATTGCCAGGTGGGGGAGAGAATGGGCTGCAGAATTTAAAAGGATAACAGTAGGGCAGGGCAGGGACTAAGGTGAGGAGAGCAAGGAGGTGCCCAGGATACAGCATCTAAGGAGGTCTCACTCTCTGGGACATGCAAGTGCAGGGTCAGCATCTGAGAGTGAGCACCTCCTTATATTTCGTGCCCTGGGCACCTCTTTACTCACCCTTGTTCAGGCTCTGAGTATAGCCCTCTTTGAGAAGGTGAGGTATTAGCCAAAACAACCTTGAAAAAGAGGAACAAAGTTGGAGGTCTCTCACTCCCTGATTTCAAAACTTACTACAAAGCTACACTAATCAAAAGAGTGTGGTGTTGGCGTAAAGACAGACATATAGGCCAATGGAATAGAAAAGAGAGCCCAGAAATAAACCCTCGTATATATGGTCAAATGATTTTCAACAAGGGTGCCAAAACATTCAATGGGAAAAGGGTGGTTTTTTCAACAAACGGTGCTGGGAAAACTGGATATCCACATGCAAAAGAATGACATTGGGCCCTTACTTTACACCACATACAAGAAATAACTCCAAATGGACCAAATACATAATCATAAGACCTAAAACTAAAAAAAATCTTAGAAGAAAACATAGGAAAAATTTTATGACATTTGATTTGGCAATGATTTCTTGGATATGACACCAAAACTCTAGGTAACAAAAGAAAAAGTAGATAAATTGTACAGCATCAGATTTAAAACTTCAGTTCATCTATGGATACAATCAACAGAATGAAAAGGCAACCCATGGAACGGGGGAAAATCATATATCTGATAAGGGGTTAATACCTAGAATAAACAAAGACCTCCTACAACTCAACAACAAAGAAACAAATCCAATTTTAAAAATAGGCAAAGGACTCAAATAGACCTTCCTTTCAAAGAAGCTATACAAATGATCAATAAGAACATGAAAAGATGCTCAATATCACTAATAATTAACAAAATGCAAATCAAAACCACAGTGAAATACCACTTCACACCCAGGAGGATGGCTACTATGGAAAAAAAAACCCAGAAAGTAACAAGTATTGGAACATGTAGAGAAAAGGAATCTTGTGCACTGCTGGTGGGAATGAAAACTGGTGCAGCTACTATGGAAAAGTGTACAAACGTCCAGTACAGAGGTTTAATTTAAAAATTAAAAATTAAATTGCCATATGATCCAGCAATTCCACATGTATGATTCCACTTATATGGGATACCTACAGTAGTCAAATTCATAGAGACAGAAGGTAGAATGGAAGTCATCAGGGGCCAGGGGAGGGAATGGGGAATTGCTGTTTGATGGGCACAGTTTCAGTTTTGCAAGATGAAAAGAGTTCTGCAGATGATGGTGGTGATGGTTGCACAACAATGTGAATGTATTTAATGCCGCTGAACAGCAGACTTAAAACCGGTTAAGATGATAAATTTTATGTTATGTGTATTTTACCAAAATTAAAAATAATTACAAAAAACTAGGCAAGGTTTGAGCATGCACTGGAAATTGGTGAGGAATTTAGCCAAGTGGACACCTGGGGGAAGAGCAGACCTGGCAGAGGGCAACACAGAGGCAACAGCCCTGGTGGGAGAGGGTACTTGGCGTGGTTGAATCATAGCCTCCCCCAGACCTCATGCCCATGGGTGACGTTGCACGTGACCAATAATGTCTTCAAACTTCGTTCCTTGTGAGCAGGACTCAATTTACTGCCTGCGTGTTTAAGCCCCTGCCAGTCAGGTTTTTGGGCATAAGCACCTTGTGAAGGGCTTTCTTCTGGGTAACACATGTGTCTGCAGATGACGTCGTAGACCACAAGCCCCACGAGGCACCCTGGGAACGCTGAGCTGGCCCCAGATTGAGCTGCTTGTTGATAAGCTACATGCTGGAGACAAGAGCACGAGGAGGGGGAGAGAGAATGGCATTTCATGCTCCACAGAGGACTAAGGTCCTCGAGCTATCAGACCCTGGAGGCTTAATGGGTATGTTGATTCACCAGCTTTGGCGATAAATAAACTTCATCATTCCCCGGTCTGCTGATAATTAGCTCTCAGACAAATCAGTGATCAAACTTAAAAAGGTGGTCTGTGAACCACTAATCTCACAGAAGAACAATTGCACGAAAGTTTACTGTAGCCATATGAAGGGAATTTTTATGAACCTTTTAAATCTGCTGATATACTTGGGGAGTGAGTGCATCAGTGGTGCATTTAAAAGTCTATGTGGAAGTAAACATTTTACTGCATGTTTGGGAAGAAGGGAAAAGTTAGCCAAGATTCATATTTTTCTAGGGCAAACGAGGTCATGCACTGGTTTGCAGCTGGTTTTCCCTTCCACCAGGTCTGTAAAGATTCAAGAAGGCCCCAAGCACTGCTGCTCTGTTACTCCTAGAGATTTATAGGGTTTTAATTAAATGCAATAGTAAACATTCTACCCAAGATGACCACGAGGCAACAGCTGGAAGATGGCATCGTGGCCCCACCAGCCAAGACAACAGTGCCCACCCACGTCCTCCCACGGCCTGAGGATGGGGACCCAGGAGCTGGGGCAGACATGTCCAGGACCAGACTGGGCCTTCACCCCTGACCTGGGCCCAGGGGAGGACAAAAGAGAGGCCCCTTCTTCTCCTCCTGCTCCCCAGGCCCTTCTGGAGCTCACAGCAGGGGTGTGATGGAGGAGTGCCCCAGTGGCCCTGGGTTGCTCAGCAGGAAGGGGCGGTTGTTCAAGGGCACGTTTGCCACTGTGGCTTCTGAGCCTCCAGTGCCCTTCCTCTCAGGTCCCCAGTTTTCTTCGAGACTTCTCTTTCCCTCGAGTGTCCTGCCATCTCCCAGCCAAGAGGTGACCCATTGTCCAGGTTCGCCAACCAGGCTGCTTAACCCAGGCCCTGAGTCTTGAGGGAGGTGATGCAGGCAGGGAGCCCTTAGCTCCAGCTCTGGTGCCCGGATTTGCAGAAGCTGCTACACGATGCCGACGTCTTGGGCCACCTGACTCCGCTCCTTTTCTGAGCCTTGTTTTCCAGCTTTCCCATCCTCTCTAGAGCTGTCTGGGAGGCTTCCAGTAAATTCCTGATGTGCTGATAATCACTAGAGTTAGTTTCACGTGCCTGTTAGCAAGGAATCCTGATGGGTACAGATGGGTATTGTCCCAGGGCACGCTACTAAGCCTAACCAAAAAAGTGCACCTTACATCTCTGTGCAAACACTCACTTTGCCTTCAGAGACCCTACCTTAGCAGGACCAGTGTGCCTCTCTAGGGGTTCAAATGGAGGCCCCAGTGGCTATGAGTTCATTAGTTGAACAACCAGCAGTAAGCCTTGGAATTCATAGTCTTCATGGAGACAGGGCTAGACTCACTCTCTCCAGCACCCTTTCCTAAGCAGGATTCTTAGGCTGTAAGGGTCAGGAGCCGTCACACACCAGGATGCCACAATGTAGAATCCTGAGTTTACTTTTTTTATGAGGGTAAAATGTACATAGTGCAACATGTACCATTTTAACCATTTTTAAGGGCCCAGGTCAGGGGCATTAAATACATTCATTGTTGTTCAACCATCACCACCACCCACCTCCAGAATATTTTCATCTTCCCACACTAAATCTCTGTACCCATTAAAGAGTAACTCCCCATCCCCCTCTCCCCCAGCTTCTGGAAACCACCATTCGACTTTCCATCTCTATAAATTTGACAACTCTAGGTATCTCATATAAATGGAATCATACAGTACTTGTCTTTTTGTGACTGGCTTATTTCTCTTAGCATAGGTTCAACCATGTTGTAGCTTGTGTCAGAATTTCCTTGCCTCTTAAGGCTGAATAATATTCCATTGTAAATCTATACCACATTTTGTTTATCCATTCATCCACTGATGGACACTTGGGTTGCTTCCACCTTTTGGCTATTGTGAATAATGCTGCCATGAACACAGGTGTACAAATATCCGTTCAAGTCCCTGCTTTCAAATCTTTTGGCTGAATTTACTTTTGAAGACTGCCAAATGTAGGTTGCATGGCCTTGTCTTTTTATACAGGTGATTTACATGAATAATGTCTTTCTGAGCGCTTGCTAGGTGCAGGATGCTGTGCCAGATTCAAGAGACACAAAGATGGATAAGCTGAGGGCCTTCTCCAGCACCCACCAGGAAGACAAGAGGCTCCAGGCCAGAAATACCAGGAATAACAACTATGTCACTCCCACGAGGTGCAGACAGGAGTGCCAATAACTCTTCCAGGAGGCCCAGGAGGGGAAGGCCAGTGAGGGTTGGTGGGGCACTGGGAATGGGCCATCAAGGGTACTAGCACACGGAGTAGCATCAGGGACCACCATGGCTGGGCCTACCCATCTTGTGGTCAGAGCCTGTTGGTATCTCGTTAAAAAAGGCCCAAGGAAATTCCCTGGTGGTCCAGTCTTTAGGACTCAGCGCTCCTACTGCCAGGGCCCCAGGTTCAATCCCTGGTTGGGGATCTAATATCCCACAAGCCACGCAGCACAGCCAAAAAAAAAAAAAACAGAAAAGTCCAAGACAGGTCTTTCAAAGACTCATCCCTTGGGATGGCAAATAAAAGCCCTGTCCCACACTCACACAGCAAGGACTTCACACGAATTCTCAAGGGATGGCAGTGAACCTCTCAGTGCATGTGATATTGGGTAAGTTAC
This sequence comes from Balaenoptera physalus, assembly GCF_965194825.1. Taxonomy (NCBI): domain Eukaryota; kingdom Metazoa; phylum Chordata; class Mammalia; order Artiodactyla; family Balaenopteridae; genus Balaenoptera; species Balaenoptera physalus. The sequence goes on along the minus strand of NC_138900.1, from coordinate 19,364,895 downwards.
TTATTTCAGGATAAGCTTCCTGAGCCCCTGTTACTTCAGTTGAAAACTCATCAAGGGCTTCTCTGGTGGCACAGTGGTTAAGAATCCGCCTGCCAATGCAGAGGACACGGGTTCGAGCCCTGGTCCGGGAATATCCCACATGCCGCGGAGCAACTAAACCTGTGCGCCACAACTACTGAGCCTACACTCTAGAGCCCGCGAGCCACAACTACTGAAGCCCGCGCACCTAGATCCCGTGCTCCGCAGCAAGAGAAGCCACCGCAATGAGAAGCCCGCGCACCGCAACAAAGAGTAGCCCCAGCTCGCCGCAACTAGAGAAAGCCCATGTGCAGCAACGAAGACCCAACGCAGCCAAAAATAATAAATAAATTAAATAAATAAATTTATTTAAAAAAAAAGAAAACTCATCGAGTTGTTGTCAGAACTAAATGGGATAATCCACGTAGATCCTGGGCTCAGTCCCTGACCATAGGAACGCCCCCACAGTGTTGACTGTTTCTCCCCAGCCCGTGAGATTCACCTGAAAAGGAATCCTCATCACTGCATCTCCACGACCTAGCATAGTGCCTGGCGCTTAGTAGGTGTATAGTAAATTTTTTTTTTTTTTATTCTCTAATCTTCAACTTTTAAGCCACAAAGAAAAACAAGACGGGCATAAGTGAATGGGTAGCACAGTGAATACTGTCTCTCGGTAAAAGTCACCCTCCTGGCACACCTCCCTAGCGCTGGAGCTGGAGGCCTGCAAATTGCACTTTCCACACTCCTGTGCTGGCTGGCCCACTTCGGACTAGGCTCTGCGATCTGGAAGCTCTAGAAGAAAAGTAGCAGGCATGAGGGAGGGAGGAGCCATTGCCCCAGCTTTGGAGGCCCCTCCAGCAGAAGTAGCAGCCCCAGTAGTGGAGGAGGGCCAGCAGGGAAGTGGACACCAGCCAAGGCAGTAAAAGTGGCGGCGGCAGAGACCCAGAAAGTACAGGCCTGGCTTCCTCATCAAGCCGCTCGTTTGCAACTGCAGCCGCGCGCAGGAGGGGTTTACTGATTAGACTACAACCGATGCAGTCAACCGATTCTGGAAGCAAGAGTCTAGGGGCCCTTCTCCCGGGGCCCCTCTGGATGTGGTGCCTCCTCTCCATCATCTGCCCAGCAAAGGTGGTTACAAGGAAGCCCCACCTGAGACACCGGCCACTTCATACAGTTGCGCTGGGTGTTCAGTGCACAAAGGTGCCCTGCTAAGGGCACTCATGCAGCTGCGCTCTGCGCGCCAGGCCCTGTGTCCAGTGGTGCTGTGCTCACCTGCAGGAGGCCTTTTTTTTTCTTAAAGATTGCACAATTTTATTAATTAATTAATTAATTTATCTTTGGCCGTGTTGGGTCTTCGTTTCTGTGCGAGGGCTTTCTCTAGTTGCGGCAAGCGGGGGCCACTCTTCATCCCGGTGCGGGGGCCTCTCACTATCGCGGCCTCTCTTGCTGCAGAGCACAGGCTCCAGACGCGCAGGTTCAGTAGTTGTGGCTCACGGGCCCAGTTGCTCCGCGGCATGTGGGATCTTCCCAGACCAGGGCTCGAACCCGTGTCCCCTGCATTGGCAGGCAGACTCTCAACCACTGCGCCACCAGGGAAGCCCAGGAGGCCTTTTTTGAACTTATACATAGGCTGGTGATGATCTCGCTGAGATGCTTCCGGGCCCAAGCGGGTCTGGTGGGGCAGGCTCTTTCCCCAAAACCCCAAAGGCCCTAACCTCCTGTCAGGTAGTCCCCAGGGCTGTTTTCTGGGCTGCCTGGAGCATTTCAGAGGAGAAGAGTTTCAGTTAGGATTGATGGGCATTTCCACTCAAGTGGAGGCCAGGCCAGAAGAGAACAGACTCAGGACTCAGCAGAGCTTCTGAAGCTGCCTGGAACTTGGCCTTACATCACTCAACCCATCCCCAGGCCTCCTTTCCATTTTGTATGACTCTGAGCTGGGTGCAGAGAGAAAACAAGAAGTGACAGCTGCTCTCGTGGGACTCCTGGACATTGGGACCCCAGCAAGGCACAAATCTCTCTCCATGCCTTCTCCCACGACGTGACGCACCCAGAAGGCTGCTCCAAGCTCTCCCCAAACCACGTGCTCCCCAGGCCAGGCCTTGATGCTACCAGCTCTTCCCAGGCATCTGTGCCAACACGACATGTCTGAAGGGTTTCAGGTACTCTGATGAATGCAATAAAATGAAGCGAGCCCCCCTCTCAGCCCCCTAACCCTTGTAGAGTTTACCACTTCTTTTCCTGTTGTTCAGAAAAAAACATGGGGGCCGGGAGACCATACCACCCACCAAGTTCACTGGAACCGAGGCATCCTATTCCTGCGGGAGAGTGAGTGCACGTATATGCTTGAAACCCTCCAACAATCCCTCGCCATATGTGTCGATTTAAATGGAAACCTAACGGCAGAGGATTCTGACGACAGTCTGTCACTGACAGCACTACTTCCTCCAGTTAATTTATGTCTTCCGTAATCAAGCTGATGCTTTTTAAAAGGCTCCACCTGTGATGGCACTTTTTTGCCCATACGTTCACATTCAAAGGTCTCCAGCCTGGGCGCTAATAGTCATTTGAAGACACTGCACTCTGCTAGTACTTTATCTTCCTCGCTCTTTACCTGTATTAATTAATTAGTGCTATAAATACAACCAGCACATGACTCTTCTAGAGCTAATCAGTCACTGACTCAGCTCAGGACCTGGAGGGAAATTAGGAAAATTGAATCTTTCAAAAGTTGGACCCATACAAGGCAACTTAGTCGATTCTGGCCTGAGGGTCAGTGGGGACTGACTGATTTAGGCTCCAACTGGGTAGAAAAGCAATTTCCTTAACAGCAAGCCAGCAACCCCGGTTAAGGTGATACTGACTTGTTCCAAATAAAACACAGATGATGTTTTCTTGCAGGTTGAGTGTACTGGCATTATTTGAGGGCCTACTATATGCCTCGTGCTGGGCTATATGGTAGGTGTCGGGGGACAGGCTTAGGCCTGTCCTATGAAATTGTTTTGGTGGTTTCAGCAAAGCCAGAATACAGTCCAGGGTCAGAAACATCAACCCCCAAAATCAAGCAAAGGAAATCAGGGCACTTGGAGTTGATGTAAAATAATATAAATTCACCAAGTCATTCAGAAAAATAGTCATTGAACATCTACTATGTGTTGCATGTGAGATACTAGGAATAAGACTCGGTCTCCACTCGAGGGGCTGACAGCCACTGAGACATGAAAACCACAGAAAACCCAGGAATCCACGATACCCAGAATCGAGGGGAGTGGAGGGGTACAACACAGGATATTCTAAACTGCCCAACCCACCTGGTCATTGGTTTGTCTAGGAAAAAGACTGAAGGAGGAAAGTTCTGTTGATTCAACCATGGGCCTTGGGGACTATTCTTACTGCTGGTCCACAACTACCTCTATTGAGTCTGGACCTTACCTCTGAGTTTCTGGGTCCAAATTTGCTTCTGATTCCGTGTTTGGCCCACTGGATCCTGTACACCAACCCTTGACCTCACACTGCAGGCCTCTGCCCTGAGTCTGGTCTCCATCTGGGTCGTGGGTAGATAGGGCACCCTGAACCCCTATGGCCGACCCAAGAGCATCATTTCTCCAGCTCAGTTCTCTTCCATTAACTGCAAAATAAAGAACTCATCCCACCCAGGGTCTTTCCCTGGGCCAGGAGCCACCGGCTGGTATTTATATCGGTGAGTCGAAGCATCACTTTGATCTCCTCTGATTTGCTTTTGGTTTTGCCCACCTTGACAATTAAATCCAGCAATGCTGTTACACACAGGCTCCGGGCTGGGTGCTGGGGGATCAGGGATGCAAGAGCCTGAGACATGAGCCTGACAAAGGAGACAGGCTGCCTGGGGCTCTGACTGGAAGCCCAGACCTTGGGGAGATGCCTGGGTACATAGCAGTGTCAAGTGCACAAGAAGTCCTGAAAGTAGAGAGTGGGAGAGATGGACTCGGCCTGCTTCTTCGTGTGGGGAGTGGAGAAAGCAGGCAGGAGGTCAGGAGGCATTTTGGAAGAGGGCCCCTCCCAGGAGGGAGGATTTAGCAGCAACAGGGGAGAAAAGCATCACGGGACAAGGGAAGCCCATGGGCAAGGACAGGAATGCACGGGGCATGAGCAGACTGCCTCCCAGGCCGTCAGGCATCTTCTGACAGTAGTGAAAGCAGAGACAGTTTCCCCTCAGAGCCAGCCTGTAGGGAAATGATCTGCTTGTGTCTCCCGTGCTTTCCCACCCCCTCTTGCAACCCCATGGTCCAGCTCTATTCTGAGGCAGTCCCTCTGCACAGAAAGAGGTGATTTTTCTCCTCGTTTCCTTGCAGCAACAAACCACCCCCAGATATTTTGCTTCTGCTCCTCACTGAAGGGTCCAAAATGTCCAAACAGAGATGCTTTGCCTGCCCACGTAGAAAAGGGAAAGTCCTACAATTGGGCAAAGTCATTCTGAGCGGCTACAGGTTGAAGTCTGTGAAACTGGCAAAGAAAAGTACCAATTCCCATTTTCTTAAGATTTTTCACTCAACCCTAACAATGAACCCTCAGGCTGGAGGGGGCCTGGAACACCATCGGGAGCCCATGAGAGGCTCATACTGAGGCTGTCCAGGGACAGATGCCACCACGTGCCAATGGACACTTGCTCATATTTTACCTGCCTGGTGAAAGCCACAGTTTTGCTGGTGCCCAGCCAAGGCCACCTCCGCTTTCAGGAAGGTGACAGATCTTCTGTCAAGGATCTTCCGGAACACCAAGTCACTGCCTGGTGCAGGCGTGGAACCCTACATCCACCAACAGATGGAAATCCTTCTACCTCCTAGCCACTTCCTCGCCTGGCTAAAAAGTCTTTTGTGCCTCCCAAGGGTGCCTCTCAAAGCCACCTACTCCTTCCATCGGTGCCCTTCTCTGAACTTCCAAAGGCAGAGGGGCTTCCCCCAAGATCACCCATGAACTAGCATGAAACTCAGCTCCCCAAATAAATGAATGAGTGAATGAATGAATTAATCATTACACTATACCTCAACCTGCCCTCTCAGAACAGAAGACCTAGAAGAATAATAGACATACAAGATTTAAGCGCAGGATCCTGTACCACTTTAGTAGCATTCAGATCTTCCAACTAAGGAAAGCTAATGATCTGCACCCACTCTTGCGTGAAACAGCAACATTCAAAAAGGAGTGAGCAACATCCAAAAATGTGTAAGCAGAGGCGCAGGGACTATCTGTTCTGTGCCAGAGATATTCTAGCCTTGCGCTACTACCAGTGTGGTCCACGGACCAGCTGCATCAGCATCACCTGGGAGTGGTTAGGAATGCAGAACCTTGCTAGAAACACCTACCCCAGATCTACTGAACCAGACACTGTACTTTAGCAAGATCCCAGGTGATCCGTGTGCACGTTAAAGTTTGAGAAGTGGCTCTTCCCATCACCGGCTGCATATTAGAATCACCTGGGCAAGTTTCAATACCAATGCAATAGTATACTATAGTATACTATTGCATTGCAACAGACATTGTTGCAATGTTGCATTGCAACATATTGCAACAGATTTCCATCTGTTGGTGGATGTAGGGTTCCACGCCTGCCCCCAGGTCCATCTACAAGCAAGCGAATCAGAATCTCTGAGGGTGGGGCCCAGTTACTTGTATTTTTTTTAATTTATTCAAGGGATTCTAATGTGGCCTGAGTGAGAACCGCTGCCCTAGAAGATTCCTGCACTTCATATCCGGCTGGACTTGAGATATTTTCTTTCTCTTCCCTATTGTTATTTTTTTAACAGGTAATATATTTACACAGCTTTTTAAAAATCAACAAATACAAACTAGTTATACAGTGAAGACCAAGTCTTCTTCCATCCCTAATCTTCAGTATCCCAATTTCCCCCTCCAAATGCAACCACTGCTACCAGATTTTTATGTCCTTTCAGAGCTTTTCTGTGCCTGGCCAAACACGCCCGTGTATATACACCCTTCTTCTTTATATACACAGTGGTGTCAAACTACACATACTGTCCTGCATCTTGCTCTTTTCACTTAGTATATCTTAGAGATTGTTCCATAGCAGTAAACATAATTCTGTCTCATTGTTTTTAACAGCGACGTAGTATTCTATTGCATGAATGCAACAATTTATTAATGTCTCCAATTGATGGACATCCAGGTTGTTTCTAATTTTTTGCTAATACAAACCATCTGCAGTGAACAATACATAAAATAACACCCACTGCAGTCACTCCTTCCCTCTTTTTCTAACATTATTTTTTTTCATAGCACATGTCAGCATCCCCTCAGGGTGACCATATCATTCATCATGCAGACCGGGTCACTTCCGAGAGCAGGAGCGGGTGCTATTGACAGTTATAATGAGGACGTAAATGTGACCATCCCAGGCAACTGGGATGCATGGTCTTCCTACCTGACTTACTACATATGCGTTACTTGCGTGCTTTGTTTATCATCTGCCTAGAATATAAGCTCCTGGAGGGTAAAAGCTAGTCTGTTTTGTTCACTGCTGTTTCTCCACTGCCTAGAACAGGACCTGGAATGCAGCAAGAGCTCATTAAATATGTGGAGAATGAATAAATGAATAATAATAAATAAATATTTTGAATAGTCATCATTGGCACATGTGTGAGTATATCTTTAGAATAAATTCCTAGAAGATGAGTAACTGCGTCAAAGGGTATGTGCATCTTATAATTGGGTGGATGTGACTGTCGTGTACTCCATGGAGTAGGTACTAATTAACACTCCCACCAACACTGACAGTGGAACCACTCTGCCCCTCTTGATCCTCATGGCAGCATCTGGGTGCGCATGTGTGTGCACAAATACACGTGCACGTGCACATCTGTATACTCAATATCCCCCCCATACAGAGACCCGCTGCTACAGCACAGCCATGGCCATGGCCAAGCACAGAACATTCTGACTTCCCAAAGGCACACGTTTTGGTGCAGAAGTAGATGAGGAAGAGGCCCTCCTCACATCAGCTGACAAGGGTGTGTGGTGCATCCTCTCTTCTCCCCGCTACTCCCCAGACAGGATCAACATTTGCAAATTACCTTCCAGACCCCTGACTATCAGACACAGCATGACAGCACCTAGCTCAGGCCTGGCTCAATAAATGTTTAATTAATTAATTAATCAATAAGCCAAATCAAAGATTAGGTTGATTATCTAGATCTTTTTATCTAGACAACGCTAGGCAACTGGTTAATTGCTTTTTCTTCTTTTTTTTTTTCAAGCTTTATCCTGAAATGACAATATGTTTTGGAATTACGTAGATACAGCCTCAGAGGTCAAAAACCTGAGCAGACTGCTGCAGAAGCAATAGTCATTATCCTAGAAGTCAGTGTCTTAATGTTACCCTAGTGCTGAGGTATAGAATACCCTGGCTTATGATAGGATAGCTAAAATCCGCAAATATCGTTCCGCGAAAATAAAAAGCCAAACTCAGAAAACCGACTTCAGCACTATTTTCCCCACTGTGGATGTCCACACATGTGCTGATCATAAAGACAAAGGAATGTGTTATTGCATAACAGTCTTAACTGTGCCTCTCCCTGCGGGATTCCGTCAGGATCTCGGCATGGCGTAGCGCTGTAAGAAAATAGCATGGGTAAAGTGTAGGAAAGTGAAAACCTGGTAATCACGTAACCACAATGAGGAGAAATGCTATGTGGTTCCTGTGTTTAATAAGCTTCCCATGGATTGTGGAGATTTCTAGGAAACCCCATCCAGTAGTCTCATGGAGCCCCACGTTAGGTTCCATAAGTGTCTTCATATATTCAATTAAGAGTTCTAAATTATCTGCCTTAGTTTCACTTATAGATCACAAGATGCTGAGATTTTTGCGCTGTTTATTTTTAGCTATAAATATTAGACTAGGCCTTTCTGGCTATTAATCTCAGTGGAATTGTGTTCTGGGTGGATTTGGGGCAAAATAAAGTAATGGTGTCCCGAGGCCCTTATCTGCCCATGGCCACAACCAGGCACCCAGGGCAGAAACATCCAGAACCTGCCACTTCTCTGTCACCGGCAGCAGCTTGGCCCAAACAGGCCCAGGACCTCAGGAAGGGGCAGAACTCAGAGCAGGAAATCCTAGCGGGTTCGATTCAACTGGAAATTTCGGATCACTCCCAGGAGCTGAAAAAAATAATTCACAAAAGCATCTTCCCCTTACTTTCTAAAGATTTGCCTTTGATTTTTTAAAAAGCTCTTTTGGGTTGAGTTAGAGCACTCACTCACACATTCGTCTGGGAGCGGTGATCTGGCAGCAGCCCATGCCTCAGAGACTGCCAGGAGGACTCCAGTGGCTGGTTGAGGCCTCGGATTCCTCGCAGTCTGAGCCTGAGCGCAGAGACGCGTGATCCCGACCATAAGCGCTGCCTTCACAGGCTGTCGGGGAGTGTGAACCTGGGACAGCAGAGCTGGCTGGCAGCCCTGCAGTGGCCACTTCCTCCTCCACCCACAGTGAGTCGATAGCTGTGGCTTCAGAACTTCCCTCTTTTCAACGCTGTTAACACACGTGCAGCCACACACTGTATACATGTTAAGTCCATAAAGACACATGTCAATGCACACTTCTGTCACATGTTGATCTTCATGGTCAACTCAACATCTTTAAATGATGCAACTCACCATTCAGGAGTGGCAACCCGGGCCTGGCTAAAGACTGATGTCCACTGGCTCTCAAGGGGTCCAAGGTCCAATCAAGGTCTACCAAGGCTTCAGGGACTGTGGTCTGGGGACCTGGCAACCATGCAGGGACATTTGTGCCTTCTTCAAGCCTGAATCACCTGTGAGGGGACGTGCATCCAGGGTCTGAATGCTAGACTATGTATCAGAAAGCACGGAAGTGGTGTCCAGAGGGGCAGCACCTTGAGGTGTGGACCCCAGAGCAGGCACTGCTCCTCCTGGGGGACCCACATTTTCTTCCACAACTCATCTTCCAGCAAGTGCCATGGTACGACCTCTTAACAGATGGCAGCTCTGAACAACTCGGTTCCAAGTTGCCTGTGTCTGTCTGTTTTTAAAAGAAGAGGAAGAGCTTTCTTTCCTGGGGGCTCTCACTATGAGCCATGTGGGTCCTTAGCAGCAGGCAGGCTTGGGTTCAGTCTCTGGCTCCGCCGTCAATGGCTGGGTGACCTCCAGCCAGTATCAGAACCCCTCAGACCTTTGCTTTGTTAATCTTTAAAATGGGGATGATAGCATCCACACCCTGGGGTTCATTGTGGAGGATTAAAGATAAGATATATAAAACACTTTGCACCCAATAGGAGTGTGGCATGTAGAGGGGGAGGCGGGGGCCATGGTCACCCCCTGTGTAGGAAAACTCAATCTACATGTGGTCTTTCCTCTGCTGCAGGGTAAACTTCCCCAGACCCTCCAGGAAACAGAGATCAGATCATTGTGCTTCTATATAAAGGAGCATAGCTTTGGGATTGACCACAGGAAAGAAGAGTCGAGGATGCTTGGAGTGGGAATGGGTGACAGAGTGGTATGTGGGCAGGAAGCAGAGGCCTGGCTTAAGGGAAAAGGGAGGAAAACCTTGTGCTAAGCGGGCCCTCCCACACCCCTGATAGAAGAGAGAGGAATTGCTGGGTGACACCGGAGGGATGATACTGAGACACCTAGGAGCCTCACCAGGCAGAGTCCCCACCAGCAGGTCCCCACCCCACGATCTTCATGCCCAAATGATGTGTCTTCAGTAGTAGACACCTCCACCCCCCCCACACACACACAGTCACCAAGAGCGTGGGGACCAGCAAGTCACCAGCCAGCTCCCCCTAAAGAACAACTCCCTGCAGTATCTTCTAAGACTACTGTAAAACCAAAGGAGACCCTTGGGCACCTAGCAGGGTCATGGGGAGGAGCCCCACCCACGCGTGGGTATGAAGAGAGAGGACTTTGGCATACCAACGGGGGGGGGGGGCAGTCACACCTTGTCACAAAGGCAGTGGAGAATGTGGTCCATCATTATCATCGTTCTGGTCCAGGAGGTCAGATACACAACAGGGAAGCTGCCAATAAGCTTCCCTGAGCAGAAAAGAGAGATTGAAAGAGGCCCCTGGGAAGCCAGCTTAAGAGTCTCCACGATGTGATAGGAATATAGGACAAGAGGGAAATGTTTCATTTCAGATTTTCTCCTGGAGAAAAACTTGATCTGTTTAGAGGAAATACTTTGATAAGCTGCCTGTGGTTTGGGGGTAAAACTCCAGGAGCATGCTCAGGTAATAAAGATGGCAAGCACACTGCCCTCTAAAGTGTATCCTGTCAACTGGAGAATGCTTTGTTGCATTGGATTTGGGTTTGTGAGTTTGAGGGTAGGACTGAGGAAAGATCTGAGCAGTCTGGCATAGAGAGGAGAGAAATTTTGGATCCTGATATGATGAAGAGCCAGGTGCTGGGCACTGCACATAGGACAATTGGGAATGACCGACAGTGGTCATTGGTAACCAGAACTTTCTACTGAGGATGCTAGAAGGTCATCGTGCTATGACTCTCTCTGCCATCCCAGTGCTCATGAGTGCCTTTGGGGGTAAGGACTTGTGGAGTGCAAGGGCCATGTCCAAGTCGACATGTGAGCAAAACACAAGCCCAGGGATGAGGTAGAGCTAGCATCAGGGCTGCAGAGAGAACACAGGGTAGGAGACAGAGGCTTGTGTGCAGGTACAGCTCTGTAGCTAATGATTTTTGAGACCCTAGAAAAGCTCCTTCACCCTCTGGGCTTTATTTACTCAACCCTAAAATGGGCTCATGGCCTTCCAGCCCTAACATTCTATGACTGAGATTTTAGTTCAACCCTCTCCACAACACACCGGGGGATGGTGGTGGCTATTAGCAGAGCATTTGTGCATTTATATGGAATGTGTTTGCTCCCACCATGACATAATGAATTTTCTCACAAATTACATGTGCAAAGAACTGCTCAGATTGAACTGTAAGATCACTTCAGATGCACTATTGATTTTCATAATTTTCATTTTCTCCATCCCTGAGTTCCCTGCAACCATCTCCCCATTTGATTTTACCCAGCAGAAAAATCTCTGCCTCCTCTTTCTAATAATCAGTTCATAAAACCTCAGAACTTGGGAGTCTGAGGAAATAGGCTGCTTTGGATAGAATGTTTATCCTTCCAGAGGGATGACGGTTTCTGACCTCCTAGGGCCAGCAGGAATTTCTCTGGCTAGAGCAGTAGGTATCCTTCAGTGGCAATGTGAAGGGCCAGTCATGTATACATATCTACTCTTCTTATAAAATTTTTTTTAAAAAGCAACTTATATTATGAAAAATTATCCTGCTAAAGCACAAGTGCTTTTTTGCCCCTACCGTGGCTGTCCACCTGGGAGTGCTGGGCAGCCCTTCTCCATGGAAGCTCTTCCAGTGCCCACTTTCCCACCCTTTTCACCTTGTTTCCTTGCAGTGACTGGGCTGTGCAGCTTCTAGGCAGCACCAGTTCCCCAGAAGGGCAAGCAAGCTGGTTTTCCAGCAAAGGGGGCCTCTCCTGACTTTGCAAGGGCCGTCCAAGGGACTAAGATCCCTCGAGTGTGTTTTTCAGCATTTCCCCTCTGATTCATTGTCATCCTAGGACAGATTAGTTCTGCATACAAACACTGGGATATTAACATTGGACACTGCTCTGTTTCTGATATTGAGGAACAGTCACAGATGGCTTTGCATGAAATGACTTCAATGACAGAGCAACAAGATGCACAACTCCAAGGCTATTTTTTGTAAAGAATAAAAAGTAAAACTGGGGACTTCCCTGGTGGCACAGTGGTTAAGAATCCGCCTGCCAATGCAGGGGACACGGGTTCGATCCCTGGTCTGGGAAGATCCCACATGTCACGGAGCAACTAAGCCCAGGCACCACAACTACTGAGCCCATGCTCTAGAGCCCATGAGCCACAACTACTGAGCCCACGCGCCACAACTACTGAAGCCCGTGAGCCCTAGAGCCCGCATGCTGTAACTACTGAAGCTCATGCACCTAGAGCTCGTGCTCCGCAACAAGAGAAGCCACCACAATGAGAAGCCGGTGCACTGCAACAAAGAGTAGCCCCCACTTGCCACAACTAGAGAAAGTCTGCACGTAGCAACGAAGACCCAACACAGCCGGTGGGGACAAAGTAAAACTGGAAGGACTGGCTCAGCTAAAAACTTACAGGAGAGTGGGATATAAATCAACAGGCCATTGTGGAGAAAAAGACCACAAAGAAAGAGAACTCAAGGCCTTAATGTGTTGGCCTTGGGGACTGGAGATGACTCATTCATTCATTGGGTGTACAAAGGCTCAGGCACTGTCCTAGGTGCTGAATTTCTACACAGCCAAGAACATCAACAAGGTCCCTGCTCTCCTGGCACTTACATTCTAGTAAAGGAAGACCAACAATTAAGTTGTAAATATATCGTAGACAAGATGACTCAGAAAACTGTAAATGCTGTGAAGAAAACAAAACAGGATGGAGTGATTGAGAGACCTGACAAGTCAAAAAGGCCTCTAGTGTAGCCTGAGTGGTTAGCGAAGTTCTCTCTGCAGAGGTGACATTTAATAAGAGACCTGCAGGCTGAGATCAAGCTAGCCATGCAAAGATCAGAAAAAGAACATTCTGAGCATCCATAACAGCCTGTGAAAAGGTCCATCAGTGACTTTGGGGCAGAAAGGAGGTCTGCATGGCTAAAGCACAGGGGGAGAAAGGTACCAGACAAAATTGGTAAGAGGAAGGAGCCTTGACAAGAAATTTGGGTTTTATTCTAAGGGCATCAGGAAACCCTGAGGGATTTTAAGCAGAGCAGTGATAGGAACTGACTTTTGCTTTTTAAAGATGACTCTGGCCACTGTCCGGAAAGTGGATTCCAGGGGGCAGGTGTGGCAGCTGGGAGACTAAAGAGGAAGTTCTCACAGACGCTAGGTAAGTGATGATGGTGACCTGGAATGATGGCAGTAGAGGTGGAAAGAAGTAGCTGGACTTGGGATTTTTTTAAGATTGAGCCAACAAGACTTGTTAATGGGTTACGTGGGAGGCATAGAAACAAAGAAATTCAGGGTGACTTCTGGAGTTTTTTGGCTTAAACAACTCTTTGATGGAAATGAGTTATCAGTGCATCAGGAGTAATGATAAACCCTGTCCCATCATTCTTTGGAGAGAGGCAAGGGGTTTTTGTTTGTTTGTTTGTTTGTTTTTGTTGTTTTTGGAGTTTAGGAGCCAACTCATAAGAAATATAAGTGCCAGTAGCACTCAACTCTGCAAATGTTTTAGCTTTTGTTTGCACATGATGATTTTTCCGCTACTTTTTCAGAAAAACAAATGCTGAGCAGAGGTTAGGAACAAATCTTGGCATAAATGTAAACATCCACTCTGTGGAGACTCAACCAAAGGCAGGTCCTTTCTCTGTCAGATATGTGTTTGTTTCTAATGTGCAAAGGGCAGGAGAGGCCTTAACTCAACTGTTTGGTGGGGGATCCAGACTTTATACTTATGCCAGTGCATCTTAAAGCCAACTTCACAGAGTGTCTTTGTTGAGGATTCTAGTGTATTTGGTGGAAGTGTGTGAGCAAAAATAAACTGAGGGTTCAGAGGAGGAATGAGATTTTAGAAGAGGCAAAATATCTAAGAAGAGAAACTGCCAACAGATTCGAGGGGATCGATTGGCTGCCCAGTAGCAAATATCACTTCTGTGATTCCTGTGAAGGAATCACGTGACTATTTTCAAGTACATTAGCTTGCTGTGTGGATGGCCTCTAATGAGACACGGTTTCTAGCCAGTTAGATTTCACATTGCTCAGTGCCAGCTCGGTGATTTGTTTTGCATGAAACACTGCAGCCTGTTAACCTGGTGAGTTACAGTTCTAGGTGGGCTGCCAGAATCCCTCCCAGCACTTAAACACGTTTTTCTTAAAATAAAAAGAAGATTGTCACGGTGATCATGATGATGATGATAAAGAAAATGAGTTCAATCAGGTTACCATCTTGAAATCTTTAATTCATCTAGCTAAAATGACCCAGATAATGGGCCTTTTTTTAATCTTTTCTGGATCATTCCAGGGAAGAGCTCAATCCATTTTTCAACCTTTCTCTGCCCTCTGCTCTTGTTGGGAAAACTAGGCCTGTCTATTTCTTTCCTTTCAGGCTCAAGATAATTTAGAGTCCTGAAAGAAGCAGTACACTTTGGGAGTTTGGCCTAGGGAAGACTGAACCTGAGGAGTAAGAATTTAGGACCAAAGGCATCAGACTTCATTCATCTCAACTGTAAATGGAAAAGTCCTCCTGTGTGTGACAACACCAGGAACGTAGGTATTTTCTTCTTTAGGGGACTGAAAAAGAACCATCCCCAGCAGGAGTCTGTGCATGGGCTCTCCCTTATTGACTCAGATGAACTTAAAACCTTGGGCTGAGCCAAGTCTGATCTCTGAGCATGCTCACTGAGCTGCATTAGAGTTTGCCACTTACCTTGAAAAATCTGTGGTTACCCTCTCCATGTTCCTCCTCTTCTTTCCAGAAAAGAAGGGAAAAGGGTGTGCCAGCTTTGATACCAGGAAGTTTTCAGAAATGCATGTCCCTGCTCCCTTTACAAGGGGACATTTGATGGGTAGAATAGCTCACTTCCAAACTTCCTTCCCACAAGGTCAGGGCAAGACAACTCTGGTGGTCACAGTCTCAATGGAGGGTGAACCTTGGTTTGCTGAGGTTCAGCTGCAACTGCTACCTCAATGAAAACTGCACAGAGCTAATCAGAACATCCGGCTGCTGACAGGAGATGATGAAAGCTACCTTCCATCAATGTATGAAATTAAATGACAATTTTTAAAAAGTTTAATTAAAGATAATACAAACAGATGGAGAGATATACCATGTTCTTGGATTGGAAGAATCAACATTGTGAAAATGACTATACTACCCAAAGCAATCTACAGATTCAATGCAATCCCAATCAAACTACCAAGGGCATTTTTCACAGAACTAGAACCAAAAATTTCACAATTTGTATGGAAACACAAAAGACCCTGAATAGCCAAAGCAATCTTGAGAAAGAAAAATGGAGCTGGAGGAATCAGGCTCCTGGACTTCAGACTATACTACAAAGCTACAGTAATCAAGACAGTATGATACTGGCACAAAAACAGAGATATAGATCAATGGAACAGGATAGAAATCCCAGAGATAAACCCACGCACATATGGTCAGCTTATTTTTGATAAAGGAGGCAAGAATATACAATGGAGAAAAGAGAGCCTCTTCAATAAGTGGTGCTGGGAAAACTGGACAGCTACATGTAAAAGAATGAAATTAGAACACTTCCTAACACCACACACAAAAATAAACTCAAAATGGATTAAGGACCTAAATGTAAGGCCAGACACTATCAAACTCTTAGAGGAAAACATAGGCAGAACACTCTATGACATAAATCACAGCAAGATCCTTTTTGACCCACCTCTTAGAGAAATGGAGATAAAAACAAAAATAAACAAATGGGACCTAATGAAACTTAAAACTTCTGCACAGCAAAGGAAACCATAAACAAGATGAAGACAACCCTCAGAATGGGAGAAAATATTTGCAAACAAAGCAATTGACAAAGGATTAATCTCCAAAATATATAAGCAGCTCATGTAGCTCAATAACCAAAAAACAAACAACCCAATCCAAAAATGGGCAGAAGACCTAAATAGACATTTCTCCAAAGAAGATATACAGATTGCCAACAAACACATGAAAGGATGCTCAACATCACTAATCATTAGAGAAATGCAAATCAAAACTACAATGAGGTATCACCTCACACCAGTCAGAATGGCCATCATCAAAAAATCTACAAACAATAAATGCTGGAGAGGGTGTGGAGAAAGGGGGACCCTCCTGCACTGTTGGTGGGATTGTAAGTTGATACAGCCACTATGGAGAACAGTATGGAGGTTCCTTAAAAAACCAAAAATAGAACTACCATACGATCCAGCAATCCCACTACTGGGCATATACCCTGAGAAAGCCATAATGCAAAAAGAGTCATGTACCACAATGTTCATTGCAGCTCTATTTACAATAGCCAGGACATGGAAGCAACCTAAGCGTCCATCGACAGATGAATGGATAAAGAAGATGTGGCACATATATACAATGGAATATTACTCAGCCATAAAAAGAAACGAAATTCAGTTATTTGTAGTGAGGTGGATGGACCTAGACTCTGTCATACAGAGTGAAGTAAGTCAGAAGAAGAAAAACAAATACCGTATGCTAACACATATATATGGAATCTAAGGAAAAAAAAAAAAAGGTCATGAAGAACCTAGTGGCAAGATGGGAATAAAGACACAGACCTACTAGAGAATGGACTTGAGGATAGGGGGAGGGGGAAGGGTAAGCTGTGACAAAGTGAGAGAGTGGCATGGACATATATACACTACCAAACGTAAAATAGATAGCTACTGGGAAGCAACCGCATAGCACAGGGAGATCAGCTCTGTGATTTGTGACCACCTAGAGGGGTGGGATAGGGAGGGTGGGGGGGAGACGCAAGAAAGAGCGAGGGGATATGGGGATATATGTATGCACATAGCTGATTCACCTTGTTATACAGCAGAAACTAACACAACATTGTAAAACAATTATACTCTAATAAAGATGTTTAAAAAAAAAGGTTTGGGTGGCAATAACATGGTTTTGACTCATGATGAGAATGAAAGGCTTTCTTAGCTTAGAGGAGAAGTCAGGAAAGAATGTGAGTGCACACATATGCACATGTGTTTGTGAGTGTTATGTGCATCAGTGTACATGAGTGTGTGTGTCTGAGTATGTGTGTGGGTGCAAGAGACACTCCCTCAAAGTACCAGAAGCCAAACTGTCCACTGATTTTCTTTTTTTTTTTTTAATAAATTTATTTATTTTATTTATTTATTTTTGACTGTGTTGGGTCTTTGTTGCTGCCCACGGGCTTTCTCTGGTTGCGGTGCGCAAGCTTCTCATTGTGGTGGCTTCTCTTGTTGCAGGGCACTAGGAGCACGGGCTTCAGTAGTTGTGGCTCACGGGCTCTAGAGCACAGGTCCAGCCGTTGTGGCGCACGGGCTTAGTTGCTCTGCGGCATGTGGGATCTTCCTGGACCAGGGCTTGAACCCATGACCCCTGCATTGACAGGAGGATTCTTAACCACTGCGCCACCAGGGAAGCCCTCCATTGGTTTTCTGACAAGCTGTATGGTCCCTCTCAACTACCAAAAACAGAAAGATGACTATAAGCTGACAAATATTGTCAGGAGACTTGGGAAGTGTACACCAGGCCACCCTGAGCATCTGATTCAATGCACATTGGCAACTGATCACAGTGGAACTTCTGCTCCTGGCCCTGTGGCCCTGTAGGCCAAGGCCAGAAGTTGCAGGGCTCATTGGTTTCACACCAACATGGGCACATTGAAAGGTTGTGCCCTGGAGAGCCATGAATTGCTTTTACGTGTTTTGTGATCTAAACTTTGTGGTCTAATATTTCAAGCAAATACAGTCACTTTCCAAAAGAGGGTATTTCTCCTGTGCCTCTCTCAAAGAACCCAGTGTGAGAAAGCCATGTGGGACTTTTGTTTGGTGATGTGTTTGTGAGGTGCTTCCATAACAAGTAAATAAGCTTTATCAAGGCAATATGTGGCTTTGTGACAACTGACAGACAAGAGTTGCTCTAGAATCCAATACAGACAGAGGATTGGGTTATGGCCAAACTCTCAGCTCCAAGAGGGTGAAACACATATCAGCACACAAAGGAGCAGGCAGAAGGCAGGTCCATTCTGAACTATATGAAGACATGCAGCTGTTAGTGCAATTCACAGAACTTGTCTTGTTAGACCATTTTACACAAACATTTTCCAACATATTCAATCAGCCCCCTCAAATTGACACTGTCACCAAAATTCAATCAATACTTCTTGTGAGAGAGGAATAGTATCTTATCTAATAATCAACTTATCTGAGATTCACAATGCTGGTTGCCATTACCAAAAGGCATTTCTCTATTATTTACATTTAACTATACATTACTTTGACCTTTGTATCAGTTGCACTGAGATAAAATGTGAGCTTCTAATTTAATTTTGTTTTGGATTTCCTTTGACATATCTATTTATGCCGATTGCCCAGGAGGAAAAGACCATCAGTAATAATAACAGTTATGGAAAATACTTATTGAGCACTTCTACCATGCAGACTCTGGGCTCGAGCCATCACCGAGATTGTCTACTTTAATCTTCGGGCAAATCTACAAGGGAGCCGTGATTGATATTTCCATTTTAGGGCTGATGAACCGAGGCTGAGACATTAAATGTCTTATTCCCGGGATTGACCCAGGCAGTCTGGCTTGAGAGGTCTGCTCCTAACCACTGCATGACTCCACTTCTTAGTGGTATGAATCATTCCAAAAGGAGATGCCCAAGACTCCTTTACACTCTGAGTTAGCAAAGAATCAGAGGGCCATGAAGATGCCATACAACTAACAGATGACCCAGGCTCTGAATAAGGTCCAAGTCACTTCTGTTTACTGTTCTCTGTGCTTCAGTTTCCTTCTAAGATGTTTGCCCCTCCCCTAGGAGTATCATCCAAGAGATGGAGTAGCAGTCCATTACATTCTTCAGACAAAAGTCATTTTCTGAGTGAGATAAAAGGGAAGAAAAGGAACACGTGGATATGTATGGCATGTGGATGAAGAGTGCCTGTGTAAAAATCCCAGCTCATCATCTATTAACTGATAAGTGTCCTGATAAGGGTCAATTCTCTGCACCTCTGTTTTCTCATCTGTAATACAGGGATGGTCATAATTCCTCTGCAACATGAGGTTAGGGAGAGGGTTATAAGAAACAGCTCATGCAAAGCACTCACCACACGCCTGGTACAGAGTAAGTGTTGAGTTCTGTTATGTGAGCCATGATCACCTGCCATGACCCCCATCACTACACCCTACATGGCGCATGCTCTGAGACTTTGCTTATACACCTTCCTTCTCCACTGCACTGTGAGTTCCTCGGGGCCTGAGTTGTGTTCATTCATCTTAGGATCTCCAACCGTCAACACAGTTCCCAGCCCATAGCTGGCACTCATGGATGTCTGCTGAGTGAGTGAACAATTGCATATATGCACTTACTCCAAGGCCAGCTCACCGAACAGACAAAAGAACTGAAGCTCAGAGATGCCAAGCCACTAACTGAGACCACAGAACTTGATGGTGGCAGAGCTGGAAGGGGGATGCAAGCTTCCTGACTTCCCGTCCAATGTCTTCACGTTACAGCAGAGTGCCTTAACTTTGCATTTTCTGAAAAACGTTTAATCAAGACCAAGGCCAAAGTGATAACCAGAACACCATTAATATTATCAAACTAGGGACACATTCAGAATCCATTTTTCCAACTTCCTATAACTTACATGTCAGCAATCCATCACATAAAATGCAAAAAAAAAAAGTCGCGAAAACATAGGCCTAAACATTTTTAGTGTCTTGCATCTTAAGTAATTACACAGCAATACTATGATAATCTAATAGCAATTGACAAGACAAAAATGCATAGTAATCACGTATTGTACCTGATATAAGCAATATTACATCACCTAATACCCTGCCTTTTACACAACTATTTCATTACTTGGAAGCTCCCTGGTAATGAATATGCTATTAAGCAGGGTTTTTTTAATTTGCGTGTCTCTCTTATAGAGATTCTTCGATAAATTTTTCAGACTTCCTTCATAAATAAGTTTCATTATTCCTCATTATTTAAAAAAAACCCACATTCTCCTTTCCTGAAAGGATACGATATATTAGATGACCCTCCTATATAAAATCATAAATGAAAAAGGACCAGACAACCTGCAGGAAAATAAGTTATCAGACAATAGGACACTAAATGCAGTTGGGCAGATATAAGGCATTATGGTATAGTTAAAAGTCTGCAAAAAGAATATTTTACAAAGTAAAG
Organism: Balaenoptera physalus; assembly: GCF_965194825.1. NCBI lineage: Eukaryota > Metazoa > Chordata > Mammalia > Artiodactyla > Balaenopteridae > Balaenoptera > Balaenoptera physalus. The sequence continues at coordinate 19,344,927 of NC_138900.1, read as the reverse complement.
AATCAAAAGAGAATTTAGTTTTACTACAGCGCAAGACAAATCCCAGCTTTTGTACAATTTATCACCGATTTCTTCATTTTGTTGTTTTAAACATGCTTTTAAGACATACTGGATAACTAGTAAAAATTGTATACGATGCAAATGACATTTCATATAAGTTTTATTGACTTAATGCTCTGATAATAAAATTATAACAATCAGTGTTATTCTGATTTACTGCAATTTTTACTTTCACTTTGTAATGGACTTGGTGCCTCACAGAATTGAATGTAATGTTGCTGCCACCTCAAGGTCACTCACTGAAAATGAGACGGCTCACTTCGGTCTAATGCACTAAAGCACGTGAGTAACTGAGGGCTTTATGGATGAAAATATCACATTGTGGTCACGTCACAGTAAATCTAAACTTTTATTTGCAATGAAACAATGGGTTTTATATGCAATTTGCAATGAAAACATACTCCAGTAATGCTAGGACGGCATGGTGAGTACCAGGTCTGTGAGAAGAAAGGCTCTTATATCACAGTCCAGGGGAAGAAATGTCAATCCATCAAACTAAAGAGCCATCTGTGCATAACTGGCATATTGACAGGGCATAATCCAGATACAGTGGTTTCTTTAGAAAAAGAAATAGTCCCTGAGTTTATTTTTCTTTCATAAAGCTCACTTGGCTCTTTTCCTCTCCTTCTTAAATCTCTCCCAGTTGGTGACCTCTCTGAACCTGACTCTCTTCCAAATGGATTTATCGAAACTACCCTTAACACGAATGAACAGTTTACAGAGAAGGAAATGCCAAGGAGCCGACTCACTCAAAGAGATACATGTTTTGCCTAACAGATTGTCAAAGATCAACTTTTGATCCCACTGGCTTGGCAAGGTGGTACTGTAAATTAGAAAAGAGGGAAATGTGGTGATATTTTTCAAATTTTAAAATGCATATACCCTCTGACCAGCAATCTCATATCTAAAGATTTGTTTTTCAGATATATACATACAAGTGCACCAAATGTCTGTACAAGGAAATGTATTACAGCCAAAGATTGGAAACAAACTAAATGTCCATCAACAGAAGACTTGTAAATTACAGTAAGTGCATAAAATGGAATACTGTGCAGCCTTTGAAATCAACAAGGCAGATTTCTACGAACCAATATGGCACAATCTCCAAGATCATGTGGGGAAGCAGGCGGAAAAAAGCAATGTGCAAAACAGTGTATACGGTATGCTTTGGATGTATGTATTTGCATAGAATCTCTTTGCAAAAAATACGATAAACTGTTAACAATGGTTCCTTTGTAGAAGAACTGGGGGAATAGTCATCTAGGTGGGGGAGACAGTTGTCCCTGTATACCCACTTTTGTCTTGAATTTTATACTGTATGTATGTGTTAACTACTTGAAATGTGTAAATAAAAATAAAACATTAGACTGTAATTCAAGGGGAAAGCCAAAATTATGAAGAAGAGATAAAGAAGTTCCTGAGGGGGGAAGGGAGGAGGAAGGGTAGTCAAGGGAAGGTGCTGGAAGCACACCTCCCCCTGGATGCTTCCTCTGCTCTGATCCAGCCTGAACTTGTATTTCTTCTCTGGTCTCCACATTCCTTTCATTCTGCTCTGCCTCTTTCCCTAGCTGTCAGTTCTCATTTCAATTCCTCTGCAACTCCTTGTGTTCTATCTCTCCCTAGGGATCCTCACTCCCGATAGTCCCCAACGTGGCGAGGACGAGAGCCAGCCCTCCTGTTCCTGCTGCCAGCATGTGGCCAGGCTAGCCAGGGACACGCCAAGTGCACTCTGGACATACACAGCATGGCGGTGGATAGCCCCACCGGCCATCGGCCGTCTGCCCTCGACCGGAACTCAAAGTTCAGCAGAGATGGTGTGCATTTCGCTTCTTCTCTAAGCCTAGATACCACAGGGATGACCACTAGATGTGCCCACTGAACAGCACTAGCCAGGATGCAGAAGAAATGCATTCGGCACAGAATCTAGAAACCTGGAGCTGTTCGCAGTTTGGGAGAAGGCGATGGGTGAGGAGTCCTCCCACCATTTCTCAGGAATGGACCAGGGTCACCGGGCACTCATTGGCTGTCTGTGTGGAATACCTCAGTAGGGGTGGTGAAGAGCGCCCAGCAGAGAGAAAAGGGAGGTGAAGAAAGGACATGGGTGCTTCCAGCTGTTCATCTTCATTGGTTTACTGGATTTCATTTGACTTTCCGTTTTCCCTTTTATTAAAACAAATCTCTTGCTATTTTTATAGCTCCTTCAATGCCACATCATTAACAGTGAAGCCAAAATTCTGTTTGACATTGCTTAATGATTCAAATTCCATCAAACATCCACCAAACTACTAAGCCACGGATAGGCAGCATTTTAAAAGCACATGCATTTTGAAACTTTTGAAAACTGTAAAGCACTATAGAATTTAAAGAATCTTTCATTCAATAAAAAAAATTTTAATAAAAAAAATTAAAAACGGGAAATAAAAGCACATGCATTTCCCACTGAACCCACACTTGGGCTGGTTAGTTTCCTCTTGGTTATTAATTTGAAATGTTACAGTTGAAAAGATTGAGTGTTCCTGCACTGACCCAGGGAATTTTACAAACTTTGTCCATTTGGAAAACAGACACCATCATTTTTATTATATTTGGAGGTCACTGAAAAAGTCAGAGGCAAAACAATAAACCGGGACTACTTAGACTTAGAGGGATACCTTTGTAGATTTCTGGCGTATGGAAACTCCTCTCCCTTTTTCTCATAGAAAGGCACCAAGGGAAGGTAACGTGCTAAGCCCTGCCTCACCATGTGAGGGGGACCCCCCAGAAAGGAGGGTGGTGCAGAAACTGGGCCCACGGCAGGACTGCTGAGTCCCCGCCTCTGCTCTCCGGGCCCCTCGGTCACACAACGTCACTGCTCTTCCCATTCCCTAAGATCCTTCCAGCCTTAAAATCCTATGACATTCACTCTGAGATAAACAGTGAAGGAAGAGAAAGAAGGCAAAAATGGGGAGCAACGAAAATGGAGTTCGGAAAACTTAAATCAAGCCTTGCACCTAGCCAGAGTCAGGAAATAAGCTTCCATTGTCTTTCCTCCTCCCACCCAAGGTTTTACACAGATATAAATTAAGATAGACTATTTTACCAAGTACTTCTGCCCCCAGATCCCTTCTTCTACCTTCTGTGTAATTACCTGCAATCATCTCAAACATATAAATAGACACATTTAAAAATACCCCCACCTCATTAGGTGTTCCCAACTTGGTTTTGGTATGGCACCCTAGAAATCCAAGATCTCCTGAAACACTAGGCCTGCCACGAGTTGAGGAGGAAAAGGGCCAGATGGGGTCTCTGAAGTAGTGGCTGGAGCCTCAGAAATCCAAGCCCTTAACCAAACAAGCCAACATGATGGCTGCAGAATAATGGCCCACGGGAGAAAGGAAAGGCCCCTAAAGACAGAACTTCGGGCTGGGGGAAGGAATTCTCTTGAAGAGAGGCACTGAAGACAAGGACTGCATGGTGAGGTTCTGACCTCGTCAGCAGGGATGCTGAGGTGAGGCCTGCCGTGAATAATACCCATGATCACAGACCTGATGGGTGGTCTCCCGCTAACTACATCCCAGCATTGTACAAAAGTGGGTTGGGCAGGATTAATTACTACAACTGTTGACGTTATAGAGTTTCAAAGATTTTTATTTCGCATTTAAAAGATTTACAGGAAATCTCCAAGCAGTTAAGGCAAGGGGCTGAGCTTGTCTCTCAGCTGGCTTGAAGCCAGTCATTCGGAGGATAACTTTAATTCCTGGGATAGGAGTCATACAGTCAGGAAGCAGCCCTGACCCCTGTAAGGTCAGTGTCGTGGCCAACTACCCCGGGCTCAATTTAGAGACATAACTATGGCAACAACTGTGCCCAATCAGTTATTAGAGGAGATTTATTGACGGATATGCTTGAATAGCAGAGCCATTAATTGCAATTACCAGACAAGACACTTTGTTCATCTCGGGGAACTAGATGCCAAAATGCCCTAACAACTTTAAAATCCCATTTGCTCTTGAGCTCCTGGCTGGCATCACTGCACCTGCCTCAGCTTCACAGTACCGGGAGGGAGAGGAGAAGGGGTTTAGCTTGACCTGGCACCAGCCGCAGAAAATGGCAAGTGCTTGGCTATGGGGCATAAGCTATAGGAACCTCACAGAGTCCCAACACCCTTCACAACAGTGAGGGAGGAATAAGCAGCACTGCTCCTTCTGGTGTCCCTTCTCTGGGTCCCACCAACAGAATAGAGAAATGCCTTCCTCCTTCACTCCCCTGGTCCACGCCCATCATTTTCTTCAAGACTCTCTGGGTTGCCTCTTGGCCTTCCTGTGCTTGGTGTAGCTCAGCCCAGGCTCTGTCCACCTTGTGGTCCCCCAAGCCTGAAACAATCAATTCCCAGATTTCATCCTTCTGGTCTACCTCCAGGCAGCCTTGCCTGAACACTCCATTTCTCTACAACAGTGACTGACTCTCACCTCCTCCTGTACTTTCTAACCTCTCATTTGCTCTTGTTTCTTCATAGATTGCAGTCATGCTATTTATTGGTCTGCCTGTTTACCTGTTTATTTCTATCTTCCCTCACTAGATTCTAAGGTCCACGAGGGCAGAGATTTGGTCTGTTCTTTCCACCGCAGTATTCCTCGTGCCTAGAATAACACCTGGCATACAGTAGGTGCTCAAGAAATATTTGTTGACTGAATAAATGGATTCAGTACATTCTGCAATTGTGCTTAAAGGGCCCTTCTCTCTCCAACTAGGTCATAACTTTCCTGAAAGCAGGGGGGCTCCCTATAGCATCTTATTTAGCACCGCACATACCTTAGGTGCTTTAAAACAAAGCAGTGGGTGAGAGAGATTGCAAACCACAAATTCTATCCATGCATTGGAATAGGCAAAAGCACATCTCCCTCCACTTCTCACGGAAGAATAATAGCTAAGGCTGAAATATGCTTTCTACAGGGGCATGCTCGAAGCACTCTCTAGAGTATTCAGTCATAAAACCCACATGATACGACTGACTGTGAAATCTGGAATGTTATTCTCTGCATGTTAAAAGCAAGGAATTAGGATACAATGAAGCAAAGTGATGTGCCCAAGATTATACAGCTAGTGAGTGATGGAGCCAGGAAATAAACCCAGGCATGGCCCAGAATCTGTGCCCTTAACCTCTATGCTTGCCATTTTTCTTGACTTAGAAATCTAGGATAAATACAAAAACAATTAGAAAATGCCCCAAGAAAAGCCTCTGGGCGCTAACGCTACGTCCCCTTGAGTTTACTCCTATTTTTTTCAAAGTAGATTATAAGCAACAAATCTCTGCTCCAAATTAGGATGTTGCCTGATCATCTTTCCCTTATAAATAAAACATCAAGACTATACCTACCTGAGGTTAGTGAGGCAAAGGATTTTTAGAAAATTCTTTCCAAGAGAGAGTGGAATGTATTATAGTTCTTCCCTAGAGCTGTGAGAATGCAACTCCCATTCTTGGACTCTGCCTGGGTTTGGATCACAAGAATTCTCAGCTAACATAGATGAACTTCATCAATGCAAAACTGGCCATACCAGGTGTCTCTTTATTCTACAGCATCTCGGTGTTAATAAGCAGGAGGACCTTTGATCAGTGAGGCTACTCAAGTAATTGGAATTTTCTGTACTCAACACTGAGACCCCATGATGTGAAGTATTCATTTAAATCAAATTTTCCTCAGTGGGTCTTAGAACTCACATAAATTTAACCCATATTGTCTATCATCTAGTTCTCTATTTTGCACAACCAAATGGAGTGCTATAGACTGAATATTATGTTCCCCCAACATTCATATGTTGAAACCTATCCCCAGTGTGATGGTATTTGGAGGTGGGATTCTTGGGAGGTACTTAGATTATGTGGGTGGAACCCTCATGAATGGAATTAGTGCTCTTATAAAAGAGACCCCAGAGAGCTCCCTCGACCCTTCTGCAGTGTGAGGACACAGAAAGAAGATGGCTATGAACCAGGAAGTGGGGGCTCACCAGATACCGAATCTGCTGGCACCTTGATCTTTGACCTCCCAGCGTCTAGAACGGTGAGAAATCAATTTCTATTGTTTATAAGTCCCCAGTCTATGGTTTCCTGTGATAATAGCCCGGATGGACTAAATCGGAGTGATTTGATATTGGACTGATGAATCTGAAGCACTACAAGAATCTCAGTCACTTAAGACAAACTCCACCATATTTATCATTCATTCATTCAACGTTTGTTTCTTCATCAGCATCTACTAGTGCCAGGCACTACACTAACACAGCATGTTGGCTGACATCACAAAATCCATCCGTTCTGACATGGATGCAATAACCATACAGATAAACTACAGCGATGGCAAGAGCTGTGACCAGAGGGCACAAGGCTCTAAGAAAGGGTAAAGGGATTTAACCTGGTCGTGAAAGTCAGGGAAGGCCTCCCTGAGAAGACAGCACTTTTCTGAGACCTAAGGAAGAGTAAGAGATAATCACGTGAAGAGGAGTGGGAGGAGGTAGGAGGACACCAGGCTCGGTGCAGCTGGGAAACAAAAAAAACACCTAAGGATGGGCGGTTGTGATGGGACCGACGCTGGGGCAGTGGCCAGGGACATCAGGCCAGACATCGAAGGCTGGGTAAAGGTCTGGATCTTTATTAGAAGCGTTGGAGATTTTTAGGCACCACCAGAAAGGGAAAGATTTGAGGATTATTTGGAAGGTGAAACTGACAGCCTGGTGATGCATCGGTTCTATACACTCAGCTTGCTATGGCAGAAAACTGGACAAAGAGAGAAAAGGAAAGGTCAACAGCAAGGGTTGGAACAAAAGGATTTCCCAGCCCATCTTAAGATAATCAAAAACTTAAACGATCAGGGTGTGCATTTCCAGAGTGGTACCCAACACTCAGCTCATTCTGTACAGTTCTGCAAACCAGAAATGAGCCTCACAGCTTGATAACACTGAGGGTCAACTCATACCCACCAATGGAGATGAGTCCTATTTTGCATTGCTCTCACTAGAACATAGAAAAAAAAAAACTATAATTCTTGTGCTGCTACCAACATTATTATGCATCAGTATAACAGGGTACTAATTTTAATCTGCACAAAAATCAGAGAATTTTCATGCTGTGAGGAACCTTAAACATTATCTGAATATTTGTGAATTTTTCCAGTATGTTCATAGATGTTTTCATGTATAATTTATTTCCTACTAACATGTATGTTTGGTGTCCTCTAAATAAACTATGTTTTTCATGGACTTAACCCAGGTGTATTGCCTTTGGAGCCCCTATCAATCCCACCTGAACCCCATGGGACACACACACACACACACACACACACACACACACACACACACACACAGAAATGCGCACATGCACATGGATAAGACTGTACCCAGAAGATGCTCAATCACCACTGTTAGTTGACTATCTGACAACAGACCAAAAGCTCCCTCTGAGTCTGACAGTCAAAGCCACAAAGTCAAGAGAATGGCCCATTTAAAAGAATCTGGTAAAATCGTAGGGTAGAGAAGAGGTGAACAGTCAGACTCCCTCCACTGGCTCATCAAAGAATGGAAAAACCTGAAAGGAGCTAGAACCTGTGGTCCCAGCCCTTCTCCATGCAGGGAAGACAGTTCTGTCACCCATAGGAAGAGTGGTCGAGGCTCAAACAGGAGAGCTGAGAAGGATGCCATATCGCTGGTTAAAAAGCCAGGGGGGTGTTTCCCTGGTGGCGCAGTGGTTGAGAATCTGCCTGCCAATGCAGGGGACACGGGTTCGAGCCCTGGTGTGGGAAGATCCCACATGCCGCGGAGCAACGGGGCCCGTGAGCCACAACTACTGAGCTTGCGCGTCTGGAGCCTGTGCTCCGCAACAAGAGAGGCCGCGATAGTGAGAGGCCTGCACACCGCGATGAAGAGTGGCCTCCGCTCGCCACAACTAGAGAAAGCCCTCGCACAGAAACGAAGACCCAACACAGCCAAAAATAAATAAATTAATTAATTAGTTTAAAAAAAAAAAAGTCAGGGGGGAAATAAGTATATTCAGCAAACTGAGAAGTGCTGCAATTTTAGAAAGAAAGTCGCTTTCTTAGATGACAGCAGAAGTTACTTCCAGCTTTTTCCTTACTTTGATCCATCAGTGTTGCCCTGGCCACCAACCAAGTTCACACGGTCCAGACATTTTAAATGGAATCAATGTGTTAGCACCCCTATTTTTCAAAATGTAGAGGACATATATCTAAGATTAAACCTGTACAAACCAACCCCTAGATGTCATTGTTGCTGCTAAAATATCAAATCTTGAGTCTTTGAAATTCTAAATCTGAAGAGATAGCAGTGTTAATCTGAATAAGCCACTTAAATAATGCAAATTCAATTCACTTTCAATTTTTCAAAGCCAAGTCCAAAGTCTTCTGGACTTCTTAACCAAAATGTAACTAAATCTTAGGGTGTTAGCACGCATTCTGTTGCCAAAAAAAATCCACGTTTAGGAAAAATAGGCTGGAAACGCACGTAGTCGTATGTAACATGACTAACTGGGCTCACATCAAATTCCACGACTGATGAGCTTATTGTAGCGTAGCTCGGTGATCCTGGCCTCTTCTTTTCCGTGTGTCCTCTGACATCCGTGCTTGCCTCTGCCATTGGTGTTGGACCCCAGAGCTGTCTGTCCTTCCCACCCAGGGCACGCTGAAAGAACAGAGGTGCTCCTTGGCCCTCCACCGCACACCCTAGTTCCAATTAGCCTCAAATGCTACTTGTTCTCCGATCGCAGTCTCACCTCCATCTCTTCCTTCCATTTCATATCATTCCAGTCTGAACCTTTGCAATAATAATACTTGTTGTTTATCGATCGGGCATATCAGTGCTTCCTATACATTATGTCCTTTAAATTTTTCAGTAGCCCTGCAAGATAGGTATCACTATCCCCATTTTACAGATGAAGTAGCAGAGGCACAGCGAGGTTAAGTACCTTGCCCCAGATCACATAGCCAGTGAGTGTTAATAGGTTTTGAAGCTCAGGTGAGACCCAGTCCACAGCCTGGATTCTTAGAGCCTCTCTGGAGTCAATTCCCAGGTCCCTAACCGGACACCATCTTTATTCTCTCTCCCAAGCCCCCAGCTCTCAATCAAATTGCTGTGCTTCCCCAAAATGGCTTTCAAGTAGCTCCTCAAATAAAGCCCAGATCTGGGAGCATGTCTGCTGAATGAAATCACTTCTTCATTCAGTCAACGAGTGTTTACTGAGTGTAACTGCATTCGGGGTCCTATTCTAGGCCAGGGGGAATATTGATGCACAAAACTGGCAAGCTCCCTGGGTTCTTGGAGCTCATTCTCTGCCAGGGTAGACAGTTGCTGAGGCAGGGATTACACACGTAATTAATGACTGCAGAGCCAAGTCCACAAAGATGCGTGAAACAAGATAAGCAGAGCCCCTAACACAGGGCCCTGCACCACGAGGGCCCCCAGTAGATGCTTGCTGCCTGTCTCTGCTAGGTCAGCCTCAGCCCCAGCGTGCCTTTCAGGGCAAAGCTCTCCCTACTCCCCACTCCAAGCCCTCCATGCCAGGCAGAAGCATCTTCACAATCCAGACAGATGCCTTGTGTTCACTCTTACCGCACACTTCCATTCATGTTGGTCCATATTCTTCCACATACCAAGCTGATTTATTCAAGACCTTAGCTCAGGCTTCTCCCCTCCCATCAGCTGGGCACAGGGTTCTCCCTCCATGGGACCCAGAGGTGTGAGCTGAGGGAGAGGTGCTAGTGCAAGAGGGGTAGATGATATGGGAGCCTGGCCACTTGCTCATGAAGCTCACATGTGCCCTGCAGCAGCCCCACGCATGCCTGATTCTGGATATACCACTTCCATCTCACAATAGACCTCAGCTGGATCCTCCCAATCTTATGTCTTGCTGGAGCCACTGAAGACTAGTTTCGGCCTCATGGCCAGAAAAGGCATGACAATTACAGTACGGACCATCTCTGGGTGCCATATGCATTTTCCCTTTCCTTTCTCACTCATGTCTCTTTCTCAATGAAAGAAACACCCCAGAAGATCAAACAATGCTCCTCATGCCTGGTCTTCCATAGTATATGAAGAGCTCAGACTGGAGGACCTTAGAAGGTAGTCTACTTACTGTCTGTGGTTATCCATTTACTGATGTCTTAAGGAAGCAAGAGGTGGAACTCCCAGCCGGCTGATGGTGATGCCAGCAGCTTCTCCTAGTCTATCACCTCAAGAGGAGCTGTCGAAATAACAAACGACACATTTGGAGGTCACAGGATTACCCTTCAGCCAGGCCCTCTTGGTTTGATTAGCAGTTACTTTTCCTCTTAGTGTCTTTCTTCATCTTCTCCTTCTTCTTTTCATTTTCTTCCTCTGCCCCTCTCATCAATAAAGGTCACTGCGTTAAGGAAACCGTTTCTGTGAGAAGAATTTAACGGTACCCTATTAGAATCACACTGTCTTGTTCAGAAGCAGGTGGTATTACCTGTCAACAGGATTTTGGACACAGCAAATAGCTGCCACCCAACTCAGCTGAGGATCCTGGGCAGATAAAGTGGCCCAAGGAGACAGCCCTCTGGCGGCCTCAAAATCTCATTTTCATTCCCTTGGTAGAAAAGAGACTGACTTTATTGACAAAGACGACTGAAAATTGCTTGAGCGCTCCAATAACCAGTCTGCGTTGAAGCAGAGAGACAGTCTGGCGGAGGCCAGCTGCCTGCTCCTCCGTGCAGCTCTGCCCAACCCTGAGTCTGTGGCACACGCAGACCAGACTGAAGGGAGCCTCCTGACACCCTCACGAGCAGCCCCGCTCCACCTCCACACCCAGCCTGCTGGTGCCTTTCCTGGACCCCAACCATAAATCAACATGAATTCAGGACAGCTCTGCCAGAAAGCAAACTCTTAGACTGATTCAGGGAACCAGGGGTCAGGCCTGGGTTAGCTGGAGAAGGCAAATGTCCTGCTTCCCACTGGAGTGTTCTGTGGCTTGACTGCACATCCCAGGTAGGCCACTAGATGTCGCCACCATTGATTCTTGTCCTTACTCCCAGGTGCTGGTGGTATAAGACAGAGTCCAGGGACCAAGGGAACTCTACAGAATTCCATCACCGCCAGGACTGCAGGGCTGCTTTAGGTCCTCTGACAGTCTGAGCTCCTCGTGGGCCTCTCCTAAACCAGTTAGCGGCTCAGACCCAAAAACAGCTGAGCTGAAAGTTAAGCAAACCCCAACTCTGAGAATAGATGCCCCCTGCTCTTTTTCCAATTCTTCCTGGTCATTATCAGTGTATCCTTCTAGTTTATTCTGGCCCTCAATAAGAAACAAATTAATATGTGTGCCTCGTAGCACCAGAGATTTTTAGATGTCAATGTGCTGCTGAAATGATGTAGGTCTGTGGCTTTTAGCAGAGAATGAATGACAGATGGATAATTTATGCTGATTCTTGAGACCTGAACTATAATTATGAAGTATTTCTAGGTGTACGTTCAGATGCAAAGTGTAAGGAACCTAGCGCTAATATTAATTTATTACTGACAGCAGTATATATAATAATATATCATGTCTTTTAATCTTACATTCCTTCTAACTTACATCAAGCCATCTTTTCATTCATTAATAAAATCAAGCCTTGCCATTATCCTTAATGATGAAGTCCCATTTTGAACCCAGAGGACTCCAATAATTGAACTCTGTACTTCCACGTGCCAGACATTTGAAGCTAAAAAAAGAGGATAAATTGAACTTCTTGTCTTACAGGCAGGATGAAAACATCAGAAAGATGCAGCCTACCTGCTCACAGCCCCACAGGAGCTAAATAGAAAGTCAGGAAAAATTTTTGTGTTTATCTTCTCCACTCACACCACCACATCCCTTTCTTTTCCCCTTTTAGTCCCCTGCCTTCTCTGACCCTTCCACAATCTTTCCTTTTGTGTGTGTGTGTGTGTTTTTTTTTAATTGAAGTATAGTTGATTTACTACGTCATGTTAGTCTCAGGTGTACAGCACAGTGATTCAGTTATACATATATACATACATATATTCTTTTCCCTTTTCCCTTGTAAGTTATTACAAAATATTGAGTATAGTTTGCTGTGCTATACAGTAGGTCCTTGATGGTTATCTACTTTATATATTGTAGTGAGTATATGTTAATCCCGTCCTCCTGATTTATCCCTCCCCCCCCCCACCTTCTTCTTTGGGAACTATAAGTTTGTTTTCTATGTCTGTGGGTGTATTAATCTTTCTTTTTTTGAGGCAGTATAGCCAAAGAATATTTCTTAAAGGTCACGATAAAAATTACAACTAAAAGAAATGCAGGCTAACATGTCTCCTCCAATTCTCTGTGCTGTGCCAAAAACGTCCATGATTAATCCCTTCAAAAGAAATCTAACCTAATCCTATTATGCCAAAGACGAGGTGTCCTTCATGAGTATCATGTCCGGGAACAAGCTGGTCTTCTCCACAAGTTTCAACTGGTTAATGTCTCATTCAGTTTATAACCATTCATTGCCTTGGCAACTTATTCACTGCACTGTACTGAATGTTCCCCAAATTTAAACAGTGCTCTGGTTTAAGCTGTCAAGCACACACCATGTATTATCAGGCAACCTGGTCACTTTAGAAGATACAGATCTGTGACACTTGTAGAAGTGAAACCTTTAAGCTCGTCAGCTAATTAGTGATCCCAAAGTAGAATAATGAGATGTGTGGAGATAAGGATTCAGTTATCTGGGTCATCTCTCATCTGGAGAGAAAATCCGATTCCACTGAGTAGGTACTAGATAACTGAGTAAGCAAGTTTCCTATCTGTAACACTAAATCTTAATATGATTGGTTAATTAAATCATGACAAATGACATTCCGTGGCAAGTGGAAGGTGCTTAAAAGAGATTCGGTGAGATGTCCACAAGTTCAGTGGAACTATACCTGAATGTCTTTGTATTCCCCTGACCTAAAAACGTTTACCGTAATTTTCTGGAGAGCTTCTGTGTAGGAAAGAGAAATACTGAAGTTTTGCTCCACTGGCTTTTTGAAGTTGCCTAGGTTTTTCTATTGGATTCTGTGTCTTATACCTTCTCTGTCTTCAGGAATGAAGGTCCTAATTCTTTTATTAACATTCCTATCTGCCTGTAATGGTTTCTTCTTATTGATTCTGTCTCTTCCAGTTACTTCAGTGTAGGGAAGAGGAGTGTCAGTCAGCAGTGGTTATGTCGTGGTGTGGTAACAAACAGCTCCAAAACCTCAGTGACTTCTCCATTCTATATATTCATTGTGGGTCAGCTAGGGGCTCAGCTCATCACCTCCACTCTAAAATGTGGGCTGACAGGGTGGCCACCATTTCAAACATTGCTGGTCATCAAGCCAGCAGGGAAAGGGCACTCTGGAGGGAACTGCCCTGGCAACTAAACGTTCCAGGAAGGAAGCGGCAGCCCTCACTTCTGCACACAATTCATTAGCCAACACCAGTCAGAGGCCACACCTCTGAGCCAGGAAGAGGGCCAAGAAGTTTTGTCTAACCTTGTGCTGGAAGAGGTACATTGCAAAATAGCTGGTGAATATTAGAAAAGACAACCACAGGAAGTTCAGACAGAGATATACTTAACCTCTCACTTGTTTTAGAATTCCCTTATTTTCCCTAGATTATAGTTTCTCCACTTTGTTTTTGCACTCTGCTCTGGTAAAATAATTCTCTGATTCCTGTTCTGTCAACTTTCATATTCATGGACATTACAGTTAAGACAGTACTAAAGAAAAGCCTCTCTTCAGATAGTTATAAACAAGGATTGTTTGTGTCAGTAGCTCAAGAAGAAAAAAGAAATTTGCACATTGTTTGTTCTCACATTCTTCCTTTTATGTATTTCTGGTTTTCCTCAAATTTTTTTCCTTCCACCCTTCCATGCTAGTCTCCTGCTCAGTCTCTTTTATTGAAAAAAATTACTCAACCCTTTATTTTTCCTTCTTCTTAGCTATTTGGTCCAATTGGCAAAGAATTCTGTGGAATAGCAGAATTCTAAATTTGCTGGTTTCCCAACCCCCCAAATTCAGGTGAATTTGTATCCTGAGATATTTACTGTATCTCAGGAATTACTGACCTCTCTGAACAATGACAAGGTTTTGTTGGATCTTTCTCCCACTTGATAATTGAGAGTCCAGCCTGCTGCAAAGGTCTCTAAGTACATCTGGAAGTCCCCAAGAGATACAGGCATAACTCATTTTATTGTGCTTCATTTTTTCTTTTTAATGAGCTTTGCAGATATTGCATTTTTTGCAGATTGAAGGTTTGTGACAACCCTGCATCAAGCCAGTCTATCAGTGCCATTTTTTTCAATAGCATTTGCTCATTTCATGTCTCTGCATCCCATTTTGGTAGTTCTCAAAATACTTCAAACCTTTTCATTATTATTATGTTTGTTATAGTGACCTTTGATGTTATTATTGCAAAAAGATTATGAATGTGAAGGCTCAGATGATGGTTAGCATGTTTTAGCAATGAAGTATTTTTTAATTAAGGCATGTATGCTGTTTTTTAGACATAATGCTATTACACACTTAAGACATTACAGTAGGGTGTAAACAAAACTTTTATATGCACTGGGCAACCAATTGAGGTCAAATTCATGTGACTCGCTTTATGGCAGTGGTCAGAGAACCAAATCCACAATCTCTCCCAGGTATGCCCGTATCTCAATGAACAAGTTCATTACTATGACTGGAATCTTCAGTTTTACTTCCTTCCTACTGTTCACAGCCCACCTGCTCAGTCTGGATCCAAGCACCCTGCTGTGTAGTTCCCAATACACCAAACCTGTCCAGCATTCCTGAAGCTGGGTGGAACGCTTAACTAACATTGCATTTTACTCTGTCAGCAGGGGGATGGAAACAGGACTGCTTATAAAGCTGGCATGTATGTCATAAAACAGATCCAAATGACCAACACCATGGTGCCCTCAGAGGACTGAGGTTGTGCTACCAGGTGAAGCAAGCTACCAAGTCTGGTCCTACAACTCTCAGGATGAGTTCTTTCCCTCAAAATCCTCAATCTCTCCAGCAAATAGATTTCCCAGGGCCAGCTCTGCCCCTCACCAGGCACACTTGAAGTCCAGCCATGAACCTAGGTAGCACCTCTACATTTTAGCCAAGAATACCACAAAAAAGTATAGCCCAACCAAAAGCTGTAACAAATTCAGAAGCATAGGGCTGTAAAGAATGTCCACGCCCACTGCTTAGAGCCAGTGAGGGAAAGGAAACCTAGCCCACAGCAGGTTTGGGCGACGTGGGGAGACTCCAAAGTGAGCACTCACTGACTTCTAGACCCAACGACCACTGAGAAGGCCACGCTTGGGCCGTGGGAGCCCGACAACCCGCGCCTTAACCCCACCCAGGAGCCGGGCATTGCAGTGAGCGGGCAGGGTATCCTCTTCGCGCCCGCCCAGCCCGGCGCCCCGGGATGCCTATGGGCGGGGCCTGAGCATCGCCCCGCCCCCTCCGCCCGCCACTCGGGTCACCTGACCTGCCCGCGGCTCACGTGATCCGTCCCCAGCGCCGCCATTTTGGAGCTCTGGATGAGGAGGGGAAAAGCGGGGGAAAAGAGGGAAAAGAGCAGGGAGAGAGGTGGGCGAGGACGAGGGCGAGGGCACGGCCGGGCTCCTGGCCGGCCAAAGGAGGCTCGCGGAAGCAGCAGCCGCCGCCCGACCGCAGGTACCGCGCCCCGGGGCCGCCCCTCCGCCCGCTGTTAGCGCCGCCGCCGGCCATGTGCGTCCTCCCCTCAGGCCTCTACCGGCGCCGGCTTCCTCAGCCGGCAGACACCCGCCCGATGCTGGCCACATGCCCCAAGTTCCGTGTCCCTTTTCAGTCCTCTGTGCCGCCCACAGCAAGGCCTGTGGAGACCCCGGGCTTGCCCTGCACCTGGGGGTGGGGGGGAACCTGCCGCTGCCCGCGTACTCTCACCAGCCCGGCCCGCAGGCAGGCCCGCCGGGTGTCGCTTCCCTCCCCTTTGCACGTGTGAAACCCCTTAGGCCTGTCGGGATGGAGCGAACAACGGTGTCCTCACCACGTCTGTTGATTTCTTTTCTCAACCCGCATCTCCCAAGCCACTGCTTGGTGGAGGAAAAGCTAGTACATAGACGCCGTTCTGGTGTTCTGCACCTATTTCGAGCCTCCTCCATGAAGTGGTCTCCCCAGAGATCGCTGAGATCATTGGGAAAAGCTCCCACCGTGTAAGACCTGGGGGCATCCGTAGTGAATGGTTTGCGTGTGGAAGGCCTGGATGATTAATTAGGCAGAGGCCACCATCCCAGCCCGTAGGCGATCTTTTTAGTACTGCAGTGGGCTGTAATTTGCTGTCAGTCTGCATCTCTCCTCTCCGGCAATTACTGGATTTATCAGTAATTGAATTTGTTCTTTGAGTTTGTACTTTCTTCAGTACTCTGCTCTGATTCAATGTATGGGTTGCATTACTGATTAAAAGAGAAAGCCTGGCTCTTCATTTCTTTACTTCACTAACTCGTTTAAAATTAATTTCAGGGGAAAGCCAAATACGTGCTTTCTGCCCTGGCAGTAAACTGTTTACTTAACCATAATCGATAAAGTTGCATTCTAGGTGAAATGGATACCATTCTTTGATCTTTTAGATTCATTCTAGGTAGTATAAGAAACAGTAGCAAAGAAATGTAGGACCAGCGCAGGAAAGTGCCTTAGAAGACATATAGGTCAGTTCCCTGCGTTTTATCTTTCATGATGCCGTTCAGTTGTAGAACTGCTGGAAGTTTGCAGTCACCCTTTAGATTGTAGTTTTGGTTAAGATTAAAATGGCAATATACAATTTATAGTTTCTTATTTATTAGAAAGTGTTATCAGTAAAACCAATAGTATTTTGAGTTAATTAGATAAATTCTGAGCTAAAACATAAAATACACAATTATTGGAGAAGTTTCCAGAGCTATTTTTTCTAACTGGTGCAAAATCCTGGAATCTGCTTGTTAGGTAAATTATGTAAATTTGCGTCACGTAGTGGGTTGCGTGAACATTCCTCTGAATTTCTTTTTGACATGCAATATTGGGCAATTTTTCACTGCCAGAAAAAAAAAAATCATTACTTTGTTTCACCAAGAAAGAGAAATGTTTGATACTATGTACTTTCATTCTTGGCCACAGCTGGATTTTGAAGATCGATCCAGGGGACTGTATTAATTTCAGGAATTGATTTGAAAGACACAGACAGGCTCTGCCACTTAACAGCCATGTAACCTTGGGTAAGTCACTTAAACTGCACTGAGTGTTTCCTTATTTGTAGAATTGTGTAACACCCACCTAGCCTGTCCCAAAGACTTAATGAAGCTCAAACATAACATGTTTGATACTGCCTAGCTGTAAGGGGCTGTTGCTCTTTTCAGTATTTATACTTAATACATTTTTTTGTTCACACTGAGAATTAAGAGGAAAATTGGTGTATTGAGAAAGGATGGATTTAGAATCAGATAGGCCTGGATTCCAATTCTTAAACTAGCTATTACTTTGCATCTGTGAACCTCAGATTCCTTATCTGAAAATAAAGAGGCCAGTATTACCAGGAATTTCATGAGTAATACACAGAATCTACACTGGCACTACTCTCTGGTCTGTGAGCACCTCAAGGGCAAGGGTTCCCTCTTACTTATTTTGGTAGTCTCCCGCACATTGCTTGGCACATTATAGGTGCTCAGTAAATGTTAAATCTGAATATTGGTTAACATTAGTTAGACCTTATGTCTTAATTGCAGCTGCCAAATTCAAATATTCTCTCAGGCTCGATGCCAGCTAAGAAATTTTATACTATGAAATTCATATACTTTGATATTTACACTTGGTTTTTTCTTTGTGGGCAATTAATAATTAAGCTAAGGAGATTTTAATTCAAGTAAATTATAGCTGATGTTAGTAAGGTAAATCTATAAATAATGTGTAAGCAGTTTCAAGGTAACTTTTTATAGACAGTTTATAGGACAGGAACATGAAAGTTCATCCAGCACAACTCTTGTTTTACATCTGCAGAATGTAAAACGCTCAGAAACAGTGACTTGCCTAAGGTCACACAGCTGAAGTTCCTCTAGGAGAGGGACCCATGAGCTATGTCTCCTGCCTTCTTTTGGCTGGAGCAAAATGGATATTTTATATTTTACAATTACGATAATGTAGAAGAACGAGGAATTGGCTATTACTTCTATAACACAATTTTTTTCTAATTGGAAAGAACAAATTCTTAGTCTGAAAGAAAAGATTCTTTATATAACAAACTGAACTGTCTTTGTACGTTCACAGAAAATTACAGCCTTTCTCTAGCTCCACCCAAGCCCCCATGAATTGTTCAACTTGATTTTACGTATGATAACCATACGGCCATACTGAAAGGAACTAATTAGATGTACAAATAAACCAAATAGCAAATTGTAAGGAAATGAAGACAACTGAAATAATTTGGCTTTATTTTTGGGAAAGACATTAATTATTAGCTTTTGCCTATGGGATTCTGTTGTTTAGGGAAGACTTGAGACTCAGTGGAGAAGGCTGTAGAACTTTTCTGGCTTGCGATACAACTTTTATTTATTTATTTATTTATTTATGTATTTATTTATAACAATTTGATATATTTGGTCGAATGTTATGTCTAAAGATTCCAAATGAGAAAACCCGTGTTTTGTTGATGTCTATAGTCTTTCCTCATCCTAGTAAACCTTATTGTTCAGCCATATTGATCTTTTCAGTAATCCCTAGATAGCATGCTTATTCTCGCTTCTGAAAATCTAATGTTATGGCTGCTTTCTTGTCAACAAATTTCCAAGAGAGCAAAATGGCACACTCAAATTAGGATAATTCAGGGAGGATGTATTTACAAAGATACTTATAAAGTTGTAGGATTTGTATAGGTAAACCACAGGAATAATTCTGTCATCCGGAGCTCGCAGCATCAGGAGAAGGGAGAGTCCTGTAGAATAGCCTGCCTGGAGAGAATGGCCTTTTGTTGAGGAACACAGCCACTTCAAGGTGACCTAGAGGGAGGGAACCAGGGAAATGAATGTCTTGATCTCCCTTTGCTGCCTTCTTCTGATCTCCTGTCATGGCTCCCCATTGGCATAACTCAACCAGAGGGCATGGGAGCCTAATGATGTAATCCCTCCTGGGATAGAGAATAGAGTGGAAAAGAGGAGACAGCCCAGAGGGGCAAATGGGTAACATCCAGCATGCTCTTCTTTTGGAATACAGTGTGCATCTTACCTCTTCAAGAAGCCTTTGCTTCCCTTCCTAGACCAAAATGAGCTCTTCAGTCTCTGTTAGGATTTGGTCATTGGGTGTTGCCTTCTGACTATTTCATCTTGTGTACTGCTGGGTTATTTTAAAGCTGTTAATTCTTTTTAACTTCTAAATATGTTAGTCTTATCCACTTAACTCAGTTTTAAACTCTGTGAGTACTATAAATTTAAAATTTTCTCCATTCTTCTTGGTACTTGGCTTGGTGTCTTGTACATAATGTTGTTTTTTTTTAATAAATTTATTTATTTGTTTGTTTATTTTTGGCTGCGTTGGTTCTTCGTTGATGCACGGGGGCATTCTCTAGTTGCGGCGAGTGGGGGCTACTCTTCATTGTGGTGCACAGACTTCTCATTGCGGTGGCTTCTCTTGTTGCGGAGCACGGGCTCTAGACACGCAGGCTTCAGTAGTTGTGGCACGCAGACTCAGCAGTTGTGGCTCACAGGCTCAGTAGCTGTGGTGCACGGGCTTAGTTGCTCCGCGGCATGTGGGATCTTCCCGGACCAGGGATCGAACCCGTGTCCCCTGCATTAGCAGGCAGATTCTTAACCACTGTGCCACCAGGGAAGTCCTTTAACTTTTTATTTTTAAAAATTTTAAACATTTACACAAGTAGAAAGAATAACATAATGAACTCCTAGATACTCATGATTCCAGCTAGAAAATTTGCCGTTCTTACTTTATTTCCTCAACCTCTTCACTCGCCCCCACTCCCCGTTGGTATTTTTTTTTTTTTTTTTTAGGTTTCATTCAGCTTGATCTCTTCTTGGAGGTCATGGATAGTATGCGGATTATCATAATCCAGGTTGTCGGCAATCTTGAGCCACTAGGATTGAATCTGTACTCCTTATTTTTATCTCTTTTATTATTCAAATTTTACTTCACAACATGTAATCCCATATGTATTCAACACACACGCACACGCACATTGGTGGCCTAAGTGAAATTTTGGTGAAAATTTTGAGTTGGCCAATATTCAACTTAACTTCCTCTCTGTGTATACTTTATTATGAGCTGTTTATCTAACCTTTTTTAACAAAGCCTTTTGTTTTAATGAGACTTGTGCATCGACTTTGCCATGTGGACCCCAAATGGTTTTTCAGGTGTTTCTTGATGTATTTTATGTTGTCATATCTGTTTTATAGGTGCCATTTCTGTACTTATCCCCAAATGTATGCAGCCTCTAAAATGAGATACTTACATAAATGTTCAGGGAAAATTGGAGCATCTGCTGCAAATTTCCATTAGCTCTTAATGCTTGAGCAGACACAGCTTTAAAATCTGAATGTTTTGTCAGATTCTTCTGTATTAGTCTTTTTCTTGAGATAAGATGAACTCCTCCTCTTCTTCATTTTGCTTTCTTTTTAAGGTACACACTGAAATATCCACAGGGAGCAAGTTTGCACTGCTCTGTCTCCCTCCTATTATGTCATTAAATAGAAGAAGGATAATGAGTCATCTTTGTAGCCCTGTGGGTGTGCAAAGTCTGTTGAGCAAATATTCACTGGTTCACCTCCAGATTATCAGTCAACCTACGTGGATGTCACATTTCACGGGAAGGAGACCTTCCATCTATAGTAGTGCACCAAATCTTATGTAAGAAATTAAATGTTCAGGGATTCCTATTAGCTATTATTTAAGACATTTGCATTTAACAATTGAATTGAAAGAAATAAAGCCTTAAGTGAATGACCCTAGAGGGAAATCAGTAATCACATGAAGAGCCAAAGCTTCCCT
This sequence comes from Balaenoptera physalus, assembly GCF_965194825.1. Classification (NCBI taxonomy): domain Eukaryota; kingdom Metazoa; phylum Chordata; class Mammalia; order Artiodactyla; family Balaenopteridae; genus Balaenoptera; species Balaenoptera physalus. Next base: position 19,323,864 of record NC_138900.1, on the reverse strand, counting down.
TGGCCTAAAAATGTGGAATTCTCGGGCAGTAAGGTGACTTATGAAGTCACAAAGGGTTTTTCTAAAGAAACAAATTGTTTCCCCCACCGGTCCCTTCTTTAGTGACTTAAGGTTGAGTGTAGAGATTTAAAAACATTTCTGTTCTTCCTACTTGAGAAAGATGTAAAGGAGCTAGTCTTTTGAGAGGTAATGCCCTCAGGTTGTTTAGGGGAGACAGTGGCTAAAGGGCCACTGGCCTTGGGGAGCTGGCATAGCTGTCATTGTTGTAATGGCTGTGGAATGCATTCCCTGCTGGGAGTGCAGCTAGAAGTGGAAGAGAAAAAAGCTGATCGCACAGAGCAGAGTATCAGGACAGAGGGAAGAAGTAGTACTGAAGAAGCTGAGAGTAAAATGTTTACCTTTTTGCATGACATGGATCTGGGTATAGAAAGTTAGTGTGCCACGAAGAGCAGAAAATGAGAGGAAAAGCCATAACTGCTGTCAGTTGATGTGGGAGAACTGGGCCTGCAGCTGGTCAGAGCACTGGTGAGGTCTTGTGGGAGTTTAGGTATGATCTTGGCAGTGGCTAAAGGGCCCCTATATGTTGATTCAGCCATTCGAGGGAAGAGGAGCCATGATTCACCTCCTGAAAAGAATTCAGAGCCTGTGACTGAGGTTTAAGAATAGTATGATCTTTGGTCTATAGCTAGTGCCACTAGAAATTTTGCTGGCATTTATTGAATGTTGTGAGTAAGATTCCAGAATGCACCTAAAATGTGGAAAAACAAAACTTGTTGCTGGAAAAAAGCCTAAACTTAAAAATGTGATCCAAGTCAACAAATTAATCTCACTTTAAGCCAAAGGAAATGTTTGAAATGAAAGTACTGCCAGGAAATAGAGTATTCAAGATTTAGGCTGAAAGATAAGCATTTTATGTTAATGACTTCCTCGGCCATAACACATTACTAGAACCTACAGATAACCTGTAGGAAATGACTTTTTTAAGGCCTCTGTGCTTTTTTTAGACCTAAAACACGACTAGAATATCAATTTTTTCCTTCTCCGATGCCCCTTTCCCTTTCAGAAAAAAAAAATGTATGTGTGTATGAGTAATAGTTGACCGCTAATATGACCTCTAGAAAAAACCACAGCATAGTTTGTGGTTTATCTTCAGGAAAATAAATCAAAGGAAGTAAAAGAAGGAACTGGATCATTGCTTTTATTTAGTTTCATTTGCATGATACTTCTCAAAATACTCTGTGCCCTTTACAATAAGTTACATGCCCATATTTTCACAATTCCAAAGATCTAGGGAGAAAAAATAAAAACAAAAACAAAAACATGCTTTTAGTAATAAAACCACAATTATATTTGGCGTAAGAAGTTGTCTCCCAAGAATTGTATCAATCATGTGTTGACTTTACAGAATAGTATTTCATAATAACTTGAGGTGGTTCCACATGCCCTGGGAATGGCTGTATTCCTTTGATAATGGAATAGCAGTCTTTTTTTTTTTTCTGGCATTGTGCAAAAGAGAAGGAGTACTGATTAGGTCCAGCTAGATGTCTAGGGGAAAGAAAGTGAAGAAAAAAGGAGATGTAGATTGTTAAAGTCATTTCCAAAGAAAGAAATGAAGGGTGGAAACATCTCAATCATCAGTCTTGATAGGGGACAGCATTCCAAAGAAAAATTCTAAGCAATTTAAGTCTCTGTTGAGGATAGCCAGGTATATTGATATGGAACTCCCAGGTTAGAAAATACTTAGATTAGCTTAAATCTAAGAGTAGTTTAGATTTCCTGAATTATATGCCTGTAATGATCCTGTAACCTGGTGATTCTTTCTGTCATATATTCTCCTTTTTAGATATGGAAGAAAGCAGCAGTGTCGCCATGTTGGTGCCAGATATCGGGAAACAGGAAGCTATGTTGACTGCCAAAACTGTCATCAGCTCATCACTGGAAATTGATGAAAAAAGAAAAACTAAAACAGATCCATTAATCCATGTTATTCAGAAGTTAAGCAAGATAGTGGAACATGAAAAGTCACAAAAATGTCTTTTAATTGGCAAAAAACGGTCACGTTCAAGTGCTGCAACACACTCTCTTGAAAGTCAAGAATCGTGTGAGATTCCAGCTAAAGTAACCCAGTCACCTGCTGCTGATAATAGAAGGGCTGAGATGTCACAAATACATTTTACCCCTGACTCTCTTGCCCAGAACGATGGGAAGGCTATGTCTTACCAGTGTAGCCTTTGTAAGTTTCTGTCATCATCTTTTTCTGTGTTAAAAGATCATATCAAGCAACACGGTCAGCAGAATGAAGTGATATTAATGTGTGCAGAGTGCCATATTACATCTAAAAGCCAAGAGGAACTTGAAGCTCATGTGGTAAATGACCACGAAAACGATGCCAACAGTCACACTCAATCCAAAGCCCAACAATGCGTAAGCCCCACCAACTCTTTGTGTCAGGGAACCTCAGGAAGAAATAATGAAACCATTCCTGACATCCCAGTAAGTGTGGACAGCCCACAGACTCATACCATCCAAACGGCGTCTGTGGCAGAAATGGGTAGGAGGAAGTGGTATGCCTACGAACAGTATGGCATGTATCGATGCTTGTTTTGTAGTTACACTTGTGGCCAGCAGAGAATGTTGAAAACACATGCTTGGAAACATGCTGGGGAGGTTGATTGCTCCTATCCAATCTTTGAAAATGAAAATGAACCCCTAGGCTTGCTGGATTCTTCAGTGGCCGCTGCACCTGGTGGGGTCCACGCAGTAGTCATTGCAATTGGAGACAATGAACTGAGTATCCATAACGGGCCATCAGTACAAGTGCAGATTTGCAGCTCAGAACCATTATCATCTTCGTCTCCTTTAGAACAGAGTGTGGAAGGGGGCGTTCATCTAAGTCAGTCAGTTACCCTCGACCCTAATGAGGAAGAAATGCTGGAGGTGATTTCGGATGCAGAGGAGAACGTGGTTGCTGATAGCCTACTTTCATCAGCACAGAAAATCATTAGCAGTAGCCCAAATAAAAAAGGTCATGTTAATGTGATAGTGGAGCGTCTGCCAAGTGCTGAAGAGACTCTTTCGCAGAAACATTTCCTCATGAATGCTGAAATTGAAGAGGGGAAAAACCTGAACCAGACAGAAGCCAAGATTGGATGTGAAGGAAGAGATGAAGTCTATCATGCTGATAAATGTACTGTCGATATTGGGGGGCTGATCATAGGCTGGAGCAATACAGAGAAGAAAGACAGCGAGTTAATAAATAAAGGACTGGCTACTGATGAGAATGCCCCACCAGGCCGAAGAAGGACAAATTCTGAGTCTCTCAGACTACACTCATTAGCTGCAGAAGCCCTGGTCACCATGCCTATAAGAGCTGCAGAGCTAACACGAGCCAACCTTGGGCACTACGGGAATATAAAGCTTTTAGATCCAGACACTGGACAAAGGCAAGTAGATGGTACGTTGGCAGCATATTCTAAAATGATGTCACCACTTAAAAACTCTTCAGAGGGATTGACTAGTTTCAACCAAAGCAACTCTACCTTAGTAGCACTCCCAGAGGGTAGGCAGGAATTGTCAGACGGGCAAGTTAAGACAGGCATCAGCATGTCCTTACTCACCGTGATTGAAAAATTAAGGGAAAGGACAGACCAAAACGCTTCCGATGATGACATTTTGAAAGAGTTGCAGGATAATGCCCAGTGCCAACCCAACAGTGATACAAGTTTGTCAGGAAGCAACGTCGTGGAGTACATCCCAAACGCTGACCGGCCCTACCGCTGCCGCCTGTGTCACTACACCAGCGGAAACAAGGGCTACATCAAGCAGCACTTGCGAGTCCATCGACAGAGACAGCCCTATCAGTGTCCTATCTGTGAGCACATAGCTGACAACAGCAAAGACCTGGAGAGCCACATGATCAACCACTGTAAAACAAGAATATACCAGTGCAAGCAGTGTGAAGAATCCTTCCATTATAAGGTAAGCATTGGTTCATGAAATCATTCGGAGAACCTTAGAATTTTAGAGCATGGAGGGAGCTTTGTAGATACAGTCCACCCACCTCATTTTATAGGTAAGGAAACTGAGCCCCAGAAAAGTTTGGTAATCTGCCCATGGGATCCCAACTAATTAGTATTAAAGTTGGGACTGAAGTCTGGGTCGTCTGGTGTAGGACTTTTTCCCCCTGCCTGCCACCTCCTTAACAGGCCCTGTGTTTATTGGTTTAGTGTTTCCATGTGTATATCTTTTTTTAAAGTGTGTTGATTTTAAAGTGCAAGGGAATTACAAGGGGATGTACAGTGGAGGGACATTGTACACACATTTGACTTACACAAATTTAACCCTATGTCATCGATGCAAAAAAATACCTTTTTTTCATCTTACGTGGCCCCAAAATGCAAGTCTTTCACTTCAGCTGCTACACAGCCAACCAACAGTGATTTATATCCTTGCACAAGCAAAAATGGACTATGGGACTTAATGAAAGACAGTGCAGTGGAAATAGAGCCATGTATGTTATATTTTATGGGAAGTTTACAGTACTTTCAAGGATTACTTTGACCGTGATTTTCATTTTAAGTGCTACCTAAAACCAACAACCAGTATGAAAATACTGTTTTTGTAAAGGCAACTTGTGTTCATTGAATCATTGGTTTAGAACTTTTCTTCAATATGCCAGTTGACTGGTGGGGTGGGGGGGAAGTGTATTGTAAAGGGCTAACTGGGATGTCGACTTTTTTCTCAGATTAGCCAGAATTGGGGTCCAGCTGGTAGTAAACAGGTAAGCAGGAATTAAAAAGCCTTTGAGTCTGAGATTCACTGCCTCTTGGATTGCTCTCATGAAATTCTGAAATGGCCTCTGGCCACTGGACAAGTAGCCATCCAAATGGGCTGCAAAGGCAAGTTCCAGGAGCTTCTTTTGCTGCTGCACTCTTGATTCATGGGTGTGGGCGTAAGGAGGAAGATGTCCTTGGAGTCTCAGTTCCAACTAAGTCTCTTTTACAAATTTAGTGGATATTTAAAGGCAGAAATCAGCTGAAGTGCAGAAGTTAACTGATTGGATTTATTTTTGTGCAAGTGCTGAGTTATCCCTGAACGCTCTGCCCTTCCCTCTGGGCTCGCCAGTGTCTCAGGAAGCACACACATGCCATGCATGAGCACTCCCTCGGACAGTGGTGGCTTCCTTTCAGAGAATGTGAAAGGAGGAACTGCCTTTTTGATAAGATTGTGTTTTCCCTAGTGTATTTCTTTCCATAAGCTGTCAAATGTTTCAAGTAATCTTTTAACACGTTTGATTTTTAAATATTGGTAGTAGTGTGTTCTAGGTACTAGGCCACGAAAGCAGTTAACTCCTTCTACAGCCTCCTAGTAACTGTATAAGTATGTTTATTGAAAATTACATATTAATTTCTCTCAATTTTTTAGAGTCAACTGAGGAACCATGAGAGAGAGCAACACAGTCTTCCAGATACCTTGTCAATAGCAACTTCTAATGAGTCAAGAATTTCCAGTGATAAAACTGATGGAAAATGTGTTCAGGAAGGTATCTGCATTTTTTTGTATAGATGATATTGACTAGCATATGAAGTAAAAAATGCCCTTCGTTGTCATGTGGGTTATTTTCAGGACTAAAGCTCCATCTATTCGCCTCTATTTTTAAACTGTGTGAGTGAATCTTATCTCTGAGTACTAAATGAAGTACTATATTAGTAAGTACTCAGCCTCAACTGTATAGGTAGATATACTCTGCAATGTGTGCTGTCCTATAAGAGCCAAAGTACAGCAGAAACCCTGAGATGACATGCCAGCAAGCCAGGGAGGCTGCAGCACAGAAAGAAAGCCTCCTTTCCTCTCTCAGTACCAGTTGACCCACTGAGAACGTAGCTTTTGCAGATGGTAGACCCCCACCTCAATCTTTAACTGAGGCTTCCTGCTGTGATCTTATTCTTATCCAAGTGTAACTGCCAGATTTCATCTGCATTATTTAAAAACACAACACAGGCTGTTTTTATGTACTGGTTAGGTACCAGTCGGCCGAGTTTCTGCTAATAGGAATATTAGAATCAAAAGATTTAATTAGAGTTTCATGAAAAGGCGGATGCCACATCCGGAGAATTAAAGTGTAATAAGCTGTGCTTCCTTGCATCAGCTCACTTAAACTGATATACTTTAAATGTCTCAAGTGTAGTACATAGTGTTTATGGGAAGTAAAACATACTGGGGTGACTTTCCTTTTTAGATTTCCTAAGAATTAAAGTTAGGAACAACTGCAGAGTAAAATGTTTTACCATAATGTTTCATTAGATTATACCCCAGAAAGCAAAACTGATTCTAGAATGTTTCTGAAAGAACTGATTTTGATACCACTGTAGCACCAAAATTCCCTTGTCAAACAGATGTCATCCCTGTAAAACTATCCAAAGCAAAAGGAGTTTATGACATAGCATCTGTTCCTGCCATAGATGGCTGAGCTAAAACTGTTTTGTTTCCTTTTTACAAAATAGCCCTAAATGCCTCCTTTTATTTTAATTCATTATGTTTCCATATCCCCTTTAAAGGAGACATTAAAACATTTGATATCTTTGGGCCATAAATCTCTAATGAAGGAATAAAGTAAGTACTACTCACTCAGTGGCACCACCTGTGGTTACTACCAGCGGTAGAATATGTCTTTTCTAGCACCATCTCTAAAAACAATAATTTAAAACTGGCCAAATGGGTTAACAAATTAAAACGCACAATTTGAATTAAAAAGATTGAAATGTCAGCTCAAAATTAAAATAACCAATTTGAGCTTCATGGCATTAGCGTCTATCCACCACATTCCATTTTGCAGCCTCCTTTCTTTGTGGCTCATGCTCTGTTTCTTAGGGCTACACGTATGGATTTTAAATTGCTTGCCATGCCTCTCCTCCCCACCCTCACACCCCCACTTGGCTCTATTTGCTGTTCGCTATCGTGGTAGTGTAACAACTCAGACGGCTGATAACCTCCTGTGTACTTACATCTATACTGATACTTTATTGATTTGGTATTAGATCTTTCAAAATCTTGTTTTCAGGCCGAAGAACAAGTTTTTAGCTCACAAAGAAGATAAAAATAATTCATGTTCATCAAAATTTTTTAACCCTTTAATAAACTAATTAAACAAGAGGGGAGATGCATGCTTCTGTGGCTCCCATTCTGCGTCCATCACAATAGCACAGATAACTTGTGGCACGTTTTTGACTCAGAGATCCAATGTAATGGTACCTCAGACATTTGTTCTCCCAGAAGGCATGGAGTGCCCGTCTTGAGCTGGATACTGTGCTAGGTGCTTGGAGTGCAGTGGGCGTGTCACTGCCTTCGAGGTACCCAGCCCAATGAGGAACACAAAACTGTACTGACAGGTATGTCAGCAAACACCACAGGTGCTCTGAGAGCTCTGGGCAAAGCACTTTCATATGATGCTTCTTCATGAAATTTAATTAAATTGTTCTTTATTGTAAATCTATAATTTGCCAAGCCCTGGGGATTCTGTGTAAGCAAAACAGGCAGATCCCTACCCTCAGGGAGTCTCCAGCTAGTGATGGGTCGGACTTGACACAGACATGCAGGTAACGTACAGACTGCAGTGCAGGAGGAGTACAGCATGCTCCTGGGCTTACCAAACCATGCTGGGAGGTTCCAGTATTTCCATTTTGTAGATGAATAAACTGAGTCCTCAAGAGGTGAAATAATTTGCCCATGATCACATTGATACTAAGTGGCAGAGCAGAGACTAAGCCCAAGTTTTTGAAATTTAAATCCAATATTCTTTCCATTGGAAACAGTTGCTTGAAGTAGCACAGGCTCTCATTCTGTGCTATATTAAGTTTTTCCATCTGTCATTTTTATTAGTTGTCATTGATCTGTAATATTCCTCGCACAAAACCATTATCCAATATTTCACACTTCATTTTTTCAGAGTTTTTTTTTTTTTTAACTGTATCTGGAGCAGTGCCACTTATAATCAAGTCCAAGTTTTTAACCTACCAATTAAGAGCGATACTTAGATTATAATTATGATTAGTGTGTGTATTAATGTTACAGATTTATACTGGGAAATCAGGACATTTTGTTCTGCCTGGCAAAAGTAGTTATTAGCAAAAGAAATTTTCAATTTTAGAAAGCTTAAATTTAACCTAAGGATTTTCTTTGTTTTGTTAAAATTTCCATGTGGGTTTTCTTTTGTATCACCAATTTTACTTTTATGCAGTGTGTGCTAGTGTTCTACCTAAGCTTTCTTCCTGTCGTGCCTTGTTCTTCAGCTTCTATGCTTGCTTTGTTTCTGAATATAAAGCAGTCAGGCTATGAATAGGCTGTGGACTTTGTGCGGACAGAAGCGTAAATAAATCACTGAATATCTTCAGGAACAGTTTCCTGTGATCAACTCATTCTGCTTGTATTGCCTCAAGCTTACCCTGACTTGAATTCCCCAGCCCTGTTGTTGCAGAGTGAGTTTAGTGACAAGGCCTGTTCCCATGGATCCATGTTTCCTGGATTTCGGAGAGCTGCATATTCATGTTAGTCCTTGTAACCTGTCAGTTTACTAGGTATAATTATACTACATTATATAGCACTTGATACTTTGCCATTGCTTTCCCTTCGGTTGTTGCTTTTATAGCTGACAGTTATAAACAAAGGAAACCTACAGAGTGAAAAAGCTTTGGACTTTTTATATTGAGTTTGTTAGATATGCTTTGTCACCATACTTTATAATGTTGTATTATAGTATTAAATTACAGCTTGTTGGCAAATCAGTGTTTCCTTAAGACAATGTATCCAATATTGATTAGACTAACACCTTTCAAATTAACAGTGTATCTCTGGTTAATTCACCTGCTACACAATCAGCAGGGCAGCTGACATCAGGTTCATTATATTTTAGAATTTTGTACAAGGTTATGTAGAAGCTAACCCAATGTATCTATGTTTACAGATCAGATGATATTCACTTTATATCCACTGATAGTGCAGATGTAGGAGAACCTGTAAAGCTACATTCAAACTTGTTAACTTTATTAAACAGTGAGAAAGCCTTCATTGAAATGTTAGTACTGTGTGGTATAAATACTCGTTTACAATGGAATGTAAATGCTGTCATTTTAATCTAATCAAAGCACGTCACTAAAACTGTGAAATACTTTGTCCAGGGAATAAGTCTTCGGTCCAGAAACAGTATAGATGTGATGTATGTGATTATACAAGTACAACGTACGTTGGTGTCAGAAACCACAGACGAATCCATAACTCTGATAAGCCTTATAGGTAAGTGTGATGATCCTAGAGTTTTAATACTTGTGTTACAATACTCTATAGTAAAGAAAAAAGTAGAAGTAATTAAAAATTCATAGCAGTTGTTTAAACATAGGTTAAGCACGAAGAAACTTTCACTTCCTGGTTTCATGAGTATTGCTTACTTTGTTAAAGAATGTGAATTTTAAGCTTGAGTCTTAGGATGATAGGCTTATTTTTGACTAGATTTTGTCTAGTTGCAATATAAGAAGATGTCTATATCCATCAGTTTCATGTGGGTATAAACTACCATAGTAATTTTCAGTGCTTAGAGTACATTTCAATAATTTGGCAGTTAAGTACTCAATATTCCAGCAAAAGATTCTTAAAACTTAAAAACAGTAAAATTCCCTATGAAAGATTCTGTTTTTGAAAATAAATCTATCATGTGTAGAGTAAGGTCATTTAATTTAATTTTGTTACTTGATTTTTTACAAAAGCCAATTCTAATATGTATTCAGAAAATATAGGCATTCTCAGTTGATCAAGATAGGCTGATAAATAGAAATAATTACTTCTTAAATAAACATTGCCCCTTGAGAATAAACTGCTTGTTGATTAAGTATAGTAAAGATGCAGATATTTTTGCATAGTGTGTCTAGCTGTCACAGAGCAATTTGTTCTACTTGCAGCTGTGAGGGAACATCAAGCTTCCACTCAGAGTTAAGCCAGTCACTATGACCAATAGTGAGTGCTAGGCAGTGGCATGAGCTCTTTTAACGCCTTAACAAAACTTGATTCGTGTTTTAACACTCTCCCCAGGTTTTATAGGTATGACACAGGTCACTGTGGGAAAGTTACTGTATTAATATCTAAATGAAAACCTGACAGACTATGCCTTAAAATTCCATTGTTTGATCCCATAGTGTGGCTCTCTCTATATATATATGTATATGGTTTTAAATATTTAATACACATTTAATTTGCTAACTAGCAAACTTATTTATAATCACTTTGCAAGCAGTGTATCTCTTTGCAAAAAGTTTTGTAGCTCCATGGAAGGTGTTTGATGTTGTGTCATTGTCTCTATTTTTATTTCAAATATTTTTAAAACTGGGATTGCTAAGAAAGATTTTTTCCCCTGAGTATAATTAAGGCCATTAACCATTATTAACAATAGCTCAGTGCCATACATTGTAGATGAAGAGTGCTAGGTAGTATTTAACATGTATCATTTATCATTTACACTAGGAAATATTTAGGAGAGCATGATGGAAATGGAGGACACTAGTTCATCTGATATGAGGAGAAAGCCTTATCTTTATATTTCAGGTGTCTGTTCTTAAATTTAATGACATACCGTGTAATCCAAGCAAGAATAAGATAACATTCTCTGGGTCTAGAACTAGACTGTTCGTTGAAATTCACTGAGAAATATTTATTGAGCAAATATTATGTTCCAGGGGCTGTGTTAGACTCTTAGACTGTAGTCCCAATAAAAAGGTATCATCCCATCCTGACGGTGGCCCAGATTTCACAGAGGACAAAAAGAAAAAAGAAAAAAGGTATCACCCCTGCCATCTTGAAACTTTAGACAATGAACAAGTAAACTCTCAAATATACAATTATGATAAATTTATGAAAGAGGTTAATGATTGATTCTGGTTCTGTAGAAGAGAGTTTCATGTCTACCTGAATAGATTAGTCTTAAGCTAAAAGACTCATTTTGATAGCTTTTGCTATTTTAGGGATTATGTTTTCTCATGTTCTTAAAATATTCACACTCATAGGATTGGTTGCAAGTTGTCCTAGGGCCTTCCTTCCAGTGGGCAACATCCTGTGAGAATCTTCTTCCTGTTACATCAGAGAAGTCTCAGTATGTTATTTTCCAGATTTGTTCACACTGTCTCACTGGGTTTGGCCTGAGTGCCTTAGAAAAAATGTTGTCATACCAACCCCTCCATGTAATTATTACCTTTCATGTAAGACTTATTTTCCAACCTTCAAATCTTGTGACTCTTCTTTTAACCTTCTTTAAATACTTTAAATACTTATACTTCTTTGTCTTCGTGGGATTTGCAGTCTACACAGCATTATGGATTAACATGTTCTATTCCAGTATGTTTCTGGGACTTTCTCTTCATTGTCACATACTGTTTGCCTTAAGCTTAGTTAGCTAGGAAGCACAGCGTTCTTGATATCTAATTTAATCACAGTAGTTTTCCTGGCTTATTTCATTTGTGCTTCACTCAGTTCTGCTGCCTAGTACACTTATGGTCAGAGTTGAGACTTGTTTTCTCAGGGTGCCTACCCTGTGCATTTCTGATTCCCTACTTTTTGTAAAGAAACGTGCTCACAAGTAGCAGTGATCAATTTCTTATAGAGTGAGAGTGCTTCGCTACACCACGTGTAGTCTTTGCATGAGGGCAGAACAGGTTGATTGTGTGTGTTTAACGTGCCTGTTATGTAATAGACTTTCTGCAGTATTGATAACTATTCTTTTCTCTTGCCTTTGCTTTTATGTTGCCATTCTGGTCCTTCACTGAGCCCATTCGTGTGATCTGGGCAGTATAGCTTCATGTATCAGAGCCCTGGGAGCACATAGTCCTGGGACTGAATCTGAGCTCTCTGACTTATGGCATTTGTCCCCTTGGGCAAACTGTCTCAATTCTCTATGCTTGGCCTTGTCATTTCTAAAATGAGGATAATTAAGATACCTGCTTTACAGGACTGTTGTAAGGACTAAATTAAACACCATATGTAAGATCCTGGCACATAATAAGCACCCCATAAATGGTAGCTGTCTAATAGTCATTGGGCCCAGTTTTTATCCTTATCCCTTCTCACCGATTCATTGTCTAACCATACACACAAAAAACGTTGGCCTCTCATCATTTGGGAAACAGAGTAATTCTGTTCCTAGACAGGAAGCTTATTAGTTTTTTTTGTTTTTTTTAACAAGAGAGATGCTGTACCCAGGCAGAAATACTGTCACAGCTGAGGTCCCCATGCTGTGTTGACTGCCTTGCAAGGCAACTCAGCGTCTTGGGGAGCACTTGTGCTCTAGTCTCAGGCCTGGACCATACACCACCTCTGCCCAACCGGGTGACCCTGGGGATGTTATTCTAAGCTAAACCTCCTTTCCCATATGAACCTGGTGAGAATACTGCCCAGCTCATAAATTTGGGGGAGGATTGAATGAGATTGTATGTATTAAGCACCGAGCATGTTACTTGGAGCATTGAAGGGCCTGGTTCCTTTCTTCTGCTCATGAAGTCATGAGGTCATCTCAGAAACCCTGTCCTCATTGCAGAAGGAAGAGAGCTGTTTTTCATTCCCATGTTAGGACAGGGAAAGATGAAAAAGGCATCATTCCCATCCCAGTCCTACCAAATGCAGCAGACTTTGTTTTTCATTGCTTTATTATGGAACATTCTGAGTAAACCACATACCAGTTACTGTTATACTTGATATTTATAACACTGACCCCAAAAGTTACTAAAAGGTCCATTCAGAATTTTCAAGTATTGGATTGTCTTCGGTTTAGTTTAATATTGCAGTACTAGAGTTCCCCCTGCTTTCCTTCCCCCAATACCACCTTTGTGAATGACTGGCTAGAGATGGAAGATGGGACAACAAAACGTTTTCCTCAGGTTCCCAAGTTTCCTCCTGATTATGTGGCATTGAACCCATTTTCCCTTAGAAACATAATTGTATTGGTACTTAGGTTCCAAAAGTACTTGGCGAGGCGGAGGGTAGGAGGGACAACATGACAGAGGGAAGTACATGGTCTTTGGACTGAAGTACTCAGCACACTACCTGGCACATAATAGGTACTCAGTAAATGACTAGTAATTATCTGTATACCTCAGTTTTTTTAATCTATAAAATGGCTCTGGTTCTATAAGTTTATTATATTTTGAAAATAAATATGTAGTAATATTCTTCCTTAAGTAGAAGAGCTACCCAGATACGTATGTTGATTTTTTAATACAAATCCTATTTTAATACCCAGTCCAAAAATACCCAATATTTCCTTAAATGTTTCAAAAGTATCCTTTTAGGGTTATTTTGTTTATATTAGGAGGTCTAAACATTGCATTTGATTGATAAGTCTCTGTCTCTCTTTAAAATTTTGAAATAGACTTTATAACTTACAGCAGTATATATCGTGAAAATTGTGTAAGTTAAAAACATACAGTTTGATGCATAAATTAAAAGCATACAGCTTGATGAATGGTCACAAAGTAAACCCATCCTTTTAACTCCTCAGACCAAGAAATAAACCATTGCCAATTCCTCAGCCGCACCCTCTTCTTGGCCCTTCCACTCACTAACTTGCCCCTATTCCCCACCAGGTAATCACCATCTTGACTTCTAACATCATAAATTAGTTTTGCCTGTTTGTGAACTTAATATAAATGAAACCATACAGTACATATTCTTTTATGTCTACCTTCTTTTTTTTTATGAATTTATTTTATTTTTGGCTATGTTGAGTCTTCGTTGATGCATGCAGACCTTCTCTAGTTGTGGTGAGCGGGGGCTACTCTTCATTGCAGCGCACGGGCTTCTCATTGCGGTGGCTTCTCTTGTGGCGGCGCACGGGCTCTAGGCGAGTGGGCTTCAGTAGTTGTGGCTCGTGGGCTTCAGTAGTTGCGGCTCGTGGGCTTCAGTAGTTGCAGCATGTGGGCTCAGTAGTTGTAGCGCATGGGCTTAGTTGCTCCGTGACATGTGGGATCTTCCCGGACCAGGGATCGAACTCGTGTCCCCTGCATTGGCAGGCAGATTCTTAACCACTGCTCCACCAGGGAAGTCCCTATTTCTAGCTTCTTTCACTCAACATCATTGTGTAATTCAGTGTAGAACTAATGCATTCCTTTTTATTACTGTGTAGTATTCCATTGTAAGATTATACCACAATTTATTTTTTTATTGTACTACTGATGGATATTTGGATTATTGCCAGATGTTCCCCCATTGTGAATAACACCATTTTGAATATTCTTTTACATATGTTTTGGTGCATATATGAAATGGTTCCTTTTCCATTGGTTTATACCTAGGAGTGTAATATGTGGGTAAATAGGGTGTGCTATGTTCAGGTTTGGTGGATATTGTCAATAGTTATCCAAAATGGTTATACCAATTTACAGTGGTTGTACCAGTTCATACCCTCATCAACACTTTGTATTATCAGTCTTGAATTTTGATCATTCGGGTAGGTGTGTATGTTGTGGTTCTCATTTGCATTTCTTGATGATTTATGAGGTTGAGCATCTTTTCATTTGTTAATTGCACATTTCTTTATTGGGTGGTCTGCCTTTTACTGACCGATTTGCAGCAGTTCTTTATGTGTTCTGAATACAAGTTTTTTTGTTTATTATGTATATTGCACATATCTTCTAAACTGTGGCTTGCCTTTCTACTCTCAGTGGTGTCTTTTGAAGAACAGAGATTTCTAGTTTTAATGTAATCAAATTTATTAATCTTTTTCTTTGTAGTTAGGGCTTCTATGTCTTTATACTCTGAAGTTGATGCTGATTTTTCTAAATAGCCTTGTGAGTAAGGTAGATGATGAAGGGAGGGGTAAAAATGTGTGCTTATAAAATAATGACCCTGATTTTAAGGGATTCACATCAACTGGGTCAAAAAACCTGTGTGCTTATGTGTTAGTGACCCTGATTTTCTAATATGACACAAAAAGTAAAAGAAAAATCTTTAAAAAAAAAAAAAAAAATCCAGGGACTTCCCTGGTGGTCCAGTGGTTAAGACTTTGCCTTCCAGTGCAGGGGGTGCGGGATCGAGCCCTGGTCAGGGAACTAAGATCCCACGTGCCTTGCAGCCGAAAAACCAAAACATAAAACAGAAGCAATATTGTAACAAATTCAATAAGGACTTTAAAAAATGGTCCACATCAAAAAAAATAAAATCCAGAAAGGTTTTAAGCAATGGAAATGACATTTGGAATGACAGTGTTGCCTCCTGTGTGTGGTCAGTCATTGTAAAAAGTCTGGTCTTTATATAAATATAAATATATTACAAACAGTAATAATAATAGCTAACATTTTTTTAGAACATTTTTCATAGACCAGGCAATGTGCTAAGTACTCAATATGTGTCAGCTCACTTAATCCTCATGACAGCCCAGTACTTAGGAATATTACTACCCCAGTGTTGTAGATATGGAAACAGAGGCTGGAAGGACTGAACAATTTTCCATGGTCTCAGAAGTGGAAGAGCCAGGGCTTAAACCCTTGCTCCTGTCAGCTATGCTGCTCTGCCTGTACCTGCTTGGCCAGAGAGAACTCTGTGGGCCATACTGCTGCTGCATGCCAAACCACCTCCAACTTAGTGGTGTGAAACAACAGCTTTTTTATTTTGCTCAGGGATTCTGTGGGTCAGGAATTCAGAAAGGGCACTATAGGGGTGGCTTGTGTCTGCTCCGTGAGGTCTGGGGCTCGGGAGGGAAGGCTTGAAGACTGGAGGTGATTGAGACGGCTGGGGCTGCAGGCATCTGAAGGCTCCCTCACCAGTCTGGGGGTTGATGCTGGCTGTCGGCTGGGGCCTCAGCTGGAACACGTACATGATTTCTCCACGTGGACTTTCCAGGTGTGCTAGTTCCAAAAGTGAATGCTTAGGTAAGAAGTAGGCAAAAGCTGTATTACCTTTTATGACCTACCCTTGGAAGTCACATACTATCACTTCCACCATACTTGCAGACTTCTTAAATCTCTTTTAATCGGAAGGCATGTTGAATAGTTAGTCAATTGTGTTGGCTTGGGGAAAATCTCAAGTCTTTGAAAAACTTCAGTTTGTCTTAAGGAAAACAGTTTAGCTGATAGTTTAATTTGGAGGGGAAAAATATGTTTTGTTTGGAAGGAATGAACTAAAGGAGTTTGTTTTTCTCAGTGGCATAAAGAGTTCTTGGGTTCATCACAAAATTTGAAGTGGCTGCTTCTCTGGGCCTTAGTTATTTATTCCTTTAAAAGCATAGAAAACTAATTGAATGTGGTAAGACAAACCCTACTGCAAAATTTCTACTGCAGTCTTTTCATGTATGTTCAAGTCACACCTCGAATATTGCAGGACATCCACGTTCTGCTTTCCTCTGCCTGACCTCTCAAAACAGTTGTTCCTAATTGAATCAGACCTGGAGTAATGTCCAAGTAAGGCCCCAGGCCAGGGAAATAGGGTAGTTTAACCACATCCTTATCTCTGTGGGGTTCTGGGATTAAAGTAACTGACCCTTTATCGATGGGAGAAAGCCTGTAGAAAAATTCAGTCGTTTTTTTAGCCAGATTGAGAAACCTTGGGTTTTCCGATGTCAGATGTTTTCCACACCACCAAGCAACTCAATTCTCATCAGATATTAGCTGAGTGTTCTGCAAATTTAATTCAGTTCTGACACTTTTCTACCTGGAGATAGTATCAGATCCCACCAGTTAAGGGTTCAGTCCCACAAGACTGCCGTTACTTCAGATGCCAATCACAAGTCTAGGTTGTTACCTGTGCTTCTGACTGGCTGACTGTAAATCAGGTTTTAAATCCACTGTAAATGAGGTTCTCGTGACTCCCTCCTCAGGTTTGATTAATTTGCTAGAGAGGATATTATAAAGGATACAGATGTACAGCCGGATGAAGACGTACAGAGGGCAAACTCTGGAGAGGTGGAACTTCCATGCCCTCTCTGGACATGCCACTCTGCCAGCCCTTCCATGTGTTCACCAGCCCGGAAGCTCTCTGAACCATCCTTTAGGTTTTTATGGAGACTTCATTACATAAGCACCATTGATTAAATCATCGGCCTTGATGGTTGAACTCCATCTCCAGTCTCTCCTCTGGACTCAAAGTTCCTACCCTCTCATCACATGGTTGGTTCCTCTGGCAGTCAGCCCCAGTCCTTAGTTTACCTAGGAGCTTTCCAAAAGTCACCTCATTAACATAACAAAAGACTTTACTGCTCTCATCACTTAGGCAATTCCAAGGGTTATAGGAGCCCTGTGCCAAGAACTGGGACTAAGACCAAATATATATTATTGTAAATCACAATATCACAGGTTTCTACATTGACTTCCTGTTCTTTTTCTGACTCAACAAAACACGTGGTCATGGAATTTACACCTTCATGAAAGAATATAGATAATAAAAAAGTAAACTATAATTTCAGAAAATAAGTGCAGCAAAGTGAATAAAACAAGATAGTAGTATAATAGTGGTTTGTTCTAATTTTTTTTTAACTAAGAGAATTTGGTTTGCTCCATGGAATTGTATAGGAAAAGTGGAGAAGGAATGAAAATGAGAAAATAATATTTTAGCTAACGGAAATATATTCTTAAAAAGGGAGTAAAAATATATTTTAAGCCACCTTTACATAACTTCGAAGTTGAGGTTCTCTTATAGTATCCCTTCTCTAATCAGTTAAAAATCATTTTAGTAAATGCTTACCCTTATCAGATTGTTCCTACTTTTTTTTTTCATACTTAGATCTTTTAATGAATATTCACCATTATAAGTGTCCCTTCAGAATAACCTTTGTACCAGGCTAAGGTAGGTACTCATAGAATTAGGACTTAGTTGTTCAGCACACTGCTCTTGCTTTATCTCTCCTTTCCTCTCCTTAAAAAAAAATTTTAAGGCCTTCATATTAAGGGATATTGATTAACAGCAAATTTTACAGAAATAAGTCTTTGTCCAATAGAATGAGAGAGAGAAATTTGGAAAGTAAAAAGCTTCATCTATATGCATTGTTTACTTAGGAAGGCTAATGAAAGTGGTAGATTCTAGGTTAGCTCATAGATTACATTGAATTGTTAGAAAAGAGCATTTCTGACCATGCATAATATTTCACCATAAATTTTAGCTTTTCTCAAAAACTCTAAGGTGTACTTGTCCTCCACACACTATTCTAAAAATAATTTGAGTGTTTACTTCTGGAATATGTGATTCACTACTTCTATAAATATCCATTATTTATTTATTTATTTTAATTTTTATTTTTGGCCATGCCACACAGCTTGCGGAATCTTAGTTCCCCAACCAGGATTAAACCCGTGCCCCCTGCAGTGGAAAGTGCGGAGTCCTAACCACTGGACCACCAGGGAATTCCCTCCATTGTTAATTTAAATGTGCTTATTTCATCATACCTGGTATCTCCCTAATGTAGTAAATGCTGACAGGTCAAAAGCCTTAAAAATGGCAATGTCCCACAGTTCAGGAACATTCTTACCTCTCGGAAAGTAAGAGGGGGCAATCAATATGGGGCACACAGGGAGTTTCAAAGGTATACTGGTAATATTCTATATCTTAACTATGAGTGTTCATTTTTTCTTTATTATTCTTAAAGATTATGGGGGTGGGGGGAATGGACTTCATCCTACAGAATAATCAGCAATACATATAGATATAGAACATATTTGTTACAGGATTGTTTATAATGTTTAAAAGATCAAAAACATTCTCTGTACTAATAGTAGAATGATTAAGTGATGACACTTTCATAGGGTGGAACATTAAACCCCATTGAAAATATATAACTTTTAACTTGAGAAAGTACTATGTAACATTGTCAAAAATAGGATTAAAAATCTGCAGTATGCTTCCACTTTTGCTTCAGATCTATGTATGTACCTTAAAAAGACTGGGAAATTATGGAAGTGATTCTTTAGAATCTGTACTTAACTTGCCTGTATATTGCATTTTTGTATAAGGGAAATAGATTATATAATCAGGGAAATGTTTAAATAAAGACCGCATTTGCTGACCAGTTGAGTTAGGACAGAAATTGGCTTAGCAATTTTAACTAAACATCCAAAAGCAGGGGCTCCCATTTTAGACAATATACCAAACTAGATAAAGTGAACAACTCTCCCAATGACAATAACTAAAATGCTAGGTAAATATTTAAAACAATGTTTATATGTATAGTTCATCTATCAGGGAAACTGAGAAACTGCAGAGGTAAAAATCAAAGTAAAGCAGGTAGCCTGTGAGGTAAATGAGCTATATCTATTAACATGAATGAATCTCAGAAACATTGAGCTAAGACAAAGAAACAAGTCACACAAGAATACATAAAGTGTGATTCTATTTATATGCTCAAAAATATGTGAATAAACAATATGTTAGGGATACATATAGGTAAAACTAAGAAAAAGTAAACAAATCATATAATACAAAATTCAGAGAAGTGATGCCTCTTTTGAGGAGGAACAGGTATGAGATCTTGGAGGAACACACAAAGAGCTCTTAAGATAGAGGTAATGTTCTCCCTTAAGCAAGTATTATGAACCCAGTGTTTATCATTTTTTTTAATTGCATATACACGTTATACCACTCTTTTACATGTTTCACCAAAAATCATTTGTTTCAATCATATATGTAAAGTATTACAAATTCTGTGGGAGAAATGCTGATAAGGAAATGAAGTTAAGTATGTGGATTTTGTGGGTAGTTCAGTTTCTTGTTTGAGGTTTTGATTGGGTAATACATACGTGCACAGATGAACTTTAGAATCAGCTTGTCATAGTTTCCTCTTAAAATAATTCTGTTGCTGTTTGTATTGGGATCATGTTAAACTTCTAGATTAATTTAGAAAGAATTAACAACTTGATACAAACAAGGTATGGGCTTTTCCATTTTTTCAGGTCATCTGTTCTGTCCCTTTAAAGTTTTTTCCATGTATATTATTGTGTACATTTCTTGTTTTGCCTGTGTGTATATCCACACACACATATATGTATGTATTAAGTACACAGATAGTCCTCGGTTTGTGCAATAGCATGGGACTTTAAAAATGACTCTGCAAGCTGGAACCATGCAAAGCCATCTTAATTAATGGTGAAAATTACAGTTGTTCGATTACCTTTAAACATTTTTCTTAAAACATTAAAAACTCTTTTCTGTTAGTTATATAGGGAAATGAAAAATACTAAAAGTAATATTAACCTAGTACACTGTAACTTAAAACTTAGAAACATTGAGAATTAAAGTGTTTTATTTCTTGTAAGAAACTTCTCAAGAGTAGTTTGCGCAGTGCTTGCCTTCTCATTGTAGGCGTTACAGCACGGGGTGAGCAGCTTTTCTGTGCGTTGGCCAGTTGTCATACTCCTTTCTAAGTATGGGTCAACTTTCAAAGACGTTTTATCCTTTGCTCTTTAAATATCATGAAACATCTCCGAGAGTTTCTGTAATATGAAATTTTTCACTGGCATAACCTCCCTGAACAACTTTCCTTATTTATGTCATTAAGTTCATCTTCATGGAGATCCTCTGGCTGCATATCCAGAGTTTCCTCAGTGGCGGCAGTGTCAGCATTCCTGTGGTCAGCTATTTGTTCTCTAACTCCATTTACATTTGAGTCTAATTTTACTTCCAGTGTTACCACTTTTCTGTTTCTTGCTCTATGTACTTCCATTTTGTTTGGCCAGTTCTCTCTTTTGGATTATCCATTTTTGTAAAATGTTACATGGGTTTATCACTGGGATATAAGGAGGCAACGTAACTACATACTTTGCTGTCAGTGAGTGACTTAATAGAAGTGAGTGACTAATCACTGACAGACTTTGAAAGAAACGACATAATTAGTCACTGATCATAAAGCACCTTTGTTTTCATAGAGGACCAAAGAGTTCCCGGTGAAGTTTGTACTCTGCAGTTACTCACAGTTAATGTACTCTGACATTTGAACAGTGTTGTTAGGCGACTCATTTAACTAAGCCATAGCAACCAAAATCCATGCATATCAGAACCATACACAGCAAGGACGGCCTACATACACACAAGCACACACATAACACGCATACTTACTGCTAGGCTTATTCCTATGTATTTTTTTTTTTCCCATTGCTCTTATAACTTGGATCTTTTTCTTCCTTTCCTAGCTTTCAGTATTGTTACGTGGGAAAGCTGTTGATCTATACAGGATGTTAGCTTTACACACTTATTGAATTATCTTATTACTTGTAAAAGTTTTTAATTCCTGTTGGATTGCCAGGTATATAATTGTATTATCTGCAAATAATTTTCTCAACCTTTCCTTTATGAAATTTGTGCCTTTTCTTTTATTACCTAATTGTACTGACTAGTAGCTCCACAACACTAATAGTGGGGATAGTGACCATCCTTATTTTGTTCTTGGGCTTAATGGGAATGATTCTGGTGTTTCCTCATTAAGCTTTATACTAGTTTTGGGGTTGAAAGAGATATATTTTTGAAGATAGATAGATAGATAGATATTTGTAGAATTATTCACCTACTGTATTTTGGTGAGAAATTTTATTGAGTGTTAACTGGGTTTAAGTGTTGTCAGCCTGATCCAAGTGCCTCCTAAAATGTGGTAGGGAACACAGCTGTACCCATGAAGTATATTTGCAAAAAAAAAAATAGAAATGAAAAAAACTAACCCTGAATCTAATGAAACCTCTACATCAGTAGTTCTCACCAGGTGAGACATTTGGCAGTGTCTGGAGACATTATTGGTTGTCGCAACAGGGAGAGAAGGTGCTAGTAGCCAGTGATGCTGCTAAAAACATCCTACAATGCCCAGAGCAGCCCCCACAATAAAGAATTATCTAGCCCACTGTCAAGTGCTAAGGTTTAGAACCCTTTTCTAGATCTCACTACCAGTTTACAAAAAATGTGGGGAATACAGGAACATAACACTAACAGAAAGTAATCAGTGCTGTTCATAATATGAGAAATTCTAGAAGGCAGATGACCTGGTTTCTTCAACATATGAATGGCATGAGGGGGATGGGGGAAAGGAAGAAGAATTATTACAGATTAAAAGAGACTTAAGATATATGCCAACCAAATGCAATATAGTACTACACCATTTTATATGAGGGACTTGAGCATCTCAGATTTTGGTATCTGTGGGAGGTCTTGGAACCAGTTCCCTGCAGATACCCAGGGACAGCTGTATAGATCTTGTTTGGAGCCTCATTCAAATAAGACATTTCTGCAAAAATCAGGGAAATTTAAGTTGGGGGAATACATGAAACAAGACTGGCAGAATGTCGATAATTATTGGAGCAGGGTGGTGGAGATTCATTATTCTTTCCTACTTTAGTTTTTTGCTTAAAGATTTCCATAATAAAACGTTTTGTTAAGATGGATACTGAATTTCTTTAGATTCACTTTCAGTGACAACAGTGAAAATATGACTTTTCTCTTCTGATCCTTTCAAATAGTGAATTATAATAATACTTTTCCTAATATTAAGTTCTCTGTATTCCTAAAATAAGTGTCCCTTCTTCATGGTATTATTATTGTTTTAATGTACTGGAAGATTCTGTTTGCCAGCATTTTATTCAGTATATCTGCATTGATAGTCATAAGTGAGATTGGTGTGTAGTTTTCTTTTTTCTGCTGCCCTTGCCAAATTTTAGTATCAGTGTTATTCTAACTTCATAGAAAGACTTTGAAAGCCTTTTTTAACTCTCTGGAACTTTTAAAGGTTCAAGCTAATTTAAATACAAAGAAGCTGGCTACTCTATTGACTTCAGCCACTGGAATGGTAGGCCTTTAGAAAAAAAAATTGGTATCTCATTTCTTTTTCTTCTTTCTCTGTTTCCTAAAAGAATGAACATATACTGGTGCAAACATCACAGCTTATGGGCTGTGTTCTATGTTCTCAATGACTTTTTTTTTTTTTTTTTTTTTTGGCCACACCACGCGGCGTGCAGGATCTTAGTTCCCTGACCAGAGATCAAACCCTGCAGTGGAAGCGCGGAGTCTTAACCACTGGACCGCCAGGGAAGTCCCAACTGTCAACTCTTTTTAATAGGCTGTTTTTTAGAGGCAATTTAGGTTCATTGCAGTATTGAGCAGAAGTACAAAGATTTCCTATATACTCTCTGCCCCACACATCCATAGCCTCCCCCATTATCAGCATTCCCCACCAGAGTAGGCCATTTATTAGAATCGATGAGCCAATATTTACACATCATTATCATCCTAAGTCTGTAGTTTATATTAGGGTTCACTCTTGGTGCTGTACACTATATGCATTTGAACAAATTTATAATGACATGTATCTACCATTACAGTATTATAGTATCATACAGAGTAGTTTCACTGCCCTAAAAATCCCCTGAATCCCACCTATTCATTCCCCTTCAGTGGCCCAAACCCTGGTGACCACTGATCTTTTACTGATTCCATGGATGTGTAGTGTCACACCTTCAACTTTGTCCTTCTCCTTCAATATTGTGTTGGCTATTCTGAATCTTTTGCCTATCCATATAAACTTTAGAAATGGCTTGTCAGTATCCACAAAATAACTTGCTGGGATTTTTATTGGAATCATATTGAATCTGTAGATCAAGTTGGGAAGAACTGACATCTTGACAATATTGAGTCTTCCTATCCATGAATATAGAATCTCTCCACATTTATAGTTCTTCTTTGATTTATCAGGGTTTTGTAGTTTTCCTCATATAGACGTTGTACATATTTTATTAGTTTTATACCCAAGTACTTCATTTTCAGGACTGCTAATGTAAATGGTATTATGTTTTAATTTCAAATACCACTTGTTCATGGCTGGAACATAGGAAAGCAGTTGACTTCTGTATATTAACCTTGTGTCCTGCAACCTTGCTATAATCGCTTATTAGTTCCAGGAGTGTTTTGGTGTATTCTTTCAGATTTTCTGCGTAGACAGTCATATCATCTGTGAACAAAAAAGTATATATATATTTAGCTAAGACTTCAGTTATGATGTTGAAAAGGAATGGTGAGGGAGGACATCTGTGCTTCATTCCTAAACTTACCAGGAAAGCTTCTAGTTTCTTATCAAGTATGATGTTACCTATAGATTTACTGTAGATATTCTTTGTCCATTTGAGGAAATTCCCCTCTGTTCCTAGTTTGCTGAGAGTTTCTGTCATGAACGAGTGTTGGATTTTGTCAAATGCTTTTTCTGCTTCTGTTGATGTGTTTAGTATGTTTTTTCTTTACCTGTTAATGTGATGATTATGTTGATTGATTTTCAAATGTTGAACAAGCATACCTGGGATAAATTACACTTGGTTATGGTATATAATTCTTTATGAATTGTTGGATTCAATTTACTGATATTTCATTAAGGATTTTGCATCTATGTTCATGAAAGCTATTGGGCTATAGGTTTTTCTTTTTTTTTCTTGTAATGTCTTTGTGTAGTTTTGGTATTAGAGTAATGCTGGCCTCATAGAATGAGTTAGGAAGTATTGCCTCTGCTCCTATATTCTGAAAGAAATTGTAGAGAATTGGTATAATTTCTTCCTAAATGTCTGGTAGAATCCACCAGTGAACCCATCTGGACCTGGAACTTCCTGTTTTGGACCTGATTCAATTTCTTTAATAGATACAGCCCTCTTCAGATTGTCTGTTTCTTCTTGTGTGAGTTTTGGCAGATTGTGTCTTTCAAGGAATTGGTCCATTTCATGTAGGTTATCAAATTTGTGGGTGCAGACTTGTTCATATTATTCCTTGATTATCCTTTTAGTGTCTGTGGGGTTTATAGTGATGTCCCCTCTTTCATTTCTGGTACTAGTAATTTTTGTCCCTCTTTTTTCTTAAGTATCCTGTTTACTTGCTGACTTACTGATTTTATTGTTCTTTTCAAAGAACCAGATTTTGATTTTGTTGATATTCTCTGTTGATTTCCTGATTTCAATTTCATTGATTTCTGCTCTAATTTTTATTATTTCTTTTCTTCTACTGACTTTGGATTTAATTTGCTCTTTTTTTCTAGTTTACTAAGGTAGAGACTTAGATGATTGATTTTAGATCTTTCTTCTTTTCTAATACATGCATTTAATGCTACAAATTTCTCTCCAAGCACTGCTTTTGGTACATCCCACACATTTTGATAAGTTGTATTTTTATTAGTTCAAAATATTGTAAATTTTTTTGTGTGATTTCTTCCTTGACCCATGTGTTATGTATAAGTGTGTTGTTTAATCTCCAAGTATTTTGAGATTTTCCAATTATCCTTCTGTTATGGATTTCTAGTTTCATTTTGGTCTGAGAGCAGACACTGCATGATTTCTATTCTTTTAAATCTGTTAAGGTGTGTTTTGTGGCCCAGAATGTGGTCTATCTTGGTGAATATTTCATGTGTGTTTGAGCAGAATGTGTATTCTGCTGTTGTTGAATGAAGTAGTCTGTAGATGTCTATTATATCCAGTTGATTGATGGGGGTGAGTTCAGATATGTCCTTACTGATTTTTCTGCCTGCTGGATCTGTCCATTCCTGATAGAGGGGTGTTTAATACTCTAAATACAATAGTAGTTCATTTATTTCTCCTTGAAGTTCTGTCAGTGTTTTGCCTTACATATTTTTACACTCTATTGTTAGACACATTCATGCTAAGGATCATTATGCCTTCTTGGAGAAATGACCCCTTTGTCATTATGTAATGCACCTTTTTTCCCCTGATAACTTCCCTTACTCTCAAGCCTGCTCTGTCTGAAATGAATATAGCTATTCCTGCTTTCTTTTGAAGAGTGTTAATGTGGTATATCTATGTCAATCCATTTACTTTTCACTGATATGTGTCTTTATAAAGTGGGTTTCTTATAGACAACATATACTTGGGTCTTGTTCTTTATTCACTCTGACAATCTCCATCTTTTAATTGGTGTATTTAGACCATTGACATTTAAAATGATTGATATAGCTGAATTTATAGCTACCATATTTATTACTGTTTTCTATTGTTCTTTGTTCTATTTTTTTCTACTCCTTTTCTGCCTTTTGTGGTTTTCACTGAGCATGTTATATGATTCCATTTTCTCTCCGTTCTTAGCATATCAGGTATACTTCATTTTAACTTTTTATTAATGGTTTCCCTAGCATTTGGCGTATACATTTAAAGCTAATCAAAATCCACCTTCAAGTAACAACATACTGGCTTCATGGGTAGTCCAGGTACATTATAATAAAATAACCTAATTCTTCTCTTCCATCCCTTGCATCACTTCTTTCATTCATTTCACTTATACATAAGCGTGTGTGTGTGCACATACATAATCATACATAAGCATACATAATCGGATAAGTTGTTGCCATTATTATTTTGAACAAACTGTTATCTCTCAGATTAATTAAAAATAGGGACTTCCCTGGTGGTCCAGTGTTTAAGACTTCGCCTTCCAATGCAGGGGGTGCGGGTTCGATCCCTGGTCGGGGAGCTAAGATCCCACATGCCTCCTGGCCAAAAAACCAAAACATAAAACAGAAGCAATATTGTAACAAGTTCAATAAAGACTTTAAAAATGGTCCACATTAAAAAAAAAAAAATCTGAAAGAAATGGGAGAGAGGAGCTTCAAGATGATGGAAGAGTAAGATGGGAGATCACCTTCCTCCCCACAGATACATCAGAAATACATCTACATGTGGAACAACCCCTACAGAACACCTACTGAACACTGGCAGAAGACGTCAGACCTTCCAAAAGGCAAGAAACTCCCCCACGTACCTGGGTAGGGTAAAAGAAAAAAGAGAAAACAGAGACAAAAGAATAGGGATGGGACCTGCACCAGTGGGAGGGAGCTGTGAAGGAGGAAAGGTTTCCACACACTAGGAATCTCCTTTGCAGGCAGAGACTGTGGGTGGCGGAGGGGGGAAGCTTTGGAGCCACGGAGGAGAGCGCAGCAACAGGGGTGCGGACGGCAAAGCAGAGAGATTCCCACACAGAGGATCAGTGCCAGCCAGCTCTCACCAGCCCAAGAGGCTTGTCTGCTCACCCGCCAGGACGGGTCAGGGCTGGGAGCTGAGGCTCTGGCTTCAGAGGTCGGATCACAGGGAGAGGACTGGGGTTGGCTGCGTGAACACAGCCTGAAGGGGGCTAGTGCGCCACAGCTAGCCAGGAGGGAGTCCGGGAAAAGGTCTGGAGCTGCCGAAGAGGCAAGAGACTTTTTCTTGCCTCTTTGTTTCCTGGTGCGCGAGGAGAGGGGATTAAGAGCGCCACTTAAACAAGCTCCAGAGACGGGCGCGAGCCGTGGCTATCAGCGCGGACCCCAGAGACGGGCATGAGACACTAAAGCTGCCGCTGCAGCCACCAAGAAGCCTGTGTGCAAGCACAGGTCACTATCCACACCTCCCATCCCAGGAGCCTGTGCAGCCTGCCGCTGCCAGGGCCCCGTGATCCAGGGACAACTTCCCCGGGAGAACACATGGCGCCTCAGGCTGTTGCAACGTCAGGCTGGCCTCTGCCGCCACAGGCTCGCCCCGTATTCCGTACCCCTCCCTCCCCCCGGCCTGAGTGAGCCAGAGCCCCCAAATCAGCTGCTCCTTCAACCCCGTCCTCTCTGAGCGGGAACAGATGCCCTCAGGCGACCTACACACAGAGACGGGGCCAAATCCAAAGCTGAACCCCAGGAGCTGTGCAAACAAAGAAGAGAAAGGGAAATCTCTCCTAGCAGCCTCAGGAGCAGTGGATTAAATCTCCACAATCAACTTGATATACCCTGCATCTGTGGAATAACTGAATAGACAACGAGTCATCCCAAATTGAGGCAGTGGACTTTGGGAGCAACAATATATATTTTTTGTTCCCTTTTTCTCTTTTTGTGAGTGTGTTTGTGTATGCTTCTGTGTGTGATTTTGTCTGTATAGCTTTGCTTTTACCAGTTGTCCTAGGGTTCTGTCTGTCCAGTTTTTTTGTTTGTTTTATAGTTTTTAGTGCTTGTTATCATTGGTGAATTTATTTTTTGGTTTGGTTGCTCTCCTCTTTCTTTCTTTCATTTTTTTTTTATTTTTAAATTTTTAATAATTTTTTATTTTTTATTTTAATAACTTTATTTTATTTTATTTTATTTTTTTCTTCTTCCTTTTTTTTCTCCCTTTTATTCTGAGCCGTGTGGATGACAGGGTCTTGGTGCTCCGGCCAGGTGTCAGGGCTGTGCCTCTGAGGCAGGAGAGCCAAGTTCAGGACATTGGTCCACCAGAGACCTCCCAACTCCACATGATACCAACCGGCGAAAATCTCCCAGAGATCTCCATCTCAACGCCAAGACCCAGCTCCACTCAGCAACCAGCAAGCTACAGTGCTGGACATCCTATGCCAAACAACTAGCAAGACAGGAACACAACCCCACCCATTAGCAGAGAGGCTGCGTAAAATCATAATAAGGTCACAGACACCCCAAAACACACCACCAGACGCAGACCTGCCCACCAGAAAGACAAGTTCCAGCCTCATCCACCAGAACACAGGCACTAGTCCCTTCCACCAGGAAGCCTACACAACCCACTGAACCAACCTTAGCCACTGGGGGCAGACTCGAAAAACAATGTGAACTACGAACCTGCAGCCTGCGAAAAGGGGACCCCAAACACAGTAAGTTAAGCAAAATGAGAAGACAGAGAAACACACAGCAGATGAAGGAGCAAGGTAAAAACCCACCAGACCTAACAAATGAAGAGGAAATAGTCAGTCTACCTGAAAAAGAATCCAGAATAATGATAGTAAAAATGATCCAAAATCTTGGAAATAGAATGGAGAAAATACAAGAAACTTTTAACAAGGACCTAGAAGAACTAAAGAGCAAACAAACAATGATGAACAGCACAATAAATGAAATTTAAAATTCTCTAGAAGGGATCAATAGCAGAATAACTGAGGCAGAAGAATGGATAAGTGACCTGGAAGATAAAATAGTGGAAATAACTACTGCAGAGCAGAATAAAGAAAAAAGAATGAAAAGAATTGAGGACAGTCTCAGAGACCTCTGGGACAATATTAAATGCACCAACATTCGAATTATAGGGGTCCCAGAAGAAGAAGAGAAGAAAGGGACTGAGAAAATATTTGAAGAGATTACAGTTGAAAACTTCCCTAATATGGGAAAGGAAATAGTTAATCAAGTCCAGGAAGCACAGAGTCCCATACAGGATAAATCGAAGGAGAAACACGCCAAGACACATATTAGTCAAACTATCAAAAATTAAACACAAGGAAAAAAATACTAAAAGCAGCAAGGGAAAAACAGCAAATAACATACAAGGGAATCCCCATAAGGTTAACAGCTGATCTTTCAGCAAAAACTCTGCAAGCAAGAAGGGAGTGGCAGGACATATTTAAAGTGATGAAAGGGAAAAAACCTACAACCAAGATTACTCTACCCAGCAAGGATCTCATTCAGATTTGATGGAGAAATGAAAACCTTTACAGACAACCAAAGCTAAGAGAATTCAGCACCACCAAACCAGCTTTACAGCAAATACTAAAGGAACTTCTCTAGGCAGGAAACACAAGAGAAGGAAAAGACCTACAATAACAAACCCAAAATAATTAAGAAAATGATAATAGGAACATACATAGTGATAATTACCTTAAATGTACATGGATTAAATGCTCCAACCAAAAGACATAGACTGGCTGAATGGATACAAAAACAAGACCCGTATATATGCTGTCTACAAGAGACTCACTTCAGACCTAGGGACACATGCAGACTGAAAGTGAGGGGATGGAAAAAGATACTCCATGCAAATAGAAATCAAAAGAAAGCTGGAGTAGCACTTCTCCTATCAGACAAAATAGACTTTAAAACAAAGACTATTAAGAGACAAAGAAGGACACTACATAATGATCAAGGGATCAATCCAAGAAGAAGATATAACAATTGTAAACATTTATGCACCCAACATAGGAGCACCTCAATACATAAGGCAAATGCTAACAGCCATAAAAGGGGAAATCGACAGTAGCACAGTCATAGTGGGGGACTTTAACAGCCCACTTTCACCAATGGACAGATCATCCAAAATGAAAATAAATAAGGAAACACAAACTTTAAATGATACATTAAACAAGATGGACTTAATTGATATTTATAGGACATTCCACCCAAAAACAACAATACACTTTCTTCTCAAGTGCTCATGGAACATTCTCCAAGATAGATCATATCTTGGGTCACAAATCAAGCCTTGGTAAATTTAAGAAAATTGAAATCGTATCAAGTATCTTTTCTAGCCACAACGCTATGAGACTAGATATCAATTACAGGAAAATAATCTGTAAACAATGCAAACACATGGAGGCTAAACAATACACTACGTAATAACCAAGAGATCACTGAAGAGATCAAAGAGGAAATCAAAAACTACCTAGAAACAAATGACAATGAAAACACGATGATCCAAAACTTATGGGATGCAACAAAAGCAGTCCTAAGAGGGAAGTTTATAGCAATACAATCCTCCCTTAAGAAACAAGAAACATCTCAAATAAACAACCTAACCTTACACCTAAAGCAATTAGAGAAAGAAGAACAAAAAATCCCCAAAGTTAGCAGAAGGAAAGAAATCATAAAGATCAGATCATAAAAAATGAAAAACAAATGAAGGAAATGATAGCAAAGATCAATAAAACTAAAAGCTGGTTCTTTGAGAAGATAAACAAAACTGATAAACCATTAGCCAGACTCATCAAGAGGAAAAGGGAGAAGACTCAAATCAATAGAATTAGAAATGAAAAAGGAGAAGTAACAACTGACACTGCAGAAATACAAAGGATCATGAGAGATAACTACAAGCAACTATATGCCAATAAAATGGACAACCTAGAAGAAATGGACAAATTCTTAGAAAAGCACAACCTTCCAAGACTGAACCAGGAAGAACTAGAAAATATAAACAGACCAATCACAAGCACTGTAATTGAAACTGTGATTAAAAATCTTCCAACAAACCAAAGCCCAGGACCAGATGGCTTCACAGGCAAATTCTATCAAACATTTAGAGAAGAGCTGACACCTATCCTTCTCAAACTCTTCCAAAATATAGCAGTGGGAGGAACACTCCCAAACTCATTCTCCGAGGCCACCATCATCCTGATACCAAAACCAGACAAAGATGTCACAAAGAAAGAAAACTACAGGCCAATATCACTGATGAACATAGATGCAAAACTCCTCAACAAAATACTAGCAAAGAGAATCCAACAGCACATTAAAAGGATCATACACCATGATCAAGTGGGGTTTATCCCAGGAATGCAAGAATTCTTCAATATACGCAAATCAATCAGTGTGATACACCATATTAACAAATTGAAGAATAAAAACCATATGATCATCTCAATAGATGCAGAAAAAGCTTTTGACAAAATTCAACACCCATTTATGATAAAAACCCTCCAGAAAGTAGTAGGCATAGAGGGAACTTACCTCAGCATAATAAAGGCCTTATATGACAAACCCACAGCCAACATCATCCTCAATGGTGAAAAACTGAAACCATTTCCACTAAGATAAGGAACAAGACAAGGTTGCCCACTCTCACCACTATTATTCAGCATTGTTTTGCAAGTTTTAGCCACAGCAGTCAGAGAAGAAAAAGAAATAAAAGGAATCCAAATCAGAAAAGAAGTAAAGCAGTCACTGTTTGCAGATGACATGATACTATACATAGAGAATCGTAAAGATGCTACCAGAAAACTACTAGAGCTAATCAGTGAATTTGGTAAAGTAGCAGGATACAAAATTAATGCACAGAAATCTCTTGCATTCCTATACACTAATGATGAAAAATCTGAAAGTGAAATTAAGGAAACACTCCCATTTACCATTGCAACAAAAAGAATGAAATACCTAGGAATAAACCTACCTAAGGAGAGAAAAGACCTGTATGCAGAAAACTATAAGACACTGATGAAAGAAATTAAAGACGATACAGATAGGTGGAGAGGTATACCATGATCTTGGATTGGAAGACTCAACATTGTGAAAATGACTCTACTACCCAAATTAATCTACAGATTCAGTGCAGTCCCTATCAAACTACCACTGGCATTATTCACAGAACTAGAGCAAAAAAATTCACAATTTGTATGGAGACACAAAAGACCCTGAATAGCCAAAGCAATCTTGAGAAAGAAAAACGGAGCTGGAGGAATCAGGCTCCCTGACTTCAGACTATACTACAAAGCTACAGTTATCAAGACAGTATGGTACTGGCACCAAAACAGAAATATAGGTCAATGGAACAGGATAGAAAGCCCAGAGATAAACCCACACACATATGGTCACCTTATCTTTGATAAAGGAGGCAAGAATATACAATGGAGAAAAGAGAGCCTCTTCAATAAGTGGAGCTGGGAAAACTGGACAGCTACATGTAAAAGAATGAAATTAGAACACTCCCTAACACCATACACAAAAATAAACTCAAAATGGGTTAAAGACCTAAATGTAAGGCCAGACACTATCAAACTCTTAGAGGAAAACATAGGCAGAACACTCTATGACATAAATCACAGCAAGATCCTTTTTAACCCCCCCCTAGAGAAATGGAAGTAAAAACAAAAATAAACAAATGGGACCTAATGAAACTTAAAAGCTTTTGCACAGCAAAGGAAACTATAAGCAAAACAAAAAGACAGCCCTCAGAATGGGAGAAAATATTCGCAAATGAAGCAACTGACAAAGGATTAATCTCCAAAATTTACAAGCAGCTCATGCAGCTCAATATCAAAAAAACAAACAACCCAATCAAAAACTGGACAGAAGACCTAAATAGACATTTCTCTAAAGAAGATATACACATTGCCAGCAAACACATGAAAGAATGCTCAACATCACTAATCATCAGAGAAATGCAAATCAAAACTACAGTGAGGTATCACCTCACACCAGTCAGAATGGCCATCATCAAAAAATCTACAAACTATAAATGCTAGAGAGGGTGTGGAGAAAAGGGAACCCTCTTGCACTGTTGGTGGGAATGTAAATTGATACAGCCACTATGGAGAACAGTATGGAGGTTCCTTAAAAAACTAAAAATAGAACTACCATACGACCCAGCAATCCCACTACTGGACATATACCCTGAGAAAACCATAATTCAGAAAGAGTCATGTACCACAATGTTCATTGCAGCAGTATTTACAATAGCCAGGACATGGAAGCAACCTAAGTGTCCATTGACAGATGAATGGATAAAGAAGATGTGGCACATATATGCAATGGAATATTACTCAGTCATAAAAAGAAATGAAATTGAGTTATTTGTAGTGAGGTGGATGGACCTAGAGTCTGTCATACAAAGTGAAGTCAGAAAGAGAAAAACAAATACCATATGCTAACACATATACATGGAATCTTAAAAAAATAAATAAATAATGGTCATGAAGAACCTAGGGGCAGGACGGCAGTAAAGATGCAGACCTACTAGAGAATGGACTTGAGGACACGGGGAGGGGGAAGGGTAAGCTGGGACAAAGTGAGAGAGTGGCATGGACATATATACACTACCAAATATAAAACAGATAGCTAGTGGGAAGCAGCCACATAGCACAGGGAGATCAGCTTGGTGCTTTGTGACCACCTAGAGGGGTGGGATAGGGAGGGTGGGAGGGATGGAGATGCAAGAGGGAAGAGATATGGGGATATATGTATATGTATAGCTGATTCACTTTGTTATAAAGCAGAAACTAACACACCATTGTAAAGCAATTATACTCCAATAAAGATGTTAAAAAAATAAAAACTTAATAAA
This sequence comes from Balaenoptera physalus, assembly GCF_965194825.1. Classification (NCBI taxonomy): domain Eukaryota; kingdom Metazoa; phylum Chordata; class Mammalia; order Artiodactyla; family Balaenopteridae; genus Balaenoptera; species Balaenoptera physalus. The sequence goes on along the minus strand of NC_138900.1, from coordinate 19,290,109 downwards.
TAAATATAAATAAAAGCTTTTATTTCATCCTTCTTATACCTTATCTAATGTTTTTCCTTTCTTTGTGTGGCTCCAAGTTTTTTTTTTTTAATTAATTAATTAATTTGTTTATTTATTTATTTTTGGCTGAGTTGGGTTTTCATTGCTGCGTGTGGACCTTCTCTAGTTTTGCCAGCGGGGGCCGCTCTTCGTTGCAGTATGTGGGCTTCTCATTGCAGTGGCTTCTCTGTAGCCGAGCATGGGCTGGAGGTGCGCGGGCTTCAGTAGTTGTGGCTCACGGGCTTAGTTGCTCTGTGGCATGTGGGATCTTCCTGGACCAGAGATCAAACCCGTGTCCCCTGCATTGGCAGGCGGATTCTTAACCACTGTGCCACCAAGGAAGTCCCCAAGTTTCTTGATCTATAACATTTACCTTCTTTCTAAAGAACTTCTTTAACATTTCTTACAAGACAGATCTACTAGCAACAAATTTCTTCAATTTTTGTTTGTCTGAGAAGGTCTTATTTCTGCTCATTTTTTTTTTTAATTTTTATTTATTTATTTATTTGGTTACACCGGGTGTTGGTTGCAGCACGTGGGCTCCTTAGTTGCAGCATGTGGACTCTTAATTGTGTCCTGCATGTGGAATCTAGTCATTATTGTTTAAAGTATTTCTTCTGTTCCTTTCTGTCTTCTTCTAGTATTCCCATTACACATAGATTACACCTTTTGTAATTGTCCCTTTTGTGGTTGTATATTCTGTTCTGTTTTTTCCAGTCCTTTTTTTTTGTTTGCTTTCTAGTTTTGGAGGTTTCTATCTATTGAGATATCCTCAAGTTTAGAGATTCTTTCCTTAGATGTATCCAGTCCACTAATAGGCCCCATCATAGGCACTCTTCATTTCTCTTATGTATTTTTTATCACTTTTTGGTTCTGATCTCTTTGATTTCTTTTTGGTTCTTTCTTAGAATTTCCATCTCTCTGCTTTCATTGCTCATCTGTTTTCCCGGGCTGTGTATTTTATTCATTGGAGGTCTTAGGATATTAATCGTAATTGTTTTAAATCACCAGTCTGATGATTCCATCATCCTGCTATATCTGACTCTTGTTTCTTTGCTTGCTCTGTCTCTTCAACTTTGGTTTTTGCCTTTTAGTATGGTAATTTTTTCTTGATAGTCAGGCATGATGTACTGGGTAAAAGGCACTGCTGTAGATAGGCCTTTAGAAATGTGGTTGTTAAAAGTGGGGGGAGGGGAAATGTTCTGTAGTCCATAACTAGGTCTCAGTTTTTTAGTAAGCCTTTGTGTCTGGGCTGTGAACTGTACTTGCAGTCCCCTCCCTCCCCAACCCTTGGTGGACAAGATAGCTGGAGTGGGCTGGAGTTGGGTATTTCCTTCCCTCCGGTCAGATATGCTCTGATAAAACTCCAGTAGGTTAGGCTCTGGTTAAATAATTTCTCCTGAGAATAGACCTTGCTAAGAACAGAATGTTCTGGGACTTCCATGACGTCCAGCAGTTAAGACTCCATGCTTCCACTGCAGGGGGCACAGGTTTGATCTCTGGTGGGGGAACTAAGATCCCACATGCTGCGTGGTGTGCCCCCCGCCCCCACCAAAACAAGCAAACAAACAAAAGAACAGAATGCTCTGGCATATCCCAAAGTGGTTCTTTTACTCATCTGCTGACTGTCTTGTTGTGAAGAAGAGTTCAGGTAACTTACCTGATTTTTGTTAAGTTTGTAATTAAGTATGTTTTCAGTTTCCTAAAAAGATAAACATAATTCTGCTCTTAGGTATTTACCCAAATGATGAAAACTTATATTCACACGAAAACCACACATAAATGTTTAATAGAAGCTTTATTCATAATTGCCAAAACTTAGAAGCAACTAGATGTCCTTCAGTAGAGAAATGGATAAACAAACTGGTACATTCATACAGTGGAATATTATTTAGTGATAGGAGGGGGAAAAAAGAGCTCTCAAGCCATGAAAAGACATGGAGGAACTTTAAATGCAAATGGAAAAGGGAAAGAAACCAGTCTGAAAAGGCTATATACTGTATGATTCCAACTATTATGTGACTTTCTAGAAAAGGCAAAACTATGGAGACAGTAAAAGAATCAGTGATTCCCAGGGATTGGGGGAAGGGAGAGATGAATAGGTGGAGCACAGAGGATATTTAGGGTTGGGAAATTATTCAGCATGATATTATAATGATAGATCCATGGCATAATGCATTTATTAAAATACATAGAACTATACAACACAGTGAGCCCTAATGTAAACTGTAGACTCTAGTTAACATTAATGTATCAATATTGTTTCATCAGATGTAACAAATATTCCACACTGATGCAAGATGTTAATAATAGGAGGAACTGTATGCAGGGGAGAGAGTGGGTAATCTTTAAACATGCTGTAAAAAACAGTCAATTTTTTTTTTTAATTTTTTTTCCCTTGGTTTTTTCTTTTTTTTTTTTTTAATAGTAATCTTTTATTTATTTTTATATTTATTTTTGGCTGTGTTGGGTCTTTGTTTCTGTGCCAGGGCTTTCTCTAGCTGCGGCAAGTGGGGGCCACTCTTCATCGTGGTGCGCGGGCCTCTCACTCTCGCGGCCTCTCTTGTTGCGGAGCACAGGCTCCAGACGCACAGGCTCAGTAGTTGTGGCTCACGGGCCCAGGTGCTCCGTGGCATGTGGGATCTCCCCAGACCTGGGCTCGAACCCGTGTCCCCTGCATTGGCAGGTGGATTCTCAACCACTGCGCCACCAGGGAAGCCCAGTCTGTTAAATTTTTTTTAACTACTTCATTCAGTTCAGATTTTACAAAGTATACCCAATTATGTGAAACAATTATTATTTTGAATAGAAACTTTAAGATTATTAATTATCTGTTTTACTTATGAAATCTAAATTGTTGAAGCATTTCAGGACTACTTACATTTTCTGTGAATCTGTAAGTTAGCACAGAGTTCATGTTGAAAATTATTTAATTCTTTTCTGCTTTTTTAAGAAATAGAGTGGTATAGAGTATTGATTTTGTGTATTTGTGTATGTGGGTGTGGTTAAATAATATAGAGCAAAGATTTTTCTTATTACTATATTAGAAATCTTTCCAAATACTGTAATAGCTAAAGTAATTTGGGATGTTCGTCCTGATTCTTATAAATTCTTTATAATGTAAAATACTTTGTTTCATTGATTCTGAGATATCCACCCTAGGACATTTTAGCCTCTGAAATCAATATCTCTTATAATCAGTGGCATCTTAGATTCAGTGAAATGTGATGTCTAATAAGTCTTCAGGAGAATAAATTTAATAATTGTTACAGAATCATTGTAATTACTAAAAATGATATGGGATCGTCTGATTTACTTCATATCTTTCAGATGCTCTTTGTGTGGGTATGTATGCAGCCATCCTCCTTCTTTGAAGTCTCATATGTGGAAGCATGCCAGTGACCAAAATTATAACTATGAACAAGTAAACAAGGCTATTAATGATGCAATTTCACAAAGTGGCAGGTATTTGGTCTTACTGTTATATATAAATAGGTTATTATTTATAATTATATATGCATTATATATAAAGTTAGGATTAAATCTGCTAGTCTACATTATAAGCAACTCAAGGTTTGATGTGTTTTCTTTTGTTTTTAAGAGTTCAGGGGAAATCCTCCGGAAAGACTGTATTAAACAGCAGTGAAGAAAGAGCCGATTCTCTCTCTGGAAGTTCAGAAAATTTGGTGTCATCCTCAGAGCTGATTTCCCAGGCTCCCAGTGAAGTCGTAGGTACCAATGAGAATGAGAAACTAAACCCTACAAGTAATACCTCATATAGTTTAGAAAAAAACTCCAGTCTGGCCCCTCCTGGCGTGGAATATTGCGTTTTACTCTTCTGTTGTTGTATTTGTGGTTTCGAGTCTACCAGCAAAGAAAATCTTTTGGATCATATGAAGGAGCATGAGGGTGAAATTGTAAACATCATCCTAAATAAGGACCACAACACAACTCTAAACACAAATTAGGTGGAATAGTTATCTGAAGAGGAAAACAGCAGAAGAGGAATCCTTTAAACCACAGTTTGCCCTTTGTGCTGTCCAGTAACTTACTAGGCACAGAAGAAATAGTTGGTGTGATTTTTGAAGAAATGACAGATGTGACTTTGGAACAAAATTTGTAATGTAATAAAAGGAATTCCAAATGGATAAGGGGTAATAATATTTAAGCATTTTGAGTGAGGAGAAGTGGGTTGAGGAGGCAGCAAAGATGTACTCTTATAATAACCCTCTGTTACCTCTTAGTTTGAGTGTATTTATTATTAAAAGCTTGTTATAGTGTAGAAATGCAAGCAAAAGAGTTAAGAAAGGGCTTTTCAGGAACTGTTCTAAAACTTACTGTTATGAAAGTGTCACAATCTTAAGCAGAGCTTAATATTTTTCATTCTCAATTTTGACATGAATGACAACCCTCTTGTGAGAAATGGGAGGCACGTGTCTGAGGGTTTTCTGGTATCAACAAGGAAAGAAAAGATCATTACAGGGCTTTGAGATGATCAACCTAAATCTTTAGCCAGATTGATAGGAACAAATCATATACTCGGTCTGAGATATATTACTTTACTCTTTAGAAAGAAAAAAAAAGAGACCTCTAAATCCAAATCTAGATTGTAAATAGGCGTTTACAAAGTAAATTATTGTCTTAAATTTACAGTGAATGTCTTGTGGGCAAAGGAGGAAAGAGGTGAATTCCCACCAGCCTCAAACCAAATCTCAAGGTTCATAAAAAAGGTGACTGGTTGAGCACAGTGCACTTCTCAGAGGTTCTTTTCAGAGTGTTGATGGAATACCCCAGCTTCTCAATAGTTACATAGGCCTTCTAATCCACTCTTCTAAACTAGACCAAGCTTGTTGTCTAAAAACAGCAAAGTAGGAAAAATTGCATTTGCTCATCAGACCTTGGAAGTAGTTTGAACTGTTAAATAAAAATCATTTGTGGGAAGAGGAATGAAATTCAAAAGCCCCTTAAAATGAGTACTACTATTGAGATTTTACTTCCTGGAGCTTTTTATTTAGTTATTCTTAGCATAAGAGATACAACCAAATGTGGCTAAAATATAGTAAAAATTCAGGTTGTTTATAAAACGTTTAATAACAAACAAAAACTATTTGGGTTTCTCCTATCCAGGAAATTGTATTTTGTTGGTGTGCAATAGGACACATGGGAAGCCAACTAAAACTCGCCATCAAATAGATGTAATCTTCTCATTAATTACGCATTTGTATTACAGTGCATTTCAAAGAGTGAAGAGAACGGGGGGGGGGGGGGGTTGTTTGGTTTTGCTTTTGTAGTTGTGATCACTTATGTATGCATTGTTCTGTTAATATCAGTTCTGCCTACAAGTCAAAAGGCGGCCGGTGCACCATGCGGTGCACCGTCTTCACGGTGCTCTTTCTGAACTTGACTCTAACATCTTCTAGAGCTGAGGCTGTGACTCATAAAGCTAAGAAAACATCGAAAATAGAATTTCTTGAATAGGATACTCTGTAGACACATTTTAGGAAAGAATTCTCTTCCCAAAGTCCAGGTATGAATCGAATGAATTAACATTTTTCAGATAGCATTAGGAACTATTTAAGTGGGGCCAAGTAACCTGAAATACTGTCTGATTTGCGTGGGGTTTTTTTGTGTGTTTTTTTTTTATTTGCTTTTTAAAATCTAATTTGATGATGATATATGAACAAACAGAGTTGATTGTAAGTTTGCAACTCTTTAATTTACGTAGCTTTAGTTTATTTGTGAAAGTTAATCCATTTCTGATATCTGGTTTTTAAAAGAGAAAATGGATTCATATATACTAAACTATATCCCCCAAATCCACATGCAGTGGGTTTTCTCATTTTCTCCTGTTTTCAGAATTAAAACACAGTTGTATTTCATTTCAAATTCAAAAATAAACTAAAATATTTTAAATGGTTCCATTATTACTATATTGTTCCCACTTAGTTTTTTCATTACTGGTAGCTCTGACTCAATGTTTCTTTATAAAAATCTATTATTCTGAAAATTAACAACCTTAGAAGAGTTTTTGTTTTATAAATTTTCCTTGGCTTTAATTTTATATAATCATTTGGAAAATACTAATAACCGAAAAACATTCCCAAAATTTCAACAGTGTATTTTTAAATTAACTTTTTTCATTTCCTTAAACTACTTCCATTGATTGTTACTTAAATTTTCCATTTGGAATCATGAATTTAAAATTTCCCTAGCTCATGGGAAAAAATTAACCCAGAAGTTCAAAAGTCTTTAAATATTCATCTGCTTCCAGCCTAAAATATCTTCAAAAGCTTTCTCTTGGCCTATAAGAGGAACCATATACCAAGGATGTTGTGTACCTTCCCATTATGGTTTTGTGGCAAGCCTTAAGTTAACCCTCCCCACTAAGAACAATTGAATATGATGAAGACTAAATATGCAATTTTAATTATAGAATATATATTTTAAAAATCAGCAGGAATTCCCTTTATAGGAATAACATTTACTGGTACTAGATCTTTTGCCATGTAAAGCTCAGTATTTGTTTTCCACTCTGAACACTTACAATTCTAAGATTTGACAGTGAGAATAGTTTCTAAAACACTTACTGGATAAGGCAAAGGTGGGGAGGGGGAAGATGATGCATTCTGATCATTATAAATAATACTTTTTCAGGGCTCTATCGTTTTCTCTCTTTCTCTAATAATCCAGAATGTGGTCGGTATCCCCAGTGTTCTAACAGTACCATGCCTGTATTCCAGGTGACCCGTAGACTTCAAGTTCTGTGTCCAGCCAGTGCAGTGTAGTGACACTGACGGAAGCCTTTATTCTAGATCTTTCATCTATTTGAGGTAGCTATCAGTGGCTTTGTTATTATTTTCTTTGTCTTTTCTCACAAAGCAAATGGTGGGCACCTATGTTTACATTGTATCTTCCTGCAGTGTACTTGGCTTGACAAAGACAAGCAGGCTTCTCTTTTGAGACTTATTATATTTTTAGTTTTCATAGACACTTATTTAATCTTTTTTTATTGTACAGCAAGGTGCTCTAAGTAATATTCTATAAAATATATTTAATAGAGATTTGAGTTTGATATTCATGGACATGAATACATGTATTTTTTTAAGAAATAAGTATTGTGTAACACTATGGCATTGCTTCTATAGCCAAAGTCTAAAAATTTCTGGAACACTGACATGTAAAGACTACAGTTAATTCTGACACTGTATCTTATTAAAATAGGATGATTTGCATTTTGTAAAATTATCCTGCACATCAAGCTGCATGCCTTAACGCCTAAAACTCTAGGATTGTTTTCATGGTAGAACAGTTTATCTGTTCAACAAACAGTGAAGCAAGGTCTTAGCGCTTCTTTAACTACCTTTGGAAATACTGTACAATGTTAGAATAATTTATTTTGCTTTACAGAAGTTTGTCATGTATTGACTTTAATATTGTATTTTGGTAATAAATTTTTTGTTAAAAACACTTGCCTCTAAGTTTTATTAACAAAAAGTTATATCCATTCTTATTTTGGAAATGTTGATTTAATCACTTAGAAATTTGGATTTAAATAATGAAGAACTTCCCCAGGCTTAAACTAAGGCTTATGATTACCCTTTGGTAACATGTTAAACTATTGATGACTAGCATTAAACTGTGTTACACAAAGGTAATTGAAAAAGCATTTAGATTGTTTTAATCTTTTTAAAAATTCAATCTAGGAACTCCCCTGGTGGCGCAGTGGTTACGAATCCACCTGCCAATGCAGGGGACACGGGTTCAACCCCTGGTCCGGGAAGATCCCACATGCCTCAGAGCAATTAAGCCCATGTGCCACAACTACTGAACCTGCGCTCTAGAGCCAACGAGCCACAACTACTGAGCTCGTGCCTAGAGCCCGTGCTCCACAGCAAGAGAAGCCACTGCAATGAGAAGCCCACAAACCACAACGAAGCGTAGCCCCCGCTCACTGCAACTGGAGAAAGCCCACGCACAGCAATGAAGACCCAACGCAGTCAAAAATAAATAAATTTAAAAAAATTTTTTTTAATTCAATCTAATTTTGTAGTTTTTTTCCTTGCTACACAGTTCTTCACTTTATCTTCCAAATCACATCCTTATACGCTTTAAATTCTGATGTAGTCAAAGTGCTAAAGTAGCTCTCTTAACGGCAGTTAGCATTTTGCACTTGCATTGATCTGTTGCATTGGCAAGTGAAGCTAACATCATCTGACTATATCATTGGTCTAGTTACACATTTGTGCCCGAGAATCCTGGGCTACCTCGGCTGCAAGTGTCTGAGGCCAAACATTTCTCCCAAAAAGCTTTAATCCCTTGTCCTATCTCCCCAGGGGCAACATAATTATGTCCTATCTTTTAAGAGCCAAATCCCAACACTGTCACTAACCTCCGGATAGTTGTAGAAATCTCAGCACGAAAGATCCAGAACATGTGCAACTTGGTAGCCACCAGCCACACGTGGCTATTGAGCACTTGTAATATGACTAGCACTTGTAATATGTTGTATGTATAATATACAACAGTTCTGAAGACATCGTTTTTTAAAAAAGTATCGCATTAATAGTTTTTTATATTGATTACTTGTTGAAATGATATTTGGGATATTTTGGGTTAAATAATATTAAAATTAATTTCACCTGTTTTTCTATGTAGCTACTATAAAATTTTAAATTGCATATGTGGCTCACATCATATTTCTGTTGGACAGTGGTGGTATAGAAGGATTAGTAAACTGACAGCCCTTGTTTCAAATCTGGCCTGCCATCCATTTTTGTAAATAGTTTTATTGGAACACAGCCACACCCAGTCATTTACATACTGTATATGGCTATTTTTGAGGTACAAAGCAGCACTGAGTAGTTGTTACAAAGACTGTATGCACCACAAAGCCCAAATTATTTACTATCTGCTTAATAGTAAATCGTTTGATCGAGTTTGCTGACCTGTGACCTAGAACAATGGTATGATCTGTGCTTTAAAGCTCCCAGGAAAAAAAAGCTTATAAAGAAAGCTTTATATAGCATTATTTTATAAATATATTATTTCGTCTCCTGTTCTTCTACAGCCCTACCCATAAGTTATGACTTCAACCTAACTATTTCATCATCTCCACTACCTAAAGCCAAACAATTTGTTGGAAATAACATAATTAAATAATAAATAATGCCGCTTTTAAAAAGTACTGTTTTCCTCCTGACAACCTTATGGTGCTGATGGTACCCTCTCTGCTTCACCCTTTCTGTGATGTGGTCATGCCACCGGCATATCTAACTGCAGTAGGAGGTAACCGTGGCAGCTAATCCACTCAGCTGCGGTGACCATTGACTTGCATAATCCAGGATATGAAGAAGAGTCTTAGACACACCTCTTTATAATGAATAACTTGTCTGACTCTAAAACCAGATTCTGGGGTTGGGTGGCGGCAGTTGTAGTTGGCTTTGATGTAGAACTGTTGACTAAATTGGCAGATTAAGAAAAAGTCACAGTATTCGCCTACATAGATTCTTCGAATCAAGCAGCAAAGATGTAAAATGAACATTTTTGGCCCTATAAATTCTCAGAGGAGTTTCTGTTTTTCATTGGTGCCATACAATAGATAGTATGTTTTGGTTTATATCTTAGAATCCAAATGACTGTAAGATGCTTAAACCATTTCCAGAGTCCTAGATGTGCAGCAAAATCTAGTTTGTGTGTTGTGTTGGGGGACTGTAGACCTCATTTTTCTGGTGGTACATTAATATACTGCATCCAGTTTTCTCATTTAGACCATAAAGTGTTTGTAAGATTATGACATACTTGGTTTTTTCTATTGATTTTTTTTCCCAGTATGAGTAATTCCTGTTTAAATTGTTTGCCTTACGAAAGTTGATTCTAGTAGATCTTCCTTTGAATTAAAAGTTTAATTTTAGGCATCTAATATAAATTCTTACCATTATAGAACAAAATCATAAGATATTGGTGGTGTTTTGTTTCCTAACTCAACCACATTTACACCAGTTGTGTCACTTAATCCAGAGAGTAAAGGCACCATTCGGGAACAGTTTGCAAAACTGAATGTAAGACAGATACTTCCATGACAACGCTGAGGTAGATGGGGCCTTTGTTTGAAAAGGACATGATGTGTTAGGTGGATGGAGTTTTATTTACACAAATCAGAAAATAATGAATCCTTGACCATGAGCTGATAAAATAGACCCAACTATTTTATCTTTCTGATTTCTCAGCTTTATCCTCTGTTAAAAGGAAAAATTAAGAATAATTATCCATGTCATTGCCACTGGTATCAGTAATTGTAAAATGTTTTTTGAGTTATTAATAAAGTATGTCATCTTAAATATGTACACAATAGAAAATTATGAACTGAAGAGACCCTCAACAAAATAAAACAAGTTATTCATTTTTCAGGTCTTTTATTAGTACCTAATGTTATTTAAAGGCTTAGTGCACATCTCCAGATTTCTGGGTTTTTTCTACTTGTCATTTTATTAATTTTAGTATCCATACTTCAGCAATAACGTGGCTGCATTTTACTGAAATAGACACATCAATCTACATCTTGTTCTTTTTTGTTTGTATCTGCAATCCCATTTAAATTTAGTATTTCCAACCACAAAAGGTGTTAGAAAATTCTATTTCAGGCTAATGAGAAAAAGTACAGCAGGATACGGTTCAGACCATAAGCTGTATTTCTGATCCTCTACAGCTCACATTCTACAAAAAATAGTTGTGCTGAAATAATTAAATAATTGTAGGAAACCAGCAGTTTCCAAGTTATCTTCATCTTCCAAGCCCTTCTCCATATGAAGCATGAGAATACAATTGGTGAGGTCGTGCCTTTCCATAATGCTGAGATTGGAATCCATGCAGGGTATCACCCTGTAGGTTAAAGAACTCTAAAATGAGGCTCTTCAGAATCCGTGCCCAGCTGGAGCACGCCCGTGCTCCGTGTGCAGATGCTGATAAAGAGGCTCCAGTGTACTATGTGACACTTGTTAAAACTCACTTTGTAATCACAGGGAAAAAGTAAGTGTGGATCTTCCTAATGGGAAAGCGGTCACTGTGTCCCATCTGAAGCAAGGGGAGGACATGGGTGGTGGACGGCCTGCCAGCTGCGCACTGAGTGGGTATTTTGCTACCTCAGCTGGTTTGGAATATAGTTTGGCTTTACCTCTTTGAACCTCTTGTAAGCTCAGTTATGTCTTCTATTTTCTGAAATGTGAAATTGATGTTATAATACCAACCTCAGAGAGTTATGTGGACTAAATGAGAGGATGGTCTATAAGATACCTAGTTGAGTTCTGACACTTCTGGATGGTGTTGGTTCGAAGCCGTGTGACCTTGAGTAAGGCATTCAACCTTTTTTTGAGCCTCAGTTTCTTCATCAGTAAAACAGAGGGTAATACTTAAACCTTGTAGGGGTGTTGTGAAGATCAGCAACCATGTGTATAAAGGGCCTGGCCATCTGTGAGCTCAAACAGTGGTTCCTATCATGGTTTGAGCACTCACTGTGTGTGCTGGGGGCAGGGACGCATTAAACGCCCTTATAAATCATGGTATCAAAGCTACCTGTTAGCCTTGGAAAGGACTCTAAGAGCCATACTGCTTTGTGTTTTGAGGAAGGATACTCACAACAAAATATCGTATCTCTTAAAATATACCCAAAAAAGACAAACCTGGTACCTAGAATATCGTATACAATTCATGTCACATCTTAAAAGACAACAGCCTGGGAGAAAGTGTCAGAACATTACCCTGTTACCATCACATTAAGTTCATATAATCATTCTCTCACACCTATAAACCGCCATTAAGGACTATGTGAAAATGGCCCTTTCCCTAAATCAGCTGATGAGCGGGCAGCATTGGCAAAACTTAGGCCCAAGGAAAGAGAATGGTATTTCAAATTGTATACGCTCAGTATAATCAGCCGCTAACTATACAGGATTGAGTGCCATGCACTGGACCATTAGGGAAAGGTAACAGTTCTCGGAAACGGTGAGAAATGGCCTGGCTCAGACCATGCAAAGCTCTCACATGGAACTCAGTCTTCTAACCATCTCACAAGGACTGTTTCACCTGCAGGATTCAGGTGCAGAGCAATCCTAATTCTGAAGCATACCTGCAGTCCAGCCCTAAAGCCAACCTCTTCATATGGGGTGCTGTCCTGTGGGCCTGGGATGTAGCTCTCCTAGTTGCACCGAGGAGACGTATGACCAGGTAGGAAAACGGCAGAAGGGGCAAAGATAAAATCCAGACCAGCATTTGCGTTTAACCACTATCCACTGATGTAACTTAACACTATTTCCAGTCTCCCCCCACGCCCCCAACACACACACACATACACTTATGCATAGTGAAAATACAAAAGTTAACCTCTAGAATTTGGCCGGTGTTCCAACCACCAAAACTTAATCTGTATCAGCGTTTCAACCTTTTTTTCATTATCACATCCCTAAGGAACTTTTTTTTCTTGATCACCCCCCTCCATGAAATTTGAATACCTTAGATATACTGTATATCTGCACTTTATACATTAAAAGAATAAGGTTTTTTTCAACCCCCAAGAGCCAATTTTCTCCCTATTGTGGGTGGAGGGGGTAATATCACCACGGAGAATGTATGCTCATATAAATGAACTGGTTGGTGACAGTTGTGAGAGGAAACAAACTTTGTTTCCTGGTATCTTGACTGAAAAAAATTTAAAGCCATCAAGAGACTGTGATTAAAAACCTCTCAGAGGTAGCTGTATTCGTTCCTCCATCATATGGGGAGCACAAAAGGACAGAGACTACCTACTCCAATCTCCACACAACTATTGGGGTCCTTTGAGTCCTAGCAGCTTTCAGACCTGGTGAGATGCAATCAAGCCGGTGAATTCCTAAGCATAAGTCCTTCAGGCTAGTTTATCAACACCCATGAGTGGACTCAGGAAGATTTGGGGACAGCACGTGGTAAGTGTTAGTGAAAATCCAACCCAGTGCTAGATTAGCCATAATTTAAGGCATGATAAAATATCTGAATTTGAGGGTATGAGAAACACATACATTTCTGGCTGAAAGTCCTACTTCGTCCTACAAAAAAAAAAAAAAAAACCCCAAGCCAGACAGTATACCTCGGCATCTGTTAGTAGGAAATGTCTATTTCTAGGGTTTTTAGACACCTGTTGTATGTATACCTGTTTTGCAGGGAATGACATTAGAACAGTCCAAGGGAACAAACTGGAAAGACCAGCCAAGGCCACTGGTTTGTGGACTAGAAGAGCCAACTTCTAGGAATGATCACACTTCGCCAAAAGCTTATTATGTGATAAAGCACCATCATCTGCTTTAATTGGATAACCTGACTATTCATGTCCTTATTCAAAAACATACATAGTTATTCTAACCATGGAAATGGAAAAGAAAGGCGTAGGTGGAAACAGCAGACAAGTAGAAGGAAGAAGAGTAGCAGGTGTTGAAGAAAATGAACCAACATTGACAATGTTTAAATATTTTGTTAACTTTATTTAATAGAGTCCTTGGATAATTATGCACCTATGCTAATCTGCCTATAAATTTCATTCTTCTAAACCATTACAAATCTAGTTAATACAAAGTTGATCAAAGGAAGAGAGAAAAAGTAACTAACAATATTACATAATACCTTTTCTTAAGAATCTGCCAGAGAAGGAGGCAAGTATTTTAAAGGCGGGGTTGGAGGGGGGGGACGGGGAAGGACTCAGGTGTAATGTTGATTCCTGTGCAACTCTGGAATGATCTGTGAGCACCGAGAAAGCTGATATCCAGGACTCAGCATGGGTTGCCTAAGACTAAGAGTGCCAAACTAGGCTCGAAAGAATGCCGTAGACACAGCTGATCTCTGAGGTCTCTGACATGGGTCATACACAAGTGTATAAAACAACCCATGGGATGTAGGAAGAACATATTAGGATTTCCATATATTGCAGTACATAATGTGTATATATATGTATGTATACACACACATATACGTGCACACGTTCACACACGGAGAGGACAAAAATTTTTGATTGATGAAGTTGTGAGATCAAAAAGTTTGGAGACCACTGCTCTGACTTTTATTAAGACACTTGAAAAACCAACCCTGTGGACGAGGTGGCAAAATAAGAATTGCATGAAACTTGTTGCGAAAATATGTGTAAGTGGGCCAAACTGTCTTCAACTGAATATGTGTTTCTGTAAAAGAATACTCAGTATTGTAAAGATCTCATTTCTCTCAAAGACTTCTTTACCTTTTATACAATTCCAGTAAAACAATCTCCATGGATTCTTTTTTGGAAACTGGTAAAAGATTATAAAGTTTATATGAGCAAGAAAATATGCAAAACTTGCCAGAACATGTGTTTAAAAGAAATACAGTATGTAGAACTGTTGCAAACTAGTTCTTTTTAAAAATCATTTAAACACAATAATGAGTTTACAAATAGGCCATATACGTACTGGAATTAGTATGTGATACAGATAATTCAAATCAGTAAGGTAAGAATGATGGTGAAACAACTGATTCTCCAATTAGAAAAAAAAATTGTCAGATCTCTCTCTTCATATTAAAAAGATGCAATATCTTTTAAAACTAGGAAAAAGTATTTTTAAAATTTTACAATCTTGGGATGGTAAAGGTTTTCCTAAGTATGTTGGAAAAACCCAGAAGCTATAAAGGGAAGATGATAGATTTGATAACATAAAATGGAAAACCAATGCAAAGCGAAACACACCATATGAAGTACACAACACTGAGAAAATATCTGCAAGGTATACAACAGAAAGTTAATATCCAGGGACTTCCGTGGCGGTCCAATGGTTAAGACTCCGCGCTTCCATTGCAAGGAGCGCGGGTTCGATCACTGGTCAGGGAACTAAGATCCCACATGCCACGTGGTGCGGCCAAAAAAAAAAAATGTTGAAATCCATAATCTATAACTAATCCCTTTATATAAAGATTAAATCGATGACTGGCCAAAGAACATGAAAACATAAATCACAGAAAAAGAAATACAAACAGCCAATAATGTCCTGATATATCTCCACCTCACTAATATATTTAAAATGATATATCATTTGTCGCCTAAGATTGGCAAAGATGAAAAATATCCATTGTTGGCAAGGACATGGAGAAATAAGCCCCGTAATGCACATCGGTGGAGGTGTAAAGTAATACAATTTTTAACCTTTTGTAATGTAGTTTGCCAATGTTTATCCTAATTTAAATTCTAGCAATTCTATTTCTAGAAATATATCCTAAAGAATTACATAAATATAAGGATATTCTCTATGCATTGCTTGTAATAGGGTAAAGCTAGAAACAATCTAAATGTCCAATTAGAGGGGAATATTAAATAAATTATGATACATCCATATACAGAATGACTACTATATTGACTACCCATCATTGTGTAACAAAATTACCCCTAAACTTAGTGGCTTTAAAACAAACATAAACATTTATTATTCTTATCATATCTGTGCATGAGATATTTGGGAGTGGCATGGATGACACGGAGCTGGCAGATCTTCCTCCTAGGTGGCTCACTCACGTGGCAGGCTGGTCGCTGGCCAGAGGCCAGGTGCCGCCCATGTGGCCTTCTCTACACGATGTTTGAGCGTCCTCACAACATGGTGGCTGGCATCCCCCATAAGTGCGCAATCCAAGGGAGGATAAGGCTAAAACTAGGATGTCTTTATGACCTGGCCTCAGAAGTCCCACAAGGTCACTTCCACCATATTCTATGCATCACACAGAACAGCTGTGATTCAGTGAGAGAGGAGTGTATAAATATCAAGCAGCAAGGATCATTTAAGCTGAAATTTAAAGGCTGAATAGTAGTTAAGTCAGGCACTTATAAAAACTTTGAAATTTATGAATAGGAAGTAGGGATGAGGCTGGAGAGGTGACTGGAGCATGACTCAGCAGTACTTTCAAGCTTGTTAAGGAGCTTTTTATATAAAGCCAGTAAGCCACCAAAAGACTTGTATCTTAGTAAGATCAGTATGTTTTTTATATGGAGGGTGGACTGAGTAGACAAGGCCAGAGGGCAGGAATGGAGGTCAGGCAATCGGTTAGCAGACTATTGAAATGATCCAGACAAAAAAATGGTGCCTTGGATTACAGTAGTGGCAATGGAGATGGGGAAAAGTTGGGCAAGTTCTGAGATATTTAGGAATAAACCCAATGGGACTCAATGTTTGACTGGATATATGGGTTACAGAATAGGGAGGAATCAGGTTTGGCTCCTAAGTTATTGACAGCAATTAGGAAAAGGGGGCACATGGGATGAAATGTAGGTTTGGGGATTAGAAAAAGTTTAATTTTTAACGAGTTGAGTTTGAGCGCTCTGCACACATGGAAATTTCCAATAGGCACTAGACATATGGGACCCGGCTGTCAGGAGCTATGCCTGGACATAAAAACTTACGAGTCATCAGAATATCACTGGAAATTGGAGCCATGAGCCAGAGAGGAAGAGGAGTTTACATGAGACTGAAAAGGAGTGCCAGAAAGGTAGACAGAGGAGGAATACTGGGAGAGTCTATTGCCACAGAAGACAGGAGTGAACCAGAGCGTTCACACTACTAAGCCAAACTATTTAAAACTGAACAAACATCGTACATCAGACAGGAAAAAGCCAATGGAGAAGGAGAGCTCTCTCCCTTGGTCCAACGCAAGATGCTTTTATGGGAAGGATGTGACTTCCCATAAGAAGACATTAATGACTTCTAGTGCAGTGCTTCTCAAAGTGTGACGTACATACAAATAACCTGGAGATTATATTAAAATGCAGATTCTGATTCAGTAGGCCTTGGGGAGAGCCGGAGAGCCAGCATTTCTAAGGTCCTAGGTGATGCCAGCACTGCTGGTCCACAGACAATATTTTGAGTAGCAAGGTCCTACTATGGCTTTCAAACTTTGCTGAACACAGACTCACATGGAGAACTTCTTAAAAAAATTATTGGTCCCTGACCCCTACAGATTATGATTCGGTAGGTGTGAGTAGAACCTGATAATTTCCAACAAGCTCCCTGATGATGTTGATAGTGATGCCACAGGTTTCCAGGCCATACTTTTGAGCTGAACTGTTCCAGCACAACGTAACTATTGCTGGCCCCAACAGAGGAAAAGCCAGATCCCATTGGGTTTCAAAACACAATGCAAACAAGTATTCCTGTAGACCTCTGCAGTCACAGCCCATGACCAGAGCTCAATGGGGGCAAAGGTCTACCGCTCATTACCCATCACCCCCATGGTTGCTGTATCAGAAGGGATTCATTCTTAATTAACTTATTTATTACCAAGACTTACCCTCAGCAGTGGATGTCTATTTCTCACAAAGCTTTATTTTGCTTAGTAAAGCCATTTCATATGAAAACAAGCAGCTGCTAACAAGTACTATTTCCTTTTCTCAAGGGATGCATGTTTCACAACAGACTCATTTTTTTCCCCAGTGAGCGAGACAATTTAAGAAAAAACCCTATATAATAAGGTGGGGAGGAGAGGGGGAATTCTACTTAAGGAGGAATCAATTCACATATGTATTTATTAAACACACAAATGTATTTTATGTAAGGCATAAGATGCCTTAAGAAGGTGAAAGAGAAAGATTATAACCATACAGTCCCTGTTCTCAAGTCCATAACATGAAAAAAAGACACCAACAATCATGTTAAACATGACAAATGCCATCTGAAAAAACAGCTGACATTTATTTTTATTAAAACCACCAGCAGATACCTCAACCCACTGGCACAGAATGTGTGTTTGTTATTAACAGCAACAGACACACAAAGGAGGAGGAAAATATCAAACAGGGGTAACAAGGAAAGGCACCTGGCTGAAGTGATTCCTGGAATTAGACAGATGGGCAGTCCTCTTCACAGATGGAAGACCCAGAGGACCATTCCTTAATAAAAATCAATTAACATGTGCTCTGAGAATCTGCTGACAAAAGGCTTTACCTACTGTTCATCGCAGTGTGATTAAGAAAGATATCCACATATACAACACAGCAACTGCCCTCAGAAAAGGCTTACACTCTAGTTTGGAGACGGAGTAACACAGGAGACTAAGAAGACAGAGGAACGTATTCTACACAAAATTGGGAAGAAGACAGCGCGCCCTGCCCCCCTCGCCAAAAAGAGGCGCGTCTTTGGAGATGCGAAAGTACCTCTGTAGGTACTCTCACTGGCAGTCGGTAAAAGACTTCCAAACACAGATCACCGGCAGCTGGGGCCTGGGGGTGTTGCCAAGACCCGAGAAGGGGGCGCGCCAGGCCTTGGCAACGCGGGAAGCTGGGAGATGTCCGAGTGGTCGGACTGCTTCCGTCAATCGGGCCCTTACTGACCCCTCCACATCCACCAGCACAAGAGACAGGAGGGCACCGGCGCAAGAAAGTTTTTCGCGGCCCCCGGCCCGTCTCACCCTCCCCATCCGGGGGCCGAAGTGGTGCCGCCACCCCGCGGTCCGACCTGATGCCACCCTTACTCGCATCCCGGCCCTCTTCCCCCGAGCAGCGCCGCTAGCTCTGGCCTGGGGGTGGCGGGAGTCTGCATGGGCGAAGGTGGCCTAGGGCTCCTCGGTCGGCGGCGGAGGTCCAGTGCTCTTCAAGGGGTGCCGGGAGCGGCTGGACGCAGCGGAACTCAGCCGACAGCACAGCCTGGCAGCCGGAAGTGCGCCGCTTCCTTCCGGCCGGCGCCGCACGAGACGGGGCGGGGCGCCCCGGGAGTGGGAGGTGGCCCGCGCTGACGGACGGCTCCCGGGACCTATAGGCGCGGCCTCAGCGGCCCAGCCTCCCCGGCGCGCCCCCTCCCCGGGGCGGTGACTCCCCCCAGCCCCCCATTTCCAAGGTGCAGCACAAAGCTCCGCGGCTGCTGGGTTCTGGCTGTCCCCGCGGCGCGTTGCTGGCCGTAGTGCGGCCCCGCCCCCGCGGCCTTCTGCGCCCCCGGCCGGCCGGCCGGCCGCCCTCCTTCCCGGTCCGGAGCCGCGCGCGAGGACGGCTGAGGCCGCAGGTCTGTGGCTGCGTGTCGGGCCGCGGGCAGCGCGAGGGGACGCGCGGGCGCGAGGCTCCGTCGGTGGCCCCGGACTGTCCGGCGGGCGGGTGGCGCTCCGCCCTTGCGTGGCGGCGTTCGGCTGAATCTGCCGCGAAGACCGAAAGCCCGCGGGCCACCCCGCTGCGTCGCTCAGGGTGGGGGCGCGGCTCCGGCCCTCGCGGCGTCTTCGGAGACCCGGTGTGGGACTGGGTGCCCCCTTGTCCTCCCGACGTGCGGGGCTGGGGGCGGCAGCTTGGGAGAGAGCAAGTTTGTCGAGGGCGGGGCGCCTTCTCGGGCGACTTCTTGCTTTGGCTATGCGGGCGGAGGGAAGGACTGGGTGGTCTCCGGCCTCGGCGGCCACGCCACTTCCTAGGTGAGCCGGAGCGAGTTACTGAACTTATCCGGCCCCTCAGCGTCTGGCGGGGACTCCGGTGGTGTAGATTGGGGTGCGGAGGTGAGCTGAATAATGTGCCCTGCAGCGTCCCGGGATGCCCAGTACGTGCTGGTTCTTCTAAGCAATGGAGAAAAAAAGCACACGCTCCCATTTCCCTTTTCAAACATTTAAGATGGCATTCCTTGTAATTTGATGGGGAAACTTTTGTTTCTTGGGCTCATGCAATTATCACACGTAGTTGGCACTTAAACATTTGTTGCCCTTCTGTCCTAACGTGTTACATTGTATCAGTTGTGGGATTTTTACAACTCCGCTTGGGGCCCTTAGAAAGGGCATGATTCTAGGATGAGGTAATTTGGGGGTAAGCTCATCTCTAGAGGTACGACTTTGCCCACACTCCTTTTCTCCCTGTTGCTCCAGATTCTCCATTTTCAGTGCTTGCACCTTTTTGCTTCTGAGATTTTTTTTTTTGTATGAATGAATGAATGGATGAATTGTATAACGTTGATTGGTGTGTTCTTTTCAGTAGAGCCACTTGTTTACCTTTAGGAATTAATAAACTGCCCCGACAGTCTTGTCCGGCAACCGGTCATAGTTAATAAATAGTTAGTTAAACGCTGTTCATTCGTCGGAGGAGTGACGCAGGATGTTCCGGGGGACTGTAGCCAGCTTACTCACTGCCACCACTCCCCTGCCTCCCACTTGCTGCTTCCAAACCAGGCTCCTGCTCCCTGCCGTCACTCCCACTGTTGCTGCCTGGTGTAGCAGCTGCCCTGATTGGCACACCCCCGCCATCACCACTGAGGCATATTCCTAAAGCTTCCAGTGTGAATTGTTTGAAGGAACACCAGTATCAAAATCCAGATACCGGAGACAAAACAGTGTTTCCGTTCTTCAAAATCAGGCTATCAACGATCAACAAATTTACTACTTAATACCTTTTCCATGGTTGGTACTATAGAAAATAATATAAAACTACCTAACTATGTGACAAAATACGTGGTAACTGCTATGACTCGGGAACGGGAGAGATCAGTAGGGGTTGGTTCATCCCAAGAAAGAAGGCTTCCTGGAAGAAGGGCAGGGGCTTGTCTGTGATGCTCACCTGTGCTCCTAACTCTTAGCAGTGCCTGCCACAGGACAGGCGCTTCATAAATGTGGTTGTGTTAAAGAAATAGTTGTGTTGTGTCTTGAGAGTAGCTTTGATAGCTGGTTAAGGTTTGGATGGGAAAATGGGAGGGCGTGCTAAGAGAGGGAAAATGGCTCAGGTAAAGTCTCCAAAACACAGATGAGCACAGGCTGTATTTGGCAGAGAGGGTACTGACATGTGGATGGTGGTTTACTTCTGTGTTGTTTGTAGGAGTGGTTGGAAGAACAATGCATGTGAGTCTTTGACACCATGATATCCATCAGGCAAAGAAAAGGAATACAAACCACAGAAGTTTCAGAGGATTACGTGGCACAAGAAGAAAATGTGAAGTTGGAAAATAAATTGCCATCTAGTAGGTGATTTAAATTAAAGCAGCATTTTGGATTGCTCTTTTGTCTGCATATTGAAATAATCACTCTCCAATAGGATAAAAATTTGGTGAGACCTAATAGGTGAAGAAACTTATTCTATTACCCAGATATTTTAGTTTTACAGATGATTTGATTGCAATGTGATATTTGTTTTACAGTTATGATTAGATAAAAGACCTCTGATTATAGCCCTTTGCTTCTCAGCTGCCTGTTCAGTATAGTTACGCCAGTCTGATCCTTTGACTTTTGTAATACTTTTTCCCACGGTTTGGATTTTAGTCTACTTCTAATTTTTCTGGTTTGTGTATGCTATTCACAACTAGACAGCCTTACCATGGGTGAGTTTCTCATTTCATTAAAGTATTGAAAGATGAATCAAACTTTCTTTCATTCTTTATTTTCAGTTAAATACCTGAAATTTTCTAATTTGCTTTTTTTTTTTTTTTTTTTGGTGGGAAAAGTGGTCAGAATTTGGTAAATTGTTTAAATAATGTTGAAGACTCTTGCTAAGCCATACATCAGATGGCATTAATTACCAACTTCTTGCTTCCCGAGTTGCTTTCTTAGGCTAAGCATGGTCAGGATTTTTAAAAGCATGAAAAATTCCATGTCCATCAGCCATTTTGGATATCTGACAGAGTTTACATCAGCTGCAGCTAGAGCTAGTAAAGTAATTTGGGGTAACAGTTTTATTTTTTATTTATTTATTTTTTTGGTGGGGGTTAACAGTTTTATAAAATAAAAGTAATTTGTATTGATCAGTCATGCCACCCAACTCAGCCATCAGCAATTTGGGACAATACAGAGTACTTTCTGAAAATCTTATATAAAAACAAATACAGGTTCAAGTTTGTCCTTTTAAATTAAAACATAACTTTGAGGACTGTTCATTTTACCAAAGCAGTATTTATTCATGTCAGAAAAAAAAATGAAAACTAAAGAAAAGCAAAAATGAAGGAAAAAATACTCCCACAAACCCACTCATCCTGAGATTACCACCTATGACACTTTGATTATCTTGCTGTCTAAATGTTGTTCTCTGTACATGTACACCTACAGGCATTCAGATGTGTTTTTTCTCAAAATTGAGATCCTACACGCTGTTGTGTAACTTGCTATCTTTCTCTTGTGTTATGAACATATGTCAGTCAATGTATTTTTAAAATTTTGTCAGTGTGTAGTCACTGTGTGACTGTAGCATAATTTATTTAATTTCTTATTGAATATTTAGATGATTTTTAACCTTTTACCTGTACAAACTGAACTGTGATAGATATCCTTGTGGCCACATGTTTGTTTAAAACTTTATTTCTTTGGGGTGTATGCCTAGATTTACAATTATTGGTCAAATAAGGTGCTTATTTTGGTGGCTTTTACTTCCTATTGCCGTGTCGCGTTCCAGAGAGGTATCAATTTATTCTAACACCAGCAGTGTTTAAAAAATGTCTATTTTTTTTTTAAAAAGTCTATTTTTTGTATCCTTACCAAAACAGAGTACTAAGCATTTTTAAGCTATCAAATTGGCCAGTATTGTAAAAGTTATAGCTCTTCGTTTTGCCTTGCATTTCATTAATACTAACTTTTTTTTTTCTATTAAGTTTATTGGCCATTTTTTCTTCTGTGCATTGCCTGTTGATGTCCTTAATCAGTTTCCTACTGAAATATTCATTTTTTTTATTGTCCTGAAAGTATCCTATATTAAGGATATTTAACCTTTCTTATATGTACTGTAAATATGTTTCCTAGTTTATATTCCTTTAGCTTGTATGATGGGGTTTAAAATTTTAAGTAATCAAGTTTGGGAGTAGCTTTTAATATATAAACCACACATTGTAAGTAGATGATCTAAAAGACTGTTTATATTTTAGATCTGTAATCCATTTATTCCTCTATTTAAGAAACTTAGTAGTTAAACTAGGCCAAGCACAGGTCCTAGGTGTTAAGATGAATAAGATAGTATGCTTGTCCTCAAGACGCTTACATTCTAGTTGGCAAAATGGACAAACGAACAGTTAGATACAGTGGGGAAATAAAACTATAATAAAAGTATGAAAAGTATAAAAAGGTCTGTGGAATCACAAAACGGAACCCCTAGCTGTCTGCTGGAGACACGGAAAGCTTCACCACTGACAGGCAGCTGGAACTTGGCACGTTTGACAGTCTGAAATAGAACTATTAACTGCTAAATCCTTTACTGACTTGGTTTTTCATCTGTTCATTTTTCTAAAAGGTTGTACCAATAGAAGATTATGGACGATTCTGTCATTTACAATTGGTGGAACTGTTGCCCTTTGCATTGGACTTCTTACATCTGTCTACCTGGCCACTTTACATGAGAATGATTTGTGGTTTTCTAATATTAAGGTATGAACATTGTATGATTTACCCATCAGTGTCTCCAGTAGTTAATTAGCCATTTAGATGAATGACCAAGACAGTTCCGTTTTGCCATAAAGAATCCAGTCTCTTGAAAGGTTTGGCTATAGAGTAAAATGACTTTTTCTTTGTTAGTTTAAAATAACATCAGAATTTTTATAATCAAGTGAGTTTTCCCATTTTCATTAGTTTATCCATATTATGCATCAGTTACTCTAAACCAGTATTTTTCAAGCTGTAGATTGTGAAGTTGGTGTAGTAGGTCATAAGTAGCATTTTTCATAATGAAATAAAATACAAGAGAATACTATCACATAGTAAGGTTGATAATTATTTGTGAAACTTTTATTTTAATTATATGTATGTATGTACAAACTGGGTCACAGTATAAATTTTTTTTTTCCTGTTGGGTACAGTAAAAAACAAAAGAAAGAAAGAAAGAAAAAGAAAGCCAAAGCTACTGTTCTAAACCAAGGAGTTTTAATCTGGCTCCATAGATGACGTTGATGTGGTGTACCTTTCTAATAGTATATGCAAAAGATGGAGAGGAAGCCATAACTGTCATCAGATTTTCAAGAGAGTGTGTGACTCTTTAAATACCAGTTTCCTTGTTGTCTTTCTCCTCCCTCCCTCCCTCCCTCTCTCTCTCTCTCTCTCTCTCTCCCTCTCTCTCTCTCTCTCTCTCTCTCTCTCTCCCCACCCCCCCCGACATCCTTTAATTTGGCTTTGGTTCAGAGCAAGTATATCACTTAAAACTTACACATTGCCAGCGCTTTTCATCCAAAACACTGCACATTGCCAGTGTTTTTCATCCAAATGTACCTTTCTTTTCATCAAAAATGTCATGATCTTTTACCTTATTTCTCACCATGGCTTTTTTTTTTTAAAGGAGAAGAGTTAATGATGTGATTGCTGAGTGTCTTCTAGAACTGGAATTCTAGGATTCCATGGAAGGAGACCTAAGGGATGGGGATATCTTTTTTTTTTTTTAAAGATTTATTGATTGATTGATTGATTGATTGCTATGTTGGGTCTTCGTTTCTGTGCTAGGGTTTTCTCTAGTTGCAGCAAGCGGGGGCCACTCTTCATTGTGGTGCGCGGGCCTCTCACTATCGTGGCCTCTCTTGTTGCGGAGCACAGGCTCCAGACGCACAGGCTCAGTAGTTGTGGCTCACGGGCCCAGTTGCTCCGCGGCATGTGGGATCTCCCCAGACCTGGGCTCGAACCCGTGTCCCCTGCATTGTCAGGGGGATTCTCAACCACTGCGCCACCAGGGAAGCCCCCCACCATAGCTTTTAATGATTAGTTGCTTACAAAGGTAAAATTGACTTTCACAGGGCAGAGATTTATCATCTATGAGAATATTCAGAAGTATCTATACAGAATGTAAAGACAGTTCCCAAAGAGAATTTTCCAAAATATTTTGAGCTTTGGCTCCGTTATTGGAATGAGTCTCCAAAGGAGACTGCTTTGAATGACAAATTTTATTTTTATGAGTAATTTCTAGTATGTTTATTTTTAAAACCTGTCATATTACTTTATTAGATACAGCATGGACATATCTTTATACAAATAATCATGGTACCAAGAAATAATAATTCTTACCCTTCAGTGACAGTTGGTAGTTTTTCTTGTCAAGAAAAATTTTACTCACCTGTCTCTTTAAAATGGAGTACCTATAAACAGATTTCCTGGAATTAAGAAATTTAAAACTTATTTATTAGTACAAGTATTTTGAATAAAGCCTGAAATTTCCCTTTGTGGGCATAAAGTCAAAATTAAATGCTAGTAACTGTATAGCAAGGAGACATGGTGAAAGAGATCACATAATTTTAAACTGTAAGTTTAGCTCTTTAATTTAAAGCTTATACGTGGCCCTACTAGCACCCTTAAATAGGTATACCCCATCATCAAGAAACCTGAAGAAAAGGCCAGGCCATGTAGGGCTTTGTAGACCGGGCAGGAGTTGGAAGGATGTACTGATTCATCGTTTGTGTGGAGTGCAGTTGAGGAGGAAGAATTATCAGTGATGACCTTCTTTCTCCCGTTAGCAGGATAGACGGGTAGATCTTCATTCGCTATGATCATGAACCCTGTGGGAGGAGAAAATCTGAAGAGTACAGTGACTTCTGACCAGCTACCTGGAGTTAAGCCACACTTTATAGGTTGAGGGCACAGTCCTCCCCAAAACTGACCCTTACTTCGGAAGCCAGTCACAACTTTGGCGGTCCCCAGGTTACTGTCACTTCTGACCAACTGGCTATCCATTCACTAAAATGACACAGAACTGAGGAAAGCTCTATACTTATAATTACAATTTTATTATAGAAACAGGATACAAATCAGAACCAGCCAAAGGGAGGGGCACATTGGGCAAAGTCTGGGAGAGTCCCAGACTCCAAGTTTCCATTGTCCTTTTCCTATAGAGTCAGGATGCATTACCCTCCTGGCACATCAGTGTGCGACAACGTGTAGAGTATTGCCAGCCAGGGAAGCTTACCTGAGCTCTGGTGTTGAGAGTTTTTACTGGGGTTTCGTTATATATGCATGATTAATTAAATCATGGGCCACAAGGTTGAACTCAATCTCCAGCTGCTCTCCACTTGCCAGAGGTCGGGCTGATATCTGTTGGCTCAGAGCGCCAACCCTCTAAGCATACGGTTGGTCTTTCTGGCTTGGCCAGCTCCCATCCTGAGTCATCTCCTTAGCAAAAACATCTAGGGGCCCACCCTGAGTCACCTGTTAGCACAAGCTGTCAGATGTGGGCCAAGGAGCCCACCATGATAACAAAGATACTCTTGTCACAAGGAAATTCAAGGGTTTATTGGCTACCTCTCAGGAACTGGAGACAAAGGCCAACCACATTCTTTTTATATGCAGGAGGCAGCGAGGCAAGAAATGATGAGTTCAGGTTTGGATACATTGTGAGTCACTTTCAAAACAATCCAAGTAAAGATACGGAATAAGGGGAAATCATGACTATGTAGGAAGCAACACACAGGACACCAGAATCTGCAAAAAGCACAGAAGAGAAAAGTTGGACAGGACTGATGAAAGTAAACAAAATGAAATAGAATTAGTAAAGTTAAAATATTAGAGAGAAGTGACAGCTAAGGAAGACAACAGCAAGATTGCATAATTTGTGTCCCAAAGGAAGCAAAACCATGAAACGGGGAAAAAAATGTTTAAATCTGTAATTCAAGAAAACTTTCCAAAAATAAAGGAATACTTGAATCTACAAACTGAACGGGCATGATGGGTCCCAGGAACATTTGGCCTAGAAAAATCATTAGCAGGATATAGCTACGAAATTGCTGTACCTAAATAGTAAGAAACCTTTGGACATCCAGACAAAAGATCAAGTTACCTATATGAGGAAACAAAGGTCAGTCTGGCTTCCAAGTTTTCCAAGTAACATGTAGTTACTCAAAGACCTTGAATGATGTCTACAAAGGACTCACGTAAAAGAAAGTGATTTATGTATTTTAACCCAGTTATTCCATCATATATAAAGCACCATTCAAATGTTTTTGACTCTGAGAAATATGTATTTTTAAGAACACCTGGAGAAATTGGTAGAGGAAAAACTTTATCCAGTCAAGAGATAAAAGGCAAAACAATGTTAGAAAGATTGTGAAATTTAACTGTAGGACTAAGACTAAATAGTTACAGAAAAAAATATATATGATAAGAATAATGTAATAACATAATAATGTTATTATGTAATAGTAACACAATAGCAGTGTAATAATTACATAACACAAGTTAGAAGAGGAAGGGAAAGAAAAGGTAAAAGATGGTGGAAGTATCCTGATGTATCTTTTATAGCTAAAAGTCAAAAAGTTTCAACTAAAAGTGATGTCAAGAAACACACACACAGTATATATAAAGAAAATTCCAAGAAAAATAA
Organism: Balaenoptera physalus; assembly: GCF_965194825.1. Taxonomy (NCBI): domain Eukaryota; kingdom Metazoa; phylum Chordata; class Mammalia; order Artiodactyla; family Balaenopteridae; genus Balaenoptera; species Balaenoptera physalus. The sequence continues at coordinate 19,262,829 of NC_138900.1, read as the reverse complement.
TATCAAGTAAAATTGGGCAGGGGAGAAGTATAAATTTCATAAGATTGTCATAACTTGTTACAGGAAGTCAGTAGATACTAGCCATAGAAACAAAGAATTAAGTTATCCTCTGAAGTTATAAAGAAAGGTAACCCCTAGAACAAAAACATCAACCTTCCAAATTAAAGACATGTACACACACACACATATTGAAACAAGCTGACACAGATCATGTAGTGAAGGATTTGTTCTAAAGAGCAGTAAAAAGCATGATACAATATGTATTAACACAGGTATGTCTAATTATTTTTGATTAAATAAGTATCAATGGGTTTTACTCACCTAATAAAAACTCTGGATCACAAAGCAAAATCCAAATCACATCATATATGCATAAGATCCTCCCAGAACAGTAAGAATCCTTCTGAGACAGATTAGGCCAAAGGTGTGGACAAGGACTTAATAAATGCAGAAAGGGGAAAGAAAGTATCAGACAAAGTATTAAATGAGGCAAAGAAGGGCAATATTTCAGTGATAAAGATACAAACCACAAGTATGACTATCCATGCATCAGATAATCGCAATATTTACAAAGCAGAAACCACAGGAAATGCAAGAAGAGTATAGAAATACATTAGTATTGAGGAGTTTTAATTCTTTTCCAGTTCATATAAAAGCAAGTGGACAAAAATAAGTAAGGATATAGACGACCTAGTGAAAATATTGAATATGATAGATCTAATCTGTAAATATCTAAAGAGAGAATATACGTTCCTCTCCAGTATCCACAGAACATTCACTAAAACATTGATAAATTAAGCCGTAAGGAAAAATCTCAGATCCAAAAATACAGAAATTATATGGACAGTATTCTCTAATCACAGTGTGATAGCGCATAGTCTTGGCTTGTTCCTGACTTTGGGCATAAAGGTCACAGTATCCTCTTTTGTTAATTTATTCATTCACTTAAATAAAAATTGCAGATAACTAATTAAAAAGAAAAATTGCTTACTATCTGGAAATTTTAAAATATTTAAAAAGTAACTTTTGGGCCACAGGTAATTAAAACTGAATTTATAGAAATTATAAATGAAATCTAGAAAATGATGAAAACCACATTTCAGGATTATGGAATATACCTAAAAGAGTACTCAGAAGAAAATTTGTAGCTGTAAATACTATATTATGAAATAATTAATATATTATGAAATAAATGAATTATTCCAGTTATGAAATCTCACAACAGAAGGAGGGATAAAGGTAAAAGAAATTGATCACCTAGAAAGTAGGAAAACATTTCATAAATCAGTGGTTATTTGGGGGGGTGAAAACTAAAGAAACGAAAGAAAGATAAAGATGGGGTAGGAAATGAAAATATCCAAAATAAGAAATAACACAGAAATAATTACAGAGATGGAACTTCCCTGGCGGTCCATTGGTTAAGACTCCGTGCTTCCACTGCAGGGGGCACAGGTTCGATCCCTGATAGGGAAACTAAGATCCCACATGCTGTGTGGCACGGCCAAAAAAAAGAAGAAATAATTACAGAGATCATGAAATATGGTAACAGAGAAATAACCACAGAGACCATGAAATAAGAAAGAGCCACATGAGACTATTTTGTTTGATTTTATGCAAATTAGATGAATAGATGAAATGGGTGATTTCCTAGAAGAATATTTTTTTTAATATTTATTTTATTTATTTATTCTTATTATTTTTTGGTTGTGCTGGATCTTAGTGGTGGCACGCACGGGATCTTCATTGCGGCATGCAGGATCTTTAGTTGTGGCGTGCGGACTTCTTAGTTGCAGCTTGCGAACTCTTAGTTGTGGCATGCATGCGGGATCTAGTTCCCTGACCAGAGATCAAACCCAGGCCCCCTGCATTGGGAGTGCAGAGTCTTACCCACTGGACCACCAGGGAAGTCCCTAGAAGAACATTAATTACCAAAATGGCCCCAGTAAACACAATTATTTCTATAGATGTGATAGAGAACACTTGAAAAATATTGTACCTACCTATCCCCCATTCCCAAAATACCAGACCCTGTTGATTTTATGGAGGAATTCTACCAAACTCTTAAAGAACCAAAATATTCCAATGCTGTTTGAGCCATTCTAGAACACTAAAGAGGAAGAAAACTTCCAAATTATTGCTATAAATCAGGTATTACACGCCAAAACTGAGGATCAGAATATAACTACAGTCAGTTCTTATTCCCACCAGTTATGTTCTATAAAGTCATTGAGAATAGTGAATTAGCGAATACTGAACCGTGGCTCCTGGGGAAATATGTACATATGTATAGACACACTCATATCACACATAGGTTACAATCTTAAATCCTAAAAACTCCTCCTGGTAGATTCTTTTTTTTCACAAAAGAGAAAGTGAGTTTCAGAAGTGTTAAGTGAGTTGCCTGAGGCCATCCACTAACTGGTGCCAGAGCTGGGATTCAAACCTTCTGTGACTGGCCCCAGAGCTGGGGCTTCTCGCACTGTGCTGCACTGCCCCTTACTGTCTTTATCCTCTGATCATCTCTGTATGAGAGCTGGAGCAAGAGGCAGACCACAGCTGGGAACCATGCACATCAGGCAACTCACATGTCTACAAATGACTGCAAAATACAGCAAGTATTGATTTTTGTCATTTTTGTTGTTACAAATTTTAGCTAGTAGGCAAATTTGCAAATAGGAAATCCATGAATAATGAGGATCAACTGCATATAATCTAGATAATATTAAAAAAACAAAACTCAGAGACTAATCCCACTATAAATATTGGACCCAAAATCCTAATTAATGCTAGTAAAGAGAGTCCAGTAGCACATTAAAGCATACCACACCATGAAAAAGTCATTCTTCTGCCAGGAATGCAAAGGAGATTGTTGGGAAATGTATACTTTCTTTTTTTTTTTTTTTTTTTGCTATATTAGTACCTCAGATGTAAAAAAAGGTATTTGAAAAAAATTCAACATCAATTCTTTGTAACATACATAACTCAAAATAGGAATAGAGTAGGTGAGCCCATCACATCAGTAGAATATACAAATAAAAACCATGTGATTATCTCAAAAAACACAGGAAAAGCATTTAACAAAGTTTGACAACCTTTATGATAAAAATGCTCAACTATCTAGAAACAGAAGAGAATTTTTTTTTTTTTTTTTTTTTTTCAGAAGAGAATTTTAGCCTCATAAAGGGCATTTGTCAAAAACCCACAGTTAAGAGCATACTTAATGATGGAAGACTGAGCACTTTCTCCCTAAGATCAGGAACAAGACAAGGATTTCTGCTGTAGCCACGTGTATTCAACATTGTACTAGACAGTTTGTCAGGGAAATAATGGCAAGAAAATGAAATGAAAGGCATGAAGTAAAACTGTCTCTATTTGTAGATGACACGTATATAGAATCCACTAAAAAAAACTATTAGAACTAATAAATGAGTTTATCAGGGTTGCAGGATACAAGATCAATATGCAGAAATTAATTGTATTCCTATACAGTAGCAGTGAGCAATCCAAAAATGAAATTAAGAAAACAATTCCAGGGCTTTCCTGGTGGCGCAGTGGATAAGAATCCGTCTGCCAACGCAGGGGACAGGGGTTTGAGCCCTGGTGCGGGAAGATCCCACATGCTGCGGAGCAACTAAGCCCGTGCGCCACAACTACTGAAGCCCACACACCTAGAGCCTGTGCTCCGCAACAAGAGAAGCCACTGCGATGAGAAGCCTACACACCGCAACGAAGAGTAGCCCCTGCTTGCCACAACTAGAGAAAGCCCGTGTGCGGCAATGAAGACCCAGCACAGCCAAAGATAAAATAAATTTATTAAAAAAAAAAGAAAGCAATTCCACTTACACATCAACAAAAAGTAAAATACTTAGGAATAAATTTAACCAAAAAGTATAAAACTTAAACCATATCCATGCATTGAAGACAATATTGTTAAGATAGCAATACTCCCCAAGTTCAACATGATCCCTCTCAGAATCCCAGGTGGATTTTTTGCAGAAATTGACAAACTTATCCTAAAATTTATGTGGAATAAGAGACCCAGAATAGGCAAAACAATTTTGAAAAAGAACAAAGTTGGGAGACTCACACTTCCTGATTTCAAAACCTGCAATATCAAGGCTACAATAATCAAGAGAGTGTAGTGCTGGCTTAAGAATGGACATATAGATCAATGGAATGGAATTGAGTCCAGAAATATATACCTTACGTTTATGGTCAGTTGATTTTCAACAGAGGTACCAAGACAAATGGAGAAAGAATAGTCTTTTTAACAAATGGTCTGGAGACAACTGGATATTTACATGCAAAAGAATGAATTTGGGCCCTTTTCTCATACTACGTGCAAAAACTAACACAAAATGGATCATAGACCCAAATGTAAGGGCTAAAACTATGAAACTTTTAGAAGAAAACATAAATAAATTTTCATGACCTTGGGTTGGCCAAGCTTTCTTAGATACAACACCAAAAGCACAAGTGACTAAAGGAAAAGTAGTTAAATTGGACGTCATCAAAGTTAGAAACTTTTGTGCTCCAAAGTATGCCATCACGAAAGTGAAAAGACAACACTCAGAGTGGGAGAAGATATTTACCAATCATGTCTGGTAAGGGATTTGTATCTAGAAAATATAAATAACTATTACAACTTAATGATAAAAAGACAACCTAAAATTTAAAATGAGCAAAGGACTTAATAGACATTTCTCCAAAGATGATTTACATATGGCCAACAAGCACATGAAAAGATGCTCAGCCCCATTAACTACCAGGGAAATTAAAATCAAAACCACAGTGAGATAACACTTCACACCTACTAGCAGGGTTATTATAAAAAGACATAATAACAACTGTTGACAAGGATGTGGAGCAGTTGGAACCCATCTACGCTGCTGGTGGGAATGTAAGATGATGCAACCACTTTGAAAAAAGTCCAGCAGGTCCTCAATCAGACAGAGTTATCGCATGATCTTAGCAATTCTACTTCTAAGGGTATACCCAAGAAAAATGAAAACATATCCACAAAAAAATTGTAAACAAATGTACATAACAGCATCTTTCATAATAGCCAAAAAGAGGAAACAACTGTAATGTCATCAGTGGATGAATGGGTCAAGAAAAGGTGGTATATCCATACGATGGAATATTATTCAGCAGTTTTGAAATGAATTGCTGATACATGCTACAGCATAGATGAACCTTGAAAACATGCTAATTGAAAGAAGCCAGGCGCAAAGGACACATATTCAATAATTCCAGGAGAGGCCAATCTAAAGAGACAGAAAGTAGATTGGTGATTGCTTAGGGTTAGAGGGCGTGTGGAATTTGCAGGGTGACAGCCCAGGAGTGTGGGTAATGAAAATGTTCCAAAATTGATTGTGCTGATGGATTCATAACTCTATGAATATAGTAAAAGCCACTGACTTGTACACTTTAAAAGGGTAAATTGTATGGTATGTGAATTCTATCTCAGTGAAATTTAAAAGACTAGATGCATATTTTTGTTTAAATATAGCATGCATACATCTAAGACCAAATGTTAAGATCGTACTGATTAGGGAAACACTAGAACAATGGTATTCAAAAGAAATTTCTGTTGGCTGAAGAGTTCTTTATCTGTGCTGTGGTAATACTATAGCCATTATCCAAATATGCTTAGGAACTGAGAAAATGAACTTTTAATTGTTTTTTAAATAAATTTATTTATCTATGTATGTATTTATTTGCTGCGTTGGGTCTTTGTTGCAGTGCGCGGGCTTCTCATGGTGGTGGCTTCTCGTTGCGGAGCACAGGCTCTAGGCGCGCACGTTTCAGTAGTTGTGGCACATGGGCTCAGTAGTTGTGGCGCACGGGCTTAGTTGCTCCGCAGCATGTGGGATCTTCCCGGACCAGGGCTTGAACCCATGTCCCCTGCATTGGCAGGCGGATTCTTAACCACTGCGCCACCAGGGAAGCCCCTGAATTTTTAATTGTAATTAAATTAAGTAGGCACATGTGGCCCACATTAAATCCTTCAGGAAATCCCAATCAGTTTTCTTTTGACAGTATCTAGAATCCGATCACCTCTCACAACCTCCGCCTTTGTCTCTACCAGGATTACTTCAGCAGCCCCCTTCCTGGTTTCCCGGCTTTGCCCTTGCCCCGTAGAATCTATTCTGAACACAGCAGCCAGTGCGATTCTTTTAAATGTATAGCGGGGTATGTCTCTGCTCAAAACCCTTCACATTCAAACTCAGCATGTCTAAAACCAAACTCCTGACCTTCCCACCTCCTGCACACACACCTTCTAGCTCAGAGTACGAGCTGAGAGTCCTTGTGTCTCCCAGACTCAGTGGTCCAGCCCCTAACCCCACATTATATCTCAGGTTCTACTTCTGCCCCTACAGCCCCCCGACCTTATTACTGCCCCTTCCTTGTTCCCTCCACTCCAGCCACCCTGTCTTCCTAGCTGATCTCCAGGGTGCATGTGGGCTGTTTTGTCTGACTGATGGGCTCTCCCCTCAGATATCCACATGGCTCACTACCTCACCTTTTCCGGTCTCTGGTCAGCGTCACTTCATCAGTGAGGCCTTCCCTGCCCACCTCCAGGATCACGGCACCACCCCCTTCCCTCCCTATACCACTTCTCTGCTTTCCTTTTTATATTTTACTTGTTTATTTGTTCCCGTCTCCTTCTGCTCTAGATTATAAATTCCATGAAGGCAGAGATTTGTGTCTCTTTTCTTCCCTGCTAAATCTCCCAGCAAAAGAATGCTTGTCAATTGTTGGTGGTCAGTAGGTATTTGTTGAATGAATAAATGAATGGATGGATGGATGAATGAATGAGTGAATGATGAAGATCGATTGGAGGAAGAAGATACCAATTAGAAGCACAGAATCCAGTGGGGAGGCTAGTTTAATAGGCAAAGAATTGTCATTCCTTCTAATTGATACCTGTCTTTCCTTGAACAGTCATTTTCTTTTTTAAAAAATGCATTGTTCTTTCTCATTGAAACTTAAACACCTTGGGATCAAGGACTGAATTCTTACACCTTTTTGTTTCCTCAGCAAATAAACGTTCAGTTATAAGGAAAGGTAATTCTCATTTGGCCAAAAGTACTCAAGTCACTCAATTTTTTTAAGTCTTTTTTCCTTATGCTAACATTTTTTCTTATTTATTTGATTTTATAGAATTTGCACATCTTCCCATTGAATACTCCTGCAAAGCAAGGAATCTTTAGACCAAATAGGGTTAATCCGCACGGTGGTAACTATGGTAGAACCACAACTAATAATTGCTTCAGCCGAGCCCAGGGGAAATACTGTCACTTCAACAATAGTCTGACCTAGTCACAAACATTGCTTGGCAGCTGTCACATGTCATGGCTTTTAATCAACTCTAGGGCAAGAATCATTCCATTCTAACAGATGGACGTGAATTTAACCAGACAATAAACCATGTATGTGCCATAAATATGTTCGCTGAGGGCGTGGGTCCCTGTACAGAACTTTAAGAACAGCTGTCTCATCATGAGCTACTGTTGCTTGGTGAGATGATTTGTTAACCTAATTCTGAAAGATTACATTTGTCTTTAATGTTAATGTTATCTTTAATGTTAATCTTTCTTTTTTTTTTTTTTTTTTATTAAGAGATTAGAATTGGTCCCTGATCAGATTCAGGGCCAGTTGCTTCTCGGAATGTTTGGTGATATTCTTTTTAAAGTTTTTTTAATTTTTATTTATTTATTTATTTATGGCTGTGTTGGGTCTTCGTTTCTGTGCGAGGGCTTTCTCTAGTTGTGGCGAGTGGGGGCCACTCTTCATCGCGGTGCGCAGGCCTCTCATTATCGCGGCCTCTCTTGTTGCGGAGCACAGGCTCCAGACGCGCAGGCTCAGTAATTGTGGCTCACGGGCCCAGTTGCTCCGCGGCATGTGGGATCTTCCCAGACCAGGGCTCGAACCTGTGTCCCCTGCATTGGCAGGCAGATTCTCAACCACTGCGCCACCAGGGAAGCCCCAATGTTAATCTTTCAATGGCTTCCCCACTACCAGTTGCCTAGTTGTTGGGGGGGGGGCAATTTTTATAAACAAAAGTTACTTACATGAGATTTTTTTAAACTAATGATATGGTTCCTTTGCAAATTTGGTGTCATTTGTCTAAAAGGGCTTGTTACCTTTTGTGTGTTGCCAGGGCATGCAAATCATTAGTTGCATGCCCTGGCAACATTAATTAGTCATTTTTTTTTCTTCATGCCAATTTCCTTTTAGTACTTCTATTAAATTACTATATTAACTGCTACTTAAATGGCTTTAGCTGTACAATTTCTTAAAAATACAATTATTTTGTCTTTCTGCTTTTTTCTGTCATCTTCAGAGACGATGTTTTTTATTCTCTCAACAGTGCTTCCCCTGTGGAACTTGTGCAATTTAAAATATGAAGTATTTGTTCATTTTGTGTTCTTCAGAGGGTAACTTCTATTGGTGTACCTTTTCATTGGCACTATCCACCAGGCAAAGTATAAATTGCTGTATAAAAACTGGAAAAGTGTTTGAGTAGAGCAGATGTTCTCTTAGCATGAAGCAGATGTAAAACTTTCAAGTGTCTGTCTAATAAAGTATAGCATTTGGTTCTATACAGCTGGTGCCAAGATTACCAATTAATCATGTTGAAAGGCATTTTTACTAATCAGGATCCCCTCTGTTCTTTACACATTCTGGGTATGTTAAAGAGAGAGAGATGGGGCACAAAAGTGGCTTTCTACTTTTAGTACTTTGAGCAGTTTTTTTTTCTCTTTCTGCATCTTCATGAAGTCAGTCTCCTTTTATTTTATTTTATTTTGTTTTTACAATGAAGTATAATTGCTTTATTGAAGTATAATTGCTTTATAATTCTGCTTTAAAACAAAGTGAATCAGTTATACATATACATATGTTCCCATATCTCTTCCCTCTTGCATCTCCCTCCCTCCCACCCTCCCTATCCCACCCCTCTAGGTGGTCACAAAGCACAGAGCTGATCTCCCTGTGCTATGCGGCTGCTTCCCACTAGCTATCTATTTTACATTTGGTAGTGTATATATGTCCATGACACTCTCTCACCCTGTCACATCTCACCCCTCCCCCTCCCCATATCCTCAAGTCCATTCTTTAGTAGGTCTGTGTCTTTATTCCCATCTTGCCACTAGGTTCTTCATGTCCTTTTTTTTTTTTTCCTTAGATTCCATATATACGTGTTAGCATACTGTATTTGTTTTTCTCTTTCTGACTTACTTCACTCTGTATGACAGACTCTAACTCCATCCACCTCATTACAAATACCTCCATTTCATTTCTTTTTATGGCCGAGTAATATTCCATTGTATATATGTGCCACATCTTCTTTATCCATTCATCCGATGATGGACACTTTGGTTGCTTCCATGTCCTGGCTATTGTAAATAGAGCTGCAATGAACATTTTGGTACATGACTCTTTTTGAATTATGGTTTTCTCAGGGTATATGCCCAGGAGTGGGATTGCTGGGTCGTATGGTAGTTCTATTTTTAGTTTTTTAAGGAACCTCCATACTGTTCTCCATAGTGGCTGTATCAATTTACATTCCCACCAACAGTGCAAGAGTGTTCCCTTTTCTCCACACCCTCTCCAGCATTTATTGTTTGTAGATTTTTTGACGATGGCCATTCTGACCGGTGTGAGATGATACCTCATTGTAGTTTTGATTTGCATTTCTCTAATGATTAAGGATGTTGAGCATTCTTTCATGTGTCTGTTGGCCATCTGTATATCTTCTTTGGAGAAATGTCTGTTTAGGTCTTCTGCCCATTTTTGGATTGGGTTGTTTGTTTTTTTGTTATTGAGCTGCATGAGCTGCTTGTAAATTTTGGAGATTAATCCTTTGTCAGTTGCTTCAGTCTCCTTTTAGAACCATGTCCAATAGGGAGCCCCCTACATGTGAATGACTGATTTAGTCCTCCAGTTTGGTTTGGGCATGAGTGTTTGATGTTAGAATATTCCATTGAAGGCAGCCACACTTTGAACACTTTAAGGCAGCTGGAGAGAAGGAAAGGAATGTAATATACTTAATGTGGTTTTTTTTCTTATTTGCATGGACAAAAGCTAATATTTGCTTAGTTAATGTCAATTCATAGTTTCTATGGTTACCTGACCAAGGAGGAGGTTGAACATTCTGGAAACAATTAATACCAATTTAGTTTTATGTTATCAAAAGCAGTGGAGCAGTTTTTCCCAAAGATTAAAGGTGAATGGATTAATGTGACTGATAAGAAGATAAAACTTTACAGGTATGAAAGATACAACACAAATCAGTAGCAAATGTAAAAGCTAAAAGAGCTACATCATTTTCTGTTGTCCGTTTTGTAAAGCAAGTGTGCTAATGAAATTAAATTTCAAAACCTGATGAGCCTTTTTTTCTCAAGTTTGATTTCCCAAGGATAAATTTGTTTTCTGTGAAAGGAAGCTCATTATATAAGAAGGTTTGCTACCCTGTGCCTTCTGCTTTTTTAAAAAAGAGTTAATAATGATGAAACATAATTGTTTTAATATCAGTAAGTGGATGTTTATACTCTTTGATAGTTGAGTATTTCTTCAATGCTCTATTCGTGAATTAATTTATAATAATTTTTTAAAGGGTAAGAGAAATATTTCTTTAAATATCTTTTTTTTTAATTTATTTATTTATTTTTGGCTGCGTCGGGTCTTAGTTGCGGGCGCGTGGGCTCTTCTTTGGCCCGCGGCATGTGGGATCTTAGTTCCCCCACCGGGGATCGAACCCGCGTCCCCTGCATTGGAAGGCGGATTCTTAACCACTGGACCACCAAGGAAGTCCCTCTTTAAATATCTTAAGGGCAGAAGGAAGTACATTAAATAATCTCCAGATCTGAAGATAAATAGCATGACTGGTTCTTTTAATGACATGTTTATTACTATTTGAAAAATAATTGGAGGTAGGGGAAAACAAAGATGTGCTAAAAGAAGTTTATCCACTGGAAAGTAAGATATTCAGTGTTTATCATCCTCCCCCAGTAAAGTTGGGTTTGTGGAATATGGATCCGCTGTATAGGAAAAAACATAGATGGTATTACATTTTAGACAATGTGTTGCTGAACCTGGTTTTTTGAACACTGGTGTAAAAGAATCTATAATGACATAGGTTATAATTTTTTGTTCATTTATACTGTTACATATATATATGAAATGTAGGATCTAAGAGTATTAATAGGATTATTCCAGAAAGTCGTCCCCATTCTTGTTACCAGTTGCCTCCATATTTTATATTACTGATTTAAATCTTAAATTTCATAAAAGCACCTTAAAACCAAATTGACTAATAGCTACTACTTTAAATTTTCAGTTCTTCTAAAATTGAATGTTTATATAAAAGCAGTTTAATATTTCCTGTATCCATTTTCCTACATGAACATCTTTCCACCAAGGTTACACTTGTCAAAGTAAAATTCACATGTAAAAGGTCTGCCCCATTTTACTAAGAATACCTTGTATTCTTAGAATAAAAAGAAAATTATTAATCTTATATAATATTGTTAGCTTTTAGGCAGGTGTCTAACGCAGTTATAGTTCTTTTTATTTGAGAGACTTTTTTCTACTGTCCCTATTTTGTTTCTCACTAATATTACATAAGAATGGTGGTACTTTTTTAAGGTTTTAATTTGTATGAAATTAAAGAAAAACGTTAACTCTGAAACATTAACTTAAATGGAACTAGTTTTCTCCATTGTTAAAAATGGCTTGTTATAGGAAATTTTAAACTTCCACAAAAATAGAGAGAACAGTAAAATAAACCCCTATAATATACACCCAGCTTCAATAATTATCAGCCTTTTATTGTTTTTATTTGCCAAGATTTCTTAAGACTATTGTCAGAGGTTTTTGTTTTTGTGTTTTTCTTTTTAAGTTGTAGTTCTATATCCTGTTTCTACAGTGACAATAGATAATTAAACAAAACTAGGTCATGTAAACCCAGTAGACCTAACTTTATTTCAGGAAGTGGAGCGAGAAATCTCATTCAGAACAGAATGTGGACTGTATTACTCCTACTACAAGCAGATGCTGCAGGCTCCAACCCTCATGCAAGGTAATCACAGCTAATAGTTTTATTTGGGGTCTACTGCATTCTTTTCAATATTTCTGCTAAAATATACTTTTGGACTAATGCATTCTAAATGCTTTATAGATCTTGTGTAGTTTTTCTTTGAACTTGTATAGTTTTTTTCCTTGTTAATATAATCAATCCATGAAAATGTTTTGCTTTGGAAGAAGTTATGTAATATTTTATGTAGTTCTCCTCTCCTTGCTTCTCAGCTCTACTCCATCCCAAATTATCTGTTCACAATTTCTTGGTTTTGCTGTTAATTGTTTTCATGGTCATTTTGGAAAAGGCCTTTGTATGTGAAAGGAGTTTTGTCTGAAAACAGGAGACGTTTTGGTAGTACAAATGAGAATTACAGTTGTCTTTTTTGTCCCCAGTGTCCCCATTCATTCCTTTATTTTGCAGTTACCATTTTCCCACATTTTCTGTGTTTCTAAGTGGTTTAGAGCACATACTCTTTACCTTTACTCCATTTAATGGAACCCTCCAAAAGGGTCTCTCCTACTCAATATATGCTTTATATGCTTAATATGGGTGCACATAACAGAATTGCCTTTTTCTATGCTTTGTTTGGAATCAGATATATTTTTGGCAAGAATTCTTCATGGACGATGTTTTGTACTTCTAATTTTATCACGATAGGAGACATGAAATTTTGGTTGCCTTTCTTTTAGTGCCATAGAAGCTAATCAGTTGATTCCTGTGTGGATAGTTGCATTCACACATAATAAGGTGAATTACCCACCAGCCTTGCACTTAATGGTTTTAGTAGCCATTGATGACTATTGCCTCTGTCCATTATTTCAATAGAGTTACAGAAGTGACTCTCATTCCTCCTGCATTTATTAGCTGGAACTCTGTTAGATAGAAAACCTTTTTCTCATCAGCTATTTGATTACCCCGAGCTACAGTTTATCAAAAAAGGCAGGATAAGTGTTGGTTTTTCCCCCATACAGTTGATCCTCATTATTCATGGATTCTATATTTGCAAATTCACCTACTCTCTGAAACTTATTTGTAACCCCAGAATCAATAGTCCTGGTGCTTTCACAGTCATTCACAGGCATGTGCACAGCAGTGAAAATTTTTAGTTGCTTGATGTGTGTGTCCCCAGTTGAGGCCAAATAAGGTGATGCAGTGCTTTCGTGTTTCAGCTATCAGACTACAGAGTCCTTTCACAGTCTGTTTAGTGCCATGTTTTTTTTGCGTTTTTGTGGTTTTTGTTGGTGATTTTCCTGTTTAAAGTGGCCCCCAAGCATAGTGCTGCAGTGCTGTCTAGTTTTCCTAAGTGCGAGAAGGCTGTGGTGAAGGCATACAGAGAAAATACCTTGTGTTAGATAAGCTTTGTTCAGGTGTGAGTTAGAGTGCTGTCGGCCATGAGTTAAATGTTAATGAATCAACAGTATATACTAAAGGTGTCTTTAGACAAAAACTCATATAAATCAAGGTCATGTGTTGATCAGTTGATGAAAATGCATGACCAGAAGCTTGTAGGAAAGTAACCCTGTGTTTCCTACTCATTCAGTATTGCTAATACAGTTTTCATTGCAATTTTATAGAACATAACTGCGGTGAGTAATGAGAATCAGCTGTACTTACAAGTTCTCAAAATTATGAGTTGCTTCTCCAGCATTCCCCAAAGCAGGGGTTCTTATTGAAGGGCAGTTGTGTCCCTGGGGGACATCTGGAATGTCCAGAGATGGTTTTGGTTGTTACACTTTAGGGGGGAGAGGGTGAGTGTGCTACTGGAGTTTAGTGAGTCGAGGGCAGAGATGCTGCTAAACACCCTGCAGTGCTCAGGACAGTCCCCCCAGCAAAGCATTATCGGGGCCACAATGTCAAAATACCGGTAGTGCTGAAGTTGAAAAACTCTGCTCTAAAGGTGAATAATGAGTACTTTCTTTCTTAGTATCACTATGAACTCTGGTTGATCTGTTTCAATTCATTCATTTGTTAAGATTATTCTTTTAGAAACTTTCAAACATATAAAAAGGTAGAGAGAATCCTCTAATGGATTTGCACTCAAGTATCACTCAACTACAGTGGTTGCCAGTTTATGACCAATCTTGTTTCCTCTCTACCACCATCCTCAACCTGGATAATTTTGGAGTAACTCCAAGACATCATATTGCTTCATGTGTAAATATATCAGTATATTTTTCTAAAGAATGGCAACTCCCTTTTATAAACATAACCAAGTTGTCATTATCACAATTAAGAAATTACTTAATATCAAATATCTACTCAATTTTCTCATTTTCCTCTTATCTTACAGATTTTTAATGTAGTTTTTGAAATCCAAATAAAGCTCATACATTGCAGTCTTTCGCTATGTCTTTGTTTCTTTTACGCTATAGATTTCTCACCATCTTTTTTTCTTGTAATTCTTCACTGAAAACACTGATTGCTTTGTCTGAGAGTTTTCTACTTTCTGGATTTTGGTGGAGCCCCAATTGTGCCATTCAGTGTTTCTCTGTTGTCTGAATTTCCTCTTAATTGGCAGTTAGATCTAGAGGCTTGCTCAGATTTAGGTTCTGCTTTTTGGCAAGAATACTTCCTAGATGGTGTTGTATACTTCCACATCAGGGGGTACATAATGTGCAGCTCATTCTTTTGGAGTTTAGACTGGGCCATCCATTATTAAGTTCTTAGCCTTTCACCTAGGTTTATCACCATTGATGATCATTACTTAAATCTGTTCATTGCATAAGGACTATTGCATGGTGATATTCTGATTCTGTAATTCCTTCCATCATTATCAGATGGACTTCCTCTCTAAATAAAAACGTTTTCTCATCAACTATTTGGCAACCCAGAATGTCAGTTCCTAAAGGAAAGGTGGGATAAGTATTAATCCTTTCCCTTTGTTTTAGAATGAGTTACCTCTCTAGCATCCCCTAAAGGTTTGCTTTCTAAATATTATCATAAACACATGGATTTCTAACATATTTCATGTGTTTCAATCTTTTGCATTATTCTTCTTATAACAAGTTGTCCAGTCTTTGGCCAGTGGGATGCCCTTCAAATCAGCTGCTGTCTTTTTTTTTTTTAATTTTTATTTTTGGCTGCATTGGGTTTTCGTTGCTGTGCGGGCTTTCTCTAGTTGCGGCGAGCCGGGGCTACTCTTCATTGTGGTGCACAGGCTTCTCATTGCGGTGGCTTGTCTCGTTGCAGAACACAGGTTCTAGGCATGCAGGCTTCAGTAGTTGTGGCACACAGGCTCAGTAGTTGTGGCTCGTGGGCTCTAGAGCGCAGGCTCAGTAGTTGTGGCACACGGGCTTAGTTGCTCTGCGGCATGTGGGATCTTCCCGGACCAGGGCTTGAACCCTTGTCCTCTGCCTTCGCAGGTGGATTCTTAACCACCAACTGCTGTCTTTTTGACATGACTCCAGTAGCCTTTGAAAACTCCTTTGGCATGACAAGATGTTTCAAGCCCATTTTGTGTATTTCCTACCCGTGACCTAGAATCAGCTGTTTCTCCAAGGAGCCCCAGTTCTCTTTAGTGGCTATTTAGAGACCACAATTTGGGTACTAGAGGCACTTTATTGCTACTAGTTTGGTCCTTGTTTCCAGACCTTTAGTGAGCAGAGTAGGAAATGTGATTTTTTTTCCTAAAAGAAAATATGAATATAGCTATTTTTAGTTCAAAATTAGGATAACAAGGTTTTTACTTTTTTGACTTTATATTTGTATCTTTTTTTCTTTAAGTTGAAAATTTTGGCTTCTATGACATTATCACTTATTTGTTTTATGCTGCTATGTATAATACTTTCAGTGTAGCAATGATAATATTGCTACTAACAGTATGATTGCCTGAAAACAGTTCAAGCTGTCTTTGTAATTCTTTTTGTCCTTAGGATGTAGCCTACTAGGAATTTACAGTCACATTCCTCTATTCCCAAGAACACTGGAAAGAGTTCTTTTTATGTGACCAAGCTACCAACTCAGTAGGTTTCTTTGTTTTATCTTGCTTTTGGTTTTCAATGATTGCTTTGTTAAAAAATTTTATATATTTTTTATACTTATTAAAAAAATGTTTACATGGTTCCAAAGTCAAAACTATACAACAGGGAGCATTCAGGGAAGTCCATCTCCATCCCTGTCACCTCTACCCTGTTTCTTTCCTCACTCTTTAGGTAACTATTTGTATTAGTTTTTGGTTTATTCTTCTACAGTTAGTATTTTCAATATAAGCAAATACTTCATATATTCATATTTTCCCTTTTATTACAGAAAAACCCCTGCTTACTGTATACACTGCCCTCTATTTTGCTTTTTTCACTTGTCTGAAATCTTGTTCACTCTGTAGTTAGAGTATCATGATATTCCTTATTTATTTACTTACTTATTTTCTTGCAGTTGCATAGTACTCCTTGGTGTGGGTAACCATAACTTTATTCAAGTAGCCTTCTTGTCTTTGTCTGCTCGGGCTGCCATAACAAACTAACATTGACTGGGTGGCTTAAAAAAGCAGAAATTTATTTTCTCACAGTTCCGAAGGCTGGAAGTCTAAGATCAGAGTCCCAGCACAGTTGGGTTCTGGTGAGGACTCTCTTGGCTTGCTGCTGGCCACCTCTCTTTGCATCCTCACATGGAAGACAGAGACAGAGAGCAAGCTCTCCAGCGTCTCTTCTGATAAGTGCACTAATCCCATCATGAGGGTCCCCCTCTTATAACCTTTGTCTCTACCTAATTACCTCCCAAAGGCTCATCTTCAATACCATCACATTGCGGAGGGGGTGGCCTTAGGGCTTCAACATAGCGGGGCATATCAAGTCTCAGTCCATAACACTCCTGTATTAGTCTAGTAGGACTGCCGTAACAAAATAACACAGACTGGGTGGCTTAAACAGTACAAATTTATTTTCTTTCAGTTCTGGAGGCCAGAAGTCTACGATCAAGGTACTGTCGGGGTTGGTTTCTGGTGAAGCCTCTTTCTGGCTTGTAGATGGCCACCTTCTTGCCATGTTCTTACAAGGCCTTTCCACTATGTGTGTGCATAGAGGGAGGGAGAGAGCCCTCTCTTGTTGGTTCCTCTTCTTATAAGGACACCAGTCCTATCAGATTAAGGCCCCACCCTATGACCTCACTTAACCTTTTTACCTCCTTGTAGACCCTATCCAAATACAGACACATTGGGGTTAGGGCTTCAACATAGGAATTTGGGGGGACACATTTCAGTCCAAAACATCTCCTGTTGATGGACTTTGGCATTGTTTCTGATCTTTTGCTTTTACAGATGGCACTGCAGGAATGACCTTGTACCTATGTCATTTTGTCTTTTTGCCAGTCTGTCTTTGGAATCTATTCCTAGACGTGGGCTTCCTGGATCAAAGAGTAAATGCACATGTAATTTTGCTAGGTGTTGCCAAATTCTCTTCCATAGGGATTATACCATTTTGCATTCCCAACTACAGTGTATGAAAGAGCCTTACAGCCTCACTAATAGAGTATATTGTCAAACTTCTTGATTTTTTTCCAAGCTGCTAGGTGAGAAATGATATCTTAGTGTAGTTTTAATTTGCAGTTCTAGTAGGAGTGAGGTTGAGCATCTTTTCAGATGTGTAAGGACTGTGTGCATTTTTTCTTCTGTGAACTGTTCATACCTTCTGTTAATTAGTTGGCTTGGTTACAGTAGCAAATGACCTCAATATAACAATGGAATTCTATAACAACAGATTTATTTCTCACTCTCATTATCCAGCCCCTATGTGGAACATACTGTTATCACTGCAGAGGGAAAGAGCAAGATTGCTGGTGGAAGCATGCATTATCTCTTAAAGATTCTGCTCAGATGTGACCTGTGTCACATCCACTCACCTGCCATTGGTCAGAGCAAGTCAAATGGCCAAACCCATCCCTGGGGGTGGGAGGGAGGCTTCATATACTCTCCCAAAGGAGGTACTACAGGTCTCATGGCAGGAAGGCAGAGCAGGGAAATATAAAATCCTCTTGCCCAAATTTCTGTAGAAGAATCATACAGTTCTTCTATTACATCACAGAAGTTATAATTTACCTATGTTTGTGTAAACATTTAAATAATGTCCATCTAATATATGGTATGCTTTTCATGGATAGGCCTATTACATCCCCAACACCTAGCACATTCTCTGGCATATACTAAAGAATCTATGAATAGTTTTGAATGAATAATTTAATTATAATTATCTTTTACTGAATTTTCAAATATCAATCTTAGGTTTTCATGGCTTAATATATGATAACAAAACCGAATCTATGAGGACAGTTAACCTCCTTCAACGAATGAATATTTACCAAGAGGTTTTTCTCAGTATTTTATATAGAGTTCTACCCATACAGGTATGTTGTGTTCTGTGACATTGAATTTAATATTAGATGAAAGTCAAAGTCTGACATTTTAAGTTGAATGTTTCACATGTTTTTCTGATCTTCAACTGGCTTGGTATAAAAACAGTAGTATCCTAATTTTCTCTATACGTATTGTGAATTTTGCTTTTTATTTATATTTTATAA
Source organism: Balaenoptera physalus (assembly GCF_965194825.1). Classification (NCBI taxonomy): domain Eukaryota; kingdom Metazoa; phylum Chordata; class Mammalia; order Artiodactyla; family Balaenopteridae; genus Balaenoptera; species Balaenoptera physalus. The sequence goes on along the minus strand of NC_138900.1, from coordinate 19,244,231 downwards.
GATATTCTTACATATAGATGCTTCCAGGCTTATAAGTATGCAGTCTAGAAGCTGATAAATATTTTCATTTGGAAACGTGATCACTCCTCATTTATCTTTGAAATAAAAAAACAACAACCTGGAAAGTTAGCAAATCACAGTGACCACTTCTCATGTGAATAAGGTAATACTGGATGAAGTTAGGTGTAAAACTCGTCTAAAGAATGAAACTAGGGACTTCCCTGGTGGTCCAGTGGTGAAGACTCCGCGCTCCCAATGCAGGGAGCCTGGGTTTGATCCCTGGTCAGGGTACTAGATCCCGCATGCCGCAACTAAGACCCAGTGCAGCCAAATAAATAAATACTTAAAAAAAAAAAAAAGACAGAATCCTCAGGGACTTCCTTTTCTGCTTTTGTATTGAGAAGAAAGGCTGCTAGTACACTTTTACACAGGAAGGAGTGATGTACGCTTATTTCTTGGAATTAATACCAAGTTTCTGAATATTAAATTTCCACTGTCATATTTTGTAAATGGCAATGAGAAGGAGTAGGGCTTCTTTAACAGACGTTTTTTATCATTCCCTTACAGAAATATATAGAGCCAGTTTATTTTTATATTTACACCTTATTTGGACTCCAAGCAATTTATGTCACAGCTCTTTACATAACCAGCTGGCTCCTGAGTGGTACGTGGCTATCAGGACTCTTAGCAGCTTTCTGGTATGTCACAAATAGGTGAGTTGGAATCAGTATTCCCTTCTCCCTTTCTAAGGTATAAGGTAAAATGAAGTTACTTCATTTCCAGTTTAAAGAAGGTTGTTCTGCCACATTTTGTGTGGAGTATTTTCTCTTTGGGTTACCTAGTGGAGTTTTTCTTATTTAGTAAGGTAGGAAGTCCTACTTATGTATATCTACAGCTGAGGAACAAAACATTGAATTGTAAGTCAAGAGAATCATCTATAATAATCCCAATTCTGTTACCAACTTGCTGTGTGATCGGTATTTCTCCAGCCACAAATCTCATCTCTTAAAAGGTTTATTAATATCTTTATTATCAACCTCAATAAGATTGTATGCAGCTCATAATTAGCAAAGTATAAAGCACTGTACAAATGTAAGGAAGTTCTTACATTATTTAATTAATATCTATTAATTTCCAAATCCTGGAGCATTATGAAATTGCATTTTTAAAAAACATATTCGAGATATATCGAATTATTGCCTGACCTATTAAAAGCAACACCAATATTCAGTAGCAGTCTTAAAACTTGAACATGAATTCTAATGTTGATTTTATGTTGTAATCCTCAACAAATTACTTTTTATTATAACCTTACTGAGTGCTTACTATATGCCAAGCACTTCACATCATACTTTATATGTATTATTTTAACAACCCTGTAGAGTGGATACTATTATTACTATTTTAGAAGTGAGGTAATTGAAGCTTAAATGGTTAAGTTATGTATGCATGTGTATATATATATATATATATGAGAATATTTATATAGGCATATATATTTATATATAGATAAAGGCATACACACACACACACACACACACACACACACACACACCTGCACACATGGAGCTAAGTCTTGGTCAGAATTCAGATGCAGAGTGTGAGACCACTATGTTATGCTGCCTCTTAACATTTTAATCTAACATATTATTCCTGCTAAGAGTAAATGAAAGTCTGTAATTCAACTATACTTCAACAAAAAATAAATTTTAAAAAAAGAATAAATTAAAGTCAAATTTATTGTTTCTATTAAAAGTAAATAAAGACATTAATTGGATTCCTAGTATATGTAGGGATCGTTCTTGGTACTAGGTGTACAAAGTTGAAAACTTAACTACACTTGCCCTCTGGGGGTTCACATTCTAGGGGAGTCAAGGAGCTTTTAAAAGTTATTAATCAATGACAAAATTAAGACTCAAGTATAAAGCACGACCAATTCTACCCCAGTTCTACCACTGCATACCTGTGGACAGATTAGTTAAATATTCTCAATGCCAGTTTTATGTTGCAGGGATGATGATGATGATGATAAGGGCAAATTATTGAGAACCAAGAACCAAAATCTAAATATACTTAATGTAATATGTCTTTCACTTTAGGAAATCTTTGAGGTAATGATAGTAAAAATTACTACTTTGGCCCTTTGTGTTTTCCTTGTGCAGAATAGATACCACAAGGGTTGAGTTCACCATCCCACTGAGAGAGAATTGGGCGCTGCCATTCTTTGCAATTCAGATAGCAGCAATTACATATTTCCTGAGACCAAAGTTACAGCCCCTTTCTCAAGTAAGTTTTTATAATACTTTGTATATATTTTTAGTTCTCCAATTTTATCTTAGAAGCTTCAGAAAATGTGATGTTCATAGTGTCCGAGTGCATGTTAATAGTTCTTATTCCATGACCAATTTTTTAACTTGAGTTAAATTAAGTTTTCTTTTTCTAAACCTGTTCCTACTTTGCAAAGAAAATGTTTTTATTTTTGATGTTAAAAATGTACTCTACATTATCTGCCCTTAAACAATTGTGGCAAACCCACACAAAATTTCTGCAAAACTGTCAAATTTTTAAGCCATTGCTCTTGAGATGTGATTTGGTGCATTATCGCCTCCATGATAATATGGAGTACACATACCGTATGTGAATATTTATATGCAAAGTGTCACTTTAGGATATTTAGAACTTAAATAACAAATGCAAGAGTTTTCAGAGCAACAGTTCATAGTTTTTCTGTTTGGTTTATAGAGATATTGGCTGCTCTTGAGAACACTTGTCTGAGAGGCTTTTCATTACTAGAGACATGTAAATTATACAAAGATTTTCTTTTTACAGAGGCTGACACTTCTTGCCATTTTCATATCAACTTTTCTCTTTAGTCTAACATGGCAATTTAATCAATTTATGATGCTGATGCAAGCATTAGTGCTGTTCATACTGGACTCCTTGGACATGCTGCCAGCAGTGAAGGTAAGGTTTGCTCTCTTTTCTCAGTTGAGATGGTTGTTGTTTAATGTTTTATATGATAGAATGAGCTCAAAATATGCACATGCTTAATGATAAAGTTGAAGCTGCTTCTTAGCTATAATGTAAATATGCTGTAGTCAGTTGAAGCTGAGTAATTTATGCAGCCTAGTTTGACCATCTTAATTTTTATTCTGCTTATTTTACATTAAAAGATGGATTTATTTCGGGACTTCCCTGGCAGGCCAGTGGTTAAGACTCCACACTTCCACTGCAGGGGGCCCAGGTTCGATCCCTGGTCAGGGAACAAAGATCCCACGTGTGGCGTGGCCTTAAAAAAAAGATGGATTTATTTGGAGCACAAATGTCTAAACCAGTTGTCCTTTATAGAGTTGACTTAAATTTTAAAATGTAAGATAGCTATTTTAAAATGTATTACTGTGTATTGTCCCACCTTTTTTTCCCCAAGGAAATCAATGGGTGTATAACAACTTTTCTGTGGTACTTTATAAAATTTTCATAGTAACATTTACCAGTACGGGATGTGAATCCCTATTGATTGGTCAGAGGTCACATATGAAATAAGGAAATTATAAAGGAAACCATTGTTTGTCTCCCAGTGTGTGCTGCTGTCATTTAACTGCATGGTTTTTGTCATGTGCAGAAATATGTTTTAATGTGTTGTGTATGTTTTTCAGTTGCTCATAGTTACTATTCCAAAGTAACAGTAACTTAAATATTTTCCAAGTATAATAAAATATTATCTCCAGATCTAAGGCAGCTATATAATCTAATAGAGAAGAGTTGTACTCACATATTCCATGTCAAAAGAGATGCAACAATCTTTGGAAACTGACTGAATCTGAATTAGGAAACATTAAAATCAACCAACACATATATATTATCTATCTACTGAGTCATTATAATAGGATAGGCACTACAGAAAATTCCAATCTGTATAAGACATTGTCCCATCCACAGGGAGTTTGCCATCTAGCTTGGGAAATAAAGATGTCTATACAATTAGAGGGATGTCGGTATATCTACAGATGTCAATTTGTAGTAACAGTAAGTGCCAGAAGTCTAGAAGAGGAGAGTTCTTTTTCGGCTAGAAAGGTTTCACAGAAATGAGATGCTAGAGGTGGACCAAAAATGAGGAGACTAGAATTTGGATGGAGTGTGAGAGGGGAAGATATGAAGGTAAAATACAGTAAAGAAAGCAGGTGGATAAATGGGAAAAGAATGTGAAAAAGAGTGGATACTTATATGGGTATAACTGAATCACTTTTCTGTACACCTGTAACTAACACATCATTAATCAACTATACTCCAATATAAAATAAAAATTTAAAAATTAAAAATATTTTTAATTAAAAAAAGAAAACAGGTGGATAAGCCAAAGTTAAAATGTATATATATGTGTGTGGGTGTATAATATATGTATGTGTATATATATATATGGTATTAGATAATGATAATAGAGCCCACATGCCTCTGAAAGCTGCATGTACAAATGAAGCTGAGTCTGTTGCTGTCTGTTTATATTTGCTTTCCTGTTTTGTAAACTCTTTATGCTTTGTTCATGGAGACTTGCAAGCTAAGGGGAAGAGGTGCCTAGATACCTTTGTATTTCTTCTTTTTTTTTTCATATATTTATTTTATTTATTTATTTTTGACTGCATTGGGACTTCGTTGCTGCACGTGGGCTTTCTCTAGTTGCGGCGAGCAGGGGCTACTCTTCATTGCCGTGCGCGGGCTTCTCGTTGCGGTGGCTTCTCTTGTCGCAGAGCACAGGCTCTAGGCGTGCGGGCTTCAGGAGTTGTGGCTCGCCAGCTCTGGAGCGCAGGCTCAGTAGTTGTGGCACACGGGCTTATTAGCTGCTCCGCGGCATGTGGGATCTTCCTGGACCAGGGCTCGAACCCGTGTCTCCTGCATTGGCAGGTGGATTCTCAACCACAGCGCCACCAGGGAAACCCTGTATTTCTTCTTGTCATACACTCTTAGGCCAGTTGGTCTCTTCATATGTGATATCACTTTTCCCCCCTTCCTAACAAGTATGTTCAAAAGAACATTGTACATTTTACAATAAAAAATAAATTAATTAATAAATAGAAGAAGAAATAAATAAAAATAAATAATATTGTGCCATTTTGAAAATATATATATAAAATTTTTCCATAGTGTATATTTTTTCTGTAGTGTATTTTCACAGTAGGTATCAAAAGCCTAAGAAAACATGTTTGTCTTTTCACCAAATTTTGACCTCTTGAAATTTATCCTAAGGAAATAATCAAACATGTTCATTTTAGCTGGACTGTAATAAGAAAAGTCTGGAAACGACCTAAGTCAATAGCAATAGGGTATTGTTAAATAAACACGTCTTAACTATGTAACACAGTGTTAGTTATATATAACCATTAGTTTTCCTTCTCCCTTTTTTAAAAAGTAAAACATATATATAGAGAGAGGAAAGTTTCCAGAAATATATGCATTAAAGTATTATCAGTCAGCTATATGATTGATGCTCTTATTTTCTTTTTGTTCTTTAGATCTCTTGAATGTTTCTGTAATGAACATCTATTTCTTTTTCTTTTTTTAAAAATTGGAAAACAGATTAAAAGGTACTATTTTGGCACACACACAAAAGTACAGAATAATACAGCTAATTTATTTCATATTCAGTTCTAAGCTTCGTTGAACTTTTATATTTGAAACTCTGTTGGTGTTAGAAGTAGTTATAACTATCAGAATTAAAGGAGGAACAGTATTGTAATGAAAGGATCCTGGGTTATAATACCAAGTTGCTACTATCAACTCTGAAAATAACTAGCTCTTTAAACTTCGTGAAGTGATATAACTTCTTGGGGCCTTAGTTTCTTCATAAATTGGAATCACTGATCTCTAATCATATTGAATGGGAAAGAGTCAGAATAATTGATATAGAAAAAAGTAATACAAATTCAGAGCCTGATGTGGTGACAAGAAGCAATATCTTTTTCAGTACACGTCATCTTCTCTTCATGGATGATGGAAAATCTCTTACCATCAAAAGATCAAGTTTTCAGTGAGAAATGTGTACAGGGTTTTAAAATATAAAACAGAACAGTAAATGTTATTATTAAGCATATAATTCTGTTCCATTAAAGACTAAGAATGTGGAGACTACCCATTGTGAAAACAAGACACATTAGTGATCAATGCCTAAGAGGCAATTTTAAAGTACTCCATATGGTTCCAGACAAAATGAAGTAAACGCACTTCTCCTTATTCTTCCCACTAAGTACAATTAAAAGCCCTAGACAATATGTAAAAAACAAATATAAGAAGATTTTGAGAGGTGGAGAAAAGAAAGTAGACTACACCTAGAGACCTCTAGACCAGAGGAAGAACATGGCAGTGAGTTCACTGGGTTTTCTTTTTGCTGCATATATCTCAGATTAGGTACTGGAAAAGTCAGCAATTAGGAGAAACCAATGGACTCAAACCAAAAAAGCCCCAAGAAAAGCCAAAAGGACCAGAAATGGTGAAGCATGAATGCCATGTGGAGAGCCTTCAACTTCAACCTACTGGTAATGAGACAACCCTCCCCATCCCTGCTGGGATGGTGTCAGCAGAGAGCCTAAACTTTCATCTTCACCCAGCAGTAATGACACACCCCTTTCTCCTGCCCCCCAAAAGTCAGTGGAGGTCAAATGTCCAGGTCACCCTGGACATCCAAACCCATCTGGAAATAATGAGGCAGTGTCCTTCTTTCCTCAGTGGCATGACGCTGGCATGGTGTCAGAGGAGGTCTGCTGACACAGAAGATTTACATAAGATTCAGAGTTCCATAGCATAATACAATACAATTGAAGATCATTTGTTAAACTAAGAACCAGGAAAATCTCTTGAATAAACAGAGACCATCAACAGGTGCCAAAACCAAGGCACACAAAAGTTGAATTACCTGACAAGGAATTTAAAGCAGCTATCCTAAAAAAATTCTCATTGAGCAATTACAAACACACTTGAAACAAATGAAAAATAGGAACTCTTAACAGAGATTTAGAAGATAAAAAGAAGAAGCAAATGGAAATTTTAGAACTGAAAAATTCCAATAATGAAAATAAAAACCTCAATAGATGGGCTTCCCTGGTGGCTCAGTGGTTAAGAATCCGCCTGCCAATGCAGGGGACATGTGTTTGATCCCTGGTCCAGGAAGATCCCACATGCTGCGGAGCAACTAAGCCAGTGCACCACAACTACTGAGCCTGTGCTCTAGAGCCCACGAGCCACAACTACTGAAGCCTGCATGCCTAGAGCCCATGCTCCTCAACAAGAGAAGCCATTGCAGTGAGAAGCCCACAGAATGCAGTGAAGAGTAGTCCTCGCTCGCCTCAACTAGAGAAAGCCCGCACACAGCAACGAAGACCCAACGCAGCCAAAAAATAAATTAATTAAATAAAATAAATAAATTTTAAAAAAACCCAAAAACTCAGTAGATGGACTCAACAGTAGACTGGAATGGTCAGAGGAAAGAATCGGTGAACTTGAAGACAGGACAATTTAGGAATGAACTAATTTGAACAAGAAAATAGACTGGAAAAAATGAACAGAGCTTCTGAGACCTATGGGACCGTAACGAGAAGTCTAATTCATATAATCAGAACCCCAAAAGGAGAGAAAGAGAGTGAGGCTGGAAAAAGTATTTGAAAAAAATACTTTTTGAAGGAATGTCAAAAACTTCCCAAATTTGGCAAAACCTACAGAATCAAGAAGCTGAGCTAATGTCAAATAGGGTAAACCCAAATAAACCAATGCCAAGATACATCATAATCAAACTTCTGGAGAATAAAGATAAAGAAAAAAATCTTGAAAGCAGTCAGAGAAAAATGATACCTATAGGGGAAAACCAGTTTGAACAACAGTGGGTTTCTCATCAGAAACCATGGTGCTGAAAGAATAGAATGGTCAACCCAGAATTCTATACCCAGCAAAAATATCTTTCAGGAAAGAAAGGGAAAGCAAAACATTCTCAGATGAAGGAAAACTAACAGAATTTGTTACCTATGGACATACTGTTAAAAAAAAAATGGCTAAATGAAGTTCTTGAAATAGAAGGAAATGATAAACGAAGAAATGTTGGGACATCAGGAAGAGAGAAAAGGCAAATAAAAGTAAAAATATGAATGAATATAATAAACTTCCTCTCTCATCTTGAGTGTTCTAAATTATGTTTGATAGCCGAAGCAAAAATAATAATATGGTCTTATGGTTCTCAATGTATGTAGAGGAAATACTTACAACAATTGTAAATGGGAAAAGTAAAGGGACTTAAATTGAGGTAAAATTTCTACACTTGATTCAAACTGGTAAAATGTCCACACTAGTAGACTGTAATAAGTTATGAATGTATAATGTAATAACCCAGAACAACCACTGAAAATCTGTACACAGAGATACATTCAAAAATACTATAAATAAGTAAAAATGGAATTCTAAGAATATTCAAGTTACCCACAGGAAGGCAGAAAAGAAAACAGAAATGGAAAACAGAGTGAACAAACAGCAAATGATAAAATGGCAGATTTAAGACCTATCATATCAATAATAACACATATATACAATAGAATATTACTCAGCCATATAAAGAAACAAAATTGAGTTATTTGTAATGAGGTAGATGGACCTAAAGTCTGTCATACAGAGTGAAGTAAGTCAGAAAGAGAAAAACAAATACTGTATGCTAACACATATATATGGAATCTAAAAAAAAAAAAAAATGGTTCTCAAGAACCTAGGGGCAGGACAGGAATAAAGACACAGACGTAGAGAATGGACTTGAGGACACGGGGAGGGGGAAGGGTAAGCTGGGATGAAGTAAGAGAGTAGCATTGACATATATACACTACCAAATGTAAAATAGATAGCTAGTGGGAAGCAGCTGCATGGCACAGGGAGATCAGCTCAGTGCTTTGTGACCACCTAGAGGGGTGGGATAAGGAGGGTGGGAGGGAGATGCAAGAGGGAGGGGATATGTGGATATATGTATGCACATAGCTGATTCACTTTGTTATACAGCAGAAACTAACACAATGCTGTAAAGCAATTATACTCCAATAAAGATGTTTAAAAAATTACATTAAAGGTAAATGATCGAAATACAGCTATTTAAAGACAGAGATGGGTTAGAATAGATTAAAAAAGCACAACCCAATTGTTTTCTACAAGGAACTCACTTCAAACAAACAATATAGGTAGATTGAAAGTAAAAGGGTAGGAAAAGATACACCATGCAAATATTAATCAAAAGAAAGTAGGAGTGGCTATATTAATATCAGATAATGTAGGCATGAGAGCAAAGAAGATTACCAGAATAGTATATACTAATAAAAGTATTAATCCACCAAGAAGACATAGCAATCCTAAATGTACATGTACTAAACAACAGTGCCACAGTATATGTGAAGCAAAAACTGACAGAACGGAAAGGAGAAACAGACAAACCCAAAAAGAGCTGAGGACTTCAGCACCACTCTCTCTCAACAACTGAGAACCAGACAGAAATCGTTAAGGATATAGAACTCAACAACACCATCAACTAACAGGATCTAACCAACATTTATAGAACATTCCACCCAACAACAGCAGAATACCCAATGGATTGAATCAATGGATTCAAACTAGAAATCAACAGAAAGATAAGAAAGTTTCCAATATTTGGAAACTAAGCAGCACACTTCTAAATTATCTATGGGTCAAAGAGGAAGCCTTGAGGAAACACTGAACTCAGTGACAACAAAAATGCAACATATCAAACCTTGTGTGGTGCAGCTAAAGCAGCACTAAGAGGGAAATGCGTACCACTACACACATTATAAAAGAGGAAAATCTAAAGCATAACCAAGCTCCCACCTTATGAAACTAGGAAAGGAAGAGCACAATAACCCCAACTCAAGCAGAAGGAAGAAAACAATAAAGAAAAGAACAAAAATCAATGAAACTGAAAACAAAAACAATAGAGAAAATTAGTGAAATAAAAAGCTAGTTCTTTCAAAAGATCAGTAAAACTACAGACCTTCATAATTCCCTTGGAGCATTAAACATTCAGTGTTAGCACACTTTGATGCCAAAGTTCTGATTCTCTGTCGCAGTACTTATGTTCTAGCCAGTTAGGAACATGGACTCTAGAACCAACTGCCTCGATTTGAATGAGTTGATATAAGTGAGTCATTTATCATACTCCCCGATATTTTCTGAATGTTAAAAAATGTTAACCATGTTTAATTATGAATGATAATGAAGAGCATGAGCATGATCCATTGAAGAGAATTTTGATTATTCTGTATAGGAAGAATGTATTATTGCTGCCTTGTTTCTAAACTCTGAACTAATAGAACCTGAGAAGGAACATCAAAAGTACCACTGATAATCCACAACTTTCTAGTATACAGTACTGCTCAGTATTACATTTCTGGCTGATCACCTGCAGTGTTTCTCTTGAACCTAGGATATCATTACAATTGACCCTTAAGCAACATGAGTATCACTGCGTGGGTCCACTTATATGCAGATTTTTTTCAATAAATATATACAGTCCTCTGCAGTTGGTTGAATTCATGGATGCAGAAGGCTGACCATGGGACTTGAACACCCAAGGATTTTGTTAATCCACTGTGGGTCCTGAAACCAGTCCCCCACAGATACCAAGGGATGACTGTACATTTATAAAACTGTGCAATCTTGTAACACAAACTGCTCTTTTTTCTCTAAATATTCCTACTTGGTGTAAAAAAAGACTGACAGCATCAAAAAACATCATAATCCAAATAAAGACAAAAAAAGTTTTATTTTAAAAAAATGCATTCCTGAATGAGTCATTATGCTTAAAGAGTTCCTACAGATTTAATGAGGAAAATATTTACACCGCTATGGAAAAGGGAGCAAAAGATACAAATACTTCGTAGAAGGAAAAGCATCAAAAAGAATAAAATATGTAGGTATAAATTGAACAAAAGAAGTGCAGACTCATACCCTGAAAACTACAGAACATTGTTGAAAGTTTTAAAGACCTGCATAAATTGGAAAGATTTCCCATGTTCATGGATTGGAAGACTTTCTGTTGTTAAGATGGCAATACTCCCCAAATGGATCTACAAATTGAACATGGTTGCTCTCAGAATGCCAGTTGCAGAAATCGACAAGCTGATCCTAAAATTCATATGGCAACTCAAGGGACCCAGAATAGCAAAAAAGATTATGAAAAAGAACAAAGTTGGAAGACTCACACTTTTCAATTTCACAACTTAACTTCCAAGCTACAGTAATCAAGACAGTGTGATACAAGCAGAAGAATAGACATAAATCAATGGAATAGAATTAAGAGACCAGAAATAAACAGTCAACTGATTTTCAGCAAGGATGCCAAGATAATCATGGAGAAAGAGTAATCTTTTCAGTAAATGGTGCTGTGATGGGACTTCCCTGGTGGCACAGTGACTAAGAATCCGCCTGCCAATGCAGGGGACACAGGTTCAAGCCCTGCTTCAGGAAGATCCCACATACCGTGGAGCAGCTAAGCCCATGCGCCACAACTACTGAGCCTGCGCTCTAGAGCCCACGAGCCACAACTACTGAGCCTGCGTGCCACAACTACTGAAGCCCACACGCCTAGAGCCCGTGCTCTGCAACAAGAGAAGCCACCACAATGAGAAACCCACGCACCACAATTAGAGAAAGCCTGCACTCAGCAGCGAAGACCCAATGCAACCAAAAATAAATAAATTAAAATAAAATTTAAAAATTTTTTTAAAAATTGGAAAACCCCATTTAAAAAAAATGGTGCTGTGATAACTGGATATCTATA